>NC_065451.1:134114984-134760417 GCF_917563875.1 Diabrotica virgifera virgifera
CTTGATTTTAAATGTCTAAGCAAGCAATTATTATTCATTGTAGTTGGCTCATATAGTTTTTTTTTCAAGAAATACATTGATCATAATGTATTTATCTACTTTTTTATTTTTATTTATAATAGGCTTTGGCATAAAGCAATTACCCAGACCTATACTATAAATTGTAGGCCTGGATCCTACATACCAAAAAAAGTTTATTAACCCTTTCGTCCCTGACGGTGGCAATTGCCAAGCCTAAAATTACACACAGTATCTGTGATACGTATTTTCTAATTTCAATATAAATCTAATAGATGGCGGCTACAGTCCGTATATAAGTTGATTTATATGTATTTGAGGCATTTTGAATGTAAACAGGTATTGTTTTTCTACTTCAAGTAATGACGTGTTAACTTGACCCTTTTTCTCTTGGTAAGTATTTGTTTCTTTGTCATAAAATTGCTATTGTGTTGAAAAAATCTGCATGTAGATGTTGGTACTTACTAACTAACATTATGAAAAGTTCATTTAAGAATACATTGTAATTGTTATTGCATTTGTTAATTTATGGTGTGGACCTAAAAAAGGCGTACGCAAATGCCACCAGTAGGTGTCAACAGTTACAAAAGTGGATTAAATAGATTAGAATTTATGACGGCATTTTCAACAATGAAATCTTTTCAGATGAGATTCCAACAATTGCATTTTACGGGAAAGGGAAAACTGAAGTTAATGCTACCCTTGCCCAAGCAGAAGAAGCATTAGCTGCCCTGAATGACGACTATTCTGATATAGAAGATGATGGAGATCCCGATTATGAAGAGACTAATCTATCAACATCAGATGAGGATGAAGTAGCATTAGAAAAAAAAGTAATTCCTCAAAAGACTAAGAAAGTGGAAAAACAAAAAAGTATTTGGAAACGTGGAAAAGTTGTACCACCAAATGGCATTTTCGATCCATCAAGTGAAAGCAATTTTAGTTATGATGAAACTGATAGTTCAGAAGAGACACCATTTAGTTATTTTTCGCGCTATTTTCCACCCGAAATATTCCAGGAGTTATCTGAAAAAACAATTCTTATTCTGTTTTTAAGAATGGTAGAAGTCTCAGTATTGACGAAAATGAGATACGCCGCCTAGTTGTCCTGCATATTGTAATGGTAATTATTAATTTTCCGAGACTAAGACTTTATTGGGCTCCCCGTACACAATTCCGTTTGATTAAAGATATCGGTATGTCCCGAAACCGATTTGAAAGTTTACGTAATCATTTACATATTTCAGATGTCAACACCGACAAGAATACCAACGATAAACTTTGGAAATTAGGCAATAATTACGAGCTTTGAAAAACGTTCCGAAGAATTATTGCTTGAAGAAAATAACTGCATAGACGAAACAATTATACCATTCAAGGGATAATTTTCTGTAAAACAGTATATTAGAGGCAAGCCAAATCCTTGGGGTATAAAAGTATTTAATTTTTGTGGCGAATCAGGAATAATATACCGATCGGTAGTTTATCAAGGTGCAACTACATTACCTATGTCTGTAGAAATGAACTACAATTCTACAACTTCACTTGTTCTATACCTATCGCAAAGATTGCCAGATAATTCGGGATATAAGCTCTACTTTGACAATTATTTCAATTCAATGGAATTACTAAAATTACTTCGCACGAGAGGAATATTTGCTGCTGGAACTATTAGACAAAATCGCATGGGAAACTGTAAAATTTGTTCTGAAAAAGAACTGACACTCTCAGGAAGAGGAAGTTCAGACTCGAAAATCACTTCCGATCAAAATACTGTTGTAGTGAGATGGTTTGATAATAAGGTCGTAAATATGGGCTCAAATTTTATAGGCGTAGAGCCTACTGATACCGTCAAACGTTGGGATAAAAAGACAAAAACGTATGTACAAGTTGAACGTCCAGCAGTAATTAAACTTTACAATCAAAGTATGGCCGGCGTGGATAAAAATGATTTCCTTGTATCACTTTATAGAACGTTTATTAGAACTAAGAAGTGGACTCTGCGGGTAATGTTTCACTATTTCAATGTTGCAGTGTGCAACTCATGGTTGGAGTATCGTCGTGATAATCAAAATGAGCCTAAAAATAAGAAAATAGATTTATTGGAATTCACTCTTTACGTTGCAGAAGCTTTTCTCTAAAGCTCCACTGAGAACACCGAAAAGAGGTCGTCCTTTTAATGATTCACCTGGAAATTCCCCTTCTACATTTGTAAAAGACGAACCTTCTAAACGAATGAAACAGCAACAACCTGTCAGCGAAGTTAGATATGATGAAATTTCTCACTGGCCAATTCCTACAAAAGGTCACGAACAGCGTTGCGGTTTTCAAGGATGCAGTGGAAGATCACGCACGATGTGTGAAAAGTGTAACGTCTTCCTGTGCTTGTTAAAAGACAGAAATTGTTTCAAAAATTATCATACAAGACGTCAATAAAACATAACATATTTTTATACATGCTTTTTCTGTAATAAAATAGTAACTATATTTTATATTTATTTATGTCGTAATAACCTCTTGGAGGCAGTTGCCACCAATTTGTAAAATGAAAAGTGGGGAGACCAAAATTTTATAAAAAATATTTTCAGTATTAATTAAGTGTCCAATTGAAGAAAATATGAACAAAAAATTTATCTTTGAAAAAAATAATTCAGGGCTGAAAGGGTTAGTAGCATGCTGAAAACTTGTCAACAGCTTAATGGTGTCTAGTAGGACAAACATTGGTGTACGGGAACATTAGAACGGAAGAAGTTTTAATTGTGGAACAGGTTTCAAACGTCAGACTATGAAAACGTCCCATGTATTTTGAAGGACAGAACTTCCAATTGATTTGTTACTCTTTCATTAAGCTCTCATGCAACAGTCAGACTGCTATTTACCAACAAACAAATTCCTATCATTTGACATGTTCTACATGTCCGACTTGTTAACCCGGGGGCAGTTGCGCTGTTAGAAAAAATCTCACATTTTATTCTTTTCCGTGATAACTTGATGAAAAATAATTGCAACATTGCTTTTTACTTGTAAGTGCCTCAAGGAAGATCGTAGTAATGCGTGAACATTTTTTTTGTGGAATTTATGGCTTTGGTTAGAACCAATTAGCTTTAAAATTGTTAGAAATAGATATTTTTAAAACAACAAATAAAATTTATGTAATACAAATATTATAAAATCGAAATTTGTTTTAAATTCGTATAGCGAGATTTTTCCTCTACGTGTGACTACTTACTTGACAGAAGTGAGCGCGACTGCTTCCGTGTTAAAATGCCCAACATATTTGTCGGGCAATCATTTTTTTATATATTGTTTAAAATTTTCTATTGAATAAACTTAAAAACAACCTGCTAGTTTTCAAAATCATAAACTTGTCAGGATGACATGTTCCACATGATGTCATGCTACTGTACATTATATAGATATTATTCGTCCACTCTAACTTTTCCTTTGCGTCACAATTTATTTTCAAAAAAATTAAGTCAAAACCTAAAGTGAAACGTATGCCGATGTGTGTAGTATATAGTATACAGTATTCAAAATGTATATACACATCGAAGTTAATTTCACTTTAGGTTTTGACTAAATTTGTTTGAAAATAAGTTGTGACTCGTGGGAAAAGTTAGAGCGGACGAACAATATATCTTTATTTCCAAATAGGTAACCTAATATACAAATTTTTTACATTTTGTACATTATACATATAATAGCATGACACCTATAATTTAATTCCCAAATATATTCTTCCATATATTTATTTTTCTTAACATGTATGCGAGTTGGTGTGTTATGAATAGAATCGTATCCAACTTGTTGTCTATGCATTTTGGATTTATCGTAGTTGCGACCCTGACAGAAATGCTGGTGACATCTGGTGACTATCTCAATTAGAGTCAAACAAATTTACTTATTGAACTGACCAACTATGGTGTATTCCAGGAATATACGACTGTTTTGGATTATCGCGACAACAATTATTTTAGTGTGCAACATAAGACGTACGAAAGTATCTTGCTCTAACAATTACTCCAATAAACAACAATATAATTTGCAATTTACTTTCGTTATTGATATTTTGCACAGTAAAATATTCATTGTCACGATAATCCAAGAGGTGTGTATATTCGTGGAATGGGGTATATTGCTATATAATAATAATAATAGCGTTAATTTCCAACAGAATCCATTTACAGGACAAAAATATTACACAAAAAAAATTAAATAAAATATTAGTAATTCATAGGTACCGATAACACATCAAAAATTTTACAAAACTAAATTTGAACGTAAAGAAAAAAATTATTAATCACCTAGGTAGATCTTGGCCATAGAAATAAGTTGCTTTAAACTGCAGTTAAATATATCACAGTAAATACTTAAGGCATTATAATAGCTGCACATGACGAATAGAGGAGAATTCAACATCAGGTTAGTTCTAGCTTGTGTATTTCTGAACGTAATCGAATTTCTTACTGGATAAGACGGAACTTTTAAATTTATTTGCCGAAGGATATCAGGGCTGTCAATGAGATTATGTAGTAGCTTGTACAGAAATATCAGGGAGGCATTAATTCGTCTAGATTCTAATGATACTACGTCCAAACCGCTACACAACTAATTATTGCTGATACCCCTCCTAGGATATATACCATTAATTTTATAAGACAAAAATTTTAAAAATTTACGCTGTACCCGTTCTATAATTTGGATATGTACATCATAAAATGGTGACCAAATGATAGAAGCATATTCCAGTTTACAGCGTACAAAAGTGTAAAACAATAATTTAATGGCCTTAGTATTAGTGAGATTTCGACTATTTCTAATTATACATCCATAAGATTTAAGTGCTTCTCTAACCTTTATATTAAAATGTTCAACAAAAGTGAGTTTGTGATCAAATATAACTCCAAGGTCTTTAATTTTATTCAAACGTTCCAGTTCATTGTCATCAATAATATAAGAATGGTATATAGTAGACTGTTTTCTGGAATAATTAACTACTTTGCACTTATTGGCATTAAGATTCAGATGCTTTTCCTTACACCATTCATGTACGCGGTTCAGTTCACTCTGCAGAAAATGACAATCGTTAAGGTCGCTTATCAATGAATAAATCTTTAAATCATCGGCATAACATAAACATGGTGCAGAAATAGATTCACACAGATCGTTAATAAATAACAAGAACAATAATGGACCTAGATTAGAACCTTGTTGAAGCCCTGAAGAAGCTAGGTACTTTGCCGATTTGTAACCATTGTAAGAATCGAACTGCCTTCTATTTGACAAGTAAGACCTCATAAAAGTAACTGCATCCTCAGAAAGACCAAAGTGACATAATTTAGAAAGCAATACTCCGTGGTGAATTCTATCGAAAAGTCAGTATAGACGACGTCAACTTGACTTCTATTATCTAGGGCCTCTGAAATATGTTGTGTGACCACTAATAAGTTTGTCACAGTGGACCGATTGGAGACAAAACCATGTTGGTATTGAGACAGCTGATTACGGGTTCTAGAATAAATACGATTATACAAAATTATTTCAAAAACCTTCGACAGATTGCAAATTATGGAAATTGGTCTATATTTTTCTACCTCATCTCTTTCACCAGTTTTGAATACTGGGCACACTTTTGACTCCTTCCAGAGACTTGGATATTCTTTATTCAGAAGACATAAATTAAAAATTTTTAATAGCGGCACAGTTAAGGCACCTATGCAATCTTTAACCAGAAAAGACGGTATATTGTCAGGTCCACACGTCATTTTGTCTTTCAATTTCTTGCTAGCAGAAATTATCTCAGATTCTACAATAGGATAAAAATTTAAGTAATCTGCGTTAACTGATGAAGAGTTAGCCTTAAAATTAATATCAGATGACAGAAAAACACTATTGAAAAATTCTGCAAAAACATTCAAAATATTTTGTGGTTCGCAGGTAGTAATGCCATTATATTTCATTACACCAGGAATTCTTGAACTACTATTTTTCGCATTAACATACGACCAAAACTTCTTCGGATTGATGGATGAGGATATTTGAATGTTATCGACATATACATTGTATGCCAAACTGATTTTTGATTTGACAAGGTGTCTTAACCGTTGAAACTCAAGCAAATCACAATGATTTTTTGAATCTTTTAAATTTTTTTTCGAAACTTTGCTTTTAATTTGATGTTCTGAATGATGTCAGCATCAAACCAGGGTGGATATTTATGACAAAAATTTTTTATAAACTGGAATATACTTTTAAACAAAGAAAATATTTTATCATAAAAATTACTTAAAATTACATTAACGTCATTAGTAGTATCCAGAAAATTCCAATCCGCTTCGTAAAGTTCTCGATATAAAGAAGGAAAATTAGCTTTTTTAAAGTTATAAGTTATTTGCTCAGAACCATACCTAAATTTAGGCTCTTGTACCGTAATATCCGTAAATGTAATTAGAAGAGCTGGGTGATGAGAGTCTTCATAGACCAAAGGTGAGTCATCATGCTTCACTTCACAACTTAAATGCGATAAGACTAAATCTAGCAGTCTACCCAAATGATTAACAACATTGTTAAATTGTCTAAGGCCAGTAGAACCCGCAAAACTTAAAAGTACAGAAGTTTGTAAATCAGACATATCATTATCAATGAACTTTGGAACATTAAAATCGCCTAGTAATATTGAGTTATTATATTATAAGTAATCAAGTTGCCCTAAGCAATCGAAAAAATATTTAAAGTCAACTAAACTTAACCTATCCGGTAAATAAACAACTATATAAAAATGTTTGTAACCAATCTGGCACTTCACAATGATTAGATCAATTAGTGGAAATTGAGCGTCAAAAGCCGTAATATCCAATATTTCGGATTTTATGAAGTCTTTTAACGCAAGCACTACACCACCACCCTTCACCTTATCCACCACATGGAATTTTCGGTCCTTTCTATATACGACATAATTATTCGGAAAGAGTTCCATGCTCGAAACATCACCGTGCAACCACGTTTCACTTAATGCTATGATGTCGAATTCACAATCACTAACGTTAGCATTAAATAATGCAACTTTGCTATTTAGACCACGTACATTTTGGTAGTAACATGTAAGTTCAACGTGTTGGGATTTACTTGATTTGGAACTGCTGGACACGTTTAGTTTAAAGAGCCATCAGTTTTACTGACTAGAGTAGGTCTGCCTCTTACATACTTAATCGTCAAATTCTGTTCTCCATTATCAATTCGCCGTTTCAGTTCTGTCCGAAGTTCAATCATGTGTTCTCTCTGCCGAGGTGTTTTATCATCAGAGATTGAAATGGTAGAGAAAGTAGATGTGGCTAATTTATTCTTGGCACGCAAAATGGACTTAGCCTGTGCGGGTGTGGAAAAGATCACTTTCATTGGACGAGCCTTATTTGAACGTTTACCAATTCTGTGCACATGTCTTGAAGAAATCGGATTTACATTATCACCTTGTACTGTAATTAGAATCTCATTTACTTTATTATTATCTTCCACAGCAGAATTAGTTTCTGGGACGTTATACAAAATTATATTATGTGATCGATTAATACGGTCCATGGCTTCTTCAATTATATTTTCCTGATATTCAGATTTTATTGGAGGGATTAATATTAGCGATCTTTCTTTCCAACTCCTGCAATTTCGTTTCCACAAAATTGGTTAAAAATTGCTTCAATTGATCGAGCTTGTCCTCTCCGTTACTACAAGTATTACATAGTACTTTTACATTTTTACTACGCATTCGTGTGATCCGACTAGCATCATCGCCCTGTAAGCCAATGCACGAAGTATGCAAAGAATTCATACATCCTGAACATTTTATAATTTGTGTGTTATTGGTAGATTCTTTACAGTTTATACACACACGCATAATTAATTCTTCGTCCAATTTACAATTTAAACCGAAATTAAAAATCAATTAAATAGCAATTATACTTTGTAGGTAGATATTCGATATTCGACAAATGATAAATTAGACCAGTTTTTTGCTTGTGTGCTGATATGAACGGCAATATAATTAATTATTGCATATATCGGGTTTCACATAGGATAACCAATAAAATTAGGTACTCACGGTTGTGTATCTTGTAATAATGAACACTTTGTGAAAATTTCACTAAAAACTGACTTGTATAACTCAAGTAAATGAATGTTCAATGTGAGCCACAAATAATACGTGTTTACCGTTTGGTTAACTATGAACTACTGCTGATACTATATAAACAATGAACTATATAAACAATGATATAAGATAATTTGTGTAAAATCTAACAAATTAAAATTCCTTTATTAAATTTTAAAAATATTATTTTAATGTACCTATATAATTTATTTAATACAAACGATAAAATTATCCAGGATATAAAAAAATACATTTATTAAATAATAATGCTTTAAAAGAGTAATACCTTGTATTTTGACAATGACACACGATTTGGGCGTCGAAATGTTAATAAATTATTTTTTAAATTTAATTGTGGCTTACAGTATTAGTTAAGTCACAATTTATGTTTGACAGTTAAAAAGATGGAAAGAGAAAAATTTCAAAAAATGTTATAAGTTTATAAATAATATTCTACTTTTCTCGTATTATTTAGACAAGTATAATCGATAAATAAATCCATACATGATTAAATATGTTTACTTCTTTTTAAAAAATTAACTAGTTTACCTTATAACATCATCGTCGATGTCTTTTTTCAAATTTTCATCTAACTCCTTCCAAAGTTTTACATTGTTCATGCAGTGAGCCGTTTCATTTATTCGAATTATAATTCTCTTTGTAGACATCCAGACACAGTAATCTAATTGGTTTTGATATTAAGGCACCCGCCAAAGACAAATTAAAACAATTCAAAATACCACCATCATAGCAGTTACCCGTTATCAGCAGACTAAAATAATATTAGTCGTAAATACAGAAATAATATGTAGAAATCTTGATAGTGATACCAACATTACAGAATTTTATGTAAACTACGTAAAACTGAATATTTATTATCCATGAGAAACTTTTTCTGTACAATATTCTGATACTAGAGGTTTCAGATATCTGACACTATCATGTAAAATATTTAAATATTTATTAAATAAAGGTCATTTGATGATATATAGTTGGGTGGATAGTAAACAAAGAGCTGCAGCTGGAATAGGAAAACATGGATACATGAAAAATTAATAAATAATGTAAACACGTGGGAGGCAATTACTTATGAGCAGACTAAAATAATAGTCGTAAATACAGAAATGATATGTAGAAATCGTGATAGTGATACTAGCGGTAGGGAATTTATGTAAACTACGTAAAACTGAATATTTATTATCCATGAGAAACTCTTTCTGTACAATATTATGACATTAGAGGTTTCAGCTATCTGATACTATCATGCAAAATAAGTGTTATGTGTACGTCACCAAACTCAATATAAATATGAAATATTTAAATATGTTTAATAAAATTTACTAAGAAACTACCTATAATATATTTTCTTAGACATTTAAACTGGAAAACGGTCATAAAATTAATAAAATTGATTATGAACGTATATAACATAATAGTTCGCAAGAAACTTTAAACTCGCAGCTGCAATACGTTTTTATTATATTTTTAAAAATTCTAATGTTTTTTGCTACACAGATCCGGCATTTCTCACTGAAACTACGAGCAGCGTTCTTTTCTTTTTCTTCTGCAAGATTGGTTGAAGAGATGTACGTAGAGACTTAGCGGGAAAATGTTTTATTGGTTGAAAGTACTGGTGGGAAATGTAGTAAGTATTCTCCTGTAGGCTGATTCGTCAGTGCATTTTTAATTTATGGCTTAAAGAAGAAAAAAAAGACGAGTTAATAGCAATACATAAACATTAATTTCAGTTTTGTGTTGTACTTCAAGAGATCAAGTTGAGAATGAGCAATCCTATCGTCAATGAAGCAATTCGTGTTAAAAGTCTTAGGCATCATATAAAAGTACCTGGTGATAATGAGTTTCGTGAGCTTCCTGTTATAGAAAACAGTCTACAGACTATAGAAAAGATGCTACAGTCTACCGACAATTCACAAGCAACGGTGGAAACAATGAAGTCTCCGATACCCACACAGCACGAAGATTTAGTTGATTTTTGATCAGGAGACTTTTCCACTCTTAGACCCGTAATAGATAATGAAAGTGTAGAACAAATACGCAGTCAATTACCAAAACCTTTACGTCAGCAGTATCCTACAGGTTCAAAGAATAATTTTAGTGAGTTGTCAAGCTACCCACTCATGTTAAACGATGTATCTACGCAAGAGGTTAGCTACCCATCCATGTTAAACGATGTATCTACGCAAGAGGTTATCAATATGGGGGTTATGTAAAATGACACTACTAATGGTATATTCCACATACCCCACACAGAAGGAGCATTTCCCGCAACCTACAGCTCCAATAGTGGGTCTAGCCTTGGGTACGAAAACATAAGCGACTCTGAAGCTGAACCTGGCAACGACGATTCTAGAATAGTTGAAGAATATAAAAAATGTGCAAACAGTTTTTTAAACACAAACGTAAATTTTATAAACAATAAGAGTCATCTAGTTTTAAAGTTAGAAAATAAACTGAACTTATACAAAATGAAGTATAGTGAAATCGAAAAAGAACTTAGTGAGTTAAAAAAACTTATAACTTTTGCAGAAAACTTTAAATGTTTAAAATTCTAGACGTAAGTAATTATATATTTTTAAGTATGTATATGTATCAAATTCAGAAACAAATTTTATTTCATTTTTTATTTTATTTTAATAAGTGTATAAACATTTCTAAACCTATAAACAAATTTGTGCTTCCGTAATTTACAAAATATATTTTCTTTTAACTAATTCATATTATTTACTTAAATTACCCTTAATCCTTTTCATTTACTAAAAGAAAAAAAATTAATTTAGATCCTTTGTAAAACTTCTTAACTGTTAATACTCATTAGTTTCAAAATATAATAAGCGAATTTAAAATAATATTACTTTGTTTTTTATTAAAGCTGACATAAAAACTTCCTACACCGTAACAGCTGCGTAAAACATATGACGTGAATCTGCAACAAACAAGATAAGTGATATATGTAGGTCACATATCTTCAGATACAGATGGGTAATAAAATTACGACAAACGACATAAACGATAATAAACGACAAAAATTTCGAATAAAAAACATTTTTTCTATTAACCTTAACATATCTATATACTCAGCATATATTGTTATACACATGTCGATATTGTTAATACACAAGTTTTAAGATACCTAACTGTTTTTCCTTTCATGAGAAAAAAATACTTTTTGGTTGTAAATTAGTCTTAATTTATGTGTTTTTAAAAGGCATAATCTGACATCGGCCATAGGTAAGCATCTCGTCGGTATTAATTTATTGTGAGGACAAAATTTCGTATTTAACCGTGTTTATGACTTTGTCAAAGTGCCGAGGAATAGACCGTTTTATAAAATGCATATTAGTTTCGTTCGCGGTAACAATCCTGTACTTGTCCAGGATTAGTTACGGACACTCTTAGGACTCGGGTTGTACGCAGGCGCGGTTCAGAATCAGTTCAGGATTGATTTTAACCCGCGAACGATTTTTGGACAACCTTTAGTGTGACTGTAGTGTCATTTGTCAATTTTTTCAAATGTCTCGTCTGTGGTCGTCTGTCATCTGTATTTATTTACATCTATATTTATTTGTGCCTTGGCCCTTGCCGTACATAAACATAAACTAGAAGCTTGTATACATAATATTCTAGTATTCTATTCTGTTTATGTTGTATTATAACTATGTCGAAAGAAGGTAAGTTCTGATACTAATTCTAAGTGAGTTTATATTCTAATTAGGTTTGTTTCCTAGAACTGAATGAGTTTCCAACGTTTTCGCCAGGCCCATCAAGTGGCCACATGGCCGATGAAAAGTTCATTTGGAGCCACCAAAACACGCTGTTATTTTTAGACCTATACAGAAAATATAGGTCACAAGTGGGCTTAATATGAGAAGCCTCAAAAGGGTGTACGAGGAAATATCAAGGGAGCTCCACATGATGTTGGGTCTAAAAATAACAGCCAACCACTGCGAGAACAAATGGAGAGGGCATATAAAAAATATGTGGATAACAGCCAGCGAACAGAGTAGAGTAGAGTAGAGGACGGCAAGAGTTTGAATACGCGGAAGTAATGGCCGACATAATCGACCACAAGAAAAATATTGTCCCTGCTGCTCCACTGGGTGGCGAACTAGCACACCCGAGCCCAAGAAATTTTGCCACTGCATCACTACTGGGAGGCGAAGTGGCACACGCTAGAGACATAGCAGGTGATGAAACCAGTAGTGTAATTCAAGGTAGGTACACATCATACTAATTTTGTATATAATTTGCACAACTTCTTGATTTTAAATTTCTAAGCAAGCAATTATTATTCATTGTAGTTGGCTCATATAGTTTTTTTTTCTCAAGAAATACATTAATCATAATGTATTTAACTACTTTTTTATTTTTATTTATAACAGGCTTTGGCATCAAGCAATTACCCAGACCTATACTATAAATTGTAGGCCTGGATCCCACATACCAAAAAAAGTTTATTAATAGCATGCTGAAAATTTGTCAACAGCTTAATGGTGTCTAGTAGGACAAACATTGGTATACGGGAACATTAGAACGGAAGAAGTTTTAATTGTGGAACAGGTTTTAAACGTCAGACTATGAAAACGTCCCATGTATTTTGAAGGACAGAACTTCCAATTGATTTGTTACTCTTTCATTAAACTCTCATGCAAAAGTCAGACTGCTATTTACCAATAAACAAATTCCTATCATTTGACATGTTCTACATGTCCGACTTGTTAACCCGGAGGCAGTTGCGCTGTTAGAAAAAATCTCACATTTTATTCTTTTCCGTGATAACTTGATGAAAAATAATTGCAACATTGCTTTTTACTTGTAAATGCCTCAAGGAAGATCGTAGTAATGCGTGAAAATTTTTGTGTGGAATTTATGGCTTTGGTTAGAACCAATTAGTTTTAAAATTGTTAGAAATAGATATTTTTAACATAAAAAATAAAATTTATGTAATACAAATATTAAAAAATCGAAATTTGTTTTAAATTCGTATAGCGAGATTTTTCCTCTACGTGTGACTACTTACTTGACAGAAGTGAGCGCGACTGCTTCCGTGTTAAAATGCCCAACATATTTGTCGGGCAATCATTTTTTTATATATTGTATAAAGTTTTCTATTGAATAAACTTAAAAACAACCTGCTAGTTTTCAAAATCATAAACTTGTCAGGATGACATGTTCCACATCATGTTATGCTACTGTACATTATATAGATATTGTTCGTCCGCTCTAACTTCTCCTTTCACAATTTATTTTTACCACACAATTTATTTTTAAAAAAATTAAGTCAAAACCTAAAGTGAAACGTATGCCGATGTGTGTAGTATATAGTATACAGTATTCAAAATGTATATACACATCGAAGTTAATTTCACTTTAGGTTGTGACTAAATTTGTTTGAAAATAAGTTGTGACTCATGGGAAAAGTTAGAGCGGACGAACAATATACAGTCGAACCCGCTTATTAGAGTACCGGTTATAGGAATATCCCGGTTTATGGAATATAAATTCGAGGTCCAGAAACGTTTCCATTTACTCTTTAATAAATTTATCCGTTTATTGGCATACGTATTCATTAGACATTACCGTTTATTAGAATATATTTCAGGTCAACGAATAAATATTTACCTATAATTTCGAAATTCCTAAAAATTTAAATTGTCTTGTACTATAATTCCTCGCCAAGGGCTTTCGAAGGCCTGTAGTGCTGTTTTATTTATATTATTTGGGTTTGTCAGATAGGTAGTAAATATTGTATTGCGTTGTTATGAGTACCAATTCAATCGTTTACCGACAAATTCAGTCATAAAATAATTTCCTTTGTCTAGAAACTATACAAATTGCCACCCACTTGCCTGTAATAAAATTTTTAAGAAACAGTTCGCCCATCCTAATAGCTTGTAAAATTATAAAACGTTTTTGGGGTGGCCAAACCATTGTAAATTTTTCTAATTTTTATAATTCAGAGCAACAAAAGTGACTAGTTTTTTATGTAACAAAAAAACAAGCTACAATTACCGATTATTTTTCAAGACTAAATAAGTAATTTTCTTATTAAGTATATTATGTATTTTAATACGAAAATATTTACATAATCTATATATTGCATACATTTCATATTAATTACTGTATGCATCAACATAATATAATGTTATTTGGTTTTTTAATAAATACGTTACGCTATTAGTATAAGAGCTGTGAGACATTTTTGAGTAGGTATTTTAGGCAACCTGAAAATTTTTCAGGTGACTCTTCTATGATAGCCTAATACAAAAATGCCGGTCTGGCTGGAGGGTAGCGGTTATTTTCCCCAAAAAATCCCCCCCAAAGTTAAAAGAAGGGTAAAAATTGTTATTACAAAAAATATCATTGATATGACTTGAAAGTAAATTTAAATATTCAAATATAAAGAATATAAACAGCCCAGGCGATTTAAGGGCGATTTTAACTCTGCAAGATACTTGCATTGGCGCCCCAGGAATATTTTCAGGGGGTGCATCTGAACTTCAGAAGATTTCATTTGAATCTGTACATACTATTAACGAGTATAAAATATACAACTATACATGCATAGATATGTACATTCCTTCCGGACAGGGAGGTGCAATTGTTATTTTGACAGGGTATTTTTAATTTTAAAAATAAATATTCTAAAAAAGACAGGTTTTTTTGGTGAAATTTTCCAATTGCCATTTGATCAAACAAATTATGCGTGCATATAAATGAAAAAGCGCTATAGGTAAGCAGCAGTGTGAGAAAGAGCGTATACCGATAGCTGTTTGCGTCCTCTGTTGTAGCTGAGCGAGTCCGTTCGCTCGAGAAAAATCACGTGACCTGGCGATATCCATGTTGTTGTTCCTCGAAACGTTAGAGTAATTATTATATATTATAGTTTTTTAAGTAACTTTTTCTTAATTAAAGAAAAATAATACGTAATATACAATAGATTTTGCAAATATGATAGAAAAAGACAAATTTATTATTATAAATATATAGGTAGAAAAGTATAAAACTATAAACTAAATTAATTCTGTGTCCGAATCTTGTACTTCTTCTTCAAACTCCTCATCTGAGCTTAAATGTTCATTTTCTTCTTCTTCGTCAGACTCCACTCGAGACTCAGATTCCTCTTCTACATGATCTGTAAATAGTTGTAATATGTATTTAGAATTCATTGAAAATTAATTAGTGATTAATTAGTTGAGTTGCTACGTATTCTCCGTCCTTTTATACGGAGTCAGAGCCTGGACAATCACGGGCGCATCTGAAGAAAGACTTGCCGTTATTGAGATGTGGAGTTATCGAATAGTGTTAAATCTGAGTCTCGAGGGGAGTGTGACGAAGAAGAAGAGAATGAATATTTAAGCTCAGATGAGGAGTTTGAATAAGAAGTACAAGATTCGGACACAGAATTAATTTAGTTTATAGTTTTATACTTTTCTACCTATATATTTATAATAATAAATTTGTTTTTTCTATCATATTTGCAAAATGTATGGTATAGTACGTATTATTTTTCTTTAATTAAGAAAAAGCTACTTAAAAAACTATAATATATAATAATTACTCTAATGTTTCGAGGAACAACAACATGGATATCGCCAGGTCACGTGATTTTTCTCGAGCGGACGGATTCGCTCAGCTACAACAGAGGACGCAAACAGCTATCGGTATACGCTCTTTCTCACACTGCTTCTTACCTATAGCGCTTTTCATCTATATGCACGCGTAATTTGTTTGATCACCAGGCAGTTGAAAAATTTCACCAAAAAAAACCTGTTTTTTTAGAATATTTATTTTTAATATTAAAAAATACCCTGTCAAAATAACAATTGCACCTCCCTGTCCGGAAGGAATGTACATAGCTATGCATGTATAGTTGTATATTTTATACTCGTTAATAGTATGTACAGATTCAGATGAAATCTTCTGAAGTTCAGATGCATCCCCTGAAAATAATCCTGGGGCGCCCATGCAAGTATCTTGCAGAGTTAAAATCGCCCTCAAATCGCCTGGCCTGTTTATTTTATTTATATTTGAATATTTAATTTTACTTTAAAGTCACTTCAATGATATTTTTTGTAATAACAATTTTTACCCTTTTGTTTAATTTTGGGGGGGATTTTTGGGGAAAATAACCGCTACCCTCCAGCCAGACCGGAATTTTTGTATTAGGCTATCATGGAAGAGTCACCTGAAAAATTTTCAGGTTGCCTAAAATACCTACTCAAAAATGTCTCACAGCTCTTGGACCATATTGTATTATTGACATAAAAAGACCTAAAACCATATACATATACATATTAACATAGTATGTACTATTATTACGTATATTCGCTACACTTATTACGGCTAGTCACCAATGATCGGTTATTAGAATATCCCAGTTATAAGAATATTTTTGCTTGGCACGAAGGCTATTCCAATAAGCGGGTTCGACTGTATCTTTATTTCCAAATAGGTAACCTAATATACAATTTTTTTACATTTTGTACATTATACATATAATAGCATGACACCAATAATTTAATTTCCAAATATATTCTTCCATATATTTATTTTTCTTAATATGTATGCGAGTTGGTGTGTTATGAATGAATAGAATCGTATCCAACTTGTTGTCTATGCATTTTGGATTTATCGTAGTTGCGACCCTGACAGAAATGGTGGTGACATTTGGTGACTATCTCAATTAGAATCAAACAAATTTACCTATTGGACTGACCAACTATGGTGTATTCCACGAATATACGACTGTTTTGGATTATCGCGACAACAATTATTTTAGTGTGCAACATAAGAAGTACGAAAGTATCTTTCTCTAACAATTACTCCAATAAACAACAATATAATTTGCAATTTACTTTCGTTATTCATATTTTGCACAGTAAAATATTCGTTGTCACGATAATCCAAGAGGTGTGTATATTCGTGGAATGGGGTATATTGCTATATAAACAATGATATAAGATAATTTGTGTAAAATCTAACTAATTAAAATTCCTTTATTCAATTTTAAAAATATTATTTTAATGTACCTATATAATTTATTTAAAACAAAAGATAAAATTATCCACGATATAAAAAAATACATTTATTAAATAATAAAGCTTTAAAAGAGTAATACCTTGTATTTTGACAATGACACCCGATTTGGGTGTCGAAACGTTAATAAATTATTTTTTAAATTTAATTGTGGCATATTTCCCATTCAAAATAGTTGATTGTAAAAATTCCACAAGGAAGTAGCTTCAGAACAACATTTGTTAAATGTTCTAATGTTTACATGACAAATTTTCCAGATGTCACTTATCACATTACGATTTTATAAGATTAGTTAAGCCACAATTCAAGTTTGAAGTTAAATTTATTTGACGTTTTGATTTCCACTTCAGAAATCATGAACGATTTCTGAAGTGGAAATCAAAAGGTCAAATAAATTTAATATCAAATTTAAATTGAGGCAACTTTTAAAATACAATAGTAAATTACATAAAATGCCACAAACAAATAGCTTCAGATCATAATGTATATTTAATTTTAGATGATGGAATAATGGCAACACCGAAGTTGAAAGCCACAAGGATGGCTGAAAGGAAAATAACAGTAAAGAATCAAAGCAAAGTGCTAAAAAGTACCACCCTGAGGGAAATTAAGGTGGATAGGAAGTCTCATTATGCGGCAAGAATAGCACAAGAAAATGAGAAGTTGAAACAGCAGAAGGAAATCGAAGAAAAAAAATTAAGACATGAAGAAAAGAGATTAGAACAAGAAGAGCGAATAGCAACAAGCAAGTTGGAAGAAATGCAAAAACTAACGAAGGCGCTTGAGGGTATTAATGAATGCCTAAAAGAAATTTTAGGAAAAAAATAACCTCAGACGTCTTCTTTGTTTTGCATTTTTGTCAAATTATGTCTTCATTTCCCCTCTCTTCTTTTTTAATATCGCACCATCAGTGCAAAACTATTGTAAGTAATTTTGCCATTTCACAATTTGATTTCACCTGTATAAATATAGAAAAGGAAAATCATTGGCAAAAAACTCAAAATGTGAATATGAGTATAAAACTAAAGTATATAAACAAAGATGGAATGCGACAATAAACATGCTTCTAACTCATTAGTCGTCATCATTATGGTTTAGCCAAGTTAGGAAAACGATCAATTTAACTTGGGAGCGGATCACTACAGGAGCAATGTTACTATTTGTGAAAACAATGTCAGGAGACCCTGGGGGCAAAATAAGAATATTATAATGATGACCATGCTTTCTGTTTGGTTGATGACGAAAGCTAACAAGAACATATATATATATATATATATATATATATATATATATATATATATATATATATATATATATATATATATATATATATATATATATAATCGGTTTATAACGTTCTACGACGTCTTCCGATTCCCAATCGCCATTGCTCTCGATCGTAGCACATGTCTTCGTTCAAGCCTCTTTCTCCGATTTCCCTATGGATTCCTTCTATCCAGCTTTTCCTAGGTCTTCCTCTCTTCCGCCGTCCTTTTGGTGCCCATCGTAGCACTTGCTTGGGTAATCTGTCTTCTTCCATACGTTGTACGTGGCCAAACCATCTTAGTTGCTTTGTTTTTATATCGTCCATTATTGTATGCTTTACATCCATTATCTCCAATATTCTTGTATTTCTGATTTTTTGTATTCTTGATATACCAGCAGATCTTCTCCAGAAGTCCATTTCAGTTGTTCTGAGCATATTTTCGGATTTTTCTTTAAGTGGCCAAACTTCGCTGCTGTATGTTATAATGCTCTTAACAATGCTGTTATAGATGTTACGTTTATTTTCTTTGGAGATACTTTGGTCCCATAGGATTTTGTTCAATAATGCGATAGCTTTCCTTCCTTGTGTGCACCTTTCTTGGATATTCTTGTCCAACGTTCCATCTTGTGTAATTGTAAGACCCAAGTATTTATATTCCTGACAGTGATTAATAGTTATTTCATTTTCCAACGCTAGATCCTGCTGTATACCTCCAACGCACATATATTCCGTTTTCTTGGTATTCACTTCTAAACCCCAGTTCCGGTACTCTTCTATGATTTTACGGGTCATATATTCAATATCGTGATAATCCTGGGCCATAAGAATCTGATCATCCAACAAGAACATAAAGACCATTAACGTAATATTCCCCGTAGTAGGACATTCTTTTATACCACCAGATAGATTGTTCGGGATGATTGAAAGAGAAGTAAAAAAGAAATCTGTTATTCTAAAAAATTTCTGACTACGAAGATATCATAGCAAATAAGGCGACGATTAGGAAATTGGGTTTAGATTGGCAGGTGTACGACTGGAAAAATGAAGCACAAGTAAACACCAAAGCACCATCATCATGGCACTTTCAGTTTAATAAAGCTAAAAGATTTGTGATTACTAAAGGGAAAACTAATGCACTAATACGAGGTGAGCCCAATTATTATGTTGACATCGGTGAACCCAAGTCTGTTGTCAAGAGAGGAATGAAAATGGTACGCATTAATCCTACTCAACTTCCTGTTGGCTGCAAACTCAAAGGCGATAAATCGACAATAATTTCTCCTCTCAAAAAACATTATGGAAATGCCTGGGAAGAAAATCCTGATTTGTTTTTTTTTAACAAAATCTTGTTAACCCTCGAAGGGTGGAAGACCAGAGTTCTGTAAATGATATTGAAGCGGACTGCAGAGGTTGCATACCATATGATATTGATCTACAAATTTAATGTAATATTATAAGTAACTGTTTAATTGCTTTGTGAATACAATTTTTTTCCAAACTATTTCTGTATCATTTTTTTGGTGCAAAACTCGCTAAAGGCTTTCTTTTTTTTTATTTTTTTAAAAAATCTACACTATTGTTTTAAAATATTTTAAGAACTATTAGAGGTGTATATGTTCTAAAGGTACGCTAACAGTATTCATTGATTATTAACAAATATAATGCAAAAAACGTTTTTTGCCCTTTTCTCAAATTGCCTTTACTTGCAATAAGCGAGTTTTGCATCTCGTGCACTCATATATGCTCACACGTTCATTACGAAATAATTTTAACACTTTATAAACATACTCCATGCCACTATCTATACTAAATTTACATTCAAGATGCAGTAGAAATAAACAAACCAAGACTAGGAGCACTCCCGAATCATAATTTACAATGTATAAACTTTATATATGTCCGATTACTGGGACCAATCCTTCTCACCCCAATGAATTGTATGCTTGAATGGCCGTATGGGCATGCACGTTTCTGCAGGTGGGTTTACTTTTTTGCTTGATTGCTCGTGAGTAATTCCATTTATCATTTTCTAGGTTAGGGTGAATAGATGCCTAAGCTCAGAATGGGACCCATTTCCATTGAATGTAACGTGGATGTTTGCACAAGGATATAGATGAAGACCAGAATGGTAGCAATCACTTATAAAATATATCTATGATATTATACTTCTGTAATTCCATACAAATTTTGATTGCTCATATAATTTTATAAAGTAATTTACAGAAATAAATATGTTTTTAAGAATATCATGTTTTATTTTTTTTTGTTTTCAAAAGGACAAAAGTATTTTAATGTAATGAAAAACAGATATGTATAGCCATAAAATAATAAATAAAAACTTATCTTGTACCAAAACGTATGAGTCTCTGATACATTTATATAATACATAAATGTAAATGTTTTCGGGTGTAAATTCAAAAAGTATGTTTTGAGTGTGAATCGAAAATAAATAGTCGTAAAATAACAAATGAAAACTTATTCTATGTCAAAAAATATATTTTCTCTGATCAAAAATATAGTATACACTTATGCAATATAATAATGCATACGTGATACTATATTCTTGGTCAGCGACAGGGTTGAAAAAAAACATGTTTTTTTTTATTTTATACAAAACAAACGTTTTTTTTTTGTTTTAAACGGTTTTTTTTGTTTTAAACATGTTTTATTTTTCGTTTTTATATTAGGTGTTGTAAACAAATAAAACGTAGAAAAAAACATTGTTTAAATCATATTTCTTAAGATGAGAAGGATCTGTTTGCGGAATTAGGCAGCACAGATACATATAATAACTTATGGCTGTTCAGCCCATATTATGAACTTACTTGCCCACGATATAGAAGTGCCAGGAATAAAGAACAGTGTCAAAAAATTGCAAATATTTCAGAAATGTACATTTTGCTAGCGCAAAATTCCGAGAAGCTGGTGATTCTGCTCTTGTATTGCATTAGGATGTTCGTTGGAATACTTTATCGGAATGCTTAGAAAGTTAGTTAAAAAACTGGCCAATATTATTTCACATTTGCTCTAAACAATAGAATAAGTATTAAAAAAATTTGGAAAAGAATCCTTTGTAAAAGGTATAAATTTTTTTTCTTTTTTCTATTAAAATCCCTTAAAAGGGCTACATCACATGGCAAACAGGATAATGCCCTGAGGTAATGTATTGAAATTTCCCAACACGTGGGATCCAAACTGAGTTGTTTACATTTCAATGACTTAATGGCAACTGAATGCGAAATGAGTGCTGTTTCTGGAAAAACCCCCTTTTTTTCAGAAACAGCACTCATTTCGCATTCAGTTGCCATTAAGTCATTGAAATGTAAACAACTCAATTTGGATCCCACGTGTTGGGAAATTTCAATACATTACCTCAGGGCATTATCCTGGTTGCCATGTGACCATCACAGGGCTTTTTATTGAAGTATGCACTTTTAAGGCATCTATATTACATGTAAAGGGTTTTTACCCAGATATTTTTCTTTTGTGGCTCAGCTAGCATCCAGTTTATCTAACACTGATGATGATTTTTTATAAAAATCGAAAACGTTTTGTTGTGATGTAGCCCTTTTAAGGGATTTTAATAAAAAAAAATTGTATACCTTTTACAAAGGATTTTTTTCAAATTTTGTGATTGATGGTATACAGCCAACTACAGGAAAAGCATTTTCTTTTCCTTGTGGATTTTTTAGAATAAGTATTGATAAAGATGTAACAAAGCTTGTAAATGATACAAAGTTAAAGGCAAATGCCAAAAACATTTGCAGTGTAGGGACAAAGTCCAAACAAATACTTGCACTAAATGAGAGGCTACAGAGATATGGCTAGAACTTCTGGAAGCATTCGAGACTGAACACGCAAATGGCGAATTTTTGGTAAATGATACGAATAAAGTCAAGGAGCTTATGAAGTGGCTTTGATCCTGGCTCATTTCTTGACAAGTTTGCTTGCTCATCGCTTTAGTGGAAATAAATTTAGTCAAGAGCAAATAAAAACTGGTACGGAACATGTAGAATCTTCACTTCACATCCAGCAGCATTGCCAATTATTATTAATTACCAGGCAAAGTGTGTACCCTTTAATCCATATATATTTTCTAAATATCTAATGTACAACCATTGGCATGGTGGCGTTCTATGGTCATACAACATAAAAAAACTCTTCTCATCGTACGCTTTAGTAAATTCCAAACTATGTAACCTGCTAGGCAATGTCAAAGCTGCTAAGTTGGTTTCAATTTTTAAAGAGCTTAATTCTATAATTGTGTTCCCATTATTAATAAATAAAAATATATTTGTTACAAATTCTGTATAATAATATGTATAAGATTTTTTCATATTTATGTATTATTCACAAAAAAAATGAAAAAAAACGCTTGTTTAAGTGGTTTAAACATGTTTAAAACAGTTGTTTAAAACAAAATGTTTAAAACAAAACAACCCTGGTCAGCGAATATATTTTTTGGCATAGAATAAGTTTTATTTGTTATTTCACGACTATATTTTTCATTCACATTCAAAACATACTTTTTGAATTTACTGTCGAAAATTCAGATCCTAATTTTTGAATGTGGCGCCCATACTGGCCCCACTCAGTTGGCTATATACCTTCCTACTCACCAGGGGGCGCTAAAATTCTTTTTGGTTAACATTAATAGCCAACGTTCGCAACGGACAGCTGAATAAGTAAGCCCTAACCGACAGATGGCGCAGAAACTCTCTCCCCAGATGTTAACACAGTACTTGCGCTACTAGGTGGTGTGTGCTGTGGGTGATATTCACGTCAGAGAAAACAAGATCAAAAAAAGTCCCAGCATTACTGTTAGACCAGTAAGGATCTGCGAAAAAACGTCTATTTTTGGATGTGGGAGGTGGCATTCGGATTTTTGCAGATAAAGTTAGGTGACACCTTCAGTAATAATAATTGACTTATGCTCCTTCTCAAATATACCCGGAACATTGTTGTTACTGTTGTTATTTAATATTTTTTAACCACTTTGGTGGCACTTAGAACCTTAGTAATTCGCTTAGAAAATTCTTATAACTTACTTAAACGGTCTACCAAATTTCATTAAAATCGACTTAATATCGCATAATAAATCTGCAATCTAAATATTTTGAAAAAAGTTCAAATTTCTTAAAATCGTTCTGAACACAAAGTAGACCATTTAGAAGTTGGCTAATTTTTTTACATATAAAGAGATGCTCTACCTATCTAATACACTTTACAGAATTAAAATCGGATTATTTAAGGGGCCTCAGCAATGTTTTAAATTTATAAACAATTTTTTGGCTTATAAACAAATAGCTTTGTTTAATAATAAAAAAATTAATTTTTAGCAATGCAAATAATTAAAACCGGTATAATTTGACTTAAACTTTCAAATGCTGTCAGCAAAATTGCTATTTTATTTTTTAATCAAACGTTATTCGCGTTCAAAAATTGCAATTTCTCGGTTTTTTGAAAGTTCCACCGCGTTTATCTCGAAAACTATGCATCCTACGAAAAAACTTGTAAGAACATTTTTTGCTTAGAATTACCCAAGAAATACAAAAAAATGTTTTATTTTGCGAAAAATCGATGTTATGTAATTCCTCAAGTTCTTTGTTTATAACAATCTTATCGACATCCGGATCAACTGTTACCCAAAAAATTCGTGTTCTACGGGTCAAAATACATAAAAAAACTTGGGTAAGTTCATCTAAATAAAGGAGCCCGTAGCACCCCCTCCTGGCCACAGCAATAATTTGTTTATAAGCCAAAAAATTGTTTATAACTTTAAAACAATGCTGAGGCTGCTTATAATTCTGTAAAGTGCATTAGATAGGTGGACTGCTTCTTTATATGTAAAAAAATTGACAAATCTTTGTATTTTCTAGTTTTTGTTGTGCAAGATTTTAAAAATTTTTAATTTTTTAAAAAAAGTTTAGATTGCAAAATTATTATACAAAATCTAGTAAATCAATTTTAATCAAATTTGGTGTACGGTTTTAGCACATTACAAAAATTTTCTAAGCGAATTAGGAAGGTTCCATGTGTAACCTAAGTGATGGAAAATCATTGAATAGGGACAGGCTTGTTTTGCCTCCTTATTTTATATTTATTGCTGTTTTGAAGCAAGGGTGATAAATTAAAACATTTTCAACCAATCGCATCTGATAGAAAATTTCATTATCTTTGTTTTATTCCTATACGACTTTGTTCTAAAATGAATAGTTTTAAAGGTATGAGCAAAAAAATAAAAATTTTTTGAAATTTTTATCTATTCTATTTATTTTTATTAATGTTCCGGGCATATTTGAGAAGGAACATAAATCAATTATTATTAACGAAGTTATCACCTAACTTTATCCGCAAAAATCTGAATGCCACCTCTCACATCCACCTAAAAACAGATCCTTACTGGTCTATGTAGTCACCGTAAGTTTTGCCACCGAATGTCACAAGCTTGTTTCAGCCGTTAGACCAGGGGGTAATAGAGACATTATAGAGGAGCATTCTTAAAACATCTGTTATTACAGGGGACCAATGAATCCAAAAGCGCCCCGAAATTCTCAAACATGTTGTTTATTAGTGTGCTGAGTAATGGGCCAAGATAAAATCTTCAACATTGGAAAAATGTTGGAACAAACTCTGATGGGATTTTGGTTGACGATCCTGAAGAAGAAATTGAACCTTTGATAAAAAATTTGCATGGATGCGACGAAATTAACCAAGAAGAGATACCTCAGTGATTAGCAGCTGATGACTCAGAAAGTGAATTCATTGACCAAGACATCGTTGATATGGTTCTTCATCGAGAAAACCTGAACGTATCAGACGACGAACCAGCAGACGACAGGCAGCACAACGCCGATGAGATTTTCAATGCCTTAGAGGTAAGAATTTTCTACTTCTTCTTTAAGAACCGTGCCCAATTTTAGGCGTGGGTAGCTTCCATAACAATTTGCCGATATTGTTCTCGATCTTGCGCGGCATGTAATAATTCATCTGCAGATAAACCAGTCTATTGACGAAGGTTTCGGAGCCATAAATATTTCTTCCTATCAATTCCTCTTTTTCCGTTGAGTATTAGCTGCAGTATCCTGTATCTGCTACCTCTCATTATATGCTCCAGATATTCAAGTTTTCTCTTTTTTATCATCTTTATTAGGTCACCTTCGGCCTTGACCTACTCTGTTTATTATTTTAAATTTTCTACAGTATGTCCAAATTAGTTAGGGCCACGACTACGTTCTTAATTTTTGTTGTCATTGCATAACATTTTGTCCTTTCAGATTGCTTTACGTTTCGTCGAACAATCGAATGTGGCAAAATCTAATGATGTTCTGCAAACGATGGAGAGATAAAGCTGCAAAACATCGTTGTCAAAGGAAAACACAAAAGAAAATAGAAGATTACTATAAAAAAAACAGAGTAAACTAAATGTAAACCCAAATACTTACGATGTCGGGATAGTATCACGAGGTTTTTCCTGGTTTTCCCTCGTGATTTACTATGGAATCCCTAACGCGAGAAGTTCAGTGCCACCGTTGCATTTGGTTGTCTTTTTAAAGACAGATCACATGCTATGATTTTTTGTGGCGGATATTCTTGAGTTGGGACTGATTTCATGTAATCGAATGAACTATCTTTTAGTAAAGTCGTCCCAGGAACGCAACTCATCAATATTGGCAATACCATTTTAAAGTCGTCTACTTTAAAATGTATAATACGTGTCTGAATTGCCGATATAAATGAGTCAGATTAAATAAATTATTAGAAGAATTTTTTACTAAGCAACAACATTTTTGTTTATTTAGTATTATTTTGTATTTTGACAACGACACCCGACTTGGGCGTCGAAACGTTAATAAAATCATTTTTAAGTAAAATTGTGGCTTATTTCCCATTTGAATATACTTGATTATTAAAAAAAAAATTTGAACATGTTCATTTCCTTTAATTTTCGATTGCTTTGTTTTGTATTTACATATTAGAAAACATTAAAATCCCCTCATAGTTTTTTAATACCAACTTTGACCAAGAGTAGTATATAATTTGATACAAGAACAATACAAAAAAAAAACAATGTTATTTTTAACCGAAACGGCTTCCCCTCAATTATTTCAGTTAACAGAGGTTTTACTGTAATTACAATAGCGTCTCGCATTCGTCACTTAGCACAAATAAAGAAAATATAAGCAATATGCTCTTTACTCGGATCCGAGTCATTTTTTTCTTTTTCCTTACAAAATTAAAAAATTGTTTAAAATTACCCTGCATTTAGTATATATACTTTATGAATCAGTATTTACACAAATACTAGTCAGCACAGAGGTTGATTTCATGAAAACGCGTCAGCAGTGATAGTGCTAACCGACCATTGTACGATATTACACTCAGTTCGGGTGATACCGTACTTGCGTTGTTTGTGCAAACGGTCCAGTAGTTTTTTACGTGTTTGGAATATCGTTATAATTTTCTTCGTTATAAAACTATATTACAATGCCAATCCACTGTACCAAAGCCATTTTTCAGAAAAAAATGCCAACCTTTTTGATGAAAAACGTTTCTATATCAATCTAATTTCAAATTATCGTTTATTGAAGTTAGGTGTACGGTAATGCCCGCCGCTCCCCTAAACCACTGGCGGCTAAAGGGGGCTTGGGGGAGGGCTAATCCCTCCCACCAATTTTTGTTTTTGTTAGAAAAAGTAACCTAGGCTTAATGTTTCCAAATCTAGTTAACGATATTAATACTTTAGATAGAGAGTTTAGAGAATTAAAATATTCAAACTTTGATTTCTCCCTAAGGCCATGGGTACATAATTCGCAAATATTTTACGGCTATCCCTACTTTTTCTGTTTTTACACGGCAAATTACGTGTAGTAAAATTCACACTGGTATGGATATGTAAACATTACTAGAATGTCATTCTACTTGACAATGTCTTGATTAACTTAAAGAGATGGCTTTTGAATGTTCTTGGATAACTGTTGTTTGTATAATTGCAAATTATTAATTTAGTTAATAAATGTGATAATTTTTTCACTAACTATGTATTCAGTGATTGTAATAATTTATTTGTACAACAAAAACTAATACTCAATCGAGAAAATAGGAAAAGTGTTAAAGTGATTTTTTAATAATATATTGTTACTATGGAACGCTTACAATTTTGAACATCTTTAACAACAAAATACTTGGATCACAAAAATATTATCCTGATGTATTCTCTGCTTGGATCTTCCACAAATAATACACAATAAATAACTTTTTATTAAGTTCACGGCTTAAATCAATTATTTATCAAATACACTATATATCAATAGTATTTAATCAACAACTCAAAATATTCCCAATGCCATGTCAAATATTTAAAATTGTCACTGATTGTCAGTGTCTGACTAACAATATGCTGACAATATTCTATTCGGCTGAGTGCGTTGTAAGACAAAGATAGATTTGTAAAATATTACCACGGACATTGTGTTAATTTTTTTCGAATCCTGAAAAAACCAACAAATATTTTTGAAAAATTTAAACGCAGAATGAAAGACTAAATTTAAATTATTACTGAGGGCCGAAAGTCCCTTAGAATAAATAAAAAGTTTATTTTGAATCAGATATTTGAAATTTAAAAGCACACTAAATTTTCTCTTAGTTTTCACCCCTGTAACTTATTCAAATAAACATTATAGAAGTTCTCAGGGACTTTCGGCCCTCGCCAATAACGTAATCTTTCATTCTGCGTTTAAATTTTTCAAAAATACTTATTAATTTTCTCAGTATTCGAAAAAAATGAACATTTGAATAGCATTGCAGCCGAAAATACGTACCCATTCTCTTAAATGAAAATGAATTTTGGAAGAAAGTGTAACTCCAAAAAAGGTGACAATAGTCTTGTGTTTCCAGAGCTTACAAATTTTATATCTTATTTACATTAACACACAGCAATGCAAGTGTGGAAAGATTATTTTATGAAATTAATTTGAACAAAACAAAACTACGAAATAAATTAGGCTCAAACACAATTAGTGGAATTTAACAAAACGAAATGGCCAATTTCGCTAAATGATAACTCTTAACTTTTCTATAACTACAGATATCATGCAACAAGCATAATGACAATGTGTATAAATACATTTTTCCGTTTTAAGAACTTCTTAATTTTTCTTATGTAAACAACTTATTAGTTATTATTTTTTTATATGTATAATTACAATTATTAAAACGTTGTATTAAGCTTTATTATAATTGTTATATTATCTGGTGATTTTTTGCAAAATCTGGCAACTTTTGAGGCTAGTTTGCTAGCAACATTGCTTGACCTTGTCAGTTCCCGGCGCCCCGGCTTCCGTCCTCCAGTCTCATTGGGTGCGTTCACCAGATGCAAACGTTGGCAATCAGTTTGCGCTTTATGCTTCTGAACCACTTGCTAACGTCAAGCATGTTTGGAAAGCGGTCGCCATTTTTGCAAGCATAAAATATTTAGGTTGAACTTTGGAAACTTGTTTGCAAGATTGCATGTCTGTTTGCTTTTACGAAAACTATGGCGGGAAATATGGATATTATGTATATTGTAGAATATCTTTACGATGGATTTGTATATAAAATTCACACTACTGAAGATATTCATTAAGAATTTGATGGTAAGTTAAATTATTAATCAACAGCTTGTGTGTTATAACCTAAAAATTTTTTTATTGCGGATACGGAGTTCTTTCTAGAGTACATCAAAGAATATTCCCATTCAATCAAAATTAAGCCACAGGAAGAGAAACCCGAAACAATTGTTCCCGTTCCTGAAAATACTAAAGTGTTCTCGTGGAATTCGGAAAACACAAAATGCTTAATAACGGAATACGGTAAAAACATTTGTGAATTCCGGAATCCGAAAATAAAAAAGAAAACTGTGTGGGATAAAATAAAAGAAGTTTTCCATAAAATGGATTATGCAGTGTGTGAGAACGACCTGGACAGGAAAATGCGTAATCTGAAACACCACTACAAAAATATTAAGGACAACAATAAAAAATCAAAAACTGGTAGAGGCCGCATCGTTTGGGAATACTTCGACTTATTCGAAGAAGTATTTGCGGAGGATAATACCATAAACCATGGCAGAATCATATCTTCCCTTAATTTACCGAGTACATCAGGTGCCAAACCTAAGACATTTGAACCTAATACAGGGGGTGCGGTTGCACCCCATGTATTAGGTTCTAGCGTATCAAATATGATACATACGGTTGCAGTTACACCCCATGTATTAGGTTGTAGCGTATCAAATATGATACATACGGTTGCACCTGAGGTACTGTTAGGAAGTCCTAGCACTTCAAATGGGACAAAACCAAAAGAAGTGGCATCGCCTACTAACAAAAAAAAAACAAGTAAATCGAAGGAAGGGAGAGGCCTGCATAACTTCAGAAAAGAATATTTGGAGTTGGAAAAAAGAAGAGTTACTGCATTAGAACAGTTAATGAAGGAAGTTGCAGAGAGCAACCGAATTCAAAGGGAGAGGGACATTTTACAGAAAGAGAAAAAAGCAGAGTGATATTGTATTCCTTTAAATACAGTACTTCAATCTTTCAGCTGGACATAGGTAATAAACATTAAGGTAAGCATGGCAACTGCACTCTATCGATGACACTGGTGTCGTCAAGCCCCCCCCCCCCTCCCCAGATGTTTTTAATTTTAGTATCTATGTATCTTACTTTAAATTTTAAAATTATTATTTCAAAATTAAACAGACATATTTTTCCATTCCCTCAGGCCAAAAATATCCAGTTACTACATTGTCACGTTTTGACGTTTATTTGTGTTAGCCGAAATGAGTACTCATTAATCAATAAACATTAAAACACATGACAATGTAGTAGCTGAATATTTTTGGCTTGAGAGAATGGAAAAACTCTGACTGACTAATACTTTAACTCCTATGTGTATCATACATAATACACAACAGGTACTCTTCCTGCGGTGGGATCACGATCGGTAGAATGGTAGAATGCTGACGTCACGTCGCCTAGCAACCGTCGATTATCGCCTGCAAGCGTGAATTTGGTATCACGATGAATAGAATGGTCGTTTCCAGTCGAATTTTTACCCCACTCTTGTAGAATGAAAATCGTCGCCAAACTACCACTTCTTACCTGTAGAAACCACGGTTTCTCTTTGTCTTTCTCATGTTGATAAACAAAAAAAGAAAATGACGGTTATTTATTTTTCTTTCCGCTCTCGCCTTCCGCCCACCGGAAGAATCTTGTTTCCCGCCTACGCTTAGACTTTAGACTTCCGTCCTGTCCTCTTGCTTTTTTTATATGTTCTCGTCGTAGTAATTTAGTAATTTTAATTTTTTTTTTTCATTTTAATTTGATATAGTTAGTTAGATAGTTATTGGTTGTTTTTTTATTAGTCAGTTAGTTATTAATTAATATAGTGATTATTTAGTGATATAGTGATTAGTTAGTGATATAATGTTTAGTTTATTAGTTAGTTATTGTTATTATAAGAACAAATTCAATATGAGAGTTCAGGCAGATCATTGGTCCCTGCTTTTGGATTTCTGTGAGGCGAATCCAGAAATCATAACTAATAAGTTTAAGGGACCCAATGGCAAGTCAGAGCTGTTGAAAAAATGGGCTCATTTAACCATGCGCCTGAACAGCTTGGGTTATGGAGAAAAGACCCAAGAAGAGTGGAAAAAAACAGTCACGGACTGGAAAAGTAAAACCAAAGCAAAAGCTGCAGCATTTGCAGCCTACCAAAGGGGTACTGGCGGTGTACCACCTCCTGCCTCATTGTTGACGATGTTCGAAGAGAGGCTACTCAATATAATGGGTAAAGTAGCCGTCTACGGAAATGTTGAAGTGCGGGAGGTGGGAATAACTACCATTGCTTCCACAAGTAGCATTAGCTGCAGTGAGGAACAGAAAAGTGAAGAAGAACCAGGCCCATCAAAAAGACTCCGCCTAGAAACACAGGATGTAAGGAGTGGCACAGGCAAAGTTGTTTTTATTAAGGTGCCCAGAAAGCAGTGCCAACTCTTAACAAGTAAGTACTTACACTTTTTTATATCTGTAAAAGTGACAAATGCAGTTTATAGTATGACTGTAGTGGCTAAGCACCCCAAGTGGGGTAGCGCCACATCAAGCTTTCTAGATATATTTTTTGGTATATCTTCATCCAAAATTTATTATCTTTTGTTTTTTCCTTCCTATTGACTTCAGTCCTGTGTGTATATTTCATTCAACAGTAATTTAACTTTATAGATCAGCAAGAACCCCATCCCGGCCAATGCCAACCCCCACAAGCAGCCAGCACCAGTACCAGTACCAGTGCTGTAGGTACACGAAAGAGTAGATGGGCTATGTATGTTCTGGCGCAACCCCTAAGAACGCACCCCTTAAATAGCAACCCCCGGTCGTAAATGCCAAACGGCTTAACGTAGGATGACGTGTGACGTATCGTTGGAAAGGGGATGAAAAAGGGGGTTGAACGCAGTATGTGGCGTGCGCATCGGAATATGCCAAAAGGGCATTACGTCATATCTTCTTTTCTATTGGTCCGATTTTGACGTAAGAGGGCTCGTCGAAACGGGGAGGGGGTAACGAATAAGTTGAGACAAAAAACAAAGATGGCGGCAGTGCCAAAAGGGCATTACAGCATATCTTTGTTGCTATTGGTCCGATTTTGACGTATGGGGTGTCAAATGAAAGCGGTGGTGACACAGAAGCCAACTGTCAATTCTTCTTCTTTTCCGTATAGTGAATAACAGAACGTGACATTCGACATCTTCATTATCATTGGTCCGATTTTGACGTATGGGGTGTCAAATGAAAGCGGTGGAGACACAGAAGCCAACTCAATTCTTCTTCTTCTTTTCGTTTGTCAATTCTTCTTCTTTTCCGTATAGTGCCTAACAGAACGTGACATTCGACATCTTTGTTGTCATTGGTCCGATTTTGACGTATGAGGTGTCAAATGAAAGCGGCGGAGACACAGAAGCCAACTGTCAATTGTTCTTCTGTCAACGGTCAATATTAACTGTCAATTCTTCTTCTTTTCCGTATAGTGCCTAACAGAACGTGACATTTGACGTATGACGTGACATTTGGCGTAGGACGTGACATGAACGACGTGACATTTGACGCAGAACGTGACATTTGACGTAGGACGTGAATGACGTTACATTAGACGCAGAACGTGAATGTGACATTTGACGTAAGACGTGAATGACGTGAAATTCGACGCAGAACGTGAATGACGTGACGTGAATGACATGACATTTGACGTAGGACGTGAATGACGTGACGTGAATGACGTGAAATTCGATGCAGAACGTGGCATTTGACGTAGATATGTGACATTCGACGTAGGACGTGAATGACAGCTAATCTCTATTACCTTCTGCTTCGCTCTGCTACACTCTGCTGACCCCTTATACCGCTATGTGATCGCCTGTGCCTTCTGTTAGCGTGTCTCTGATGACGTCTGTGACCCTCTGCTACCCTCTGTGACCCTCTGCTACCCTCTGTTACCCTCTGCTACCCTCTGCTGTTACATTAAAAGCGGTTTAGAATATGACGTCTGTACGTCTCTGTGATCGTCTGTGCCTTCTGTTAGTGTGACGTGAATGACGTGAAATTCGACGCAGAACGTGAATGACGTGACATTTGACGTAGGACGTAAATGACGAGACGTGAATGACGTGAAATTCGACGTAGAACGTGACATTTGAACGTGAATGAGTGACGTGAATGACGTGACGTAAATGATGTGTCGTGAATGACGTGACCTGAATGACGTGAAATTCGACGCAGAACGTGAATGACGTGACGTGAATGACGTGACATTTGACGTAGGGCGTGAATGACGTGAAATTCGACGCAGAACGTGACATTTGGCGTAGGACGTGAATGACGTGACATTTGACGTAGGACGTGAATGACGTGAAATTCGTCGCAGAACGTGACAGTTGGCGTAGGACGTGAATGACGTGACGTGAATAACGTTACATTCGACGCAGGACGTGTCGGTTGACGAAGGACGTGACATTTGACGTGAAACATTAAACGTGACCTATTATCGGTTCGATTGTGACGTATGAGGTGTCAAATACGCAAGCCCAACATCAACTGCTCGTCACCAGCCTACTTATTATTGTTCTTTCAAATAAACTAGTCAAATGTCCACTATTATACAGAGGTCTTCCATTCTTTCGTCTATAAGTAATTTTTGATCAACACGGTATATACAAGTACTAATATTTTCACACACTAGAGTAATTCCAACGAAAATTTCTAATCTGGACTTTTAAAATTTCCTTATTTTATAACTTCTATTTCACGAGTAAATTCGTGAGCCACCCCGTATATACAAATACTAATATTTTTCATACATTACAATTAAAATAGGTAAATAAATGCACAAGAAATGTCGTTAAAGAAGGAAACTGTATATGTGAATCATTTCCAATAACAAAGTAGTTTAAACAAGGATGTTGTCTGCCTCCGACTTTATTCAAAATATATTCAATCATAGCTAGAGCAGTGGAGGAAACAATTATCCGGAATGGGAATAGACAGAGGCGGTGGTAAATATTTAGCAACCTTGTTTTTCGCAGATGATCAGGTAGTCGTAGCGAATGATGAAGAAGACAGACTACATGTTTAGAAAAATACATAAAGAATATGAAAAATGAGACCTCAATATGAATATGTCAAAGACAGAGTATCTTTATGATAGGAGATAATTAAGAAGATCCAGATGTTGAAATTAGAACCACAAAAACATGTAAAGAATATAAATATCTCGGATCTCTAATATGTAAAGAAGGCACTACCAAAAGAGACATCGAAAACAGAACGCAGCAGGGCAAAGAAAAAGCGGTAAATATTCTAAGCTCTCTACTATGGTCTAAAGGTATTATAAGACAAAAAAAAAATGTTTGACATAAATAAGCGGCATCAATATCTTTATGATAGGGGATTAAGAGGATGATGAAGAAGTTCCAGATGTAGAAATTAGAACCACAAAAACATGTAAAGAATATAAATATCTCGGATCTCTAATATGTAAAGAAGGCACTACCAAAAGACATCGAAAACAGAACGCAGCAGGACAAAAAAAAGCGGTAAATATTCTAAGCTCTCCTGTATGGTCTAAAGATATAAGAAAATGAAATTGACAATCTAGCGTACCGTGGTATCCACGTCTGCTTCTTTTAAAATGGTATTTTAGGTCAGTATTACGTTTCTATTATCTTGTGTGTAACACAGCAGGCTTGTTCTATTTCCGTTGGAATGGGCGAAGACTTCTTTAGACATTTTTATAACCACTTTTTTATTAGTATCTACAGAATAGTTTTACACTTTATGTAGACGTTATTTAGAACACTTCATTTAGGCACTCCATTGATGTTATTGTTTGTGCAATACGCATACTTTTAACACATTTATAAGCAGTTATTCTTCTTTCTCTTCTACATATTTTATGATTTTTTTTTCTTTTGTTTTTAGTATAACATGGCAGACGTACCACCAATGCTATCCTTCCCATCGTTTTCACTGCGATTAGCAACATATGCAACATGGCCGGCCGCGTTACCTATTCAACCTCTGGAATTTTGCCTTGCGGGATTCCGTTACACAGAGAATAGTGACGTGGTCTTGTGTTGTTTTTGCAACACACGGTTGCATAACTGGCAAAGTAGCAGCAAACCAATGTAAGCCCATAAGCCAACTTGCACGTATGTAAAAGCATTTAAAGAATTTTACCATTTAAGTACTTACGAGGGTCGTCTCCAAACATTTAAGAACTGGGGAGGTTCAGAAGCAGAGACATATGCTAGAGCTGGTTTCTATTTTACAGGAGAGACGTTACGGTATGTGACGAAACAACACATATTTTTACCCAACGTGCGGTTACAAACGCTTGCATTACGGCCTGGTCCGGTCGTGTCTAAGAGATTGGTAGAGGAGAAAAAAGCTGCCGAAAACGGCTATTTCTATTCGGGTGTATATCAAAGGGTGATACATACAGACGTATGTGTAATGCTAGATATGGATTTGCCTCCCAAAAAAATTGATGGTAGAATTGTGTGCAAGGTATGTCTGGATGATGAAATGAATGTTTTATTTTTACCCTGCAGACATCTAGCTGTCTGCATATCCTGCAGTAACGAATTAGAGGAATGTTGCATATGCCGATCTGAAATTTTCCAACGCATAAGGGTTTTTATGTAGCACATCTGAGGCTTTTTTCTTTTTTTACTCGGTTCGTTTTCTACATTCTCTGGCCGCTTCAGCACGCCTTTCTATTCGTTGCAGTCTTTAGGCATTCTTAGTTCAGTGTGTGTGAGTGTGTGTGTGTGTGTGTGTGTGTGTGTGTGTGTGTGTGTGTGTGTGTGTGTGTGTGTGTGTGCGTGCGTGCGTGCGTGTGGTTCAGATATTTTACATCCTTACATATTTAATGTAAAAATCATATTATACGGTTGTGTTGTACGTATAATTTGTTTTTAGATGGTTCGTGAAATATGTGTACCACAGCGACCAAACGTGATGCAGCGTTTGGACGGTAAACAGCTCTAGCTATGTGTCTGCTTCTGATTACGTCTTTCTTTTGTGATCATCTGTTATCTTGGTTTCTATTGAGTTGTTAAAATGCTTTTACGTAGGTAGTTTTGTTCACTTATATAAAGTTACTTTTATTTTACGTAATATGTAGTTTTGTATCACTAAATAGTGCTACTTGCTTTTCATGTAGGATGTCTTTTTGTACCACTAATAGTATTAACTGATTTTTTTTTATGTAGGATGCTGTATTGTTTCGCTAAAATAGTCTTATTTTTTTTTTGTGTAGAATATAATTTTGTTCCCCTAAAATAGAGATAAATGCTGTTTACGTATCTATGTACTTTTTGTTCACATAAACATGAAAGAGTTGCTTGTTTTTACGTAAGTAGTTTTTCAAATACATAATAAAATGTGTTCAAATTAATAAGTGTTTTATTATTAGTAGTAATATTTGCCTCCTTCTAATATCTTCATTCCTGATGTGATATATTTTTTTTGATATACCACACGCTCTTCTTAGATAATCCATTTCTACTACTTCCTTCCTTTTTTCTATCTTTTTTCGTGATTTTCCACACTTCTGTCCCATAAATCATAATAGGCTCTACCATACAGGAGATCTTAGAATATTTACCACCTTTTTTTTTGCCCTGCTGCGTTCTGTTTTCGATGTCTCTTGTGACAGTGCCTTCTTTAGATATTAGAGATCCGAGATATTTATATTCTTTACACGTTTTTGTGGTTCTAATTTCTTTAGATAATCCATTTCTACTACTTCCTTCCTTTTTTCTATCTTTTTTCGTGATTTGCCACACTTCTGCCCCATAAATCATAATATCTCTACCACGGTACGCTAGATTGTCAATTTCATTTTCTTATATCTTTAGACCATACAGGAGAGCTTAGAATATTTACCGCTTTTTTTTGTCCTGCTGCGTTCTGTTTTCGATGTCTCTTTTGGTAGTGCCTTCTTTACATATTAGAGATCCGAGATATTTATATTCTTTACATGTTTTTGTGGTTCTAATTTCTACATCTGGAACTTCTTCATCATCCTCTTAATCCCCTATCATAAAGATATTGATGCCGCTTATTTATGTCAAACATTTTTTTTTGTCTTATAATACCTTTAGACCATAGTAGAGAGCTTAGAATATTTACCGCTTTTTCTTTGCCCTGCTGCGTTCTGTTTTCGATGTCTCTTTTGGTAGTGCCTTCTTTACATATTAGAGATCCGAGATATTTATATTCTTTACATGTTTTTGTGGTTCTAATTTCAACATCTGGATCTTCTTAATTATCTCCTATCATAAAGATACTCTGTCTTTGACATATTCATATTGAGGTCTCATTTTTCATATTCTTTATGTATTTTTCTAAACATGTAGTCTGTCTTCTTCATCATTCGCTACGACTACCTGATCATCTGCGAAAAACAAGGTTGCTAGATATTTACCACCGCCTCTGTCTATTCCCATTCCGGATAATTGTTTCCTCCACTGCTCTAGCTATGATTGAATATATTTTGAATAAAGTCGGAGGCAGACAACATCCTTGTTTAAACTACTTTGTTATTGGAAATGATTCACATATACAGTTTCCTTCTTTAACGACATTTCTTGTGCATTTATTTACCTATTTTAATTGTAATGTATGAAAAATATTAGTATTTGTATATACGGGGTGGCTCACGAATTTACTCGTGAAATAGAAGTTATAAAATAAGGAAATTTTAAAAGTCCAGATTAGAAATTTTCGTTGGAATTACTCTAGTGTGTGAAAATATTAGTACTTGTATATACCGTGTTGATCAAAAATTACTTATAGACGAAAGAATGGAAGACCTCTGTATAATAGTGGACATTTGACTAGTTTATTTGAAAGAACAATAATAAGTAGGCTGGTGACGAGCAGTTGATGTTGGGCTTGCGTATTTGACACCTCATACGTCACAATCGAACCGATAATAGGTCACGTTTAATGTTTCACGTCAAATGTCACGTCCTTCGTCAACCGACACGTCCTGCGTCGAATGTAACGTTATTCACGTCACGTCAATCCAACGATACGTCACACGTCATCCTACGTTAAGCCGTTTGGCATTTATTAATATTTAAGGGTTGCGATTTAGGGGATGCGCCAGAACATACGTTGTCTATCTACTCGAAAGTGAAGCTCTTTAGATTATTTTTAAGCAAATGTTTTGTTCAAGTTAAAAATGTAATTTAACTGAATGGGTCAGATTATCAATCAGTCTAACAATCCATTTGAACCTTGACCTCAGCTATCTTAGTTAGTTATCACTGGGTGCGTTCGGACGACCACAGCGGCTGGACAGCTGAGCCAGCGTTAGCTGTCAGACCTCACCGCTGGAAGTCAGCCGCTGAGAGATTTACTAAGCTTTCCCTACCACGGCTGGATACGACCACTCAGCCGATTTCTGCTGACAGTCAGCCGCTGTGGTCGTCCGAACGCGCCCACTAACATCTTATCTTGATCACAGTTTATGGTAGAAGTCACAAATTTGCTGAACCTAATTGTAGTAACATGTGTATATTTCATTCAATAGTAATTTAACTTTATAGGTCAGCAAGCACCCCATCCCGGCCAACCCCAACCCCCTCGACCAGCCAACGGTTTAGGTACATGTAAGTCTTTAGATTATTTTTAAACAAATGTTTTGTTCAAGTTATAAATGCAATTCAATTGTATAGGTCAGATTATCAATCAGTCTAACAATCCATTTGAACCTTGACCTCACCTATCTTAGTTAGCTATCACTAACATCTTGCTCATCTTGATCACAGTGTATGGTATGTCACAAATTTGCTGAACCTACAGTAGGAAAAATGAAAGAATACCCATGAACAAACATATAAAACACGCTGTATTTTCCTGTCACCGTGTCACAAAGAAAATTGTCCAGTACATGTAACAATAATTATTACATGTACTTGCGCTGGCCAATTTTTTTTTGTGACACGGTGACAGGAAAATACAGCGTGTTTTATATGTTCGTTCATGGGTATTATTTCATTTTTCCTACTGTAATTGTAGTAACATGTGTATATTTCATTCAACAGCAATTTAACTTTATAGATCAGCAAGCACCCCATCCAGGCCAACCCCAACCCCCTCGACCAGCCAGCGGTGTAGGTACATGTAAGTGAAACTCTTTAGATTATTTTTAAACAAATGTTTTGTTCAAGTTATAAATGTAATTTAACTGTATAGGTCAGATTATCAATCAGTCTAACAATCCATTTGAACCTTGACCTCAGCTATCTTAGTTAGCTATCACTAACATCTTACTCATCTTGATCACAGTTTATAGTATAAGTCACAAATTTGCTGAACCTAATTGTAGCAACATGTGTATATTTTATTCAACAGTAATTTAACTTTACAGATCAGCAAGAACCCCATCCCGGCCAACCCCAACTCCCTCGACCAGCCAGCACCAGTACCGGTGGTGTAGGTAATACACGTAAGTGAAACTCTTTAGATTATTTTTAAACAAAGGTTTTAAGTTATAAATAATGTAATTTAACTGTATAGGTCAGATTATCAATCAGTTTGAACTTTAGATTGCTTTATTTATTGCTTAAAAACGAATTTCAAATTGCGAATAGGAAACTTCCGGCTTTAATTGCATGAGGAAATAGTGCATGAAGTATACGAACACTATTTTTTTAAATACTTGATGTACATTTCACCAAGCTGCCTACATCATGATCTAACATTATTAGCTAAACCTGCACCAAATTAAAAAAAAATAGTTTCGGTGTAGTGTTTGCTTATAATACATTCATGGACAAAAATATCGAATATTTTTGAATTATCCTGTGAAGTGAAATTTTTTGTGTTGCAATCCTTAGCCCTTCCAGTGTGATAGGAATAGGATTTCTTATCCAAATACAATGTTTTAAAGTATGATATAAATGTTCAATTTTAAATACTGTTATATTCAATTACATTCACTAATATTTTAAATGGAATCTCATCAAGATAAGTATTCACTATTCTAGCCACTTTGCCAACCATATTGGTATGATAGATTCATGTTAATGCATGATAGCGCACATCTTTATGTAGCTACAATAGTGAATATTATTTATCTTGATGAGATACCATTTAAAAGATTATATTGGCCACGCTAACCCATCAGATTTAAATCATAAGTATTTATATGACACTTAAAACATTGTATTTGAAAAAGAAATCCTATTCCTGTGGCACTGGGATAATTACAAAATATTCAATATTTTTGTCCATGATTGAATATTATTTTGTTTCTAAAAGAATGGCAAGTCATATTTTCATTTATCAAATAGGTACAGTTAATAATAACTGTGTTAATTAAAAACATTTTTTTTAGCACAAGCAAATACACCTAGAGGCAGGCAGTCCAGAGTCCCACCTATTTTAGATAGATTGGAGACAATGAATGCAGATGTTCTTGCTGTCCTTGATTCAATCAATGCCAACATGAAAGGAATATTAGGGGTCTTAACAAACTTAAGTGATGTATTTATAAGTTATATAAACAGGACCCAATAAATTTTTTTTTGATAAAAAATATTTTTTTATTAACCCTTTAGTTCCCAAGCTTAGAAAAAACTGTATTATTATTCGTGACTTCCATATTTTATTAGTGTTAACATATAGCCCCATTCTTTTTGCTGCTGCTGCTTCCAGTGCCATAAACGATTGAACCAGGTCGACTTCTTACTATGATAGCAATGTTGTCTGCATACTCTAGTATCTGTACACTCCTATTAATAATGGTCACTCTTGTTATTCTAGATTCTCTAAGGCAATGTTGGATATAATGCATGATAAGCTATATCTCCCTGTCGAAGTCCCATTTGTGTCTGGAAAATTCTTGATATTCCGTTCTGCATTCTAATCTTAGACTCTACTGTTGAGAGGGTCGCGTTCATCAACCTTACTAAGTGTATTGGGATTAAATTGGTTAAATTCTACCATGGCTTCGCATAGTGCGTTTCTGTCTACACTGTCATAGACATATCTAAAATCCACAAAAAAATGGTGAGTATCAATTCCATACTCAAATGTTTTTCCCAAGGCTTGTCTTAAAAGGAATTTTTAATGGATAGTAAATTTTTCTTTGCGTAACCCACACTGGTATTTGCCTATTATGCTTTCGCAATATTCCGACAATCAATCCTAAAGAATATAAGTCACGTTTAGCAAAATAATGCCTCTGTTATCACGAACGGTTGAGTCTTCTTTCTTGTGAATAGGTACATTAATTGTATAATTATTAAAACTACGTTCCAGACTTCTGGTAGTTTCACCTGCTTCCAAATCAATTCTACTAGCATCTTATACTACAGGTCAGATTTTTTGCACCATGTTTTAAAAGTTCAGGTTTGCCATCCGATCCAGGAGCTTTGTTTTCTTTCAATTTTTGTATTGCTTTGATGACTTCTTCCTCTGTTGGGATGTTATCTTTAACACATTCACGGACACACTGTCATTGTATACACGTATTCTTATGGAGTAAATGACTTCATATGCTATGCAGTCATGACCGTGAATGTGTTAATACTCATCTATCAAGTTAATAAAAATAAAAGTCCTTGATTTTCCATAAAAAAATGTCTGTACACAATGATGTGATTTACCAAAAAAAAATTTTATTAGTGTGAAATTGTTTAACTTAACTCTTTTTAAAAAGTTATTTAAATTATTTGAAGTTTATTGATCAAATTTTTTTTGGTTTAATCTCTATCAAAATTTAAAATGCTTTTTCTTTTGAACACTTCATTTATATTCTGAAAGATTATATAACGATATTTAAGTTTAGTTAATAAAAATATATGTATAATGACTATAGACTACCTCAAGAGATCCTCAAAGCTGCAAAATAAAAACCTCAAGATCCTCTTACTATTATAATTATAATTTTCAGGTTGAAATAAAAATCAATAATCTGTAAAACACAAACTTTATTTACACTGAAGAAAATAACATAAAAACAAATATAATCCATAAACGTTATAAACAACATCAGACAAATCTTCAAATGAAAAAAAGTCGTAGTACTTCTCTGTTAAATCCAAAACAGTTTCTCTCATAGGACTAAAATAGCACACCTTCTATAGACAGGATAACATTGTGTCATACCAAAACTAACATTGAGAACAAAAAATAAGTCACAAATCAGCCACATATTGATGTTAATTAAATGGGTCCGCCGAATAACGTAAGGACCCCATTGTATGTTTTTGAGAGAAGTTGAAGAAAAAGTTTTAAAATTGTGATAATGGTGAGTTTATATATTTTAACGGTGAGTAATACAGTTTGTAATTTGTATTTACAAACTGTATTACTAACCCTTAGTTTGCCATTGTTATAATTTTAAAACTTTTTTCTATTTCTTAAAAACTAGTCATGGACCGCTTACAACGTTATTCAGTGGACCCATTCAATTGTAAAATCATACAATTTTACTTTCTTAGTCAATGAAGCTTTACAATTATTTCTAGTGCAAAAATAAACAGTAGTATTACACTACTTAAAAAAATTATTAATCGTTAAATAAACATTTCTTTATGATCAATGCATCCATAAAACAAACATTTTCTGTTCTAAATACTTCATAATAATATATAAAGCTTCACCGTCCAGCAAAGGCCACGAGGAGGTGAAAGTAATCTTTGCCAGGATGGAAATGGAAAGGTATGTTAAACAGGACAGAATGTTATAATTTAAAATTAATTGCAAAACCTAACTATCACTATAAAGTCATTAAACACTAATAAAACAAATCTACGCTAATACACTAAAAACACTAATAATAAAAACCTAAATAAATAATAAAAGATTAAATAAAAATGGAAAAATACACTAAATAAAATATCTGTCTACTACACTATTTCTGACATCTCGACCAATGGGATTTTGTGGCACATTAGCAGGAACTACAACAATCTCATTTGCACACACTGGTGCCTCAACTGGTAATCTCCCTTCCACACAAATATTATGGAGAACAGCACATGCTGTTACAATATTTCCACATTTTGTTGGACCATATCGTAATTTCCTTTCTCCCATAATACATCTGAAAAGAAGTATGCTATAAAAAAATATACAGTGCATTGCCATATACAATGCTTGCTTTTTGAAACAGTAATACTTTCACAATATTGCAAACAGAGTTGGGCACTACGTTTGTTATTTCTGTAATTATTGTTTAAGAACTAAGGCCAGTTTATTGTATTAACACATTATGTTACCTAAAACGAGTCTTTGACTCCATTGCATCTTTCGATACAGTTCCTTGCTCACATATGGGCATTTGTATACTTGTCCTCGGGAGAACCTGGAGCTGGATTTAAAAATGGAGTCATCCAATATGGATCTTGTGGATATCCACTATCACCAATAAGCCAGCTTTGATCACCATTTTCAAAGTTTTGCTGTAAGAACGTTTTGACATTGGAATGTCTCCATATGAAGGCATCATGTGTAGCATCATATTGACGATTTATCAAATTTCAGAAAATTGTATTTGTTATTGTTAGATATTATTTATTTTTTCTGACTAATTAAGCTTTGTCCATAAAATTTGTATTTTCAGTGACAATAAAGCATATTTCTATTCTATTCTATTCTATCACCCCATCTAGCATTAATATTTAAATTTTTTAAGTCTGGATCACAAACCTAAAAATTTGTAATTTTTACTTTTTTTATTTTATTAGTCAAACTTTGTTCATGAAACACAAATATCATAGCTTAAGTACCTATACCTAACAAATACTACAAATCTTTGTGATATTTGCAATATGATTAGGCATGTGTATAGTTGATTCGCTAATCTGAGACACAAGTGTCTACACAACAATCACAATAAAAATGCACTATATAGAAATAAATAAACCAAGACACATTGAATGCTCGAGGAGGCACTCCAAATGATGATTTGGGAGTGCTCCTCATGCTTTTATTTCTACTGCATCTTAATTGTGATTGTAGTGTAGACAGCTGTGTCTCAGATTAGCGAATCAAATATAACACATTATTTTTGTAAATTCGTGGGATATACAAAGGTAACAGAACTGAATATATTCAGTTGAGAGACCTACTAGGGGTCTGGTTTTTATCCTGTTAAAAATCAATTTTTAAGTCTGTTTTAATGCAAATTTGTATCATCCACCTTTTCCCCAAAAATCAAGCCCTGATTATTGGTAACATACAGTCGCACCCGCTTATTAGAATACATATTATAGGAATAGAAATTTGAGGTCCCAAAACGTTTCTACTAGCCACCAATGATCGGATGGGAATCCTTTTGATTGGCACAAAGACTATTCTAATAAGCGGGTTCGACTGTATATGTGAGTATATTATGATAACCTTTCCTATTCAGGTAATTATGTTCCTCTTCTCTTGGAGCAATGATGGCAACATGTGTGCAATCTAGGGCCCCTATACATCCAAGAAAGTGAAACTTCTCCATGAATTTTTGTTTGATATCCACTTTTTGATTAATTGTAGTTGGAAATATGATCCACTCGTCACTTAGATGGTTAATTATTAAATTAGTTACCTCATCTAAACATTTGCTAACAGTATTTTGAGCCATTGATAACTGGTAGCTCTGACCAACTGCCCTCTGATATGAGCCTGTAGCATAAAAATATAGCGAGGCAAAAATTCGCAGTGAAGGCTCAACACTGCCAGATGAGTGGACTGTGACATGTGAGGTATAAGCCTCTCAAACAATAGGTGGACCATATCTTTTGTCAATCTAAATAGATCGACGAACTGTGAGTCACGTAGAGTAAATGGATCGCTTTCGTCTCTCATCATTCTCCTCTCTACATTATACCTATTTACTTCTTGTCGTAATTCCTCCCCATCTCTCAGTATTTCAGCAAATATCTGAACAGGAAGCATCTAAAATTCAAATTATATCAATATTTAACATGAAGATCAAGAATTACATTAATAATTTACATTTATATTAATAATAATTGATAAATATGAACCTCCAACTGATTAATATATTTTTCGTTTACAGCAACATCAATTTTTAGAAATAATACCTACATATCTTTAACAATAAACCCTAGATATTGGTAAAAACCAAAAATTCAGTAATTTATAATATAAAATAAAATATGTAGGTTCAAACAATAGAAAAGAAAGTTCAAACTTGCAATTAACACGTGCGTGCTATGTGCAATAAATAAACAATTCTTAGTCTTTCTTTATGTTAGGTTAGCTCTTTGAATACAACCACCACAAAATAAAGACAACCACACGTCAAATAGCACTATTTTTAAGAAGAAGCGATATTTTTAACGCGGTTAGTACAATATCCGAACATTGCCGAGCACATATTCTACTTTTCCAAGCGAGTTAACGTGATACCAAAATTGTCGATTATAGAATTATTTTTGTGACGTCAGCATTCTACCATTCTATCGATCGTGATCCCACCGCTGAGCCTACTTGTATGAATTTGACACACAAGAGTAGAACTTATTCAAGCAAGAAAAAGTGGCCAGGCTGTGACAATTTATGAGAATAAATGGGCCCAGGAGTTAAAGTGTTAATTTTGAAATTAGTTTTCAAATAAAAAATGTTTTATAATAACGTCAAGCTCAACAGGCCTCCAAAGCTTTTTAAATATATAATAATAAATAAAGTAAAATAGATACTAGAAGTAAAAATGTCTGGGGCTTTGATGAAAGCAGTGTTGTCAAGAGAGCACAGTTGTCATACTTACCTTAATGTATATTACCTATGAGTATCTATGTCCAGGTGAATGATTTACATATTCTATAAAAATAAGTAATAGAATATAAGTAAAATAGTATATAATAGTAAGTACAGTAGAGCGTCGATAAATTGAACTAATTGCTACAGGGGTAGTTCGGACTATCGAACATATGTTCAAAATACAAAGATCATAAACATAGTACATATGTACATAATATTATGTATAAATACGTTTTAGTTACAAGGAATAGAACACCTGCATAATAAACAAATATATTGTATGTACAGTCGGAAAAATGAAAGATTGCCCAAGAACGATCACATGAATCACTTATTTTGAATTTCCTGTCTTTTTCTATAACAAACGTTTGTTATTTATAGAAAAAGACAGCAAATACAAAATAAGTGATTGATGTGATCGTTCATGGGTAATCTTTCATTTTTCCAACTGTATTTCTGCATAAACAAAACAAAAATTTAAACTATTAAAAAATATGTACAGTGTGTCCCAAATTGGTATGTTTTGCAGTGTATACCGAAAACTAGAGGAGATAGAAAAAAAGTAGTTAAGATGTCATGACTTCTTTTTTCGTTAAAGTAACGATTGCCCAATCAAATCATCAATAGATCCTCACATTATCGAGATACTGGGCGATTATTGAAAAATGTCGAAAACGACAGGGTTACAGATCTTCTTTATTAAGAAAAATTTTAAAAAACTTTATAGGAACTTTTGATAGATATATTATGGACGGATTCATTGGCGTACAAAAAACTTTTTTAGGGGGTCTCGCTGAGGAAATATAAACCATACTTGTTTTTTTAAATGGGACACCCTGTATATTTTGACATTTTTCGTTTACCTTTTTAATTCTCTTTCATCTGATATGACATATCATATATCTATTTTCAGTTGTTGGAGCTACTGTGCAAATAAATTGTTTATAGTTGACGTCAGGTTAAAGGCACTTAAAAATAAAACACTCGGTAACGTATTTTAACATTTTAATATTAGTGTACCAATTCTTGACAGTTTTATTAAATTTATTTATTAAAATAAAATCAGTACCTACCTAACTTGAAAATAAAGTAAATACTTAACTGCTTATTATTGGTTCAAAGTGAATTTTTATTTTTAAATTGTTGATTCCATATTTTATAAATAAAATTATCACGAAATAGAATACACTGTATTTTATTACCTTTTTCGTTTCCATTTATAATTTTTTGACCCAATACATATATTATTATTGTCTTTTATACTTTCTGTCTAAAATGACATATTGTTACATCTTGTAAGAATGTTCATTTCATCGAGTAGGCTTTGGTAATGTTGGCATGGAAAATAAAACAAAACATGTGTCATCTGGGTTATCTGTCAGAATTAATATTGTCACTAAAGTATTGTCAACAAAAACATGAATTTTGAAAATTATGAAAAATACGATATGCATTTGGCATATATTGAATGTCAAAAGAATGTTATTGCTGCATCTGAATTATATTTTCAACGATATCCAGAAAGAAGGCAACCAGACAAGAGAATTTTTAAAAAGCTTGATTCAAATTTATTACAGTATGGATGTTTCGTAAAACCACGGCGTCAGTATGAAAAAAATAATGAAGTGAGAGTTTTAAATACGTTGGGTTATATACACGCATACCATAAAACTTCTTTACGTCAAATTGAGAAGGAAATAGGTATTCCAAAGACAAGTGCTGGGAGAATTTTAAAGAAACATAAATTTAGGCCTTATCGTACATCTGTCCGACAAAAATTATATCCTAACGATTATTTGAGAAGGATACAGTTTGCAGAACGGTATATAGAAAAATGTAATGAAAATCCAAATTTTTATTCAAAGGTAATATTTAGCGATGAAGCTCGCATATCCAGTTCAGGAATCTTTAACCGACACAATGAACTATATTGGAATGACTCAAATTCCCACTTAGTTCAAGGGATCAGGAGGCAAGGCAGATTCGGTTTTAACGTTAGTTGTTTTGTCAAGCATAATAAATTAGTTTATCACGTATTTGACGATAAACTAACTGCTGCCGGATATGTAGATATCCTAGAAACGAATTTAAATGACATTTTTGATGAGGAATATTTGGCTGATCGGAATACATTTTGGTTCCAACAAGATGGAGCACCTGCCCATAACGCAGAATTCGTTGGAGATTATTTAAATAAAAAAATTCCTAATCAGTGGATTGGAACTTATGGTCCTGTTAGGTGGCCCCCCCGTTCACCAGAACTAAATCCTCCTGATTTTTTTATTTGGGGATTTTTAAAAAACAATATTTATAAAACTGAATTTAACACCAAGGAAGAATTATTACAAAGCATTCATCAAGCATTTAGAAAAATAAAACCAGTGCATATACTCAATTGTGTAAGATCTGTAAGAAAAAGGTGTCAATTATTATTACAACAAAACGGGGAGTATTTTGAACATTTATTATAATTTTCATATTTTTGTAAAATTAATTATAGTTGTTACGTTGTTTATTATTGTTGTTTGTTGGTTTATGTTAATGTTATTATTTTTGTAAAATTAATTCTTGTAGTTAAGTAGTTTTTTGTTGTTGGTAAATTTGTTATTCCTATTTTTTAAGTTGATTGACTTTATTTTTGCTAAATAAAAATATCAAGGATTGGTACCCTAATATTAAAATGTTAAAATACGTTACCGAGTGTTTTATTTTTAAGTGCCTTTAACCTGACGTCAACTATAAACAATTTATTTGCACATTAGCTCCAACAACTGAAAATAGATATACGATATGTCATATCAGATGAAAGAGAATTAAAAAGGTAAACGAAAAATGTCAAAATATACAGGGTGTCCCATTTAAAAAAACATAAGTATGGTTTATATTTCCTTAGCGAGACCCCCTAAAAAAGTTTTTTGTACGCCACTGAATCCGTCCATAATATATCTATCAAAAGTTCCTATAAAGTTTTTTAAAATTTTTCTTAATAAAGATCTGTAACCCTGTCGTTTTCGACATTTTTCAATAATCGCCCAGTATCTCGATAATGTGAGGATCTATTGATGATTTGATTGGGCAATCGTTACTTTAACGAAAAAAGAAGTCATGACATCTTAACTACTTTTTTTCTATCTCCTCTAGTTTTCGGTATACACTGCAAAACATACCAATTTGGGACACCCTGTACATCATACTCGTATAGTACATATGTATATGTGAGAGATCAATAGATACATAATAAGTTTAATTTGTTACATGAATATAATCTAAGATCTTTTTTTGAACTACTGTGACTGCCCTTTTCTTTGCTGCCAAAGATGGTGCGTTTGCAGTTGAGAATTTAATTTCGGTCCGCGATCATATTTTTTAATTTTATAATTTTTTTTGCGTTCGGATTATCGACGCTCTACTGTAGTATAAAAATACATAAGCACATGTAGCTAAGTAGGTTCTTCTTCTTCTTCTTCTTTGATATAGGCAGTACTGCCTGTTTTTCTTCAACGGTGCCTTTCATTCTGCCCCTAAGTTGTCATTCCATCTTTTCCTTGGGCGTCCTATACTTCTCCTGCCTAACGGTGACTTGTCCCTGGCTATTCTTACTATCCTTGATTCAGACATCCTGCTTATGTGCTCATTCCACTCTTCTTTTCTGTTCTTTACCCAGGTATTTATATTGTCTACTCCACATATGCGTCTGATTTCCTCACTTCTTACCCTATCCTGTAGTCCTTTTCCAGCAATCCTTCTGAAGATCTTCATTTCGTTGGTTTCCAGATGTCTTCGTGTTTTGCTTGTACAGTCGAACCCGCTTATTGGAATAGCCTTTGTGCAAGGCAAAAATATTCTTATAACCGGGATATTCTAATAACCGATCATTGGTGGCTAGTCGAAATAAGTGTTACCGAATATACGTAATAATATTATTTACATACTGTGCCAATGTGTAGTTTTACATACTATACCAATATGTAGTTTTATTACATATTATGCCAATATGTATATCATATTATATGTACCTACATATTCAGTGTGTGTAAATGGTTTTAGGTCTTTTTACGTCAATAATACAGTAGTGTAACTAGTACTTATCTATGTATGTGTTAAATACCAAATTACATTACATGTATGTGAATGAATACATTATATAATTAATATGAAATGTATGCAATATGTAGATATATAAATATTTTCTTATTAAAATGCATACCTATATAACAAAATGACTTTTTTTTTCTTGAGAAATTATTGGTAATTATAGCTTTTTCGTTGTTAATCCGTGTGGTCATCCTTAATCCATTGGTTGAATAGAAGTTTTATTGGCGTCAAGAAATGGATTGTTACATTCTTGTTCTTTTCTCTTCTTTTCGAATTTAACAAAGCCATAATTCCATCTTGCAAACAAGTAGGTACTCTCTGAGTGAATTCCAACTAAACTGCTTCTAACAATTTTATAACAGGCAACAGTGCCTTTGTGTAGACAAATAAAAATTATTTTATGACCCATGCATTTGTCGGCTATGCTAAAGATCGAATTGGTATTCCTAACAAAGTAATAAATATTTATTACCCTAATAATATGTAATCCAGCACTACCGGCCGTTGACGACAAACCATAATACCAAACATAATTTAAATTTTTAGTAAATTGTAAAAAAAAATATTCTTTGACCTGCAAAATATGCTAATAAGCGGTATTATCTAGTTAGATCCTATTCCAATAAACAGATAAATTTATTAAGGAGTAAATGGAAATGTTTCGGGAACTTGAATTTATATTCCATAAACCGGGATATTCCTATAACAGGGATTCTAATAAGCGGGTTCGACTGTATCTGGTCTTGTTTCGGCCGTGTAAGTCATAACTGGCCTAATAACTGTCTTATATATTCGGGCCTTTGTTTCCAATCTTAGGCGTTTGTTTTTCAAAATTGTGTCGTTTAGGCATCCGGCCGTTCTACTGGCTTTAATTATTTGGTCTTTTACCTCTTCTTCGATATTGTTGTCGGCTGATAGATTAATTCCCAGATATTTGAAAGTCATTACTTGTTGTATAATTTGATTGTCTAACTCCAATTTGCATCTTATTGGTTCTTTGGCAATTACTAAGCTTTTTGTTTTTTGGGCTGATATTTTCATATTCATTTCTTTTGCGTTAATGTTGGTGCAATATTCTTTGTAGGTCGTCTTCGCACTCTGCTACTAACACGGTGTCATCAGCGTAACAGAGTATTTTTATCTCTCTATTGCCCATTTTGTACCCTCTTTTTTTCTTCACTTGTTTTATTATTGCATCCAATATTATGTTAAACAGTAGAGGGCTTAGTGAATCTCCTTGCCGGATTCCTGTGTTTGTTTCTATGGGTTCTGTTATTATTCCATTGACTTTCATTTCTATTTTATTTCTTACATATGTTTTCTATCAGTTTTATGATATTCAGTGGTAAATTTTTCTCATATAGAAGGTGTATCACATCTTTTAATTGGATTCTATCAAACGCTTTCTCTAGGTCTATGAAACAGAAAAAGGCTGGTTTGTTATATTCTAATGATTTCTCCGCTATTTGCCTTATCACAAAAACTGCATCGTTACATGATCTTCCACTTCTAAATCCCTGTTGTTCATCCGATATATTTATTCACGCCATTATTTTCTCCATAAGTATTTTTGTCGTGAGTTTCAGTATAGTGCTCAGTAAATTTATCCCTCTATAGTTACTGGGGTCTGCCCTATCACCTTTCTTAAATAACGCTATCATTTGAGTGGTTCTCCATTCTTCTGGAATTCTTCCTGTATTTATTATTTTACTTATAAGGATATTCAGTTCTTTGTGAAGTCGATCTCCTCCGTATTTTAAAAGTTCATTAGCTATTTCATCTTTCCCAGGAGCTTTTCGATTTTTCATCTTTTTTAAGGCGTTCTTTATATCTTCCTCTTTAATTTCTGTTTTCTCATCCGATACTAATCGTGGTGTTTCCAGTTCTTTGTGATTAGCTGTTTGATAAAGGTTTTTTAGGTAAGTTGTCCATGTATTTGTATCAATATGTTTTACTTCTATCAATTCCTTCATCTCTGCTCTTTGACCTCTTATCATTTTCCACATTTCCTTTTGCATCCCATAAAAGTCGTGCTCCATCTCTTTTGAAAATGCTTCCCAATGTTCTCAATTTTCTTCCTTCTTACTATCGAGTTTAATTCATTTCGTACTCTTTTATATTCTTCATATGTTTGTCTCGTTCTTTTGGACTTGTATTCTAGGTAGATTTTCTTTTTTTCTTGGCATTTTATTTTTATTTCTTCACAGAACCATGGAGTTCTCCTTTTCTTTCGTATATGTTTACTTATCTTACGTTCTCCAAGTGCTTCCGTTGTTGCCATTTTGATATTATCTCTGATCTTCCTCCAACTTTCTTCTATGTCTTCATCCGGTGTAATGTAGTTTTCATTCAGTACTTTTTGCAGTCTTCTCTGGTATAGATCTCGTGTTGACAAGTCTCGTAGCTGTTCTACCTTTATTCTCGTCTCACATTCAACAGGGTCTTCTTTCCTGTTTCTTTGTAGCTCTATTCTGATTTTTTCAAGTACTAGGTTGTGATCGCTTCCAATATTAACTGCACTTAAACATCGTATGTCTAGTACTTGAGAGTGGTGGATGTTTCTGTTTGTCAATATATAATCTAAAACCGATCTGTGTCCTCTTGTATTTTGGAATGTATATTTTTGTTGATCTTTGTGTCTGAAGAACGTATTGTTTATTCGAAATTCGTTCTGAGAGCAAAAGTTAATAAGTAGTTCTCCATTTTCATTTTTGTTGTCTTCATTGAATCGTTGCTTTATTCCTGGTATAATAGTAGGTTTAGTTAGTTAAATAATAATAAATAGTTTTTAAAAGCATTCTTGTTTTATTGTGTGTTGCACAGGTTCACCAGTTCTCTGTTTAATTTCTGTCCCTTGATGTATTGGCTCATTGTGTTTAACTAAATTGTTTTCTTATTGATTTTCTTCAAGTTCTCCTAAAAGGTTTGGGGTTTTCCTACAGCACAATAAATTTGTCTCTATGTATGTTACTTTAGCTCTATGTATGTTATCATAGGCTTGTCGAAAATCTACAAAGGTAGATATCTATGTGGTGCTCCTAGGCTTCGGCTTATATTTGTTTTACATTGAATAGCTGGTCAATAGTAGACTGGCCTGGTCTTCTCCTATGATTTGTTCTGTGAATTAGCTTATATAATCTCCAGTTTATGATCCAATTAAACACCTTATAACTCACACAGAGTAAGGATATACCTCTATAGTTTTTGTAGCTGAGTTTGTCTCCCTTCTTGTGGATTGGGCATATAATTGCTCTTTTCCAGTCTCCTGGAATTTCATTGGTGAAGAGCTTATACCTAAAGAATAACAGGATTCAAAAGGAGAGGATTGAAATATTAAAACAACAACTTAAGTGTAGAAAGATAATTTAATGTCTTAAATATAAAAATAGATACAGGGTAGGGCATTACTGTGACAAAGTCCAATTACTCATTTGTCGTAAGAGATACGAAAAATAGTTATTTAGGTAAAAGTTGGGACACACATAGTACCGTAATTTAAAAATATTTTCAAATATACAGGGACGTCCGTATTGACAGGGTGACACAAACTTATGTTTTTTTTTAATGGAACACACTGTATATTTTTACATTTTTGGATTCTTCTCAATGTTTCCATTCTTAAAATATAGGGTTTTGTAATATTGTACGAGATGGTTTAAAAGATAATTACGCTTTTTTGTTAATTTCGTAGCAAAATTTACACCCTGTAGAATTGTAGTGATTCGACATCAAATTTTTATTTTATGTTCAAACGATTTTTAATCTAGCCTTCTATTGTTAAACATTAACAGAATAGCGAAATGTTTAACTTTAGTACACAGGGTGGGTCGAAACTCGGAATGAGTATTTTCTGAGTTTTCTTAAATGGAACACCCTGTAGTTAAGTATTGTAATAAAATTATATTTTATGGTACTTTTTTATTTCTTAAGCATTCCCTATACCTAAGTGCTTTAATTTGTAAGTTATTCGTGATTCTTCAAGCCAAACATTAATTGCAACAAAAATTACGTGAAATTTTATTAGGTGCCCGTGAAAATATCCAACCAAAAATAATTTTTCCAAAAAAAAATACAAAATAATCTAGCCTGATCCTTAATTTATTATTATTTGATGAGATATCCAAATACATTCGGAGTTAAGGTTGTTGGTGCTTAAAATATTAATCAAACAAACAAAATTCTCCCTAGTTGGCTATAACACAAAATTTGCTTAAACATTTTGCACTGTACTATTTATATAGTTTCAGTTGATTTGTTACCATTACTAATATTAATTTTTCTAATGAGGAACTGATTAAAATGACTTTGTGTTAGGAGAGTATAACAAAAATGAGCTACTTGCAATAAAAATGTAACATCAGCAATTCCCTGATAGACGACAACCAAGAAAAGAAACTTTAAAAGTATACTAAAACGGTCTCAACAGACTAGATACTCAGATTGTAAGAACGTTTGTACTAGTATGCAGCTCTTCAGTGACACTAAGGATTACATTTTATTCATGTTTTTTTCATTTACAATAGTTTTTGTTTTATCAGATTTATCATAATCTAAGTGTCCAGTCTGTTGAAACCGTTCTAGTATATTTTCAAACATTTCTCTTCTTGGTTGTTGTCTATCAGGGAATTTCTGATGAAAAATTCTTATGCTAGTAGCACATTTTTGTTATACTCTTCTGGCACAAAAATCTTATTAATCAGTTCCTCATTAGAAAAATTCATATTAGTAATGGTAACAAAGCAACTGGAACTATCAAAATAGTATAATGTCAAATTTTTAAGAAACAGTGTCATAGCCGACTAGGTAGAATATTGTATGTTTTTATTAATATTTTGCGCACCAACAATCTTACCTATGAATTTATTTGGATATCTCATCAAATATTAATAAATTAAGGATCAGGTTAGATTATGATTAATTTTTTTTCGAAAAATTATTTTTGATTGAATATTTTCACGGCCACATACTAAAATTTCACGAATTTTTGTTGTAATTAATGTTTGGCTTAAAGAATCACGAATAACTTACAAATTAAAGCACTTGAATGCTTAAGAAATAAAAAAGTACCATAAAATATCATTTTATTACAATACTAAAATACAGGGTGTTCCATTTAAAAAAACTCAGAAAATACTCATTCCGAGTTTCGACCAACCCTGTATAATAAAATTAAACATTTCGCTATACTGGTAATGTTTAACAATAGTAGACTATATTAAAAATCGTTTAAACCTAAAATAAAAATTTGATGTCAAATCACTAAAGTTCTACAGGGTGTAAATTTTGCTACGAAATTAACAAAAAAAACGTAATTATCTTCTAAACTACCTCGTATAATATTGCAAATCTCTATATTTTAAGAAAGGGAACATTGAGGAGAATTGAAAAATGTAAAAATATATAGTGTGTTCCATTTAAAAAAAACATAAGTTTGTGTCACCCTGTCAATATGCACGCCCCCGTATATTTGAAAATATTTTTAAATTATGGTCCTATCTGTGCCTTAACTTTTACCTTAATAACTGTTTTTCGTATCTCTTACAACAAACGCGTAATTGGACTTTGTCACACTAATGCCCCACCCTGTATAATAGATTTTAAATGCATTCTTGTTTTATTGTCTGTTGCACAGGTTCACCAGTTCTCGGCGTTTCATTTCTGCCCCTTGAAGTATTGGCTCATTGTTTTCAACTACATTGTTTTCTTGTTGATCTTCAATTTCTCCTAAAAGGTAATTGTCTTGGGGGTTTTCCTGCAGCACAATAAAATTGTGTAGTACACAGACAGCCAATATTATTTCGCTAACCATTTCAGGAGTTGCAACATGTAAATATTTTAATCTCCGAAACTTTCCTTTTAGAAGACCAAATGTTCGTTCGATTATGGACCTTACACTACACAATCTTGTATTGAAATGAATTTGTTCTCTACTAAGGTGGCCATTATCTTAATAGGGTTTCATCAACTGATGTAAAAGGGGATAGGCAGAATCCCCAATTAAATGGTAATTATTAGGTACCAGTTCTTGTAACCTATTAAATAAAGGACTTAATCTAAATACACGAGCATCATGCATTCTTCCTGGCATACCTATGCAAATATCTGTAAAAAGTCCTTTATCGTTACATGTACCTAAAACACATAATTCCATAAATAGGTAAATGATGAAAAGGTTGCAAGTGTGAGTCCAGAATATATAGATATAAGAGTAGTTTCATACTTCTTATTCGTGTAAGAGATAGCCGTATGAATCCATCTAAAAAAGAGTTTATTTACAATATGTACAATAAAGATTATAAACATTAATACAACAATACTAAAATAACTTAAAAATACAAACCTAAAAAAGAGAATCAAGAACATGCTATTTCTTACTCTGAGTTTTTTGACAACTGTCAAATAATTATTTACAAATGTCATTCAAACTAAAATTACACAGTCATGCCACCTAAAACTATAAATAACTTAAAATAACTAAATGTGGTTTTATTGAAAATAAACATAGTTTTATTTTTACATAGATTTGTTAAAAAATGTCAATACTAACAATCTTATTATTTTATTAGATGTTATAAGAGGCGACTGGTTTCGGGACTTACAATTTATGCCCCATCCTCAGGCCAGTAAAGAGTTTGTTTATACAAAACAACACAGGCTAATATTACAACAATAGGCGATTACAAACAAATAACAAACCAGGATCATATTAAAATTAAAATAATCTAACAACTATAACATTATTATGGTGAAGTATTGACTGATTATGTAATGTGCATTTGAAGATTAACACTGTTAGATTGCATCCAATCTGATGATAGCCGTAATATGTATATAAAATTTTGCCTAGTAGATGTGAGGCTGGTAAACATGGTAGTAATAGTAGTAGTTATAAAACTATGATTTTATTAAGAATTAAACATTAAATAACTTACATATCAGTTGCAAGAAGTTTTCTGTTAACATCAAAAACACTATCTATTTAAGTGAAGAAAAGTGTGTTAATTCTTCTGTGTGTGTAACGCTTTCCAATAGGATGAAACTCTTGGAATTTGAGATTGAACATTGAGAAGTAACTGTGTAGGTGTTACGATGGTTCTTTATAGTTTAATTACATTCTAGTTGTTTTTGCCATAGACTTAGGATTATTCAAAGTTGTCAGATTAGTTGTTATTTTGAATTTTATAAAAGTAGACAACAAATGCATACATATAAGTTAAAAACACACATTAGATGTACACTACTAATGTAATTACAATACTAATGTTTTAGTTGTTATTGTTAGCTTATTTTAATTTTAGCTTCTAGTATTGTTTTGTATAAACAAACTCTTTACTGCGCCTGAGGATAGGGCATAAATTGTAAGTCCCGAAACCAATCGCCTCCACCAAGATTGTGAGTATTGATCTTTTTCATTAATCTATCCATCAATAACTAATTGAGTCGCCGAGTTTCAAAACTCGTTATGTCCATTTTTATCAAAATTGAGATAAGACCGCCATTTTGTAGAATTTTTTCTCCTACATCCATAAAAATAATATTCGTGTTTCAAAATTCGATATAAACCTGTTTAAAACGTATCAGAAAATCAATAAATGCTGCAAAACACGTTACGTCCATTTTCATAAAGTAGCAAAATTCGTTTTGTCCAACATAATAAAACTGTTTCAAAACTCGTCACGTCTCATAACAAACTGGATTACCAATAATTAAACTGTTGCAAAATTCGTTATGTCCATTCTGAAATATGTATGATTCTGCTTACACAATTCCTTGCTTTACGCTGTTTTTATTAAATTCTGAGACAGTATAGGGTTTGTGTTATATCGTGTTGGCAGCACTGATTTTGTCTAGTATTAACAGCAGCTGTCATTCACCAAACATTGTTCGTAAACACAGCTTGCTTGTAAGGGCATTTATGAAAAGATTTTCCATCTTTTAATAATAATTTTAAATAAAAACAATGAATCCACTGCAAGTTCTGGAAGTTCCTTTGGGTAAAGGAAGAAAGAAAAGGCCACATAAAGAGGAATGGAAAAGAAATAAAGCTAAGAAACAAAGGTAAGAAATAGAATCATTTGCAGGTTAGGTTTTTAACCTCGTCCAATTTACTTACCGTTGCGCGTTATCCGCGTCGTGGCTTGTGACATGATACCAACGCGGAATGTTTGGGCGGTGGGTGTGTTCTTTTTTAGAATCATTTTGATTCTAAAAGGGAACACACCTACCGCCTGGATATTTCGTGTTGGTGTCGTGCCACGGGCTGTGGCGCGGATGACGTGCGGCGGTAAGTAAATTGGACGAGGAAAAAATAGGTACTTATTATTATTACTGACTAAAAATACTTTATTCTTCATTCATAACACTGATTAAATATACAATGTCTAGGTCTTATAAAATGAAAACTATTCGTAGACCTAAATATTATTTGTTATTTCAGGCATTCTTCACCTGGACTGCCTCCACCACCTTCATGTGACCATTCGGCTACAGAGGCTTTTCAATGTAGCAAAGTGAGTCTACAGGATGTCAGGCGAATGCATCAAAAGTTTTATGCAGACCCAAATAGAGAGGCCCAGCAGAGTTTTATATTGAGATACATCTTTGTGAATCAGCCCAAGCGGGAGAGACCAAGAAATGGAGATGGGAGAAACCGGAAGAAAAAGGTATCAACGAAATATTTCATACCTGTTTTAAGATGTGGTCGGTCAGAATTAGTTCCAGTATGCAAAAAGCTCTTTGTAAACACCCTAGGTGCATCAAGAGATCGAATTCAGTTGTTGTGTAGAAAGTTCCTCGAATTAGGAGATGTACCCAAAGACCAACGTGGTGGAGACACAAGGTCATTGAAATATATAGACAGAAAAAATGCTGTAAAAGCTTTTATAAAGTCTCTTCAAGTACTTGAAAGTCATTACTGTCGGGGTAGAATTGTAACCCGTCAATATCTCCCAAGCGAGTTAACCATTAGAGGTCTTTGGGAGCAGTACCAAGGTTCTCATGATGAAGGTCTTAAAGTTAGGTATGATTATTTTCGAAACATTTTCGACAATGATTATAATTTAGGCTTCGGTTCTCCTGCCACAGATGTCTGTTCAGCGTGCCTATCCTTTCGTGACAGTATTAAGCGTTGCAGGGATCACCAGGAAAAGGACACGTTGAAGACAGAACTTACTGTCCATAAAAAAAGGGCAGATGCATTTTACAAACTGGTTAGGGAGCAAAAAGATGGCGAAATTACCTTTAGTTTTGACTGTCAGAAAAACCAGATAATACCCAAAATTCCTGACCAAGCCTCGTATTACTTACGCCAATTGTACATTTACAACTTCACTATCTGTGAGGGTTCCTCAAAAGATCCACAGACGAAGGAAAAAATCTTCTCCTATGTTTGGTTAGAAAACGAGTATAAAAAAGGATCTAACCAAATCTCTTCAGCACTATACCACCGTTTGCTAAACACAAATCTGACTGGAGTTCACACTATCAAAGTGGTAGCTGATGGGTGCGGCGGCCAAAACAAGAATAAGATCGTTATTGGTATGCTCAACAAGTTCCTTGTACAAGATGCTCCGCCGTCTGTGAAAAAAATTATACTGCTCTTCCCAGTAGTCGCACATTCCTTCATCCCTCCCGATAGGGTTTTTGGACGAATGGAGGCTAAAATTAAAAAACATACTACCCTTTTGACTGACAAAGACTACGTCGACATTTTTAAGTCGTGTGCCACAGTTATCCGCTTGGGACAAGAGTGTCCTATGTTAGACTGGAAAGAAGCGGTGTCAGCAACACTAAAAGAACCTAAAGATTGGCATTTCAGGTTACGCCCCACTAAACGTATCACCATAGTCAAAACAAAACTAGGAAATGCTAAGGTAAGAGGGAAAACTAACTACAATGTTGATTTAGGAGTAGGGAAAAGTAGTATTAAGCATGGGAAACAGTTGTCAACTTTGAATCCAAAACCTGTGAAGGAAGGTGTGCCTATAAAAAAATTGAAATTAAAGGACTTGAATACACTTCTGACAAAACATTTTACCAAGGAATGGGAACATAACCAGGATCTCACTTTCTTTAAAAAACTTTTTGATCAACAGAAAGCTCTTTCTGATCCTCAAGACAACGAATCAGACATTGGTGAGATCGATGATGCTGAAGAAGAGTTAGCTATATGAACATTGACATTTTAATATTTAAAATGAAATAATTTACACATTTTATTTGTATCTATTTCTGAAACATTTTTGTTACATTAAACATAAGTTCTAAAAATGATCTCTCTCTTTATTTTAATCTTTCTCTCCCATATAGTGCAGCAAAACTCGTTTAATCCAGTATAGTGTAGCAAAACTGGTTATGTCCAAAATAAACCCTCCTTAAAACCCCCTAAATGATAACATATCTTTTTTAGGACATTGGACGTATATTATAATGTACGAACCTAGTAAAAATGTGAAAGGAGCTTTCAATTTACATTACTTTTTATTTTAGTTTTTTGACGTTTCTGAAAATTTTGAAAAATGGACATAACGGGTTTTGCAACTGGACGACTCAATTAATGAGTTTCAGAAAATCTGCACTATTTGAGAAACTTTAATTATCCATACGTTCCCTACTAAGGGGTCATCCATAAACTACGTCGTTGAGAAGAGGGGAGGGGGCCTGCTTATTTCGACGAAATACCACAGAGGGGTGGGGGGTATGAGTGCAAATTCGACGTCGTTTAATATATTGGTATATTTAAATTTGTCGCTATTGTCTCTATAAATATAATTTTTTACTAGCTTTTACCAGCATTAAAGTATCAGATATTCATATAAAAACGTACCTATAGTTTTTGAAATGAAATTGAAAATAAAACAAAACGTTTACGAATAAATACACCTGTTTTAAAATTAAAAAGAATTCTCTATAGATACTTTTATCGCATACATTTCGTTTTTATCAGTCACAGCCTTAAAATAATATTAGGTAGCACTTTTGTACAGGACAACAAACAAGAAGACATTGTTCTTTGGGTTTCAACAAGCGCTTCTATATACAGAAAAATGTTTGGAAGCAAACAATATTCAATTGTTAGTTCATTTATATGCTGCATACTGTGTGTGAAAAAATAGTTCTGAAAGAATGAATGGAAATAAAATATTGTCTTATATTTAGTTAGTTTTAGTTAGTAAGTCGTATTTATACTTAGAGAAGATTTATACGCAAAATCTTGGTCCAATGCTATTTAAATGCATTCATTTTTTTCGAATGCTCAGAAAACCAATAAAAATTTTTGAAAAATTTAAACGCAGATTGAGAGATTACATTATTACCGAGGGCCAAAAATTTCTGAAAACATCTATACCTAATGTTTATTTTAATAAGTTACAGGGATAAAAAAAATATGTTTAGTCTGATTTTTAAGTTCAAAAATTTCATTCAAAAGAAACCTTTTGTTTATTCTAAGGGACTTTCAGCCCTCGGTAATAATGTAATCTTTCATTCTGCGTTTATATTTTTCAAATATATTTATTAGTTTTCTCAGGATTCGAAAAAAGAATGCATTTAAATAGCATTGGTCCAAGATTTTGCGCCTACCCCCTTAATTGTTCTTGTTATGATACATTCGCAAATAAAGTTTCAAGGTTAATTAAAAAAAAAAAGCAGAAATAACATTGAATTTTTTTAAATCACTGAAAGGGGGGTCGTGAACTACAATGTCGACGTCGACATGGGGGGGGTTCGACTGTAACCGACGAATTACAACGGAAGGGGGGGAGGGTATTAAAAAGTCCAAATTTTTTACGACGTAGTTTATGGATTCCCCCATATACTGTTTGAAAAATTTGAGCTTTGACAACCGAAAATGTTCTGCAGTACACCACTTTTGATAAAGAATAAAATTTGCTAACAAGTGGATAATAAAAGTTTACTTAACGGTACAATTCACTATAATATACACCTAAAATATTTACTAAAAACGTATAGTTTCCTGGTTTGGCTGTATACCACATAATTAAATAAACTCTAACATCAAAGTAAAACAACTTCTACGTAATACATATAATTTGATAAAATCCTAAAAAATCCCAATGGATTGTGTAAGATATGTTTACAGACTTATCGGTCCATCATCAGTGAACTCATATACTTGCTAACTAGCTCCAGAACCCAACAATGGTTGTAATTATAATTCAATCTATACTCTAAGGTAGTGAAATTGAGAAGGCTTAACGCTGATGGTAGTAAATAACCTCTAGGAACATTGTGAAACCCTAAGCGAAGACTTTAAAAACCATCTTGGGCCACGAATGTCTGAGATGGTTGTTAAAGTTTTCGCTTAGGGTTTCACCATGTTCCTAGAGGTTATCTACTAACATCGGCGTTAAGCCTATCTTAGAATGTAGAATAAATTATAATTACGACCATTGTTTGGTTCTGGAGCTAGTTAGCAAGAACGAGTTCACTGATGATGGACTGATAGGTCCGAAAGCGTTCGTTCTGAATGTATTTTATACAATCAACTGGGATTTTTTAGGATTTTATTAAATTATAGGTACTTACTATGTAGAAGTTGTTTTACTTTGATGTTAGAGTTTATTTAAAATATTTACCTTGCAAGATGACCGAATGTGTACCTTTCCTATTATAATAGTCAAAGGTGTTTCCTTCCGGCTGTTTTATTTGTATGTGACATCCATAAATTGCCCCCATTATACCTGGAATGCCACGAGAGCGACGATCAAAAACCTGTATAAAAAATAGAATGAATATTTTAACAATATTTTATAAATCACTTCTTACATTAGCTATGCTCATTTGTGCTTCTAAATTTGGCCAATTAATATATGTCTGGCACATTCGCCCAATGACTCTAACCATTTCAATAAAAATGCCATGTTCTGAGCTTTTTGCCAAACCAAATCGATCCCCTGCTGCCAGAAAACTGTCTTGTTTACTGATGGTCCATAACGCAAATAATAATTTTTTTCTTAGAGGTATTCGAGTACCTTCGACTTCAACAAACTGTTGTATTTGTTGGAACAAAACCTAAAATCGGAACGTGTTATAAAATAGTATTAGGTACCTGTGAATTCAATACTACCTCAAACGTTTCTCTTGACATGCGGAAATGCTCTTGAAACTGAGTATTACTGTAGTTGGGAATTGTTTCCTCATAATAATTTTCATTATGAGTTTTATCCCGTCGTTCGGCAGGAAATAAATCGGCTAAATCCAATAAAGGTTCTGCTAAATCTACAGCCATACCAACAATCCTAGCAACGTTAATATGGTGCTCGTCCATTTTCTTTTTTTTAATAAAGAATACGTATAATATATAACTTCAATAACTTATTTATTGAGATAATTTACTTTAGGTTTAGGTTATGTTCAAAGAATCCAAACCCAAACAAGCAAAGCAAAATGTCAAACATATGTCAAATTTCAAACTCAACAACCAACCGTTCAGCTCGCTATCAACATGTTTATGATTCAAATCACAAACAGTTGTGAACGTGTTTGCATCTGGTGAACGCAGTCATTGTCTCGCGAGACGCCAGTCAGTCAGTATTGGTGTGACGCTATGCTGTGTTATTGATATCGTGTCGTGTTTATTAAGGCCGTATGACACTATGCATTTATTGTATCATTTCTTATATCGTTTCTAATATTAGAAAGTTATATACATTTTCTTGTATAGTTTCTTGCACGTATATTTGTGCCCTGTATGACACTATACAAGTTCTATTACCAGAAATTGTATGTAATTCGACAGGTGATTGGTCGAAATTTGATATTTGTGCTAAAATATTTGCAAAAAATTATCTTCATTTTGATCCAAATTAAGAAATAATATTGTGGAATCATTGCATCGCGCTCAAAAGGTGGAATCATTGCATCGCGATGGTTCGCCTTAAATAGGCAGGGTTGTTAATGTTTGTTTCAGAGTTGTGACTGCATAGCTCCACCGAGGACGCATGGGATGCAGAAATAGCTATCTGGAGATGGTGGTCCAACTCTGAATCAAATTAAAAAGAAACTGCCGTTATCTCTTTTTCATCTTTACTCAGAATTGAGTATTATAAACTGTCTTTCGGTCCTTTTCCTTGACGAAGGGAAGGTAAATGCGTGGCCAAAGTGTCCTGTATTTGCTTTCTCCTATTTTCGTCGTCTCTGTATTTATATATAGTCAATATTGGGGCTATAAGCCTTGTATCTGGGGCTTTTCGTTGTTTTCCTCGTATTGCGAGAGATGTCGCTAGATTGCGTCTCAAAAGGTGGAATCATTGCATCGCGATGGTTCGCCTTAAATAGGCAGGGTTGTTAATGTTTGTTTCAGAGTTGTGACTGCATAGCTCCACCGAGTACGCATGGGATGTAGAAATAGCTATCTGGAGATGGTGGTCCAACTCTGAATCAAATTAAAAAGAAACTGCCGTTATCTTGCATACCTCTTTTACTATCTTACTTGCAGTAGAAATTCCAATTCGATAATTATAATGTAGCGCAGTAAACGTGCAGCCACTTGCCAGATATCTGAAAAAAAAACACGTAGGTTCATATTTCTTAAAAGTGAACAAATAAATATTAGTATTTGTTATATGCGTCCATAACTTCATTATTAGCTAAATAAACAGGTCGATTTTAGATTTTACAGTATCACTTTTTGGTATAAAAAAATAGCGATCTCTTCAAGTTTTTCAAATTCAGTACATATGCATGGTACATATACATGGTTAAAACATAATAAATGTGCGTGTCCGTAAAATATGGACTCAATTTCAACGGAATTTGGAGTATTACATTTATGCAATATTACATTTATGCGTTACTTTTATCGACGCACTGTATTTGATATTTTATTTATATTTTAGGTAGAGAGGTTACAAGACGGTGGACTAATCTTCGAGATGCTTTTACTAGGTCAAAGAGAAAATTAAAACATAGCAAGACAAGTGGAGCAGGTGCCAAAAAGCCGAGAAAATATATATTTAATGACCAGCTTCAATTTTTAAATAAGCTCTACGAAGTTAGAGAAACAGCTGATTGTTTTCATGACGAAACTCCGGACAAGATTGGAAACACGTCGGAAAATACTGACATTGAGGTAAATAGTGTCAGTATTGAAGAAGAAAAAACAAGCTACCACCAATAATTACAGGAAACACCGCAAACCTGATGAGGTGGAATTAAAAATTTTGAAAGCTTTGGAATCAGAGAAAGCAAATAGCAAAATGTCTTTCTTCCAAAGCTTGTTGCCACACCTAGACAAATATGATGAAAATGAATTGCTTCAATTTCAAATGGAGGTCTTGCAAGTAATTTCAAATATTAATGGACAAAAAAGAAGGATGGTTTCTCAGGGTCTTTCTAATCTTCCTCAACCCTGTTATACACTCTCTCTCTCTCTCTCTCTCTCTCTCTCTCTCTCTCTCTCTCTCTCTCTCTCTCTCTCTCTCTCTCTCTCTCTCTCTCTCTCGCAGACACGCTCACTCTCAGCGGTTTCCGTTCCAGCCTGGTCCTTCTTTTCGTCAATATTCTTCAAATAAAGGAGTACAATCAACACGCCAATACTATGAAGATTGCGGCAATTCATCAAGAATATCTCCAGTGACTGATCAGAGGGACTGTTCTACTCTGCTTTCTAGTGTAGATAGTATAGATTTTACTTGCCTTTAAGTGTTTCGTTGTAAAATGTAGGAAAATAAACCACTTGTCGTAATTTTTGTTTTATTATATTAAAAATAATCTAAAGCCAACTTTGCTCTGTGTATTCCTATATCTTTTTAAATATCATTATCACAAAATATAAATACGAAATTCTAATGATCCAAACAAATTAATGTCTATAGTCGGTTTGCTAAACTCAGACACAACTAGCTAGTTATTTTAGTAGGTATTTTTTTGTCTTTTGCCAATTTTTTGTTTTTATACGTTTTAATGCTTTTCCAATTTCTCTTTTGGTAATTGTAGGTCCATTTCTACCTCTTGGTTCTTCACATTGTCTCCATTTTTTCGTCGTATTCAAATAGCTATTTTATACATGCTTCCCATTTATTTATTTTCTCTGTAGTTTCAATTATAATTTTGTTTTTGTCCATTTGCAAGCTGTTTCTTTAATTTTCTGTATTGTGTTAAAGCTGTCATATTGTTTATTTAATTTTTCTATCTCTGTACATGTTTCTGATAGCCACAATTCCTTCGCTGTGTAATGAGATAACCAGGTAGAAAAATTATTTGTTAACTTTCGATATTTTTATTTAAATTCAAAACAAACGGACTATAACCAAAATATGCCAATCAATCAGGCTACCTTCAGTAGGTACCGTGAGTCACAAAAGGATTGAAAAGTTGGGGTTTATGGGGAGACAATATGATAAGACAATAACCCCCGAAGGTTACGTGAAGATTTCATACAATTTGGGATTTAGTTTTTATAGATCAAGTTTTCTGAGAATATATATTTTTGACCTGTCGGTATTGTTAATACGCAAGTTTTAAGATACCTAACTGTTTTTCCTTTCATGAGAAAAAAATCTTTTTGGTTGTAAATCAAGCATCTGGTCGGTATTAATTCATTGTGAGGACAAAATTTCGTATTTAACCGTGTTTATGACTTTGTCAAAGTGCCGAGGAATAGACCGTTTTATAAAATGCATATTAGTTTCGTTCGCGGTAACAATCCTGTACTTGTCCAGGATTAGTTACGTACACTCTTAGGATTCGGGTTGTACGCAGGCGCGGTTCAGAATCAGTTCAGGATTGATTTTAACCCGCGAACGATTTTTGGACAACCTTTAGTGTGACTAGTGTCATTTGTCAATTTTTTCGAATGTCTGTCGTCTGTCATCTGTATTTATTTACATCTTTATTTATTTGTGCCTTGGCCCTTGCCGTACATAAACATAAAATCGAAGCTTGTATACATAATATTCTAGTATTCTATTCTGTTTATGTTGTATTATAACTATGTCGAAAGAAGGTAAGTTCCGATACTAATTCTAAGTGAGTTTTTAATGTTTTCGCCACGCCCATCAAGTGGCCACGTGGCCGATGAAAAGTTCATTTGGAGCCACCAAAACACGCTTTTTATTCATTTTCAGACCTATACAGAAAATATAGGTCACAAGTGGGCTTAATATGAGAAGCCTCAAAAGGGTGTACGAGGAAATATCAAGGGAGCTCCACATGATGTTGGGTCTAAAAATAACAGTCAACCACTCAAGAACAAGTGGAAAGTGTGGGAGAGGGCATATAAAAAATATGTGGATAACAGCCAGCAAACAGGTAGGGGACGGCAAGAGTTTGAATACGCGGAAGTAATGGCCGACATAATCGGCCACAAGAAAAATATTGTCCCTGCTGCTCCACTGGGTGGCAAACTAGCACACCCGAGCCCAAGAAATTTTGCCACTGCACATCAATACTGGGTGGCGAAGTGGCACACGCTAGAGACATAGCAGGTGATGAAACCAGTAGTGTAATTCAAGGTAGGTACACATCATACTAATTTTGTATATAATTTGCACAACTTCTTGATTTTAAATTTCTAAGCAAGCAATATTATTCATTGTAGTTGGCTCATATAGTTTTTTTTTCTCAAGAAATACATTGATCATAATGTATTTAACTACTTTTTTATTTTTATTTATAATAGGCTTTGGCATCAAGCAATTACCCAGACCTATACTATAAATTGTAGGCCTGGATCCCACATACCAAAAAAGTTTATTAACCCTTTCGGCCCTGACAATGGCAATTGCCAAGCCTAAAATTACACACAGATATCTGTGATACGTATTATCTAATTTCAATGTAAATCTAATAGAGGGCGGCTACAGTCCGTATATAAATTGATTTATATGTATTTGAGGCATTTTGAATGTAAACAGGTATTGTTTTTCTACTTTAAGTAATGGCGTGTGAACGTGACCTTTTTCTCTTGGTAAGTATTTGTTTTTTTGTCATAATATTGCTAATGTGTTAAAAAATCTGCATGTAGATGTTGGTACTTACTAACTAACATTATGAAAAGTTATTTAAGAATAAATTGTAATTGTTATTGCATTTGTTAATTTATGGTGTGGTCCTAAAAAAGGCGTAAGCAAATGCCACCAGTAGGTGTCAACATTTACAAAAGTGGATTAAATAGATTAGAATTTATGACGAGATTTTCAACAATGAAATCTTTTCAGATGAGATTCCAACAATTGCATTTTACGGTAAAGGGAAAACTGAAGTTAATGCTACCCTTGCCCAAGCAGAAGAAGCATTAGCTACCCTGAATGACGACTGTTCTGATATAGAAGATGATGGAGATCCCGATTATGAAGAGGCTGATCTATCAACATCAGATGAGGATGAAGTAGCATTAGAAAAAGAAGTAATTCCTCAAAAGACTAAGAAAGTGGAAAACAAAAAAGTATTTGGAAACGTGGAAAAGTTGTACCACCAAATGGCATTTTCGATCCATCAAGTGAAAGCAATTTTAGTTATGATAAAACTGATAGTTCAGAAGAGACACATTTTCCACCCGAAATATTCCAGGAGTTATCTGAAAAAACAAATTCTTATTCTGTTTTCAAGAATGGTAGAAGTCTCAGTACTGACGAAAATGAGATACGCCGCCTAGTTGCCCTGCATATTGTAATGGGAATTATTAATTTTCCGAGACTAAGACTTTAGAAAATCTGGGCTCCCCGTACACAATTCCGTTTGATTAAAGATATCGGTATGTCCCGAAACCGATTTGAAAGTTTACGTAATCATTTACATATTTCAGATGTCAACACCGACAAGAATACCAACGATAAACTTTGGAAAGTAAGGAAAATAATTACGAGCTTTGAAAAACGTTGCGAAGAATTATTGCTTGAAGAAAATAACTGCATAGACGAGACAATTTCCTGTAAAACAGTATATTAGAGGCAAGCCAAATCCTTGGGGTATAAAAGTATTTAATTTTTGTGGCGAATCAGGAATAATATACCGATCGGTAGTTTATCAAGGTGCAACTACATTACCTATGTCTGTAGAAATGAACTACAATTCTACAACTTCACTTGTTCTATACCTATCGCAAAGATTGCCAGATAATTCGGGATATAAGCTCTACTTTGATAATTATTTCAATTAAATGGAATTACTAAAATTATTCGCATGAGAGGAATATTTGCTGCTGGAACTATTAGACAAAATCGCATGGGAAACTGTACACTTTGTTCTGAAAAAGAACTGAAACTATCAGGAAGAGGAAGTTCAGACTCGAGAATCACTTCCGATCAAAATAATGTTGTAGTAAGATGGTTTGATAATAAGGTCGTAAATATGGACTCAAATTTTATAGGCGTAGAGCCTACTGATACCGTCAAACGTTGGGATAAAAAAACAAAAACGTATGTAGGTACAAGTTGAAGGTCCAGCAGTAATTAAACTTTACAATCAAAGTATGGGCGGCGTGGATAAAAATGATTTCCTTGTATCACTTTATAGAACGTTTATTAGAAGTAAGAAGTGGACTCTGCGGGTAATGTTTCACTATTTCAATGTTGCAGTGTGCAACTCATGGTTGGAGTATCGTCGTGATAATCAAAATGAACCTAAAAATAAGAAAATAGATTTATTGGAATTCACTCTTTACGTTGCAGAAGCTTTAGCTGTCTCTAAAGCTCCACTGAGAACACCGAAAAGAGGTCGTCCTTTTAATGATTCACCTGGAAGTTCCCCTTCTAAACCTTCTAAATGAATGAAACAGCAACAACCTGTCAGCGAAGTTAGATATGATGAAATTTCTCACTGGCCAATTCCTACAAAAGGTCACGAACAGCGTTGCGGTTTTCAAGGATGCAGTGGAAGATCACGCACGATGTGTGAAAAGTGTAACGTCTTCCTGTGCTTGTTAAAAGACAGAAATTGTTTCAAAAATTATCATACAAGACGTCAATAAAACATAACATATTTTTGTACATGCTTTTTCTGTAATAAAATATTAACTATATTTTATATTTATTTATGTCGTAATAACCTCTTGGAGTCAGTTGCCACCAATTTGTAAAATAAAAAGTGGGGGGGGGGCAACAATTTTATAAAAAATATTTTCAGTATTAAGTGTCCAATTGAAGAAAATATGAACAAAAAAATTTTATCTTTGAAAAAAATAATTCAGGGCTGAAAGGGATAATAGCATGCTGAATATTTGTCAACAGCTTAATTGTGTCTAGTAGGACAAACATTGGTGTACGGGAACATTAGAACGGAAGAAGTTTTAATTGTGGAACAGGTTTCAAACTTCAGACTATGAAAACGTCCCATGTATTTTGAAGGACAGAACTTCCAAGTGATTTGTTACTCTTTCATTAAACTGTCATGCAAAAGTCAGACTGCTATTTACCAACAAACAAATTCCTATTGTCACCAATGGCACGCGTTTCTACACGGCTTAGGCTCCACCCACAATTTTCTTTGTTTTCGGTGGCGATTCTAGGCTATAAAAAGCGGCGAATCTCCACCGAAGCTCTCTAATACGCATGTGTAGTTCGGTGCCGGTCACCGAAGCAGCAAGACGTGCAGCAGAGAGCAGCAAAGCTAAGAGAAAAAAGAGTAAGCTTGGTTAGCAGGTCTTATTAGACCAACCGTGAATGTAAGCACGGTTAGCGAGCCAAGCCCTCCAATTCTTTAAGCAAAGAACAGAGGTAAAAGCTGGTCTACTGGTGTTGCAAGCAGTGAACTTAGCGAGTTGTATTTTTTTAAATCGACTCTCTGAGACGCTGTAGCTATAAACTAGCAAGCGGAAAATCGAAAAACGGGCTCTCGGTGAGCCCGTTCGGGATACCTACTGTGCTTCGAAAGGGTAGGGTGTGATTTCGAACATCACACCTCGACACTTCAGGGTGTAGTTTTTTAGTAATCTACACGATTGCAGCCCCGGCCCCTTGGCGAGTAGGTTGAGAAAATCAAAAGGATCCCGTACCTAGTTCTGTCTAGATACGAGAACAACCGCGGATTGTCTAGGGTAGCCTACCCTAAAACCGTGCTGGCAACGGGCCAGACGGCGGCAAAAAAGGCTCGTCAATTAATAGATATCTGCCCCAAAATGAGCGACAGTGCCAAGTCACAGTCAACCCAGTTCCACCCTTATGCTGATTCACGTAAAGTGAATCAAAATATGTTTCAGGGGCTCGAAAACGAAGAAGACGTGCAGAAAATCATGAAAATGAAGGTAACACTGAGCGACGACGAGGGTACTTTCAAAGAACCAGAGAAACCTGAAAAGTCAAAAAAGAAAAGCAAAAAGCAGAAGAAAAAAGAATTAGAAGATTTCTTGATCGAGGAAATCACAACAGATGAGGATATGACGAAAGAAATGGACCACGAGAAGACAAAGAAGCCAGCCACGAAGAGGCAAAGAACAACTACGATAAACGGCAGCAGCGAGGACGAAAAGAATGAGGAGATTCAATCCCTGAAGGAAGTTATACGACAACAGGCTGAAGACATAAAAGCCAGAGATTAAGAGACTGCAAGCACAAATAGAAGATTTAAAAATCACGATGGTAAAATCGAACAAATCTCTGATAGAACACATGGATTCGAGGTTTAACCAACTCGCTAAGACACAAAGTGAGAAGGCCACGCCCTCCACCGAAAATCAACAAGCAGAGAAAACCACGCCTACCTCGAAAGACACGGCCAATACCGAAACAAAGGGGGCAAAAACCCAAAATAACGAGAGAAAGGGGGCAATTCCGAAAGAAAAAATCCCAAAAGAAGACTTTCCAACGTTAAAAGAAACGAAAAGGGCTGAAAAACCGAATAATAAAGGAAAAGAAGAATGGGATAACAAAGCCACAGCAGCGATGAGACCGCTTAGCCCAGAACTAGCTGTCAAAAGGAACTACAGAGCCTATTCACCCGGCCAAAAAAGCGAAAAAACATACCACGGAAGATGAAACAAACAAAGAAGAAGATAATAACGTAACAGACAACGAAATGGAAGTAGACGAACAAGAAAAACCTACGAGACAATATAAAAAACCACCGGTCATAAAACTACAATCGGTAAACGAAACCAAGAATATCTTGACACTGGCACAAGAAAAAGGCGTGATAACCCTTTTTAGCTGTTGTTAAAGTCTTTCTGGTATACACTGTCTAAGTCAACATCGTCATGTCTTCTTCCCGTGTGTAATTTCCCTTCAGATCTCGGCATCCGTGAAAAACTTGCATTCCGTGGTACTTTCTGTGGAAGTCGTGGGTCCACAGAGGTACAAATTTCGTGTTGGCTTGGCGTGTAGCCAGAGCGGATAAAACTCAGCTAAACAGCACTATTTTTGCCTATTTTTTTATATATATTATTTTCGGACTTAGCGTAATTTTTTAACCTACCATTAATTTGTTTTTTTTTTTATAAAATTCTAATAATGTTAAATTTTGACTTTCAACTTGTTGATGGAAATTCGTTCAACATTTTTGCATACCTTAGGGACAATAATAAAAAAAAATACAGAAAACCGCCAATAATAAAGCTCCAAACGGTAAGTGAAACACACAACATCCTGAGGATAGCGCAAAAAGCGGGAGTAATCACTACAAATAAGAAGTCAAGAAGTGGCAGAGAAACACTGATACAGGCAAAGAACCCTGAAGATTATAGGAAAATGACACATATAATAGAGGAATACAACACAAGCAAACCTATACAATGGATAGCATTTGCCCTAGATGAGGATATAAAGGAACAAAAAATAGTAGTAAGAGGGCTACCGACTAATACAAAAGAAGAAGATATATTAAGAGATTTACACGATGACTACGAGATAGAAGGAAAGAACGTAAAAAATATGACATCAAGGAAAAAAGATAAAAGAAGCTTACCAATGTTCATATTAACCATAAACAAAGACGACCTGAAAAAAGCATTGAAAATCACTAACATAGGCCACATGAAAGTGACAGTTGAAGAACTAAGAAAACCCACAGGACCAACGCAATGCTACAATTGCCAAGGATACCACCATGCGCAGTCAGCCTGTCACAAAGAACCTAGATGTGTAAAATGCGGAGATGACCACATAAGCAAATTGTGCAAAAGACCCAAAGAAGAGAAGGCAACATGCGCAAATTGCCAAGGACAGCACCCAGCCAGCTTCAGAGGCTGTCGTCCACGGTACCCAACTTGGCAACAAAGACAACAAACCACAAACGTGCCACAAAGAAACGAGAGGATAAATGGAACCTCATACGCACAAGCGATGAAAAATAATACAGAAAACTCACTGACAGCATCAATACTACAACAAACAGACCTGAAAGAAATGCTGAAAGACGTAGTAACGTCACTAGTATATAATGCGATCAGCGAAATGAGGTTAGCGCTGAACTAAACAGAAGCAACAGGGGATACTTGAGGATAGGTTCCTGGAACTCAGGAGGAATAAGGACCAACCAGAACATCTTGGACGAACTGGTCAACAGTAGTAGCTCTACAAGAAACAAAAATTACCAACATTATCAACTTGAAGTTTCCAGGCTACGACGTCTATAGGAACGACAATACAGGAAGATCGGGTGGCACAGCTATCCTAGTAAAAAGAGGTATAAAACATACTAGGATACCAACACCACAATTAGTGAACATGGAAGCCACTACAGTGAGGATACAAATGGAACAGGGAGAAATCAGGATTACCTCTGCATATGTAAGACCACTAGACCCACTGTCAAACGACGACCTGAACGCGTTCCTCGATATCGACGAACCTGCAATAATAATAGGAGACCTAAACGCAAGATCCCCTAACTGGAACGACAGAGCTACGAACAGAAACGGACGAATACTAAATCAATACATGGAAAACAGAGATGACATAGAGGCAATGGGAACAATTGAACCGACCAATTATCCAACAAACGGACTTCCAACACATATAGATATAGTAGTGGCAAGAAACATAGACATGCAAACAGAACTACAAACAATAAACGAAGGCACAGTAGGACACAACCCAATACTACTAGAACTAGGAACGTGGGAAGAAGAAACCGTCACAAAAAGAACAAAATAGAGGACAAAATGGACAAACTTCAAACGACTAGTCAGTCAAGGGATAAACACCGTTCCAATAATAAATAGTCCGAGAGACATCGAAGAAAAAGTCCTAGAGTTGGAAAGAATAATTCAAGAGGCACTAAGAAACAGCACAACAGAAGAAGAAATCGAAATACAAACAGGAAGGTTCAAAAATATTACTCAAGAAATAAAAGACATGATTCGGGAAAAGAACAGAGCCAGACAAAGAGCCAGAAGAACAGGACAACAAGCAGACAAAAATAGAGCAAACAGACTAATAAGAGAAGTCAAAACCGCACTAAACGAACATCGAAGCGAAACGTGGAATAATTACATACAAGAGATGGATGAAGGAACACCAAATATGAAAAACATTTGGAAACTACAAAGAATACTACGAAATGACAGAAAACCCATCCCACCACTACACGGACAAAACGGCATAGTGTATACTATAGACGAAAAAGCAGAAGTAATGAAATCCACCGTTGAAAGAGAATGTAGGCTAAATTACCGTCAAGAAGAGGACGTGGACTTCATAGAAGAAGTAGAAAACCAAAGAAACAGGCCAGACGAACCAGAAGAAGATATCCCACCAACATCACCAGCGGAGATAAACGTACATATCAAAAAGTGTTCACCAAAAAAAGCACCAGGCCCAGACAACATCACGAACAGAACTTTAAAATATCTACCTGCGAGAGCTATAGTATACCTAACGAATATAATAAGTGCCGGCGCAAATTGAACCTAAGCGAACATAAGCTGGCACCGGAGAGGTGCGTAGAGAGTTCTGCGCATCCTATATCAGTGAATACAGTGCCAGGTCTACACATGCGAACGTTTGTCATCGAAACACAGTTTTCTGGTGTCGTGGGACGCGTGACTCAATTATTTTGATGTGGTTTTGGTTTAGAGATGGACGTAGAGAAGCTAATAGAACTCGTTCGGAATTATCCCTGTGTATATGATACCAGTAATAAGGATTACATGAGGACGAAACTTAAAGACGAAGTATGGGAGAAAATCGGAAATGAACTTCATACGAATGGTAAGTACAATTTACTGTGATAAATAAATATTAGTACAATATAATCAAAACCCAACACCGCTTTGTCATTAAAATTCTAATAACTTTATTAGGTACCTACTCGTAGACAAAATAAACGGCGATAACAGATATGCCTTTACAAGAATACATTATTAGAAAAAAAAAAGGTTACTTAAAACGAATAGGCCCGGATCCCGCGTAACAAAAAAAGTTGATTAATAGCAAGCTGAAAATATGTTAATAACGTAACGATGTTTAGTCGGACAAACTTTAAAGTATGGGAACACTAGAACAGGGGTAGTTTTAATTGTGGAACAGGTTAAAGATTTGGAACGTCAGACTACAAAAACTTCCCATGTATTTTATCGGACAGAACTTCCAATTGATTTCTTACCATTTCATTAAACTCTCATGCTAAAATTAGACTGCTATTTATCACCTGTCATAATTCCTGTCATTTGACATGTTCTCTTGTCGGATTTATTAAAATGCCCAGTCGGTGATAAATACCAGTCTAATTTTTGCATGAGAGTTTAATGAAAGAGTAAAAAATCAACTGGAAGTTCTGTCCTACAAAATACATGGGACGTTTTCGTAGTATGACGTTCCAAATTTTTAACCTGTTCCACAATTAAAACTTCCCCTGTTTCAGTTTCAGTGTTCCCGTACATCAAAGTTTGTCTGACGAGACACCGTTAAGCTATTAACAAATTTTCAGCTTGCTATTAATCAACTTTTTGTTGGTAGTACGCGGGATCTAGGATCTAGGCCTAGAAATACAATGTCACAAATGATGGCGTAATCCCTTTTCTATAGGTATAAAAATTTTGTAAATATCATTCATTTCTTAAATCTACACAACATTATCATTAAAAATGATTCATTATTAAAAACCGTTATGCATATCTGTGAATATCGCATTACCCTTAAATAAAATGTGTCATCATACCGGGCTTGTTCATGCTTAAAAACAAAATATGTAGACGAGATATAAATATATGTAATAGGTAAGCAGTTTTTGCAACGACAATCCAATCACAATCAGTGTTGTTTATAATAATAGTATCGGCATCGGCTGATAAAATAATTAGTTTTTAGCAAAGTTGGCACCTTTGTGGACACTGAGGTACATAAAAGCAAATTTGTTAATTGTTGAGAAAACGTAGGCATTTAAAGTTTTAAAAGGTACTTAAAGCCAAAAATGAGACGCAAATTAAAAGAGGAAGTAGAAATCTATTGTCCACAGTCCTAGTTATTAGAATTTTAGGATTAGAATTATTCTTAAACAACACCTCAAAGCCGCGTGCCTGAAAGGGAAGGAAATTAGCAAATATCTCATTGTATTGTTTCTCAAAAAATTAGAAAATAACTATTTCATTGTTCCCCGAAAAATTCCATAATTTTACCATTGCATACTAATGTTGTGTCACGCACAACTGACAATCTGACATTCTTTGATATACACAGGTACACTTGATCTAGCGAAATGGAGAATAGTTATAATTCTTTGTTTTTTTGTTCCTTTAGACAAATACGAATATTAGGAATATCGTAGTGTTGATTAAATAAATTTTTGTGAAAAATTTGCAATTACGTCAGTGTTTCTCCAAAGGTGCGAGTTGCCTACTCAATTCAGTACAAGGATCAGATAAATCTTCTTCTTCAAGTGCCATCTTCGTTCCGAAGGTTGGCGATCATCAGGGCTATACGTATTTTCGAAACTGCTGACCGAAACAATTCGTTGTTGCTACAGCTATACCATTCCCGTAGATTCCTTAGCCAGGAGTTTCGTCTTCTTCCTATGGACCTTTTTCCTGCTATTTTCCCTTGCATAATTATTCGAAGCAGTTCATATCTTTCGCCTCTTGTACTGTGTCCCAAGTATTGCAGTTTTCGTTTTTGATCGTAAATATGACTTCCTTTTCTTTATTCATTCTTCTCAAGACCTCGACGTTTGTGACTCTCTCCGTCCATGATATTCTCAAGATTCTGCGATACGTCCACAGTTCAAATGCCTCTAATTTTTTGGTATCAATGTTTTTCAGCGTCCATGACTCCATTCCGTAGAATAGCATAGAAAGTACGTAACATCTCATCAGGTGAAGTTTCATTTCAAGGCTCAAATCTCTTCCACAGAACACTCTTTTCATTTTAGTGAATATGGATCTGGCTTTTTCTATTATTATTTTGATTTCTGCTGAGCTATCGTTGTCTTCATTTGTAAAAGTGCCTTAATATTTGTATTTGCTAACTCGATCGATAATTTCATTGTGTAAATATAAATTTTGGACATTTCGTGTTGATTTCGATATTACCATAAATTTAGTTTCCTTTATGTTCAAAGATAGTCCATATTCTTCGCTGCAGTCTGCTATCTTATTCACCAATGTCTGTAGCTCTTTAAGTGTTTCTGCGATCAGAACGGTGTCGTCGGCAAATCTCAGATTGTTTAATCTAACACCATTTATTTTAATACCTATGGATTGCTCAGAGAGTGTTCTATTCATTACGTCTTCGAAATAGAGATTAAACAGGGTTGGTGACAGTATACACCCTTGTCTCACACCTCGCTTTATTTCAATTTCTTCAGTGGTATTATTCTCTACTCTCACTACTGCTTTCTGATTATAGTACATATTTGCTATTAGTCGAATATCTCGTTTATCTAAATTCTTTTCTGCCAGGAGTCTGATTAAATGATCATGCCGCACTTTATCAAAGGCCTTGTTATAATCTATGAAACACATCAGATACAGATACATCAGTATTTTGTAATCAGTATCTACCACTGAGACCCGGTATCAAAAGTAACCGTTACACGTCCGCACTGATTTTGCCCGTCCCTCTATTCGTTGCAGTGACAGCCAACTGTTGGGTTTTGTTGTGAACAATATGCGGTGCGCTAGAAAAATAACTACACAGGTCACCCGTCCCGCCGGTGCCAGGTTGTGTTCGCTTAGGTTCAATTTGCGCCGGCACTAAATGGCATACTAAGATTCAAAAAATTCCCGAATCGATGGAAAGAAGCCCATGTCATCATGATACCAAAACCTGGCAAAGATAGCACATTTCCGCAAAACTACAGGCCGATAAGCTTGCTTCCAGCAATCAGTAAGATAACAGAAAGAATAATCCTAAGCCGCTTACAAGCCGAAACGAACAGGCTAGAAATCATCCCAGAAGCCCAGTTCGGATTCAGAGCAGAACACTCCAGCGAGCTACAAGTACTCAGAATAACAGAATACATAGCAGCTGGACTAAACGATAAGCAATACATAGGGACAGCATTCCTGGACGTAAGCAAAGCCTTCGACAGAGTCTGGCATAAGGGCCTAATATACAAAATGCGAGAATATGGATACGGTGAGGCAATAACGAAGCTGATCTCTTCGTACCTGAGCGGCAGGAGATTCAGAGTTCGGATAGGACAAGTCCTGTCGGAACTTGGAACTCCAGAAGCGGGGGTGCCACAGGGAGCAGTTTGTCACCCTTGTTGTATTCAATATTCACCGCAGATATACCAAGATCACACGGAACTATGCTAGGCCTCTATGCGGACGATACAGAGATAGCGGCAAAACATAGGAACATAGACACAACAGTAGAGAATCTACAATCCGCACTAGAAGACGTAGAAGAATGGTGCACCAAATGGAAAATCGCCATAAACGCGGAAAAAACACAAGCGGTTATGTTCAAAAAAAGAAGAGAACAGCCAGGAGAACAGCTAAGGTTATTAGAAAATCCAATCGAGTGGAAAGACGAAGCGAAATACCTAGGAGTCACCTTAGATAAAGGCCTTACATTCAACAAACATGCAGAAACAACAATAAATAAAGTCAACGCTGCAAGAGCATCGGTAAGAGGACTCATAGGTAGAAACAGCAAACTAAAAACAAAAACGAAGATACGACTCATTAACAGCTTAATAATACCGATAATAACTTACGCATCTCTCGCACGGGGACAAGTATGCACGACAACCAAAAAGAAAATTCAAGCGACACATAACAGAAGCCTAAGGGAAGCAGTCGACGTACCTAGATACGTAGCAGAACGATTCCTATTTAGAGAACTCAATCAAATCAGAGTAATTGACACCATAAAAGAAAGAGCGAGGACAAAATTCCCTGAAATAGAAAACCATCCAAGTCCAATACTGCGAGAGATGCTAAGGTACGACGCTTTCCACCGATGGAAACAAAAGACCTAAACAACAGATAGCTGAATAAAGGTACAGAAAAAACGACAAAACAGATGGTTCGTAGCTCAACACAAAACAAAACGAGACAAACCAAAGGTAAGACGCACAAAAGACATATTTTTAGTATAAAATAACAACAAATGGGACCAGGCCTTAAGCCTGGGACCCAAGCAAGCAAAAACAGTACCGCGGACAAATCACCAGTAGTCAAAGGCTAAAAGCGCATCACGCTGGCCTAGTTTTCAAACCGATTAGGACACCACATTAGAATCCTATTACCCAGGATTTTAATGTGAAGAGCACTTGGCTGATAGTTGTGCCCCCATCGCGCATCAGAGTGCTATGGGGGGGAAAGGGATAACCTGGAGCATTGGAGCGGGGTGGCGTGACTCCTGTCAAAGACACGGGTTAACACACCTCGCTCCAATGAATTGTTACATCCGATCGTAATTAATAAAGGATGAACAAGTCTCACGGGTTGGGTTAAATAATAATGCTTGCTTGCTTGCGAAGCTCTCTTACTTCTTCGACCCTTCGACTGAGAAGAGCACTTGACGTGCCTCTTGTGGGTTTCGGCCTACGCCGTGGCGGCCATGTGGCCTCCTTAGCGGGCACGTGTTGCCCTCAAACAAGAACTCTGTGCTGCAGTTCCTGTTCTACCTTCGAAACTGTGTTGTTATTTCACTTCTACACTCCAACTTTACCTTTTACAAATGTAAGAAATCAGACTAAAAATGTAAGAAAGCGAGAGCTTTGGCTGTTCTTTTCAGAACCAGCCAAACGCCTCTAAAACTACGAAACACACCATCATCCTCCTGAAAGGACACAGAAAAGTAGCTGGATTCCCTGCGTCTAACCGCACATCCAGCTACAGAGCACAATAGCGGGCTAAGGGTGAATTGAGTAGCCCAAAACCCCTATTGATGACATGGCGCCCAACGTTATCGGACAACAACCACCTTCCTGAGACCCGGAGTAGCTGTTTCCTGCATGGTATGGTTCCGCACCCAGGCGTGAAACCGAAGACACCGGCTTCCTGGAGACTACGAAAATCCACGTGGCAACGGCGAGCATGGAATGTGTCTGGACTGGCCCCGGCCCGAACCGGCTTCCCGCAGACACGCTGGCCTTGCGCAGTAGGATGGTTTTCTGGGACCTGGTGAACTTATGGTGGATCGTCGATGGATTTGGGCACCTCCTGCAGGACTCTGGTAGAAACGTGAGTTTTTAACGACCTTTCAGTGATTTTTTTCCATTCAATTTTGCTTGTTTTTGTAACTTTTGCTAATTTTTTAAACTATTTTCAATTTTTAAACTTAAATATTTACTATTTTGATTTGAATTCACATTTTAATGAAAAATTTTACATTTCTTACATGGTTATTTTTTATTCGATTTATTTTGAGGTACTAACTTTAAAATGTTTGAAATATTTTAAAAGTTGACTTTCTAATTTTTTTTTTCTATAATACACTTCATATTGACAACATTTTCATTATGTTTGATTTGTGTTACACATGCATTTTTGGCAATTTTGCGTATTTTTACGTAAATTTGCCCCCTTAACCGGCAAAATCGCATTTTGCCCCCTTAACTGCTTTCTTGTGCTCGAATTACATTTTACGATATATCTTGCTAACTTTTAATTTTCATAAGTATATTAACTTTCGACTTTAATAAGTATAGTAACTTTTTAGATATTTTACAAGTACCTAAATTTTTCAATTTTATATATATGTTAACGGCAAAGTGTAAAATCAGGCATTGTATAGAATACCTAGGCATTCTATACATTGCCAAAAGTAAGCAGGCAAAGTGTGAAATTTTAAACATTTCATACTTTGCCTAGGCATTCTATAGAATGCCTGCTGGAGTTCAGGCAGAGTTAAAAATCTGTCTGTTCCATTGTTTTCGAGTTACAACGTGCTTGCCTCACCTACTCCCCCCGCCCATCCCCGCTATAACGCTGCTCTCAGTTCTGTTCCGTCACGCCACAGTATTGTGCTAGGCCTACGCTTCAGTTATCTTCTGTCGTGCCACTGTATTGTTGCTTGAAAATGTCACAAGTGAACAGTAGTATCAGTAGTTCTAGTGATCGTTTATCGCTAATGAAACTTCGTTTTAGTGCCGAACTTGTAAAAATTCGGAATGCAAGTGCTAAAAATAGTGTTTTTTTGACTGAAGACGACTATAAGAAGCTGGTGTTGGAGGTCGAAGATGCCAAGGCCAAGCCCAAAAAGGAACCTCGTCACTACTGGCTACTCAACAGGTATGATGTAATGATCGTAGAAAATGTGCAAAAACTAATACACCCATTAAAACAAGGAGACAGTGTTGTAAAATTTTATGTCCACGATTCAGATTTATTTACTGTTCTCCATGAAGCTCATGTAGCTATTGGTCATGGTGGAAGAGATCGAATGTTAAAAGAGCTAGATATTAAGTACAAAAATGTTACACGTCATGATGTTGAGCTATATATTAGTTTGTGTGAGCCATGTCAGAAGAAACAAAAGGGTTCGAAAAGAGGAGTGGTAGTAAAGCCCCTGATTTCATCAGAATTTAATTCTCGTTGTCAAGTTGATTAGATTGATTTCCAGTCACAGCCCGACAGGGAGTTTAAGTTCATAATGGTCTATCAGGATCATTTGACAAAATTTGTGATTCTTAAGCCTCTCAAAACTAAAACCGCTGAGGAAGTAGCATATCACCTAGTTGATATTTTTACTCTCATTGGAGCACCAAGTATATTGCAGTCAGACAATGGAAGGGAGTTTGCAAACAAAATAGTTTACAATTTAAAAGATTATTGGCCTACGTTAAAAATCGTTCATGGCAAACCACGTCATTCTCAAAGTCAGGGTAGTGTAGAACGTGCAAACCAAAATATTGAAAACATGATTTCGACTTGGATGCAAGATGAAAAAACTGACCGTTGGAGTGAGGGATTGAGATTTGTGCAACTTATGAAAAATAGAGCTTTACATTCAGGAATCAAAAGAACGCCCTATGAGGCTCTCTTCGGCTGTAAAGTAAAGGTCGGTCTTACAACATCTTCTCTGCCTCGAGACATTTTGGTTTCCATTAACAGCGAAGAAGATTTGGAAAGAGTGGTTAATAACATGCACACAACAGAAACACAAACAATGTCAAGTCTAGAACCTCCACTCCAAACCGATCATAACACTTCAGAAGTTAATGAGGCAACCGTTGATGTCTCGGTCAGTTCTAGCCTTCTACAAATGTGTAGAGTTTGTTTGCAGCAAACTAATGAGAAACAAAACTGCACAAAATGTTTAGCGGACATACATATTTCATGGGGCCATTCAATTCAGGGGTGTGATGATACTGAAAAAACCCTGTTGTGTGTCCCTTGTTTTAATTCGGAAAATATTGATAAAGAGAGGAAGAGGTCAAAAGCTTGTCTTGAAAAACAAGCTAAGAAAATGAAAGCTAATTCCGATAAAAAGTTTCCCCCCGTCACCAAAGGAGTCACTGTTCGTGTTCCAATTCCTGACGTTGACAAAGGAAAAGGTGACTGAAATATTCTGGCAGTGATCATGGATACGACAGAAGATGGGTTTTACAAATTAGGGACCGCCAACGGAGTTTTGAAACAACTGTACGCAAGGTCACAGTTTACAGTTTGCAAAAAAAGCCTAGTTCGAGTAGAAGACGTGCCTGATCAAGAAACAGGACTTCGTACCGTTGCAACAGCTCAGTCAACAGGAAGCGGCCAAGGATTTGTGAGATGCACTTGCAAAACTAAATGTTAAACCAAACAATGTGCTTGTATTAAAAACAATCGAAAATGCAACTCGAAGTGCCATAGTTCTCTGTCCTGCTGTAACAAGTAATTTTTTAAATTAATATTTCACTTTTAAATTTTACTCTAGTAAAATATGAGGATTTTCAGATCCTATGTTTAATACATTTCATGTTTGTTATTTGCAATAAACAATTTTTAACAATGTTGTTCATATTATACTTTGCCTGCAAAACTTTCGACATTCTATATAATGCCTAGGCATTATACACAATGCCTAGGCAAAGTTTGTACAATTGTTAAGAAATGAGTTTATTTCATACTTTGCCTGGATTCACTCGGCAATGTATACAATGCCTAGGTATTCCATACAATGCCTGAATTGTACACATTGCCGGTAACGTATATACTATTTACCTTTCTACCTACTTATATTTTTGAACGAACTTCTATATATACATTAACTATTTTACATTTTTATATATATATATATATATATATATATATATATATATATATATCGTAACTTTTGTTGATATTTTTGCACGAATTTTGCTTTGAGACATCGTCTGTCGAGTTTTCGTTCCTTTCTCGTTTAGGCCCCTTCGTCTCTCTCAGCTAACACATTTTCGACTCTTGGTTGAAATGCTCATCTCGGTAAATTGCATCTGTTCTGAGTCCGGCCAGACTTTGGCCGGACAGATTTTGGATTTTCCGTAGATACAGTATCTCACATATAAGGGGAAAATGTTGCTTTGGGTTATGACTCCTGCCTGATCGAGTTTTCACGTAAAACTCAAGAATGTTTGCCACACTTTCACAGATTTTGGTGCAAAGTTGGGCAAAGATTCTCCAAACCGGGGGGGATATCGCCAGGCGCATACGGTCCAAACTGACCAACGCCCTGCGCTCATTTACTCCTCTTCTTTCACATTTTCGATGTACGAAACACATCAAAAATCTTTCAGCCTATCTTCTTACGGCTTGCCCCTTATTTCTGATCTTCGAAGTACCGGTTTCAAGTAATGGCTTCAATTCAGATAGTTTGGGACGTCTATTGTGAACATGAAGGTGTAAACCGTGTTTACACGTTCATAATATTCGAATAACTCTATTCTTGTTTTATCGCAAACTCTTGGGTTATCTTCGAATATCGAATTTTGTTTTCTATCTTGCTACTTCAGTACCTCTTATCTTCAAAACACAGTTTACCTAAGTGCAACTTTTCGCACGATTTTTCGACCTTTTTTCTATAATTTTCGTGCTAGCGGTCACCCGTTCTGTCGCTGGTGTGTACAGCAGGTGTAAGATATTTACACGTACACATCATTCACGATACCTCGGCCCGCTACCACATAGGGAACCTACACCCTCTCTCGGCCTTCTTTGCATGTTATGAGGAGCAGCACCCTCGCAAATAACATGCATTTTCGTTGTTTTTGTCACTCGATCGAAATGAGTAGACAGCTTTAAGTTTTTTTTTTGCCGCCAGAAGCTGAGGTTAAGCCCTCCAAAAGCTCTGGCCGCGTACCACCGTGAAGGTGAAGCCGTCCCGTGGATGAGACAGATCCATCACGGTGACGTGAGAAAATTCTGCCGAACTGTGCACATTAGATGCAAGCAAGCTTGCATATGCACAGTTCTTTCTATATATACGTGATTTGTATATACTTTAGGTTAAGCTAGTCATAGGGTTATTATACCGTATATATACGGAATATATACGGAATAACCGACTTAGCTTATTTATCCTAGCAGTATTTGTTCTGTTTAGCTGTTGTTAAAGTCTTTCTGGTATACACTGTCTAAGTCAACATCGTCATGTCTTCTTCCCGTGTGTACATAATTTCCCTTCAGATCTCGGCATCCGTGAAAAACTTGCATTCCGTGGTACTTTCTGTGGAAGTCGTGGGTCCACAGAGGTACAAATTTCGTGTTGGCTTGGCGTTAGTTAATTTCACTTTAGGTTTTGACTAAATTTGTTTGAAAATAAGTTGTGACTCATGAGAAAAGTTAGAGCGGACGAACAATATATCTTTATTTCCAAATAGGTAACCTAATATACAATTTTTTTACATTTTGTACATTATACATACAATAGCATGACACCAATAATTTAATTTCCAAATATATTCTTCCATATATTTATTTTTCTTAATATGTATGCGAGTTGGTATGTTATGAATAGAATCGTATCCAACTTGTTGTCTATGCATTTTGGATTTATCGTAGTTGCGACCCTGACAGAAATGGTGGTGACATTTGGTGACTATCTCAATTAGAATCAAAAAAATTTACCTATTGGACTGACCAACTATGGTGTATTCCACGAATATACGACTGTTTTGGATTATCGCGACAACAATTATTTTAGTGTGCAACATAAGAAGTACGAAAGTACCTTTCTCTAACAATTACTCCAATAAACAACAATATAATTTGCAATTTACTTTTGTTATTCATATTTTGCACAGTAAAATATTCGTTGTCACGATAATCCAAGAGGTGTGTATATTCGTGGAATGGGGTACATTGCTATATAAACAATGATATAAGATAATTTGTGTAAAATGTAACTAATTAAAATTCCTTTATTCAATTTTAAAAATATTATTTTAATGTACCTATATAATTTATTTAAAACAAACGATAAAATTATCCAGGATATAAAAAAATACATTTATTAAATAATAATGCTTTAAAAGAGTAATACCTTGTATTTGTAATGATAGGCTGACGCATCGAACAAGCATCGACACTCGGAACCGTGCGATTCTCTCAAATCGTGCAGGTGTCCCCACTAAGTTCCACCTCTTCGAACCAACGCCGCCAGAGGGATATTTAAGAGCATCGCAAGCGACGATCCGTCAGTCCTGAACGACCGTTCTGGGCTCCATAACCAGCGAAGCGAAGTGAGCGAGGCAGGCCGACCTGAGTCGCGACGCGCACTGTTTTGAGGTGATTCGTAAACTCAGGCAGGCCAACTCGAGACGAGACGCACGGTGTACCGAAGTGAGGTAATGTGCGACTCGTAATTCAACGGAGGCAAGCGCAGTGAGCGAGCCCCGATAGATATAATATATTTGAATACCGCCGTTAATTTCGTTCTTCTGTTACAGACGCCCATCCGGAGGAGGACTTCGCTGGGACGAGATAGAATATTAAATTATTATTTTGCCTTATATTGTTTATAATTAAGAATTAATAGATTTGCTTTGTTTTCAACCTGTGTTTTACTGAGTCTGTCGTCCTGAAAGAACTACCCGTTACAATGACACCCGATTTGGGCGTCGAAACGTTAATAAATTATTTTTTAAATTTAATTGTGGCTTATTTCCGATTCAAAATAGTTCATTGTAAAAATTCCACAAGGAAATAGCTTCAGAACAACATTTATTAAATGTTCTAATGTTTACATGACAAATTTTCCAGACGTCACTTATCACATTAGGATTTTATAAGATTAGTTAAGCCACAATTCAAATTTGGAGTTAAATTTATTTGACGTTTTGATTTCCACTTCAGAAATCATGAACGATTTCTGAAGTGGAAGTCAAAAGGTCAAATAAATTTAATATCAAATTTAAATTGAGGCAACTTTCCAAATAAAATAGTAAATTGCATAAAATGCCACAAACAAATAGCTTCAGATCATAATGTATATATATTTAATTTTACATGATGGAATAATGGCAACAGCGAAGTTGAAAGCCACAAGGATGGCTGAAAGGAAAATAACAGTAAAAAATCAAAGCAAAGTGCTAAAAAGTACCACCCTGAGGGAAATTAAGGTGGATAGGAAGTCTCATTATGCGGCAAGAATAGCACAAGAAGATACGAAGTTGAAACAGCAGAAGGAAATAGAAGAAAAAAATTAAGACATGAAGAAAAGAGATTAGAACAAGAAGAGCGAATAGCAACGAGCAAGTTGGAAGAAATGCAAAAACAAACGAAGGCGCTTGAGGGTATTAATGAATGCCTAAAAGAAATTTTAGGAAAAAAATAACCTCAGACGTCTTCTTTGTTTTGCATTTTTGTCAAATTATGTCTTCATTTCCTCTCTCTTCTTTTTTAATATCGCACCATCAGTGCAAAACTATTGTAAGTAATTTTGCCATTTCACAATTTGATTTCACCTGTATAAATATAGAAAAGGAAAATCATTGGCAAAAAACTCAAAATGTGAATATGAGTACAAAACTAAAGTATATAAACAAAGATGGAATGCGACAATAAACATGCTTCTGACTCATTAGTCGTCATCATTATGGTTTAGCCAAGTTAGGAAAACGATCAATTTAACTTGGGAGCGGATCACTACAGGAGCAATGTTACTATTTGTGACAACAATGTCAGAAGACCCTGTCTTTCAGGACGACAACACAGTCAAGGAAGTATTGGACATACTATTTTAAGTGACCATTGGTATGATTCACGAAAAGTCGATGAAGTTGAAGAAAAACTCAGAATTGTTAAAAAAAGCAGCTGAAATCATAAAATGTGACATCGTTGATTGTATTTATGAGAACAAATCTTATCCTCAGAGCACCGAATTTTTGAGTAACATTGAAGACAACGTTCCTGATTCCCCAATGTTTTTTTAAAGTCATCATGGATAAACGAAAATCTAATTCGCAGTTACTAAAAAAAATGTTTTACGATAGGACATTCTATAATATCTGTAGTTACGCCTCGTTCTTTTAATTCTCCTTTACAACTAAGTATTGCGTCATTTATTTATAAATTTATAAAATTCGCTGCAAAACCAAAAATGAAGACCACCAACATCAGGGGCAGCTGCACAACATTCATCACGAGTTTTCTACCAAATTCAGTTATGGCTTGGCAATAACAAAAATACGGAACAGTGGGGATGGAAGAAAATCAACGGTTCGTTGCAACCTATTACAACACTCCTTCAGCCAGCACCAGAATCGATACTACAACTTATTTCCTGCAACTGTACATCTGATTGTTCTTCGAGATGTGGGTGCAGAAAAGCAGGGTTAAGATGCTCTGAAATCTTGTCGATATTCATAGTGATTTACATGAAAAAAATCAAAAAATTATACTATTTACTTGTGGGTCTCTGAGAAACCCGTTGTACTGCAAAAGATTAAGCGTGGCCACTCCAGCACACCCTTTATTGCTAGGGACTCCTTGGTTTCTTGAAATATATACATTTTCAAAGGTCTCTACCAAGTTACAGCCACTTTGCAATTTTTTGTTTATTTTGGACAATTTTATTGGACTAATAAGAATGATACATGTCCATTTTCAATAAAAAATCTCTAATAGTTTTCGATATATTGAAAAAAATCGGTTTTCATTTTGTAACTTCTATTGGAGAACTGTAGTCTCCAAGCAAATTCTATTTAACCAAACAAATGATTCTATTTTACCAATAATATTTTTACCACGACGCCTCTGACAGATAACATAAATTTATTACGCAGTGTCTGTGAAGATCAGGTTCCCAATTGTTGATTTGCCGCCTGCATATGCGAGGGAAAAATACTTATCGCGGGGTATGGCGGGAGTCGGCCAGTCAGTCAGCTATCAATATTCGTTAAGAACACACGCAAAGATCTTTTTTTACGCTTCTTCGAAGAGAATTTTTCACGCGCCAATTTGCAAATAAAGCGGGTAGAGTGTGGAAAGATGTGTTGTGGCGGTTTTACGGTTCCTAGCTGTTAACTCATTTAAATGTTCTATTTCTTGCCCTTTTCACATTTCATTACAGTCTATCTAAATAACGAGTGTTTTATTTATTTAACCAATTCAACAGGCCAGAATTAGCAACTTATGAAAGTTCATTAAAGTTTCTCCACTGAACAAATCGAAGAGAAGCGGATCATTGAACTTATTGCAAGTACAAACCGCTGAAAGGGAAACTGATATCTTTCAAGACCCAATCATGAAGGGATGTTGAGAACCGGCAACCCATCAACTTCAAGGGGCGTAACTTTTTTATGAGCACATTTGTACTAAGATAAGTTAGGTTCAACCGAACTATTTTTGACCCCAGAATGTGTGGTATAATTCATGGCCAATATTTTCGGGACACCCTGTATATTAGATGAATTGGCAATACCACACAAGCTAATAAGACTCATTAAAGCAACAATGGATGAAACTCAGGCATGTGTACGAATACAAAACCACCGGACAGACTTTTTCAAAATTTCGCAGGGACTAAAGCTGGGATTCGCAGGAGCACAGGAAACATACGCAGAGTTAAAAACACAAACAAAAATGCTAGGTCTGGAAATTAACACAGAAAAAACAAAAATAATGACTCGGACGAGAAGAAATATAGTCCCACAAAACATTATACATGAAGATGACATTAACACGGTTGGAAAGTTTACATACCTGGGAGTAGAAATATATATGCCAACGGATCAGAAGATGGTGAAATGCGGAAGAGAATAACGCAGGCAAATTCCCTCTCCCATATATTTCGGTCTAAACGTGTCCACCGAAATACAAAGATGAGAATCTATAAAACTTTAATTCGACCAATAACATGCTATGGCAGTAAAGCCTGGGTCCTGAAAAAATCATCCAAAAACAAACTCGGCACATTCGAAAGGAAAGTACTGAGGAGAATACTAGGTCCTGTGAGGGAAAACGGAATCTTCAGAAGTGGATACAACAACGAACTTTATCAACTTTATAAGGAAGCATCCCTGTCAGACTTCATTAGAATACGAAGATTGCAATGGACCGGACATGTGATAAGAATGGGAGAGGATAGGCTACCAAAAAGAGCACTGAATGCTAGAATGCAGGGAAAGAGACTGGTTGGAAAGCCAAGAAAGCGCTGGGAAGACACAGTAAATAACGACGCACAAGCCCTTTTAGGAGTCCGTGTATGGAGAAGAGCAGCCACAGACAAGCAAGTGTGGAGGCAAAAAATAAAGGAGGCCAAGGCTCAATTTGGGCTGTAGTGCCGTAGAAGAATGTGAAAACATGGGTGCTACTGAAGCTGTTGGAATTTTGAACACTATAACAAAAGGGAACTTCTTTAGTTCCTCTAAAGAGTTAACCTCCTTGCCTTTCATGAAGTGTTAACTCTTTTAACATTTTCAGCCAACAACTGCAGCACTGTGAAGCTACACTAGGAGGAGCTTCACATGTAATTAAAGCTACAATTAAATCTTTAAAAGAAAAAAGAAGTGAATCAGAATTTTCAAAAATCTGGACAAAAATAACAGATTTTGCTGAAAAGCAAAAGCTCTTTGGTGAACGTTAGGAAGTTAAAAAGAAAAATGAGTGTTCTTTTGAGAGACAGCTCCGTAATGTCGGAGCAGTGGAGGAAATCCAACAGGGAGAAGGTCAAGACGGAGTGGCAAGATTTTGGAAAACTCATGTTTACTGGAGGGTCCTTGATGCTATTATTGAACGTTTGAATGAGAGATTCTATGAAGAATCACTAAAGTTAGCTGAAGATGGACCGTTTGATTTGAATTTCGAAAAATCGAAAGCCTTTCTGAACCTTTCCTGTAAATCTAGATTGTCAACCACAAACAGGGATTGTCAACCTCACCGGAAATAAAAAGTACAAAAAGGTTATTCGTGTCAGAGTAAAATTCGAAGAGTTGAGGGAAATAGTTAAGCAAGGAACCTTTAAGCAAGAGAACAGATTCAAACCCACGAAATGGTAGAAAGGTTCGCAATGAAGAAAAGAAAATTGCACTTGATATAGACACTTTGGTTTATACTTTCGACATAATAATAGTTAATATATAGACAAAAGTCACAAAAAACTAATTGTCAACAACAGACACAAAACATCTGCTCCTGAAAATTCTTTGAATTTCATAGTTTAAAGTGAGTCTTTTATTTTGAAAGTAATATCATTTTGTGGACAAAGTTGTGAGTTATACAGTGGCTGTATCCGTTTTTGTCCTATTTTTGAGGTATTTGTGTAATTTGCAATATACTGCTAAAAATAAAATACTAAAAATTTTAATTCTACAAAAAACTAGTTCTGATAAGGTAATTTGAAGATAGGCCAGTTAATGAGTTTGGCTTGTATATGGATTTAATTTAAGCAAGCAGAACCTTTACTCATTATAGGCCAGGTGTTAATTTGATTTTGCTTCATTAGTGAACTTAATATCTCCAATTCAACTTTAAAATGGTTAGCAAATGTTCCAGTTGTAATGATGATCTTCTTGACAAGTTTGTCGCATGTGATAGCTGCCATGTTACTGTGCACCAGTCTGAACACTGTACTGGTTTATGCGCCTCTGAACTACGCGCTGTTGTTATCCAAAAAAGAACCTTAATGTATTTTTGTGCTGATTGTCGTTTATCTTTTAAAAGTGTATCCAAACTTATTAGGGAAATTGACAATTTTAAAAATGAACTTAGTGCTTTGAAACAGGACATGTTTAAGGCTGAAAAAGGTGCTAATTCATTTTCTGTTGATGATGTGGTAAACGAGCTTCATGAACGGGAAAAAAGATCTAAAAACATCCTCATTTTTAATCTTCCTGAATTAAGTAACACTTCTGAAGATGCTTCTCAAGTAAAATCTATTTTATCAAAGGCCCATGCCTTTATCAACACAAATGAAGTCAAAATCTTACGCTTTGGAAATGTGAACAAGAATGGACATCGTCCCATTAAAGTAATTTTTTCTTCAGCAAGTGATGCTCTTCATGTTATTAAAAACAAACAAACAGTTAGTCGTGAAAAAAAGATATATTTTATTTTAGATCAAACCCCTAACCAAAGAAAGCTTTTAGATAGTCTTAGGTCCGAGCTTTCAGAGAGACAAAATGCTGGAGAGGTTAATCTCACGATTAAGTATTTCAATAACATACCTAAAATCATTCAAAAAAACCTTTAAACTCTACTGACTTGGGCAAGTTTACAGTCTATTACCAAAATGTCCGGGGTCTCAGAACAAAAGTTACTGAATTAAGCCTCAATGTTTTTAATTGTACCTATGATATTATCATTCTAACAGAAACTTGGTTCAATAGTGACATTGCTGATGCTGAAATTGGTCTTGTCAATTACAATATCTATAGACAGGATCGTACACCTGCCTCTAGTTCATCTCTTAGAGGGAGTGGAGTATTAATAGCTATTTTAAAGAAATATTCATCATTACGAATCCAATCTGATCCTTCTATTGAACAGCTGTTTGTACGGTTCCACGGCAAACTTATTCTGGGAGCTCTATACATTCCACGTCAATCTCCAGCCTACACCTATCAAGTTCATGCTGACCAACTGATGCTTCTAAGTGAACAGTTTTCATCCCTGAAATTTCACTTATTTGGTGACTATAATCTCCCCTCAGCTAGGTGGAGAGTTGAAGATTATTGCTCTTCTGCAACCTCACAAATTTCATCACCTCTAGCTGTAGTTGATGCCATTGAGGTTGTTTCAAATATGTGTGCTTATCATAATCTTTTTCAATGTAATTTTATATTTAATAGCAGGGGTGTTATTCTGGATCTTATCCTGGCCCCAGAAGAGCTTGTCATTTCTGAAGCTGACGATGCTCTGGTTTCACCTGACTCTCATCATCCTCCTCTGTTAACATCATTGCAGCTTAATGTATTTGATAGGTCAATTTCTGGTAACGAATATTATTATGATTTCCGTAATGCAAACTTTCCAGCAATTCACCAATGTCTAGAATATATAGAATGGGATAACCTGTTTCGTGGTAGAGATCTTTCCGACATGATCGCTATGTTTTATGACATTATTTACTCTCTCATTGAACATTTCACTCCAGTGAAACATTTTAGTACTAAGAAATTTCCTTGTTGGTATTCTTCTGAGCTTAAGCAATTGTTAAAGGAAAGAATAAAAGCTCATAAAATTTATAAAACCTTAAAGACTCCTGAAAGCTATGCTGATTTTTGTCATCTGAGAACAAATTGTAAAAATCTATCTAAATGCTGTTATGACAATTACATATGTTTCACCGAATTTTCTATACAAAATAACGCAAGGCATTTTTGGAAATTTGTAGGTAGCAAGCGTGAAAACAATTGTATACCTGACTCAATGACCCTGAATGACTCTGTAGCTTCATGTGGCAATCATATTGCCAACTTATTTGCAGATCACTTTTCATCAGTTTATAGTGATATTACTTTAAATTGCAATGTTGACCATATTCAGTCTCAACTCAATATCTCATCATATCGTATCCAGATTTCCAAAATTTACGAAAAGCTTCCATCATTAAATGTCAACAAGGGTCCTGGGCCTGATGGTATACCACCTAATTTTCTTAAGGAATTCAGTTTTGTACTATCGCGACCTTTGTTTCATATATTTAATAAATCTTTGGATGTAGGTCAGTTTCCAGACTTTTGGAAACTTTCTTATGTCACACCAATATATAAATCTGGTAATAAATCTAATATTAGTAATTACCGCCCTATATCTATTCTTAGTGTTATACCAAAGGTTTTTGAAAGTATTATAACTGATTTCCTCACCTTCGATAGCTCCGGGATCCTAAACTCTCAGCAATTTGGTTTTACTACAGGTAAGTCTGCTGAACTGAGTTTGTTGACCTATGTTGATTTTCTGTCTGAAGCTTTGGAGGAGGGACTTCAAGTTGATTCAATTTATACTGACTTTTCCAAGGCCTTTGACAGAGTAAATCATGAACTCCTGATTCAAAAGCTTAGCTCCTATGGCATAAGTGGACCTTTGTTGCAGTGGTTACAGAGTTATTTAACCGAAAGATTTCAACAAGTTCGAGTAAACCACTTTTACTCACAAACCTTTCCAGTTAAGTCAGGTGTACCACAGGGGTCCCATTTGGGTCCATTACTCTTTAATATATTTATTAATGATATTACCAACTGTTTTCACGATTGTAACGCCTTGCTATTTGCTGACTTGAAGTGCTTTAAAGTTATAAAAAATCATTATGATGCTGCCATATTGCAATCAGAACTGAATAACCTCTCTGCATGGTGTTCACTTAACGGTATGAACCTTAATTCAATCAAATGTCATGTAATTAACTTTAACCGTACTCACCACCCAATATTATCAAACTATTACATTGATGGCCAATTGCTCAACACTGTTAATAAAATCAAGGACTTGGGGATTACACTGGAAAACTCTCTTTGTTTCAATACTCACATCATCAATGTCATTCAAACATCTATGAAAATGCTGGGTTTTGTAAAAAGAACAACTCGTGATTTTACAAACATATCCAGTATTAGAGTTCTTTACTTCTCTTTGGTCAGGTCTCACCTCGAGTATTGTTCTTCAGTGTGGTCCCCACACTACTTGGTCTACATTAGGAAACTTGAACAAGTCCAAAATAGTTTCTTCCGTTACACTGCTTTTAAGCTTCATACCTATCAAGATTACGCTGTATGGCAGCATCAACTGCAGGTCCCTTCTCTTGCAAGCAGGAGAAAACAAAGGGACCTTTTGCTATTATTCAAGATCTTAAATGGTATATGCAGTTGTTCTCAACTACTTAATAAGATCGCACTGTTTGTACCACCTCGCGCCACTAGACAAGTGCGAACATTTTATGTACCATTCCACAGGTTTAATTATTCACTTTTTTCGTTCGTACCCAGAGTCTTGAATTTAGCAAAGACCCTTTACAATTTACAACTGTTCGACAACTCCATCAGTCGTTTTAAAAGAAATTTACATGGGATCAATATTTGAGTGAAGCGTCTGTAATTTGTTAACTTGGTTTTATGATATTATTTCATAGTACATATTTACTTCTAATATTATATTTATATTTCTGTATGTCTGTTTGTTATATTATATTGTTATTGTTTTTTTTCTGTACACTATGTATTTTTGTAGAATTGGGCTTGCCCGTAAAATAAATAAATAAATATTTTTAATTGAAAATTACCGTGCAATTTAAATAACAATAAACTTGTTCATTTTTGTCTTCTCTTTGTACCTTCAAAATTTAAGTGTAATCCTATACAGTAGGGGAAAGGTAGGTAAAGTGGAATGGGTGGGTAAAGCGGAATAAGCTTAAAATTTAATTTCAAAATTGGCGGTTTTTGTTGTAACTCCTACCACAATATACCTTTTGACATTTGGCAATATTTACTTCAATATGGCACACTTTCATTGATATGTTCATGTGAGTTAAACAAGATCATTGTTTTTTAACAAAAAGTTGTAATATTTGGTGACTAAGACGAAATTTCTTATCAGCAACAGGTAAGTTTTTCTAACCGTATTTATTATCTATTGTATAAAATGGTTATTTGTGGACATAAATACTCTTTCTTTAACTTATTAGCACGTTTGGTTAGTAGCTATCGTGTTTGTACAGAAAAAATGTTGATGCGGGTAAAGTGGAATGAAACGTATGCGGGTAAAGCGGAATGACGTTCCACTTTACCTCCTAAAAGTTTAACAATGTTATTAAGTGACAACATTTTTTTAGCATGCCTAATTTTTACAAACGAAAGACTTCGCAGCAGAGTTGGGACGAGAAGGCAATGGCTGAGGCTCTAACTGCATGTCAAGGTGGTTTATCAATTCATTCTTCTGCAAAACAATATAACATTCCATCGACAACTCTTTTTAGAAGATTAAAGCGACCACCAGAAGAACGTTTAGTGAAGCAACTTGGACGATTCCGTTGCGTGTTCACGGTAGATCAAGAGAGGATGTTGGTAGACTATATTCTTAAAATGGAAGAACGCCTGTTTGGGCTAACTATTTCTGACTTAAAATATCTTACCTACGAGTTTGCCATACGAAATAACATTGAACATAGATTCAATAATGAGAAGAAAGAAGCTGGTAAAGTATGGTTGCTTGGTTTCATGAAACGGCACCCAGTTCTTTCACTTCGACTTCCAGAAAAAACGTCAGCAGCGCGTCAGCATTTAACGCAGTTAGTGTCGGAAAGTTCTTTGATTTATTGGAAGACTTATACCAAAAACACAACTACAAACCTAACCGCATCTATAATTGTGACGAAACCGGAATCTCTACCGTGCCAAATAAGCCTTCAAAGATTATTTCAAAAAAGGGGAAAAAGCAAGTAGGAGTTTTATCATCAGCTGAAAGAGGTACGCTTACAACTGCAGAAATTTGCTTCAACGCTGCAGGGGAATACATCCCTCCTGCTCTTATTTTTCCACGGGTGAGACATCACTTGACATTCGACATTGGAGTTCCTCTGAATACCAAAATTTTCACGCATGCTTCTGGATGGATGCAGACCGAAATCTTTACGGCTTGGTTTCACCATTTTATTAAATTTGCGAAGCCTACCTCCGAGGACAGGGTTTTACTAATTTTAGATGGCCATTCAACCCACATAAAAAACATTGAAGTCTTAGAGCTTGCTAAGAAAAACTTTGTAGACATCCTGGTGCTACCACCACATTGCACACATCGACTTCAGCCACTGGACGTATCATTTATGTATCCCATGTCGACCTTCTATGAACAGGCAGTGCGAGTTTGGCTGAGAACCCAACCGGGGAAAGTTGTGACGATTCATGATGTCGGTCCTCTCTTCGGAGAAGCTTACTTGAAGGCAGCTAGTATGGCAACAGCTATCTCAGGATTTAAGAAGACGGGTATTTGGCCGTTTGAGAGACCTGATCCAAACGTTTTCGTGGCTGCAGATACAACTGATCGTCCTGGGCCTCTACTCGCTACATCTAACCTGCCATCAGCGTCCACTCCAGTGTCAAATGACATTCTCCTCCATAAGACTATTGTTAGTCCTGCGGATATTTTACCTATCCCACGGGTCACTTCAAATATCGAAATCCAACGAAGAAAAGGGCTCGATCAGGAAAAACTGTAGTAGCAACTTCTACCCCTTTTATTGAAGAGTTAAAGAATTTGAAGGCTCCGACCCCAAAAAATCCAACCAAGAAAGTTACGAAGCAACTATTTCAAAGCGACAGCGAAGAAGAAGATGATGCAAACATCAGCATTTATAGTGACACCGACAGCGGTTCAGAGTTGGACCTACCAGTTCAAATTCCTACCATAAAAACAGAAGATATTAAGGAAGGGATATATGTAGCTGTAGAGTACAACGGACAAACATTTCCCGGTTTAGTAATTTCAAAATCAGGTGAATCAGCGTCTGTAAAGTGTATGGAAAGGACGCAAAAATATTTCAAATGGCCTAATAAAGATGATGTATTAGATTACAACATTAAGGACATTAAAATGATTATTAATGAACCAAAACAGTTAAGACGAGGGTTTTTCAATGTTCCTGAGCTCTGTTTATATGCTTAGTTGAATAAATAATATTAATTCATTTGAAGTTTTTGTATTCCGCTTTACCTCCAATATGGCGGGTAAAGTGGAATATTACACCACTTTTACTTTTGACGTTTTTCTCCGAAGTGGTGATATATTAGTTTAATTTCTTAACAGTACTACGTAGGGCTATAACGTAAGTGGCTTCTTCCATAAACTCAAACTTTTAAGACGAATACTTCTACCGGGATACAAGCTTGAATCGGTAATTATTCCACTTTACCTACCTTTCCCCTACTGCTAAACTAGGTATGTTTTTAATTTTAAGAAAGGTGGAATAACTTAATTCAGGTAGGACAATTATTATAGATTTTATTTTTCAAAAACAAGCATTGATTGGTCCAGTTTTTTCTGACCAACCATTGATTGGTCAGAAAAAAAACTTTTCGGACCCCCCTTTCTGGGGATATTCCATACCCCCCGGTATGTCCATACTAAATTAGCCACCCCAGGAAATTGTTTCTAGAGCCGCCTATGCCCTAAACACTGGTTAAGATACCAATAAAGGGACAGACCTAAAGGCATGTTGACAATTTAAAAAATAATCTTATAACCGGCCAATTTAGCTCCAGCGTTGTCAAATAATTGTAATAAGAATCCATCAAATGACTATTTCACAGAAAAAAAAGTGATCAAAACTGTAGAAACTTCGTCTGCCAAATTATAACCAATTTTTTATACTGCCTGACATGAAATAACTTTCATTATTTTCATCTCTGATGTAGATGACAAAGTGCTGTAGATTTGCTTGTGGAATGTTGTTATTGATACAATTAAAGTTTTTCATTTTATAATAATCATAAAATGACTATTGCTCGCAGATGCCCGAGAGAGCAGGCAACGTGTTAAAAAAGTCGAACATATACATCAGATGTCTTTCACAGAGATTAGAAACAATAAGTCACTTTCTACGTACATCTCATTGAATAAGTATGAAATTTTAACTATTTAGAATGGGAAATAAGCCACAATATTATTAAAAAATGATTTTTTATTAACGTTTCGACGCCCAAATCGTGTGCCGTTGTCAAAATACAAAATACTATTAATATAAACAAAAATGTTGTTGCTTAGTAAAAAAATTCTTCTAATAATTTATTTAATTTGACTCATTTATATCGGCAATTCAGATACATATGATACATTTTAAAGTAGAAGACTTTAAAATGATATTGCCAATATTTATGAGTTGCGTTCCTGGGACGACTTTACTGAAAGATAGTTCATTCGATTACATGAAATCAACCCCAACTCAAGAATATCCGTCACAAAAAAAAATCATAGCATGTGATCTGTCTTTAAAAAGACAACCACATGCAACGGTGACATTAAAATTCTCGCGTTAGAGATCTCATAGTAAATCACGAGGGAAAACCAGGAAAAACTTCGTGATACTGTCCCGACATCGTAAGTATTTGGTCTTACATTTAATTTACTCTCAAAATTAATACCAAATTCTGACTTTACTATAATTTTGTTTAAATTATAAATAATATCAATAATACATGGGTATATAAGTAATACTAAAATATAAAATATGTACTAACTCGACTATTGACTTACTAATTGTGGTATTTTCTTTCTATTGACATCCTCTTTCAGTATGGGTATCCACATCCTACTGCATTCCACCGAGGAATTTGCGACACAATTGGTTTCGTTTAGCATAATTAGAGCCGCTTCTTTGATTTTTCTCTTTTTACTATCTGTTTCTTTCAGGACTATACTTGAATCTCTCCACTGAACTCTATGTTCATTATCCCATGCGTGTTGACATATTTGAGATCTATCAAATTCTCTATTTTTAATATAAGATTGATGTTCACTTATTCTAACGTTTAATGGTCTTGATGTTTCACCTATATAAAACTGTTCGCATTCACAAGGTATTTTATAAATACAATTCTTTGTCCTTTCTTGTTCATTGTTAGGTTTAGTTTTAGATAGAATAGATCTCAATGTGTTGGTTGTTTTGAATGTTGTTGAAATGTTGAATTTATTTCCTATTGTTTTAAGTTTCTCGGATAGTCCTTTTATGTATGGTATTGATATTTTCCTCGTATTATTTCTTGTGAATGTTGTAGGATCCCGTTCTATGTTGTTCTGTTCCATTCGATCCAATCTTGACAATTCCTTATTTATAAACGATAAAGGATAATCATTTTTTAATAAAACAGATGTTAAGAATTGTTTTTCTTCTAAAAAGGAATTTTCGTTAGAACAAGTAATTTTGGCTCGATCATATAAGGATTTTATGATTCCCTTTTTAACGTTGATGTTGTGATTTGATTTGTAATTGAGATATCTGTTGGTATGTGTTGGTTTTCTATACACTTGAGTCTCATATCCAGTATCCTTCTTTAAGACTAAAACATCGAGGAAAGGCAGGGTGTTATTATATTCCTTTTCCATTGTAAATTTTATTGTCTCTTCTTGATCGTTTATAATATTCAGGAATGTATCCAACAATTCTGATCTATGAGGCCATATTGAAAACACATCATCTACATATCTCCACCATACAGTGGGTTTTAAATTTTGTTTAGAAATGATATTAGTTTCGAAATCCTCCATAAATATATTAGCCAATAATGGAGATAAAGAGGAGCCCATTGCTAGACCAAAATTTTGTTTATAAAATTCATTATTTAGTTGAAAATAGGTATTATTAGTACATAATGTCAATAACTCCATTACAGCTGATACATTTAGTTTTGTCCTAGTTGTCAATGTATCATCATTCTCTAATTTCGTTTTGATTATGTTTAAAGTTTTATCTAATGGCACATTTGTAAATAAACTGTTTATGTCAAAACTTACTAAAATATTATTTGGATTAAACTCAATAGTTGATAATTTGTTTACAAAATGTTTTGTATTTTTTATAAATGTGTCATCATTATTAGCAAATGGTTTTATAATGTTTAATAAAAATTTTGATAGTTCACTACAAGGAGAACTGATGGTACTACAAATGGGTCTAAGTGGTATGTTCGCTTTATGAATTTTCGGTACTCCATAAAAATGTGGTGACTTACTGTAATGAGGTGTAATTAATTTTCTTTGATAGTATGTTAGATCATTTTTAAATTTGAATAAAGTTCTATAGATTTTGTTTTCCAGTGTTTTCGTTGGATCCTTCGTTAATTTGGTATAAGGTCCATTTGTAATTAGATCTGTAATTTTGTCCTCGTATTGTATTTTATCCATTATTACAGTTGCATTTCCTTTATCCGCTGGTAGGATCGTTATGGATTCATCATTTTTTAAAGCTTTAATTTCCTCTTTACTGATGTTCTGTTCAATTTGATTTGTCTTTTCCAATTCAAGTTTACATAGTACCCTATACTGTTCTTTTTCATGAGTTGGTAAACACTGTGATATTTTTTCCACTGAACTAATTATGTCTAATTTTGGAATAGATGGATGAGTAACAGCATAGTTTAAACCCTTTGACAATACCAAATTTTCCGTTGCATTTAACTGTCTATTTGATAGATTGACAACTGTCGCTAATATGTCATTATTTCTATTTAGGTTATCAAAAGTATGTATACTATTTTGTTCTAAAAGAATATTAAAGGGTACCCCCCGTTAAGATAGGCAAAATGCCCTCACTCCCAGAATTCAATTTTATAATTTTTTTTACGTTCTATGCAACTAAAAAATAAGATAACGCGGATTTTTAGCTCGCCACCCCCCTTACCCCTCCCCCCACAGCCAAAAACGTAGATTTTTAGATTTAATTTTTTTTAGTTGGGTTGCAATCGATTTAAAAATTTCAAAAAATTCACACGTGTAGCTGAGGCTTTTACAAAAAAAAAAAAAAAAAAAAAAAAAAAAAAAAAAGTATGAAATATCCATTGTTTCCGCTGATGATGAAGACAAATCACTTTAGATTTGCTTGAAAGATATTTTTGTTGAAAAAATGTCTGCTTTTGTTTAAAATAATCATAAATTGACTTTTCAAATTTGAAGTCAAAACTAACGTAATGATTATTCTAAATAAATCAAGTTCAGACAGCATTTCTCTTTATTTGATTGAAATTATTAAACGTTAATATCCAAAATGATCAATTATAAAAAATGATTCAAACATCAAGAATATATGTGTAAGGGATTTGTAGAACAGTGTATAATCATAAACCTTCGATTTGCTTGTAGAATCTTCTTGTATACAATTCCAGTTTTTCGTTTTACAATGATCATAAATCGAATTTTCTATCTTTTTAATGGCATAGACTAGGTGTCAATCAGCCAGTCACAGCACGACTAATATATCAAAGCATAAAAGTAGCTTTTTTTCAACATCATATTATGTGTGCTCAAAAAACGATCGACATAATATAATATACTTCAAAATACTTATCTCAGTATTATCTGTTTTTTATGTTATTTATTTTTTATATTCATACATAAAGAAGACAACGAGTTCCTCAGAGTTCCATAGCAACCTCTTCTAAAGCCCTCTACTCAGTTCAAAAGCTGATTTGCTATGGACTGTCCATAAACAGAAGTTGTCCTTGGTATTGAAAATCCTTGATATTGATCTATTTTTCATCTTCACATTTTTCAAAGATAATATTGACGGAATGATTATTAAAAATAAACTTATAAAATATCTACTCCTTGAACTTTTTGATCAAAACTTGATAAACCTGAAACTGGATATAAAAACAACATAACAAATAATATTTAATATTAATACATTAATTAAAGGAAGTACATTAAATCAAGATTTTGAATAGTATTCGCCACTGTTTCTTTTCTCTACACACATGAAGCTATGTCTGCTTCTTAATCCTGTTATCGTGTCTTATAGACTAAGAGCCGCTATAGGTGAAATTTCTTAATCATTTTAGGCACAATGGGACCCTATAACTTAAATAGTAGAACCTAAAAGAAAACGTTTGAACACTGTGCCGTCACTTTTCAGTGGCACATGCGTCGACAGTGGCGCATCAAACTTTCTACTTATGGACGGGAACAATAAATTAAATGTTAACCTCCCTTACTAACAGAGTTATTTTTTTTATTTTTTTAAGTTCTATGTGATTAACACATAGGATTCAGCGTAATTTTAACCCACAGCCCCCTTCCCCCTGCCCCCACCATCAAAAACTTCATTTTTCGTTTTTATTTTTTTTTTGGTGGGATGCAATCAATTTTAAAATTTCAAAAAATTCACACGTATAACTGAGGCTTTTATAAAACATGCCTATTTTTTATAGACCCATAGGTAGAGTGTACATAACCTCAAAAAATTAAAAGAATTTTTTTTTTCAAAAAAGCGTGTAACTTTTTTTGACGAATAGCTGCAGGTTTAATTTTTTCTTAATCTTGTGTGATTTATTAAACACTATATTTTAAATTTTTTTCAGATTTTTCCGTAAGGCTTCCTACCTTCAAAAATCCGAAAAACTGTTTTTTGGGGGGTTTTGGGGGATTTTCCCTATTTTGTAGACTTCATAATATATCAAATCAATTTTGTTTTTATAGGTTATATCTAACTTGAAGTAACTGAGTCCTTTAGAATATTTAAAAATCAGAAAAACACGTTCAAACCCCCCAAAACCCCCTTAAAAAACAGTTTTTTGGATTTTTGAAGGTGATTAGCGTTACAGAAAAATCTGAAAAAAATCACAAATATAGTGTTTGATAAAATACACAAGACTAAGAAAAAATTAGATCTGCAGCTATCCCCAAAAAAAAAGTTATATACTTTTTTCCAAAAAAAAATTTTTTTAATTTTTGAGGTTATGTACACTCAACCTACGGGTCTATAAAAAATAGACGTGTTTTATAAAAGCCTTAACAATGTGTGTGAATTTTTTGAAATTTTAAAATTGACTGCATCCCACCAAAAAAAAAATAAAATCGAAAAATAAAGTTTTTGATGGTGGGGGTAGGGAGAAGGGGGTGGTGGGTTAAAATTACGATGAATCTTGTGTCTTAATCACATAGAACTTAAAAAAATGAAAAAAATTAAATTCTGGTAATGAGGGAGGGTATTTTTTAATTTATGTATCCCGTCCATAAGTGAAAAGTTTGATGCGCCACTGTAGACGCATGTGCCACTGAAAAGTGACGGCACAGTGCTCAAACGTTTTCTTTTAGGTTCTACTATTTAAGTTATAGGGTCCCGTCGTGCCTAAAATGATTAAGAAATTTCACCTATAGCGGCTCTTAGTCTATTATATCGTAGATTCATCAGTGTCGACCCGATACACCAGCATATTACGCATGAATCCATAAAAAAGGCCAACTTGAAAATTCCATCTTCGGCAGAAAAGCTTTTGTAGCAAGCAGAAAACCAAACTCCATGATGCCTTTACTCCTTACTAACCAAAAATCCATTTACATGTATCCAGACACTAATGGCACGGCTTCTGCTCTTAACCTAAAAAAAATAGAATTATGAGTAAATCAACATCTATGTTTCAAAATAAAAAAAATTAAAATTAGTAGAAACATGATCTAAGGTTGGCCGTACACGGACAGCTTCAAGCAGTTGACATCGCTGCTTGAAGCTGCGACCGCGCGGTGAACTATAATCTTATATTTGCATACTAATGACTACATGACCAATACGAAGTACTGGAGCGAAGGGTTAGGCTAATCAGTAAAGGCACAACTGTGACAAACCGAATCATTAAGGCTAAAATTAGCAAAGGCTAAAATTAACGGACAGAATGTGGATCTATGGGAGAAGATTTGTAGGGTGAAAGAAGCTCACCCGGAAACAATGGGGAAGGTTGCTTTGCACCATGTAAGCAGCCTATCTGTGTCAGAGCTTAGAAAAATGTGTGAGATCATTTTTCGTGACACAAACATAGACGTTTTGATCCATACAACGGTCCAGAAAAGAGAAAGACCAACCTACGGTATGATAGTCGCCAAAAACGATGGTGATTATAGACATATTAAAATCTGTTAATGACAGCTGTGAGTACGGATGCCTCCGATGTAGTCCGCTCTCTTAGGAGTACCAAAAGGACGGCAAACTTCTAATTACACTGGACAAAGATAGAGCAGCATTGCAAAAGATTAAGACTGCTATAGGGGCCCAGGATGGAGGAATGAGGGCTGTCCAGCTTGGTGACGAAAACAATACAGTAACCCTGCATATCCGAGGGATGGCACTTGATGCTACCACAGATGAAATAAAGAATGCTTTTGAGGAACAATTCAGTAAGTGGGAGAAGTTTTACAAGATGGGAGACCTCCGCCCCCTTAAGGGACAGACCCAGGCCACGACGGTAGTAGTACCGGTACCAGTGGCAAACGTTATGGCAGACAAAGGCTAGAGTTGGCATCATAAGATGTCAAATAGAAAAGAGACTCAAGGTAATTAGGTGTAGCAACTGTTGGGGATAAACCCACAGCACAAATGTTTGTAAAGGACCAGACCGAAGCGGCACGTGCTACCGGTGTGGAAAAACCGGGCACAATATAAAGGAGTGCAATGATGTCGAATGGTGTGTTCTATGTAACTCACAGCACAGGACTGTCCAGAATTCAAAACCGCTCTAAAAAGGGCAAGAAAGAGCGAACAACAAGGGCATAGTTCCCTAATCCGCTTTGCTTCTCCTTCAGTTGAACCTGAGAAAAAAGATATAGCCCTCGCCGGGGAATCGCATACTCTGAAACCCTCGCAAAATACAGAAACTGCGCGGTACTCACTTCTAAACGAGTTTGACCAGGCCTGCGACGTATCTACAGGGTGACAGGTCGAGGTACCTACTGAAGAAGTCGAGTTTTTCGAAGACCCTCTCATGATGGAGTTTTCGAAAACCTGTGACGAAATACAGATGACACTCAGCGAGGCTCGAACACCTGAAGCTGCAAGTCAGAAGGTGGACGAACTGTCGTCGCATAGTGTCCAGAAAATTATCCTTAGATAATCATAATAACAGGCACCATCACCCATCTAAGTGACGTAATAAGTTACTGTTAGATATTAAAAATGGCTTTGATAGGGACAAAGAGACTAAAAATATTACAAGTCAACGCCGGAAGAGCAAAGGTAACACACGACTTAATTCACGCGAAAGCCTTGGAGATAGAAGCAGATCTCTTGATTGTCCCAGAACCTAATAAGAGAATAGCTATGAATAAAGGTTGGATATATGACAATAACATCGACGTAGCGATAAAAATACTAAATAGAAATGTGTGCATCAATAAAATAGTAAGAAAAGAGGGCTATGTAACAATAAAAATCGACAAAATAACCATAATAGCATGCTATATTTCCCCGGATATTACTAGAGAGCGTTACAGACAACTTTCGGAGAATATAATAGACACGACAGAGAGGGCAGAGGGAGAAACATTTTTTAGTAGCCCGAGACATAAATGCAAAGTCCAGTCTATGGGGATCCCCCCGAAATGACGAGAGGGGTGAACTTTGGGTTGAGTGGATCTCCGCGGCGGACCTAGTAGTGCTAAACAATGGAAAACCAACCTTTGTGAGAGGTACATCGAAAAGCCACATAGATGTCACCATAGCTAGCGGTGGTGTTGCCAAAAAGATCAGGGATTGGTATGTACTGGACGAGAACCTCTTCATCTTTCACTGGTACATCACCTACGAAATTGGCACCAAGGTCACAAAATACGGCAGGAAGAGAACAGTATTTGACAAAGAAAAATTTAAAAGAGAAATAAATAACCTACAAGAAGAAACTACCAACTTTAATGAACTTCGAGAAAATATCATAAATGCACACAGAAGAAGTACTATAAATAGGCATACTACATATGGTACCCTACTGGTGGAATGACCAAATCCAAAATAAGCGACAGGAATGATTAAGGCGCAGGCGAATAGCACAAAGGCACAGGAACCAAGAAAAACATAGGGAGGCATATAAAAGAGCCAAAAAAGAATTAAGTAGTGAAATTAAAAGGGCTAAACGCACATGTTGGCAGGATTTGTGTGTCGCGTTGGAAGAAGACATAATATGGGGCAAAGCATATAAGATTGCCATGAAAAGTCTAAGGTTCGAGACCCCATATAACCTTTTTGCAAAATGAAAGATGGAAATAGCGAACACTCTATTTCCGAGGAAGCCCGATAACACGTTCCTACGGATAGACAACAATATTAGACCTGCAGATTCACTACTGAAGAGATCATACAAGCAGCAGAAAGTATAAAGGCAGGAAAAGCACCAGGTCCAGATAAAGTAACGCCAGAAGCAATAAAACTGGTCGTAAAAGAGAAACCCGAAGTGATGCGCAAAGTATTCAATGAATTGTTGAACACGCAAAAATTCACAGATAAACTTAAGTTGGCGAAACTCATATTATTGCCAAAACCAGGAAAGAACCCGGACGAAGCCAACTCATATAGACGTCTATGCTTACTAGATTGCATTGGAAAATTATATGAAGGTCTTATAAAGAAACGTCTTGAAGACGAACTTGAAGTTCTGGGAAAAATTTCAGATAGACAGTATGGTTTCAGAAAAGCCAGATCGGCTATAGATGCGGTGAAGAAGATCTCTTACACCGTGAAAAGATCAGAAAAAAGTTGGGCCATTTTTGTGATATTCGACGTGAAGAACACCTTCAACTCTGCAAACTGCCATCACATACTAACGAAGCTCAAAGTGGCAGGAGTTTCAGACTACATCATAAATATTATAAATAAATACCTGACAAACAGATATTTAAATGTAGCATATAAGACAGATATGAAACTCTCATCAGGAGTACCACAAGGGTCAGTCTTGGGACCTACTCTATGGAATATACTGTACAACGGGGTAATAGAAATAGACTACGGGCAAGACACCTATTCCATAGCATATGCAGACGACCTTGCAATCCTAATAGAGTCTAACATAAATGGGGCAGTCTGTGATGGCACTTTGACCAATGCATTGAAGAGAACGCAAGAAACCGGGACTCCTGTGCTTGATCGATGAGGAAAATATGTACCACACAATAAGACCAGTTTAGAGGATGAGCAAAGAGTACGTAGTTTAATTGAGATATTTCCATCGTATGAAAGTCATTATTGTCGCAGGGATAGTAATAGAAAGTATCTAAATCCCGATCTAAATATGAAACTCATGTATGACTTGTACAAAAGTCAGTGTACTGAAAAAGAGCATCGAGCAGTATCACTGTATATGTTTCGATACATATTCAATAGTAAATTTAACTTACATTTTCATCATCAACCGCATATATATACGTGTCAAACCTGTGACGAATTTAAGGCACAAACTAGTACTATTGTCACATTCAATATAAACTTCATTTGAGGCGAGCAAATGCAGTAAGAGATATGAAAAAAGAGATGCAGATGAAGCTAGATCCAGCAATGGAACAAAATAAGTTATGGTTTTCGACCTTCAAAAAACTTTACCTAAACCAATGTTATCCACTGGTGTAGTATATTACAAGTGACAACTCTGGGTGTACAATATCGGTATCCGTGATAAGGTAAATAATGTTGGCCACATGCATGTTTGGGGCGAACACACAGCTTCCAGAGGAGCCCAAGAAGTGGCGTCCTGTCTTATTTATCACATTCAAAACTGCTTACCATCAGAAACCAGAGAAATCACTCTTTACAGCGATAGTTGCGGTGGTCAAAATCGCAACATTAAAGTTGTATTGGCACTGAGTAATATTTTGCAAAACTCGGAAATTGAAAAAATAAATTTAAATATTTTTATACCTGGCCATAGCTTTTCTAGCTGCGATCAAGATTTTGGTATAATACAAAATATCATCCTCAAATTGTCCATCCAAATAATTGGATGAATGTGATTAAAAAGGCTAAAAAGAAAACACCAAAATTTGTTTCGCATCAGATGACAGCAGATCACTTTTTTGCTACAAGAAGTTTGGAAGAGTCCATAACTTACAGAAAAATATCTGTAGAAAAAGAAAAAGTAGAACGGCTCAAAATCAGATGGATACAACTACGCAAAAACGAGCCCAAGACGATGTACTATAAATACAATTGTGTCGAAAATGATGATCTCTTTAGTAAACTTGATTTAATAAAAAGAGTTGAGCTGATTACATTACATACATTATTGTATTACATACTTATTTTAAAGTTAGTGTTAGCGCCAAAGTTGCCTACAAGTTCTTGTCAAAAGTATGATTCACATGTTCATATTTAATTTTTCTTTGTATAACTTTTAGTTAAAGTAATATATTGTTCATTTACAAAATAAATTAAATTGTTTCTACATCGAGTGCTTTTTTTATTATCGCCAATTTACTTTACATCAAGTTTCTGACTTATAATGAAAATGTGGATTAGGCAAGTATAGAACTGAGCCACTCAACTAATTCAACCCAAAAAGCTGATTATTAGGAAAACATATCCACCCAGAATATCATAACACACAGCACAATTGCACAAATACACAATATAATTGGTTGATTGTCTGTCAAAAAACCCTTGTGCTTAAAAATTGTTGGGCCATTTTGTTGGTCAGAATTCACAAAGTGGCAAGAGCAAACGAAAGAATAGACAGATGGTTCCCTGTTTTTTCACAGACCCCTGTGGTCTGTGAATCACTATATGTATATGAATTTCTTCACTATATTTTCTTCCTTAGTAATGAAATCCACCTCTTTTTTTCAACCACATAAAGAATCTACATCTCCACCTCTCACTGCTTATAGTGTTTACAAACCGGGGCAAAGCAGATTACCATTTTTATTATACAAAATAGAATGGTTCACAAAAGTTTGTAACCTTTGCTTGAGGAATAATCGCTAAAAAACTATATTTCGTAGAAATTTAAGACCGAATTATGCTGTTTGTATCTTGTGATGAAAAATATTATAATTAAGCAAATTTCAACATTATAGGAATTAAAAAGGCTTAAAATTATGACAAACCCTGTCTTTTCAACCTTCGTTTACAAAATTATTACAATAGGTTTGTTCTAGCATCAGTTTCAAACAGTTTGAAACCATCAGCGAATAGCAGACCAGCGCGAGTAGAGGGGATAGCACTGGTGACTGTATTATGTTCTCTCACTGACCAACTGTTTGCTGACGGTTTCTGACTAGTTTGACTGTTTGTTAGAACAAACCTAATATAACAGCAATCATGACACTTGTGACATCACACTTCGGCTGTCAACCTTAAAATCTCATGGTATTTTTCTATTTAAACCAGAGGTTCCCAACCAGTATCCGCGGCACACTGGTGTGCCCTGAAGTCCCTGTAGGTGTGCCGTAAAATTCACATAACAATACATTATGATTATACTCGTTATAGAGATTATTTAGCCAAAGTGTGCCGTGGCTGAACGAGTTTTAAAGTTAGTGTGCCTCAAGCTAAATAAGGTTGGGAACCGCTGATTTAAACTGTAATTTTATGTTTTATATCAGACATTTTCTATATTTCTATTTCTATTTTAGAAATTTCTATTAATGTATTGATACATTAGCACAAAATCAATAGTAAAATTTTAAATAATCTCTTGTTTTTGTAAATGACATAAAGAATACACCTAAGGTCGTCCCCCGCAATTTCAGAGTGTACCACGTGACCTATAATCATAGTTAACGCTTCCAGCGGATAGGTGAAAAGAGACATGACTATAAGAGACATGAAGAATCTGGCCGCCAATAGAAGTGCATGGAAAAATGGATAAGAGGCAGAACCCTACATCCGACACCCTGAAGGGCACTAAGGATGAGAAAGAAGAAAAAGAACACACTTATGAAATTTTTATGAGATTTTCTTAACTCTAAATTTTGACTTATTTCTCTAAGGAACTGAGGTATTGAAATGCAGTTAGGTAACACAAAATACACAGAAAAATTAAGAATAGGATGAATGCCTAGTTGTAAACTAAAAACTAAGTATATTACTTACATTCCTTAGTAGTCGCGGATACATTTACATGGTGTAAGGGGAATCCCAGATTTGTATTTTTAAGTATGGAGGGCTGCATTAGGCATTCTTCATTTGATTGTTGTGACCATACGTCATTTGTGTACTTGATTTTTCATAGTTTTATTTGTATTGAACCTGCAAATACACACAAAGTCAATAGGAATGTTCACAAAAAATTAAATAGTCATTTCAAACATGTAAAATAGGGCTTACGCTTACAATACCGGGAATTCCGGGATCCCGAATACCAGGATCCCGGACGATTTTTGTCCGGTATTAGATACCGATATTTATAATAAAAATACCGGTATTTAGGTATTAGCTTAATTTATAAAAAGTGAATTGATGCACAATAAACTTTCTTCTAAGATATTTTTTGCTATTACAAGAAATTATTTTTGAAGATAAAAAACCAATATCATTGTAAAAATATTTATTAAACACGTTTATTACACATGCAAGTCAAGTATAGTCATAGTCATACTTTATTAATCCTTTAAGACATTCAAAATAAATGTATAGGATATGTCAATACGGAGTTCAGTATAAAAAAAAACATCAATGTGTATAATACAATATTCACTGTGTAACAAAATTGACAAAATATAAAATATATAAAATAACATTCTTACAAGTAAAATATGAAACTACTGCAGTTTGTCCTCCAGATATTCATTTATCGAATAATAGCTTTTCTTATGTGTAAATCTTTAACATTTTTTTTAAAATTAGTGGAGAGCGGTATTTCTTTCACAGCTTTTGGCAAATGGTTGTATAAGGTCAGACCCATATATCTGAAGCTATTTTGAAATTTGGATGTTCTGTGTTTGGGAACTCGTAAAGATTCAGCACTTCTTGTATTATAATAGTGATTGTCTGCATTTACTGGAAATGTATTTATTTCCTCTTTTACATAGAGTAAACATTTATAGATATATAGGCAGTAGAAAGTTAAAATTTGATGTTTAATAAAAATTGGTTTACAAGATTGTTGATAATCCAAATTAAAAATTTTACGGATAATTTTTTTTGGGTAATGAATACTTTGGCACTATCTACTGAGTTCCCCCATAAAATTACATTATAGCACATGTGGCTGTAAGCAAGGCTATAATAAACGTTTATTAATGCAGATATGGGTAGTGTGTTTTTAATTCTAGATATACCATAAAAAGCTTTATTCAATTTCATGTTCACTGAATTCACTTGCTCGGACCATTTCAGATTACAATCAATGAACACACCCAAAAACTTTGTAGAGTGAGTGGAAGATAACATATATTGTTTCTATCATGGATGGTTAAGGTATAGTCACTGGTAGATGAGTTGTACGAGTGAAAATAAATAATTTCTGTCTTGTCAATGTTTAATATTAGTCTGTTGGTATTACACCAGCATCTAAAACAGTCAACAACAGTCTTCATTGTCATTTTTAATTCCTCGAGTGTTCGTGCAGAGACTATTAACGAGGTATCGTCAGCAAACATTGATATTATAAGTGCCCTTATGTGATCTGGTAGATCGTTAATAAAAATTAGGAATAATAATGGTCCTAGCATGGATCCCTGTGGTACTCCTTTGTTTGTCATGTATGGTTCTGGCTTTAATTTTCACAACACTCTTCCTGTCACTTAAGAAATTTATTACCCATTCTAGAAATATCCCCCTAAAACCAGCGTTATATAATTTATTGTGAATAAATGTTATGTCTAAGCAGTCAAAAGCTCGTGATAGATCAAAAAATAGTCCTGCCATGTGGTTTCTACTATCTAATTCATCATAAATACGCTCAAACAAGTTGCATGCGGCCGTGAGTGTCGACTTTTTTGGTCTAAATCCGTGTTCGTTTGGAGTTAATAAATTGAATTCTTCTATAAAATTTAACATTCTGTTGTATACAACCTTCTCTATTACTTTGGAAATTATGCTAAGGACAGATACTGGTCTATAATTTGAAATATCATGAGGGTCATTCTTTTTTAAGATTGGCTGGTTGTTATTGAGAGATTATCTAAATGGGTTAAAGGATTGGATATATGCTCACTAATCAGTTTTATTATTTTTACAGATATGTTATCAATACCGGTACTAGGCTTATTTTTTAATTGATGGATTGTATTTTTTATTTCAATTGGAGTTACGGGTAAAAAGAAAAATGTTTGGTTACACATTTTTGAGGTAGTACAAGAAGAAGGCAACGATGTGCCAAAATGAGTTTGAAGATTGTAGCAAAATATGAGGCAAACGAATTAGCAATATCACAAGACTTGGTAATAATTTTATTATCATAATGTAGAATAATATCAGACCTGTTCTTTTGCCTCCCAGTTTCCCTGTTTACTAAATTCCAAATTGTTTTTGGTATATTGTAAGATTGATTAATTAAGTCACTATGAAAGTTTTTTTTAGTATTTATTAATAGAGAATTATATTCTTTTTTTGCCTGCTTATAGGTATCTTGAGACTCGAGACTCCCTATATTTTTTGCTATCCTCTCTCTCTCTTCTAGGGCACTACAGCCCAAATTGAGCCTTGGCCTCCTTTATTTTTTGCCTCCACCCTTGCCTGTCTGTGGCTGCTCTTCTCCATACACGGACTCCTAAAAGGGCTTGTGCGTCGCTGTTTACTGCGTCTTCCCAGCGCTTTCGTGGCTTCCCAACCAGTCTCTTTCCTTGCATTCTAGCATTCAGTGCTCGTTTTGGTAGCCTATCCTCTCCCATTCTTATCACATGTCCGGCCCACTGCAATCTTTGTAATCTAACGAAGTCTGACAGGGGCGTTTCCTTATAAAGTTGATAAAGCTCGTTGTTGTATCGACTTCTGAAGATTCCGTTTTCCCTCACAGGTCCTAGTATTCTCCTAAGTACTTTCCTTTCGAATGTGTCGAGTTTGTTTTTGGATGTTTCTTTCAGCACCCAGGCTTCACTGCCATAGCATGTTATTGGTCGAATTAAGGTCTTATAGATTCTCATCTTTTGCTATCCAGTGTAGATTTTTTAGCTTTTCACTAGCATGTCTTACCTCATTTGTTACCCAAGAAGCCTTATTCGTTTTGTGTGTTTTATACCGTGTTTTTATTGGACAATATAAATTTAGATTGAAATCTAAAATGCCAACAAATGAATTTGTGGCATATTCAGCATTCAATTGGGAATAAACTTCATCAAAAGCTGCAGAAGAAATCCCTGCTTTAAACATCATCATATTTTCATCTGACATATCCCTGTAACTGATGGGTTTTTTATCTTTTTTCGATACTTTATTGGCTTGCAAATTTACACTAAGTGAAAATGCTTTATGGTCACTGAAGTGCCCCTCGAAAACATTTGACTTATACAGATGTGGTTCAATATTTGTCAATACAGTAATCCCTCGTTATCCGCGGACTCATCAACTGCGGTTTTACTTATCTGCGGTTGCGATATTTGTTGAATCTTTAATGAGAATATTTTATTATTTTTATATATTTTTTATAATTTGACCAGTCGCGTTAAATTACTCATGATACGCCACTGGCGCTTGTTCTTAGTTACTAGTCTACTGCAATTAGTTTGTAGTTCAGAAGGTTTAGAATGTAGACGCTGATCTCAGCGTCTTTATTTTTGTTGATATGATAATACTATTTCACAGATGTGCAATTATTTCTATCTATGTACTAATATACGTATCCAAATTGGGATTATATTTCATATTCTTCTTTGGATCGTGGATCCCTCGCCAACCACGGTTTCACCAACCGCATTTTTCTCTTCAGAACGTAACCCTCGCGGTTGAAGAGGGATTACTGTAGTCCAATTTAGTAGATGATCCACTTTATCTACGAAAACTCTTGTAGGAACCTCAGACGTGACTCTCAGATTATAACTTACTAACTTACCAACTACAATGGTCTATAATGACAGGGTTGGCTTGAATGTCAAGGACTCTGCCAATATGTTTGCAGAATATTTCTCATCTGTCTACTCAGATGACCAACAAGATACTTTACCTTTTTTTAGTTTTGAAAGTTCGATTTGTTTGAGTTCCATAATACTTACAGCAACTGAGGTCTATGATACTATTGCAAGTTGTAAAAACCGATTATGTGCAGGGCCGGATGGAATCCCAGCCTATTTTCTGAAAAAATGTATATGTGTACTTACAAAATCAATTTTGTTTATTTTTAACAGATCACTTGGTACTGGTAGCTTTCCCAGTCTCTGGAAGAAGAGCTTTTTAAAGCCGATTTTTAAATCAGGTGCAAGGAATGACATATCAAACTATCGAGCTGTCTGTAATCAGTCAGAGCTGCCAAAGTTGCTTGATTGTTTGGTTAGTAAGAAACTGACATGGTGTTTTAGAGGCATTTTTAATCCTGAACAATTTGGCTTTAGAATAGAATAGAATACTTTATTGGTATAGCTTTACAGCTGCCATCATAAAGATGGATATACACGTCAGATATACAACACAATATAGTCACAGACACATAATCAAATACCTATACATACACTTAAATTTTAGATTTAACATAATGTACATTGATAAATATGAAAATTATTAATATTAGACAGAACTCATAACAGCAATCTAGTTGCTAAGTATTCTTCTACACTGTAGAATGCATGTTTACATAGTATACTTTTCACAACTCTTTTGAATTTCACCGGATGCAAAGATCTAACTTCATTTGGAAGATGATTATATAGCCTGACCCCCACATAATCTGTGGACTTCTCAAATTTGGATAGTTTGTGACCAACAGTAACAAACTGATTGGCATTCCTAGTTGAGTATGCATGTAAATCAGAATTTCTCTTGAATGAATGTAAATTATGCTTAATATACAATATGGATTTCAAGATATATATGGAAGGCAACGGTAAGATATTGTTATTAATGAAAACTTGCTTACAAGTATGCCCAAAAGGAATATTGAAGATAAGTCTAATAATTCTCTTCTGTTTAATAAACACTGTGTCTGATTTTGTGGAATTACCCCATAACGTAACATTATAAGTAAGGTGACAATAAACCAAAGAATAATATACATTAATGAGAGTTTTAATACTGAGTGTTCTCTTCAACTGTACTAAAGCATAGAATGAACAATTTAGTTTCTTATTAACATATTCAACGTGAACATCCCAACTCATAAACTGGTCCAAGAATACACCTAAAAATTTTATGTTTGGAATATTTACAATTTCAGGAATAGACACAACTGGCATATTTCGTTTGCATCTAAAATGTATATACGATGTTTTATCAATATTCAGTTGTAGCAAGTTTTGTGTACACCATGTTTGGAATAATCTGATAACCCTTGACACTCTATTTTGAAGCTCTACGTATGTATGTGCTGATACAATCACAGATGAGTCATCTGCGTACATTACAATGTGGTCATGAGTAATATGATCGGGTAGGTCATTGACAAAAATAAGAAATAGCAGTGGTCCCAACACAGATCCCTGCGGCACTCCTACATCTACACTGAAGATGTCTGACCTTTCCTTGTTTAATTCAACATAGAATTTCCTCTCCAGAAGATATGAGTTCAATAAATTTAACATGTTACCTCTTATTCCGTGGACATACAATTTGTTAAGGACAAATTCAAATTTAAGACTGTCGAATGCTCTGGAAAGATCAAAGAAGATACCCACTACAAGAAGACCATCATCAAGATGCCTATAGACAGATTCCATAAATACTTCAGTAGCCCCCTCTGTTGATCTTCCGGATCGAAAGCCATGCTGTTCTGAACACAGTGCATTATTTTTGTCCAAAAACTGTATGATCCTAGTGTAGTAAGCTCGTTCAAAAATTTTTGAAATTACATTTAACAAAGAAATAGGTCTATAATTATCAATACAAGTGTGATCGGATTTTTTATATACTGGAACAATTTTACTTAATTTTAGGTTTTCAGGAAATTCACCTGTGTTGTATACTAGGTTAATTAAATATGCCAGCGGTTCTGATATAACATCCTTGATGTGTTTGATCATTCTTGTGTTTAATTCATCATTTCCAAAAGAATGTTTATTTTTAAGACCACAAATAATATCAAGAACTTCATCAGATGTTACTGGAAAATAAACAAAACTGTCTATAGTCCACCTATGTGATAAAGTACAGTTTTGAGGGTTATTGTCAAGCCTATTTTTTAGTGCATTATTTCTGTCATTGAAATGGCATGCAAAATATTGAGCTAAATTTTTATCATCTGATATTAGTTTGTCTTCAATTTTGAGTTTAATTTTATTAGTACTTTGCTTTCTCCCTATAGTTTTATTTACTATACTCCACATAGTTTTTTGTTTATTATTACTACTTATAATTTGAAGATAATTGAATTCCCTTTTCTTTTCAGCAATAAGATTATTGTATTCCTTCTTGGTAGCTTTATACTCATTCCAGATGTTACTATTATTAGAGTTTTTAGCTTCATTAAATAGGTTTTTTAATTGTTTACTCCTAGCATATATGTCATGATCAACCCAACCTTTACTTTTATGCACGTCCTTACCTATTTTACTTTTAAGGGGACAGTTTGAAGTAATAGCAAAGTTTAAAGTATCCATAAATTCGATAAAAGCGTTATTAATATTACTTTCATTGTATACCTCGCAAAAACCAATCCACATTAAGTCTTGTTTTAGGATGTCTAAATTATTATCATTTAAACACCTAAAACACTGCTGTTTTATATTAGATTCCATCCTATCCTGATTACGACCTACAACAATGTCAAAAATAATGGCAAGATGGTCACCCATATTGGGTTGATTGACTTGACAAGTATGATTCATAGTGATATTATTAGTAGCAATGTAGTCAATTTTTGTTTTTGTTACTTTATTGTTATTCATGAAAATACGTGTTGGTATATTTGGGATATTAAGAGACAAACCAAACGATTGAAAAAGATCATCTAATCGAAGTTTTTCATTGCTCTGAATTAAGTAGTTGATATTAAAGTCTCCACAGAGATAAATTTTATCAACACGGTTGTGAAAATGACCTAAAATATTAAAACAATTATTTATAAAAGAATCTAGATTGCTGTTAGGCGTTCTGTACACATTAATGACTAGAAATTTACAGTTACTGATTAAAATAGTCACAGCACAACATTCAAAGCTTTCTTCCTCAGAGAATTTACGGCAATCAACGACTGAGACTGCATACTTGTCTGTCCCAGATTTAGATAAAATAAGAGTTCCACCATGTATTTTATTTTTTCTAGTAAAATGGGTTACTAAAGTGTACCCTGGGATATAAATAAGATTAATATTATCCTCATTACACCAGTGCTCCTGAATACATAGAATGTCAGGTTTTTCAGCATTAGAAAAAAGCTCAAGATTTAAAAGTTTGTTTGTTAAACATTGTACATTAACCGAGATTAACTTCAATTTAAAGTCATTTTCTATACGTGAAATAGTTGTATTGCTTGAGGACCCACCTAATGCGACAGCGTCCTCCTCATCTTGAAAAACGAGACTAATGCTCCGCTGGGCCAGATTTCTCGCTTCCATGCATTCTTAATTAAGTCTCGTCTAATGGTCACTTTCATGGATGCATATATGTCAGGTTTTTTGGACTGATGGATTTCGCATTTTACGCCATCTAAATGATTTTCCAGGAACTTTTCTAATTGCTCCGGTTTTGTGTCAGGCTTTAGGCGAGTCACATGTAGGTTGATCATTTGTGGAACAGCCTCAATGTTGCAAGGTGACTCGGTACTTCCAACTAAGAACTTCCTCTTTTTTCTATGAGCTACCTGTGTCCACGCACCGTTGCTTGAAGACTCTGAAAGAACCGGAGCATTATTTTCAGTGTTCAACAGATTATGTAAAACAGTTTGAGTTTTGGCTTCTTGCATTGCGGCACTCATTTGTCTTGATGTAATGTATTTTTTTTCATTTGGCACTTCATTTCCAAAGTTTGTCGATGTTGAGGATCGCGCTAGCGTTCCGTCTGCAGGAATTTTAGTCACTACTAATTCAGTTTGTTTACTATTAGTAAGGTCATTAACATTTTGTAGTTGTTTATCATCTTTACCAGGGGAAGTCCAGTTTTTTCTTTTGTCAACGTTAATTACCTTGAATTCAGGTTCTTTAGTTTTTTGTTTTACTTTTTCTTCAAGGAGCTCGTTAGTTCTTTTTAACAATTGATTATTATCAAATAAAATTTTATATTTTTCCTCTTTTTCACTTAAAATTGTTTTTAGAAAATCAATTTCCAACTGTAGGATATGTGCATTTACCTCTTGAGTATGACTTACTGAGTTTCCTTTGGGATTTTCAGATTGTTCACATGTCTCACATACAATTCTAGTATCACATAACTTTATACATTTCTGCTTTTTTCTTGATGAACAAGATAAATGAAAAATACTTCCACATTTTATGCACACTATAACGTTAGTAGTTTTCTGGCAACATTTGAATGCTTTTTCCTTAAAATTCTCATCATTTACAGAGAGGAGTAATTTCACGTGCGCATCGTTCGGCGCCATCTTGAATATCAATGAATTTATGAAAGGGAGGTCAACAGATGCCAGCCTAGTTTTGTATGTCAATCATATATATAACAGCTTTGAAGAGGGATTCCAGGTTGACTCGATCTATACTGACTTTTCTAAAGCATTTGATCGGGTTAACCATGGGGTCCTATTACAAAAACTAAGAGCTTTGGGTATTGTGGATCCCCTTCTTCAGTGGATTTCAGAATTTATTAGCAGCCGTACGCAGGCAGTTAACTTAGGAAGTGTTACTTCGATTGAAATAACAGTTCCATCGGGCGTGCCGCAAAGCTCTCATTGTGGCCCTGTTTTGTTTTACTTGTTTCTGGTTGATTTAGTAGAAAAAATTAAAAATTGTAGTGTTCTTATGTTTGCTGATGATGTAAAACTGTTTAGAAAAATTCAATCCTGGGATGATGCTGTTATACTACAGGAAGATCTTAAATCTTTTTATGATTGGTGCAGTTTAAACAGAATGTCACTTAATATAAACAAATGTCATAAAATGACGTTCTCAAGGAAAAGAAATCCAATTACATTTGTTTATTATATTAATAACTTGCCATTAGCCTCTAAAAATGAAGTATCAGATTTGGGAATCTGGTTAGACACCAAACTGTCATTCTCATGCCACATCAATCAAGTAACAAACAGGGCGATGAAAGTACTGGGATTTATCCAACGCACATCTGTAGACCTGTCTTTGTTCACATTTAGAAAACTTTATTGTGGTCTCGTTAGGCCCATTCTAGAGTTTGGATCAGTTGTATGGTCCCCATCATACAACTGTTACATTGAACATATTGAAAGAGTCCAAAATAAATTTTTGAGGGTAGCAGCTTATAAGAGTGGATACAGGAGAGAGGAATATGACTATCAGTGGGTAAGAGATAGTCTAAATTTACCAACGCTTGAGTCAAGGAGGACATTGTTAGATTTACGCTTCCTACACAAAGTTATTAATGCTTTCATAGATTGTCCTCAATTGATATCACTTTTTAGTCTTAAAGTTCCTAGTAGAAGCAACAGACAATCAGAAATCTTTTCAGTGCCATTTCACCACACTAATTTTGGTATAAATGAACCGACTACACGATTGGTTCGGAGTGCTAATAGCCTGCCAAGACAAATGGATATTTTTGACTCCAAAATTGGTTTGTTCAAAAAACAACTAAGGGGTATCTTACAATAAGTTTGTTGTAGTTCTGTATTGTTCTTACAATATGTTTGTTTGTATTATTCTGATGTGTTTATTATTTTAATAATTTATTATTGTTGAGGTGTAACTTGTAAAAGTCTTGTTGTGTGTAAAACTTGTATATGGATGCCGTAAATAAATAAATAAAACTTGTTAAAAGATTGCTTATTATTAGACATGACAAGATAATCAATGTTTAGATCCCCACAAATATAAATATCATGATGTGACTTACTGCATAGCTCCAATATATTATGTAATTTATACAGAAAAGCTTAACGCTTTCTAAAAGCGTGAAAGTCGTTAATTTAAGGCGAAGGGTTATATCAGCTTCTACAACCAAATTATTAAATCTCGTCTATACAAATACATAAAATGAATTATATAAAAATTCTTAAATATTTAAAATTAGACTACTTTGTTTTATAAATAAGCTGTAAGATTTATTAATCAGAATTGTTTTTACATTTTCAGATCTATTTTTCATTTTTGGTGTATTGTAGTGTATAAATTAGGCTCACTTATTTTCTGAATTATTAATAATAATTCAAAATATATAGCGGTCTAAATACAGAGTAATCCATATAAAATATTTGTCACAGTAAGTTAATCTTTGTATTAATATATTTTAAAGTTAAATTAATTTACAAATAGCAAATTTCATAATTTGCTGTTATATGCAAAATTTATCCTAGAAACAAATATATAGTTTTTCTATTTGCACATTTTTTGTATCTATTTATTCCTACTCTCTATGTATTGTTATAAACCTGTGGTGCTAATGCAATACCCGATATGTCAAAAAACGTGATTTTGCAGCAAATGAGTTTAAAAGTTCTCGGTGTTGTTGTAATAGGGAACATATCAGAAACTAATTTTATCATATAATGGTTACATGGATGCGTTTAGCCATGAAGGGTTTTGTCATCATATTCTTCATCGCTCAATGTACATATTGGCATTAAAAACGAAAAATCGATAATTTTTTACATATCGGGTTTTGCCTTAGTACCACAAACAACATCTACTAATTTCAAAACAAAATTTAATAGGTTTCTTATATTATTTAATAACAAGTCGATATAACAACTGCGGGTAGTATAAATACCGGTATCTCACACACAGTGCTCAAAATAGAGCACAATGGACAAAATAATATATTATACTATTCTGAAAATATTTCTTCAAAAATAGTCAGTCCCAAACTAAATTTCCTCTATACACGTGGCCTTGAACAACATTTGGCTATACCATTGTTTAAAAAAGAACAGATTGTCTATTGTAAACAATGGCTACAGTATTGTCCATAGGTCTTGTTCATATTATCTGTTTCTTTTCGTGCTAAAGGTTCAGTTCAATCAAGTGAATATGTGGAGACTAAAATTATTCCAGAACAAGCAGGATTCAGGCCCGGAAAGTGCTGCTGCAGTCAAATTCTTAATCTCACCCAACATATTGAAGATGGTTTTGAACGGAAGGAAATAACAGGAGTAGCGTTCATAGACCTAACTGCCGCCTATGATACAGTTAACCATCAACGGCTACTCGCAAAACTCTACGAAACTACAAAGGATTTCCGACTAACAAGGTTAGTGAAATGTCTCCTCCAGAATAGACGCTTCTACGTAACGCTCCAGTCCAAGAACAGTCGGTGGAGGGACCAAAAAAATGGGCTACCACAGGGAAGTGTCCTCGCGCCGATTCTATACAACATATACACCAACGACCAACCCATACACCAACAAGCAAGGCAATTTATTTACGCTGATGATACAGCGGTGGCAGCTCAGGGAAGAACCTTCAATGAAGTCGAAGTGAAACTGACAGATGCCCTGGGAGACTTAGCTCTATACTATACTTCATTCAAGAATCTAACCTCAAATAGAACACATGTATTTAATTTTCAAAAGCAAACTTTTTTATAATTAGGGTCTTTTTATTGCCCATGAGTGCTTTTATGTATTGTGTATGTTGCATTTAAGCTGCACAATTGTTAGTGAACTTGAATTTATAGTAATTTGTTCAAAAATACTAGTTTCTCAAATTCTAACGTAAAATGTCCCTTTTAAAATGTAGTGAGTGCCAATTGGATTTGTCATCTAGTGAATATGTTGCTTGTGATAGCTATAGTAGACTCTTTCACAAAAAGCCATGCTCTGGTCTTAATGCCTCGGAGATTAAAGTTATGGAACTGAAAGGTACGCGTCAACTCAAATTTTTTTGCCTTGACTGCGAGAAAGGCTTTAAAATGGTCCCGGAATTAACACATGCTGTTGAAGAGCTTCGCCGGGAGATTGATAGTCTTAAAAAGGCACCCCCTACACCCACAATTCAAGCCATACAGCCAACATCAGGTGACAATTTCGTAACTGCAAACAATCCACCTCAAAGCCTTACAGAGACTGACATAATTGGGGAGCTACAGGAGCGTCAAAAACGCGCCAATAACATCATGTTATTCAACGTGCCAGAGGGAAATGATTTAGAGGAAACCAGAAAAGTTTTTGAAACATTGTTGGAAAATCCACCTAACATAGTGAAGACCTGGAGAATGGGTAAGCCAAACAAAAACGAAAATCGAGCATTAAAAGTGATACTTGACTCTCCAAGTGAAGTGGAAAACTTGATTAAAAATGGTTACAAACTCAAAGGTAAGAAAATATTTGTTAAATTTGACTTAACCTCCAAAGAAAGAGAGAAATATAAGTCTGTGCAAGCGGAATTAAAGACACGCAAAGATAATGGAGAGAATGTAGTCATTAGATATCAGAATCGAGTTCCATGTATAGTGCAAGCAAAAAACTCGAAGTAGGGCCTTTCATTGGTACGAATAAATTTAATTATCACCCGAAAGAAAATATTGATGTTTTTTACCAAAATGTGCGTGGTCTTAGAACTAAACTAAATGCTCTTCAATCAAGTGTTACTGCAAACTGTTACGCTATTATTATATTAACTGAGACATGGTTGACCAACGATATTAGTGACAGTGAGTTGGGCTTATTTGATTATAACATTTACAGACGTGATAGAAGCCAAAATACAAGTAATTTGTTAAGAGGGGGTGGTGTGCTGATAGCAGTATTAAATAATCTTACAAGTTCCATGTTAGACTCCCCAGACGGTATTGAGCAATTATTTGTTAAAATAGGAACAGGTTTGGACACGATCATAATTGCTGCTGTCTATATTCCACCACGTTCTCCATTAAACAAGTACCCGAACTTCTTTACCATGGTAGATTGTATTATGGAAAACCATGAAGAATCTGTATGGCTTTGTGGTGACTTTAATATGCCATATTGCACTTGGTCAACCGAAGATTTCTGCTCAGTACCGGTGGCAGAGGTTGGTGAACGGAATCATTCAAGTGATGTGGTCACACTATTAGCAGACTCTTGTGCATTTCACAACTTATATCAGGTGAATGAAGTCCCCAACAACACTGATAGAATCCTGGATCTGATACTATCCACTAATAAAAATACTTCTGTTACATTGAGCGACCACCCATTGGTACCAGCTGATAGATATCATCCTCCATTGAACATTCAGATTAAGACTAATACGAATCACACAAATGAAGACAGTCCTCAGAATGATATATTTTATTATGATTTTAAATCAGCTGATTTAACTCTCTTAAATGACTGTTTAAGTCAAATTAATTGGGATGAATTATTATTAAATCACTCAGTCAATAATATGGTAAACATTTTTTATGATATTCTGTACTTTTTTGTTCATGCTGTAATTTCTCAAAAAAAAGTATCTAAAAGAAAATTTCCATTATGGTTTACCCCAGAGTTGAAGCAGCTGACAATCCAGAAAAAACAGGCTCACAAAAGATTGAAAAATTCAGGGTTAAGAGGTGATTATGTTGATTATAGCATACTTCGAGCTGAGTGTAAAAACTTATCTCAATTGTGCTACCTACAGTTTGTTGAAAAATCTGAATTTTCTTTAACAGATCAAAGAAATATAAAACAGTTCTGGAACTTTGTTAAGAGCAAGCGAAGTGGAAATGAATTACCACCTTTGTTGTTCTTTAAAGATAAAGAATGTCAGTTGGGACCTGATCTGCCTGATCTTTTTGCAGAATATTTTCAGTCAGTTTACACTGACAAAAATATTAATCCACAAAGTAAACCCTCATTTAATCATATTTGTATCTCTGATTATAACATTCCTATATCAACCATTTACGAGGAGATGGCTAATATTGACATAACGAAGGGACCAGGTCCAGATGGCATCCCTCCTTCAGTTCTGAAATCTTGTAGTTTTGTTCTTTCACGTCCACTTCATGTGATATTCAATAAATCTCTTGCTTCAGGTATCTTTCCAGATTTCTGGAAAGCGAGTTATCTTACGCCTATCTATAAGTCTGGTAACAGAGCTGATATATCCAACTATAGACCAGTATGCAGTCTTAATTCCATTCCAAAATTATTGGAAAAAATAGTAGCAGCTTATTTAAGATCAAAATTAAGTTTGTCAGTAATAGAAGAGCAGTTTGGGTTTCTTAGCAAAAAATCTGCAGAATTAAATTTAATTACTTTTACTAACTATCTGTCGGATGTCTTGGATGGGGGTGGGGAGGTTCACGCGATCTACACAGACTTTTCCAAGGCATTCGACAGGGTAAACCACAAAATCTTGCTCAACAAACTAGAAACTGTTGGTATTCAGGGAACATTATTGGAATGGCTAGCCAGTTATCTAACTGAAAGATGTCAAACTGTAAAGGTAAATAATTACATGTCTAAAAATATTCCCAACCCCTCTGGAGTACCGCAAGGGTCCCACCTGGGACCCTTATTATTTTTATTATTTGTCAACGATATTTCGGACTGTTTTAGATTTGCTGAATTCTTGTGTTTTGCAGATAACCTGAAATGCTACCTCAAAATATCCTCCAAAGAGGACTGTCTTAAACTTCAATCAGATCTGGCCAGATTGGATGAGTGGTGTGAGATCAATGCCATGGATCTAAACATCACTAAGTGCAACTCCATAACTTTTACTAAGAAACTTAATAAAATTAATTTTGAATATAGTATTAAAGGAACACCATTGTCCCAAGTCTCATTAATTAGGGACCTTGGGGTCACAATGGACTCCACACTCTTTTGTCAATCACATTGACATCATAGTTTCTAGAGCACTTAGGATGCTTGGATTCATTAAGCGAAGCACACATGACTTTAGGAGTATTAATGCTATTAGAGTGCTGTACTGTAGTCTCGTCAGGCCTTTATTGGAATATTGTTCTTCAGTCTGGAACCCCCAATATAGTTCACACATTCACAGAATTGAGCAGGTGCAGAGAAAATTCCTTAGGTACCTAGCATATAAATCCAATATACCTCGTTTAAATGAATTTTCATATGATTTTGCATTATTACAAGATACATTTTCCCTGCCTACTTTGAAAGTGAGGAGGGATCAGGCAGATCTCAAAATATTTTTTAAACTCATTAATAGCATGATTGACTGTCCTTCATTGATGTCCACAATGTTGTTTTCAGTTCCATTAAGAAACACCAGATCAGTTAATGTATTTCATCAGCCATTTAGGAGAACCAATGTTGGCCTAAATTCATATATACCTAGAGTGTCACGAATGGCTAACTGTTATGCTGATAGTTTAGATTTTTTTAATGAAAGCTATAGTAAATTTGTGAGCCTGTTAAAGCAAATTGTGATATAAATTTTTCAATGTGATATATTGTGATGTATTGTATTTGTACCTGTCAGTTTTATATTATATCAATGTTGTATTGTTTTATTATTTTAACTTTAACTTTATTTTTCTAAGCACTTTGACTGTTTTTAGATTGTTTTTATATTAAGATTTTATTATTTGACTAATTCTATTGAGGTTTTTAAACTGTAAATTATTGTACTAAAAGTGGGCAAGGCCCGTTAATAAATAAATATAATATAATATAATATACTATGATAAAAACCATCTGAAACCCAATCCCACAAAAACCCAGGTATGTGCTTTCCACCTGAGAAACAAGCATGCCCGAAGGTCGCTGGAGGTGGAATGGCGTGGTCAGATGGTGGAACACAACAAGACGCCAAAATACCTTGGCGTCCGTCTGGATAGAACTCTGTCTTACCGATACCACTGTCAAGATGTCAAGAAGAAAGTAAGTGCCAGAAATAATATCATCCGCAAGCTAACTAATACAAAATGGGGAGCACAACCACACACTCTCCGCACTTCTGCCTTGGCATTATGTTTTTTGGCCGCGGAGTTTGGAGCACCAGTATGGGCAAACTCTGCTCACGCAAAGAACGTCGACGTGGCTCTAAATGAAACGGTCCGTATAATATCGGGTTGCCTGAAACCGACACCTATCGAAGAGGTATACCCCATTGCTGTAATTGCTCCACCACCTATCAGGAGGAAGGTCACGTCAGAGGTAGAACGGAAAAAGCAGGAGACGGACCGAAGACACCCCTTATATGACCACCAAACTCAGCCAAGCAGACTAAGATCTCGGAAAAGCTTCCTGAAAACATCAAGATCCATCCCCGAAGCGCCAGAGACGCGCCGAATACACCTATGGCAAGCGTCAGCTACCGCGACACATTTTCCTCCCTCGGAGGAAATGGCTGCTGGACACAATTTACCGTATCCGACTTGGAAAGCGCTAAACAGACTAAGAACCGGCGTGTCACGTTGTGCTAGTAACCTAAAAAAATGGGGATACCAGGAGGACGATACCTGCGACTGTGGCGCGGTTCAGACCAGCCCGCATCTGCTATCATGCACAGAGATGAGAGAGACCTGCACAGAACAAGACTTAATTATTGGGACCGTGCAAGTTCGGCAAAGCGACCTCTATTTCTACGCTCTGTACTTTTATTCGCACTTTTAATTATATTGGCCAATTATATTAGTCCTGGTTGCTGGATAATTGTCAAGGCCATAGTCCAAAAAAATAATAAGAAGAAAAAATAAGATGCAGGTTATGTTTAGCAAACGTAAACAATTGTATGTAGTAAATAAAATTAGTTATTAAAATGCAGTACTGCAAGCAAAATACAATTAATTAAATTTACCTTTATATAATAATTGCATATCATATCAATATTGTGGAGCAATATATAATTTTTCTGCGTCAATGACAGAAGGTATGAAATATACGTCAATTTGACAATTTCAATTGACAATATGAATTATTTAAGATAGTTGCAATATTTCTCCGCGACTCGCGCACGGTCGTTTCTCGTTTCCCTTCCAAGTACTTGCACACCGCGAATAGCAAGTGACAGGGCCATCTATGTGGCCAACCATTGGAAATACAGAATTTAAAGTTGTTGGTGTTCCGGACACGGAAAGTAAGTAAGTATCAAGTGAATATAAGTACTTATTACTAAATGTAATGTCTACTAAATGGTCTTAAGTCCGTAATGTCTGCTAAATGGTAGAAGCTTGTAATAAGTACTTATATTCACTTAAACTGAACCTTTAGCACGAAAAGAAACAGATAATATGAACAAGACCTACGGACAATACTGTAGCCATTGTTTACAATAGACAATCTGTTCTTTTTTAAACAATGGTATAGCCAAATGTTTTTCAAGGCCACGTGTATAGAGGAAATTCAGTTTGGGACTGATTATCTTTTGAAGAAATATTTTCAGAATAGTATAATATATTATTTGTGACAGTGACAGTAGTATTTGATGACTACAGTGACTCGACAAAGAATATTAAAGCTGCAGAACAATGTCGTCGAACTACAAAACATCATCAGGTTCCGAGATTATCTTTGATGAAAATATACCAGTTCCAGCGAATCAACAACAATTTTTCGCTAACATTAGTAATAAATCTCGTTTCATTTCCATGTTAACTGACAAATTAACAGCTGCGAATATTGAAGTGAAACAAGCTAAAAATAACGCAGATGTCCTTATAATTGAGACAGCAATTGAAAATTTTAAGGCAACAAACACAACAATAATTGTAGTTGGTGAATATGTTGATTTGTTAGTACTGCTTACTGAAAGCACTCCAGTAGATAAAGTTATTTATTTTCTCAAACCTAAAAGAGCTCAACAGCGAACAGAGATAATATATTCTTCGAAAAGTTTATCGGCTTATCCTAAATGCCAAAAGTACATTTTATTTTTACATGCAATTACTGGCTGCGACACTACGTCAGCAATGTGCAGAAGGCGCAAAACGTCAGTACTTAAATTATTCAAAAAAAAAAAAGATTTGACTGACTGCTGTAAAGTTTTTACAGAAGTTGATTCCACACCGCAAACAATAATTACGGAAGGAATTTGCTTTCTTCTTGCCGTTTATGGAGCTCCAAAAAAATTATTGTCTTAATAAATACTGATACTTAACTTTTGTAAAAAATACGCGAAACAAGAAACAAGTACAACTCATGTCTTCCTCCAACATCAGCATCTGCTTTTCAACATTTGTATCGAGTATATCCAAAATAGTAATTCCAAACATGTCGTTCCAAAAATAGTAATTCAGAAAAAAAACTGAATTCCAGTGGTACCTCCCACATTGTGTCTGGTGAACTAACAGTGTATTATCAGAATGTTAGAGGAATCAGAACCAAGCTTACTGCTCTTGAAGAAAGTGCTGCTACAACTGACTATGATGTGCTTATATTTACTGAGTCGTGGTTGTGTGATGGTATCAGTAATGACGAATTGGGACTTTTAGATTTTAATATATATCGAAAGGACCGCTCTCCATTAACTAGTGATAAAGTAATTGGAGGGGGTGTCCTTATTGCAGTTAAAAAATGTTACTCATCGAGGTCTATTCTGTTACCACATGTTCACTTGGAGGAACTGTTTGTTGAAGTTTGCACTCTGAATGAATGTTATATATTTGGTACAGTTTATCTTCCTCCTAATTCAGCCTTAATATCCTATGAGAATCATTGTATCAGTATAGAATCTGTCTGTAACAATTTTCCTGAACACAAGTTCATTCTAACAGGAGACTACAATCTGCCAAATAGCGAATGGTACCATGATAAAAGAGGTGTCTTTAGTAATAATAGTAACACTGCTACTGATACTTTAGTTGATACTTTTGCATTTTATAACCTATTTCAGCTTAATCACATCACAAATTGCAACGGAGTTTTACTTGACCTGGTTTTTGCTAATGATAATGAAAATGTAACAGTTGAAATTGCTAATGATTATTTATTGCCTTGTGATCGTTATCATCCTGCGTTATCTATTTCTTTAGCTATTAAAGATAATATGCCTGAGCTTCAATATGATAGTTTTGCCTTCAATTTTAGGAGAGGAGACTATGTTGCTCTTAATATGTATCTTGCTAGTATCTCCTGGGAAAATGTTTTAGGTATTTGCAGTGATATTAACGAGGCCACGGAACTGTTCTACTCCATATTGCAGTTTGGCATCCATTGTTCAATACCACGTGTAAGATTAAAAATCCCAAATTTCCTCGTTGGATGACTAATGACCTAAAATCATTAATATTTAGGAAAAAAATTGCTCATAAGATATATAAACAAACAAATTCTTGGGACGATTATCTACTTTTCTCTTCCTTGAGAACCACATGCAAAGAATTAAGCAGGTCATGTCATGATATTTATATAAGTCAAACTGAATCTAGAATTAGTTCAAACGTAAAGCACTTTTGGAAGTTTGTTAACAGCAGACGCAAAAATAATGGTCTACCAAACACTATGTTTCTTGGAAACACAGTGCTTAATAATGGTGCGGATATTGTTAATAATTTTGCGCAATGCTTTCAAAATATTTACAGAGTAAATGATGATTTAATACAGCCCACCTTAGAATATGAAAAAACAGTGAGTCTGAATTCTTGTAATGTATCTATTGAAATCATATTTGAAAAATTAGCCAATTTTGACATTTTTAAAGGCTCTGGACCTGATGGAATTCAACCCATACTATTAAAAAATTGTAGATGTACTTTAACCCGTCCCTTATATTTTCTGTTTTCTCATTCACTTGATTCAGGCATTTGTCCAAGTTTGTGGAAATCTAGTTTTATTGTTCCTATTCATAAATCAGGTGACAGGAGTAATATAGCTAACTACAGACCAATAAGCATTCTTTCTTCTATTCCTAAAATTCTAGAGAGTATAATATGCGACTCTATTAAAACACCTTTATGCAATGTACTAATTGAAGAGCAACATGGTTTTCTTTCAGGTAGATCAACTTCTACAAATCTTTTACTTTTCACGCAATACATATCTGATGCTTTGGAAAGGAGACTACAGGTGGATGCTATTTATACAGATTTCTCCAAAGCTTTTGACACTGTGAATCATAAATTTTTGTGTAACAAGCTTAAAGCTATTGGATTTACGGGCAATCTGTATAACTGGTTATGTAGTTACCTAACTAGCAGAATACAACTTGTTAAAATTAAACACTTTCAATCTAGTGAAATTTCCGTAACATCTGGTGTTCCACAAGGAAGCCACTTAGGGCCTTTCCTTTTTAATATATTTGTTAATGACATTAAATCTCACATTAACTCTAAATTTCTGCTATTTGCTGATGATTTAAAAATCTATAGAATTATCGAATCCGTCTTAGATTGTGAAAAACTTCAAGATGATATTAACAAAATTATGGCATGGTGCAATTGGAACCAAATGAGCATTAATGTTGGAAAATGTCACTTTATTAGTTTCTGTAGAATAATTAACAACCTCTTTTATAATTACAAATTAGCTGAAGAACCACTGAAGGCTGTATCAACTGTAAGAGATCTAGGTGTTCAATTAGATTCCAAACTAAATTTTTGCGCTCATTTTGATTATGTGAATAACCAGGCATTTAAAATGTTAGGCTTCATTATTAGAACTTCTAGATGTTTGCATAACATTAGTTCCATCAGACTGATTTACATTTCCCTAGTTAGATCTGTTCTTGAGTATTGCTCAGTTGTTTGGTCACCCACTTATGAAGTCCATATAGCCAAGCTTGAAAAAGTCCAAAATAAATTCATTAGGTACTTGAGTTTTAAATTACACAAACCTTTAAGTGACCATTCCTACTCAGAAATTAGAAATAAATTAAACCTTCCTAGGCTATCTTCCAGACGGATGTATGCTGATGTTTTGTTTCTTCATAAAATACTGAATTCAAAAATTAATTGCAATGATTTACTGTCTCTAATTGACTTTAATGTTCCCTCTAGAGTTACTAGAACATCCCAAAATTTTGCAATTAAATTTCATCGCTGCAACTTTGGTAGGCATTCTCCGCTGAGTAGAATCATTCTAAATGGAAATAGAATAGACCTGGATTTGTTGCTGTGCGCTTCGGAAAATGTTTGTAGACAGTGTTTAAAAAAAAATTTGTAATCTTATGTGATTTATATTTGTTATTTACTTTGTATTATTTTAATATTTGTTTTTTCTATATAGCTACATGCCAATTTTTGTCATACATATTTACTATATCTTTATATTTATTGTATCACTAGATAATTATAATATTTTGTGTATATATTAAATTGGGTGGTACCCCGTTAATAAATAAATAATAATAATAATATATTATCAAGTTCAATGAATCCAGAAGACTGGGGTTGGAAATTAATAGATAATACTCTGGAACCGATTAAAACCTTACTCCCACCTGCTCCAGAAAAACTCCTTAACACTATTTTTTGCAATTGCAAAAAAGGTTGTAGTGCCAAATGTGGATGTAAAAAAGTCGGGTTGCTGTGTTCTCTAGCATGTACCAACTGCCAAGGTCAGTCTTACTCAAATGTCCAGTTTAGTCAACAGAGGAAGACTCCTGTGATTTTAATGAAAAGACTAATGACTCAGTCACATTTGAACAATTTTTGAACATCCAGCAAGAGGAAGAAGATGAAATCGAAGAAGACTTGACTGTTAAAGTAGACTTTCAAGAATATGAATCTGATTAAAATACCTAAAGAAATCAAAACAATAGTTAGCCTAATAATCAATAGCAATATCAATAATCAATATCAATAATAATAGTCTAAGAGCTAGAGGCGAGATATCATCGTCATAAAAATACTGAAAATTCTATAAAATTCAATTTGTATCAATAAATGGAGATTAACAATAAATCCTTCTAAAACAAAACTATTAATATTTAACCACAGAATCCAAGATCACTCACCAACTATAAACATATGCGACAATATTATTAAACCCTCCCAAACTGTTAAGTATTTGGGAATAGAAATAGATAACAAATTGAAGTTCAACCACCACACAGCAGTTATAAAAAGGAAAATTATAACTAGAGCAAAACACTTCAGAAGTATAACATACAAGAATGAGGGAATTATGATTGAAACAGCAGCCAATATTTATAAAATGATTTGCAGGCCCATGCTGGAGTATGGTTCTGCAATTTTCTATAATTCTAAAGGTCCTGCAAAAAATAATATAAAAGTGGCTGAAACAACTAGCCTTCGACAAATTACTAGAATGCGTCATCCTGATAGTCCACTTCATAATCCATCCAACAGAATGCTGTACGAGAAAACTGGAATTGAACCTATTAATGAGAGACTCAATACGCTGTTTAAATATCTCTTTATTAATGACAATAACAAAAATTTGATTGAGCCCCACATTGTGAAGATACCAGAGGACAGTGCCCGTAGATGTCCAGGAAGAACTCTTTTTGAAGAAACCTGCTACACATCAAGACAATAAACAACTCATATTTAAATCATCATCTGTATATTGTAACTAATTGTCAGTGATATTGTGATTACCGCCACATACAAATATTTTTTTTTTAATTATTGTATTGTATTAATATTAACAAAAAACATATACTCTATTAATGTATATTAATAGTGTAAATTGGCTGAAAGACTTCGGTCGATGGCCTTTTGGTACATTGTATCAATAAAGTATGTCTCTCTCTCTCTCTCAATTTGTATTGATTGTCAATGGTTCGGACTGCCAGTTAATTGAAAATAAATCTCATTTTAAAATGTCAACACTGGCTGGGCAATAAAAAAAAGGTATTTACGTACCTCTGTTTAGTACACTAACGCTTTAAATAAATAACAGATTTTTAACAATTAATTCAACAAAATTCAATGTATCAATTTATTGTCATTGGTTCCTACTGCAAGTTATTAGATAAATAAATATCATTTTACAATGACAACACAGTATTGGCAATAAAAAAAAGGTATACAAATGGTAAAAGAAGAGGAAGAAACAGAAAAGATTTTACCGCTATTTAGATATTTATACGCTTTTATACAAATACCAACTTCGCAAGTGCTTGAAAAATTGAAAAAATATAATTTAATGGTCGCTTGTGCCGACTTTAATTTAAAAATTCAACTTTGCAGGCTACTTTGCCCAATTTTCTTGAAATGACAGATTGTTCAGTTTATTCTTCAAAATTTTTGTTCCCTAGAAACATTACTTTAGCTTCATATGTAACCAAGCCTAACAAATTTGTAGTATTATTATCGACCTTACACAATGAATATGAAATTTAGGGTGAAGACCAAAAGTTTAAACCGACGATTATTTTGGATTACAACAAAACCAAAATTGGAGTCGATATTTTAGATAAATTGATGCAAAAGAGCAACAAGAAGATGGCCATATGTATTTTGTTTTAACTTTTTAGATATGGCATGCTACAATGCTTTCGTTTTATGGAATATGAAAAATCCTGAATGGAACACCCAAATAAATATGAAACATAGCAAGACACTATTTCTGGAAGAGCTTGGAAAACAAATTAAACTCACCCAATATAAAACAAAGAGCTGAATCAATACAAGAAGAACCCACAGTGTACCATAAAGCCGTAATTGTTGCAATAGTGGGGTTACCATAATTTATTAAGGCCAAATCCGGACAGGGGTAGTCCAAGGGGTTGTAGAAAATGTAAAATGTCAATTTGACTGTGTTGCTACCTATATATTTTACATATTATATGCGAAATGCATATGGCACAATTAAAAGTACAGCTGTTTCGCTACAATATGCAACTAACATCGAAAATCTCTGCCCGTTTAAAATACATATACACCTATGCTTTAACATGACATCAGAGCGACAAACTGAACTAGGTGGTGCGCAGAATGAAATTTTCCAGCATTGGGCCAAGTGTTTTCCATTTTGTTTTAGTAAAGAAAAAATCCGGACATTTCTCGTATCCGGGTGCCAATCTGGATATGTTTTTCAAATCCGGACGTATGGTAACCTTATGCAATAGAGACCACTGGTATTAGTGTAAAGAAGAAAACAGAAGTGCCGGAATATACAACAAAATGAGGTCATTGTTATTCATGTAGGGGTAGTGACACTAAAGAATCAAAGAGGTGGGACATTTGTAAAAGACTTGTATTTAATACTCATTTGAAACGTAAAGAAGTCCATATTATCTAAAATAAATGCAACTACTGTCAAAAAGATGAGGATGGGGAACCATCTTAACCCTTTCAGTACAGATGACGAACATATCCGTCAGATATAAAATTGGCACTCCCGACGGCTGACGAATATATTCGTCAAAAGCTTAATATGATATTTATGCTAATGTCGTGTATATGTGACATCTTTAAAATCTTAACTTGATGCACAGACGGCTGAGGATTGTATACACTCAAAAAATATTCATCCACAGACGGCTGTCGAAAAACTTCGTCACTGACGAAATTTTACGACAACCGCCGATTAAATTTGATTAAGCAGCACATGTTTGAAGTTGATGATTCGTCTCAGTTTCATGGATAATTTACGCCAGTTTGCCTTATAGTGTTGTTCGTACAACACGCAGGTCTTTCTCGAGGTTCTAAAATGGCCAAAAGGATTAAAATTGATGGTAATTACCTACTGTGGTTTGAGTGAAAAAGATGTACGACACCTCTTGACAGTTGTAGACGAGGACGATACATATATAAGTGAGGATGAACCTTTTGTGGATAGGGGCAGTGAATATTTTCCGACTTCTGGAAGTGAAACTGAAAGTGTTGACGAACCTCAGAGCTTTGATGAAAATGCCGAAGAAAGTGAACACGACAATCAGGATCAAGAAGGAGAAAATTTCGTAGTGGGTAATGTAATTGACCAAACAGATTTAGAAATTTTGTGGACAAAAAATGAATTTACTCCTTATTTGCACGAATTTGATAATAGTTTTTCTGGCCTGCAAAATAAAAATCTGACTGCAGAGTCAAAAGAAATAGATTATTTTTTAAATTTACTTTCTGACGAAACTGCATGTACAGTGGAACCTCGATAACTCGGATTAATCGGGACCGCGGCCGATCCGGGTTATCGAAAATCCGGGTTAGCCGGAGAGCATGGTAAAAATTAATAAAATACGGTATACTTATAAAGTCCCTTATAAGCAAAATAATATGAAATATATATGCACAGTTACCTATAGTTGTATAGAGCTTAGTATAGACAATATAGAGTAGTATTCATTTCTAGATAAAAAAACTCAGTCAGTTTGGTTGTGTCAATTTCGTCTCGTCTGCCATCGGAATGATGCTATGTAATTTAAGAACAGTGACTCTTTCATTGTTTAAAAGATCATTGTTTAAAAAACAATTTTTTAAAAGACAGTCGAAAATAAATAAAGGAATAACAGGTGCATGTTGTTTGCGATAATGAACGTCGCTCTGCCGCCGCCGTGTGCATGAGTCATTTTTACTATCATAATATAGTTCAAATTACACAGATACCATTACCATTATCTCTTAAATATTATATTATGATTGAAAGGAAGTTTTATCAATGAAATTCGATATTTTTAAGACATTCCAGAAACGGCTGCAGATAAAATGTTTTAACATAATATGTACATACATTTTTATTCTTGAAATGTTTGTCCGATGAAAATCGGTCCGGGTTAGCCGGACTTCCGGGTTATCGGGGGCCGACTTATCGAGGTTCCTCTGTATTATAATAGTACAGGAAACAATTAGGTATGCTATACAGCAAAATGCAAAAAACTGGAAAAATATTGACCTTCCACAATTTTATATTTTTGTAGCCTTAGCTATGCTTATGCCATGCATTAAAAAACTTGACGTAAAAGATTACTGGTCTCAAGACGTTTTACTTCCTACGCCTATTTTTGGTCAGAAAATGTCAAGAGACAGATATTTTCAAATACAACGTTATATACATTTTTCTAATAATGAAGAAGCCCCACCACACAATCATTTGCATAAAGTTGAGAATATATTAAATATGCTGAGAGAGAAGTTCAAAAGTCAGTTTTACCCATTCCAAAATCTTGTTATAGATGAAAGTATGCTCCTCTTCAAAGGAAGGCTAAGTTTTAAACAATATATTAAAACTAAAAAACATCGTTTTGGAATAAAATTATATGTTCTATGTGATTGTGAAACGGGTATTATTTTAGATTTTATAGTATACATGGGTAAAAAAACCAATATTGAAACAAAAGATGCCCTAGGCCTTGGCTCTTCTGGTGCCGTTGTTTCCAAACTTTGCAACTCCTATCTAAACAAAGGGCATTCATTGTTCACTGACAACTTTTATACTAGCCCGTCTTTATCAACTTTTCTTTTTGATAATAAAACCAATTCATGTGGGACAATTCGACAAAATAGAAAGCATATGCCAGTATTTGATCAGAAATTAAAAAGACGTGAAACTGATTGGAGAAGCAGTGAACACATATTGGTACTCAAATGGAAAGATCATCGTGACGTAGTTATGCTAAGTACTATGCATGAAAATAAAATGGTTACTCTTTCCAAAATAGATACAACTACAAACGAAAACATAAATAAACCATTGTCTGTGCTTGAGTACAATAATCGAATGGGGGCAGTAGATAGATCAGACATGATGATAAGCAGCATCAATTGTACTCGCAAGAGCCTGAAATGGTACAAAAAATTATTTTTCCATACACTAGATATCTGCTTGCTCAATGCCCATGCAATGTATTTAACCCAATGCACCAAGAAAATTCCACTTGCAAAATTTCATCTAGCAGTTATTCGGCAGATATTAGAAAAGTATTTTTATATTTATATTTTAAATTTCATTAAGTTTTATTAGTGCACGTTTTTAGATATAAATCCACACAATTGAAATTGCCTCATTATGATCTTGGTAATGAAAGGCTGACACAGCGACACTTTCCCGAATTAATTCCTCGGAAAGAAGGTAGTAAAAAAGCCACTAGAAGATGCTTTGTTTGTTCCCATACCACTAAAGACCAGAAAAAAAGAAGGGAATCTAGCTATATGTGCAAGGAATGTGACGCTGGGTTATGTGTAGTCCCATGCTTTAAAATATATCACCAAGAAGCTGAGTTTTAAAAAAGAACATACAGGCATTATGTTTGATTTTTTGAGTTAATATTTTCGTTCTTCATTCAATTCAATTTTTTTTTTCAATTCAGTTTATTGATGTCAATATACAAAGTATTTACATAAGTCAAAGTCTGTTAAAATGCATCATTGAAATACATTGGCAAGCTGAGTTTTAAAAAAGAACATACAGGCATTATGTTTGATTTTTTGAGTTAATATTTTCGTTCTTCATTCAATTCAATTTTTTTTTTCAATTCAGTTTATTGATGTCAATATACAAAGTATTTACATAAGTCAAAGTCTGTTAAAATGCATCATTGAAATACATTGGCAAGCTAACACTTAATAAGTAAAATCTATAAAATTTTATCACCTAGTCTAAATACTTAACACAAAGTTAGAATATTAGCATAAAAACACAAGAGCACACAGAACATTTAAGAGAGCTGGACTATCACAACAGGGTAGCCCCGAGATATTCCTCCTGAGAATAGTAAGCACCCACCAAAAGAAGTTCTTTGATTTTTATTTTGTATGTATCTAAGGGCAGTTCTCGAATTATTAGGGGTAATTTATTAAAGAAATGTATAGCCAGACATGATGGGCCATCTCTGCACCTCTCCAGCCTACGAAACTTTGGGGCAAGGTTCCCTCTAAAGCGTGTGTTAATATTATGAATCTGTTCATGAGTCTGGAATTTATGCATATTGCATTTTACATATATAAGATTATCATATATATACTGGCAAGGTAATGTTAATATTTTCCAATCTATAAAAACTTGTCTGCAATCGGCTCTATATGGCAGGCCTGCGACAATGCGAATGGCCCTTCTCTGCACTCTGAATACATCCTTCGCTCCTGCACTATGGCCCCATGCGAGAATAGCATAGGAGATATGCGAGTGACACAAAGAAAAATATGCCTGCTTTAGTATGGAAGCGGAAACACAGGATGAAAGTCCACGATGCAAAAATGTATTTGATGATAGCTTTGCCACTAAAGAGGTGGTATGAGCATCCCATATCAGACCAGGGTCCAGCAGAACACCAAGAAATTTAGCACAGGATGCATTGTCCAGTTCATCAGGAATATTTCTAGTTGAAAAAAGTAAGGACTGTGTTTTGGTTGTATTGAGAAACAGCCTATTAGAATGGAACCATTGTTCTGCCTCCTACACTGAACCCCACGAACTCCCCACTGCTGTTACCAAATCCTTACTGCAGGATGAGATCGTTGTGTCATCTGCAAAGAGAGTGAAATGTGCAGTTTGACATGAAAGTGGTAAATCATTGATGTATATCAAGAATAATAAGGGACCCATGTTTCTGTTGATTTAAATTTGTTTTTTTGTTGCAGTGTATTTTTTAGATATTTTTAATAAATATGTTTAACGTCTGTAAATTGACAAATTTTGCTGTTAAAAATCAAAAGATAACAAAAAAAAATGAATGACGTACATATCCGTCATCAGGCCGTACTACTTTACAAAAACTTCCATGGGTAGGACTATATTGACAAAAACATTGTCCGTACTGAAAGGGTTAAAAATTTAAACAAATACAATAACTTGGGATTATAATTTTCATGTTTATTTGTTAAATTAAAGATACTCTTTAATAATACTGACTTTTTAAAACACTCTTATAAATAAAATGAGAATGGGTCACGCTTGACTAGGGTGACCAAACATACCCTATGTGTTGAAAATACACTATTGTCGCACCTTTCCTTCCCATCGAAGGGAGAAGGCCTAATTTAACTTTGACCAACAATTTTAGTTATCTAGTTTCATTAGGTTTTGAAGTGTTTTTAAATACTTTTGTATTCACTACAAAATTGTTGTTTTTATTTTATTATAGTTCACAGTTCAAATTATGAAAATTGAAAAAGATTTATACCTAGGTCCCAGATTAACTAAAAACAGCATTTTTTAATGTTTATGACTCAATGGAGCCTATGCTTGACCCAACATCATAATCTAAGCAAGTAAAATAATCTCCGTACTCGGAAGGTTAATGAATAGTTGTTATAAATTAAATATATTATTACTTACACTCATTCCTTAGTTGTGGAGGATATAATGTACCTACATAGGGTCAAATTATAAATTCAATGGTTTGATGGATTCATCTTGTAAAGAACAGATTTAACGTTTCCACTTTTAAAAGAGAATACAATTATCTTCTCTCACCAGTACCTCCGCCTAGTGCCGTTATTAACACTTAACACAAAACAAAATCACAATATTAACAATACCGGTATTCCTTCAGTTCCAGCTACCCTTCTTAAAAATCAAATAGAAAATTGAAAATTTAATACAAAATGGAAATGATATGCAAATGATGGCCGCAGTTGTATTTCCGGACTCCGGACGTCAATCAGGGATACCATCTGTCCATGACAGAATTATGATACGCTGTTGCCAAAATTATCGTTTGTTGTTAGAAATTATATTTAATTTCTAATGTCCAGTTGGATTGCATCAACAAATAAACGATTGATTATTTGAATTGCCCGTTTATTTTAAAATATAACTGTAAACAAACTGTTAAATTAAAAACAGAAATTTTAACGATTCTCCCAAAAAATATTAAATTTTAACCTTTTTCGAAAGAAAAGTGTCCTGATATTTGATAGTAGATAGTATGTATGTATTTTTTTCCGAAAAATGGCTTTGGCATAGCCAGACTTGTTTGTGATTGATTACAGATTCATAGTCATAAATTTCTTACTTCTTAACATAAGTACATACTACAATAATATTGTTTTTATACATACATAGGGTACATTGTGTTGCTTTTTTATTTTGTTTTTTAATGATTTTACTGTGTTTTTGAAGTTATACTTCTTTCGGCGCGATTTCATTGAGGGTGAAATTTTATTAATCTGCGCGCATGCGCACACCGACAGTATGGTATTAGTCGTTATACGGGCTCTGATTGGGTGTTGAAATGATCTGTCAATAATTGTTCAATATGGAGGTTATCGGTAAACAAAAGTATTGTATACATATATTAGTTTTTATTGTTGTGAGGACAGAAATAAAATCAAATTTATAATTATAGTGACTTTTTAAATAGTTTTGAAAAGCCACAGGTACGTAATTTTAAATGTTTGAGTTGTATTCCAATAAAAAATTATCTTCATACCTATCTATTTGGAAAATGTAAAAAAAATAATATAGTTACCTATTAGTAGGCAATGCTTTAATTTACATAATCTGATTACGAACAGACTTTCTACAAATCTTCATCTAATATATCGTTTTCTTACTCTATATTTTGTTGTATTTTAATTCGACAAAAATCAAACTAATAATTTCATTAAATTCATATAAATAAACAAAATGTCAAAAAGTTTATGGTGTAAACGTTTAGTTTGAATATATTCCCACATGACGTATAAGCGAAGGTGGTGCAGTTTGAAATCGCTTCGAATTTTGTACGGCGGGATAGACGTGAAGTGGGTTCAAGCCCCAAGAAAGTTGTTGTTTTTTAATTTTTTCTTATAGATTTTATGATTGTAAGTATATTATTATATAATTTTTTTCAGAAAATACGTATTAATTAAAATTTTTGGCAACAATTATTGTTCAGAAATCATGTGTGGCATTTTTCAATGTGTTTGTGTGTTGTATTGTTTTATTTTTTTAATTTTTGGTATTGTTTTAATAAAAATTTTTGGAAAGTAGTAGAGAAACTGTTTAAAGTATATTGATTTCGTTGAAATCATATAATAGAAGTATAACTTCTTACGTGCGTACAAAGTACACACATTCTTTTTTTTTATTATATATTTTAATTTGTGGTAAACACTTTTTTACTTCTTCTTTTTTGTTATTTTTCTTTTCTTTTTTTGTTTCTATTTTTTTCTATTTTCATTATTTTTTGTTATTATTTTATTATTGTGTTTTTATTATGTTCTTTTTTTATACATTATTTTTTTAAGTTATAATTCTTTAGGCGCGATTGGGAGTGAATTTTTATGATTCTGCGCGCATGCGCACACAGACAGTATGGAGTTAGTTGCTAAAACCAAAGAATATATCTGTTACTCCAGTGAATAAGTGGTTAAGTCGATTTTTTGCCTAAATGGGTTAAGTGCACCAATGGGTGCAGAATGACTTCTCAGACGTTGTGAATAAGTAGTCAAGCTGTGAGCAGACTCTAGCCAAGGTTATACGTATGTGTATCTTTGTCTATCTTTGAAATTGATGTACTATTTCTTGAAATTAACGTGGAAGGAAGGATATTCTGGGGTACTGAGAAATGAGCAAACGCAATGTTCTGTTCAATATCAACGACTATTTTATTTCAATACGTTACATAGGCAACTTAGAATACAATACAATATGTTTACATTGGTTATTAACCGATGGCGCTACCTGTATTAAAATACTTATTTTTTGATACATCTCAACACCCCCACTTATCAAAAAAATCTAAACCTTCAAACCTAAACCTAGCCTAAATTTAGAATTTTTAACATTCTTCAACCCTTTAGTAAGGATGTCAGCCAACATTTCATCAGTACATAAATACTTCAATTCAACAAAATTATTTTGAACAGCCTCTCTGATAAAATGGTGACGGATGTCAATATGTTTTGTTTTTTCATGGAATACTGGATTCATACATAACTTCTGAGCCCCTTGATTGTCATTATACAAAACAACTGATTCCAGTGTTCCTTGAATTTCCGACAACAAATTTCTCAAATAAATGGCTTCCTTAATAGCCTCCCCTAAAGCTACATACTCTGCTTCAGTGCTAGAAAGAGCCACTGATTTCTGTTTAACACTCTTCCAGGAAATTGCACCACCCGAAAGTTTAAAAGCAAAACCTGTGTAAGATATTCTATCTAACTTATTTGAGGCCCAATCGGCATCAACAAACCCTGTTAAATCTAAATCATCCCTTTTATATGCCAAACATATATCTTTAGTCCCCTTTAAGTACCTCAATATTTTTTAGCACATTTTCAATGATACTCATTATGACTTTTATTAAATTGACTTAGAAAACTTACACTATATGCAATGTCTGGCCTTGTCAAAACTGCTAAAAACATTAAACTACCAATTAACTTTTGATATAAAGGATTTTCAATTTTTTCTTTGCAACTACTTTCTCCAAAATCAAAACTATCTATCGGTGAGCTCACAACATTGCACTGGTCCATACAGTCGAACCCGCTAATTGGAATAGCCTTCGTGCCAAGCAAAAATATTCTTATAACCGGGATATTCTAATAACCGATCATTGGTGGCTAGAAGAAACGTTTCGGAACCTCAAATTTCTATTCCTTAAAGCGGGATATTCCTATAAGAGGTATTCTATTAAGCGGGTTCACTGTATTAAACTTTCTTAATAAGTTTGCAATATAAGCACTCTTATCTAATCTAATAGTATCTTTATCCCTATGAATTTTCATACCAAGACACAATTTTAACTGACCTAAGTCTTTAATTTTAAATTTTGAACATAATTCTGCCTTTAATAAATCAGTTTGGGCTTTATCACTACTAAAAATAATAAAATCATCCACATATAGAGCCACTACAACTAAGCTCTTATCAATTTTCTTAATATAGACACATGATTCATAATCTGATTTATTAAATGCTAGGCCAATCAAAATTTCATTAACTTTTTGATACCAGGCTCGAGAAGACTGCTTTAATCCATAAATGGCCTTTTTTAAATGACAAACTTTATTTTCTTTTAAGCAATTTAAATTCCTTTAAAAACATAACCTTCTGGTTGACGCATGAATACTGTTTCTTGCAAGTCACCATTTAAAAAAGCTGTCTTCACGTCCAAGTGAATAACATCTAAATCTAACTTTACAGATAAGGCTAATAACAATCGTAAACTTGAATACCTTATTACAGGAGAGAACGTCTCCTCATAATCCACACCTTCACGTTGAGTGTATCCCTTAGCCACTAAGCGAGCCCGATAACACACCCGATCATCACAATCAACTTTGGTTTTAAAAACCCACTTACACTAAACTAAAGTTCCACTTTTTGGAGTATCGACCAACTCCCATGCATCACTTTCTGCAAAAGACTGCATCTCTTCATCCATGGCCCTTTTCCATCTGTCCGAATCTGGTCTGGATATAGCTTCTGACACACTGGATGGAATATCTTCTAGATCTACTTCCTGCTGTTTATGACATTGAAATGTCACATAGTCCTTGAAGACCTTGGGCTTCTTCGTTCTATCGGATCGTCTTGAGATACTTGGTATTTCTGGTGTGATCACTTTATCTGGAACATACTCTGGGTCATTTGAGTCATCTCTGAGGTCATCATTCAAAATATTATGGTTTTCTTCCTCATCTGAGAGTCTATCTGATAATTTATCTTAGTCTGGATCCCCCACTTGAGGTAATACCTCTGTCAACGCAATCTCATTGCTTGATGATTCTAAAAAATCAAAGTTTTTAAGCAGCTTATAGAGCCTATAGCCCTTCACATTTTGACCATAACCAACCAAGAACATCTTCTCTGCCTTTTTGTCAAACTTCTGTCTTTTTTCTTTGGGTACGTGCACCATTGTCTCACTACCAAAAATTCGAACATGACTCACATCTGGCTTTTTATTATACAATAGTTCATATGGTGTTCTACCTTTAAGACCTCTGACCACAGACCTATTTCTTAAGTAAGCAGCCCTATTAATGGCTTCAGCCCAAAACTGCTTAGGAAAATCTGCATCGAACAACAAGCACCTCGCCTTCTCCACCAGCGTACGGTTCATTCTCTCCGAAGTACCATTCTGGTCTGGGGTGTAAGGATTTGTTTTTTGATGTGTTATACCATTCTTACTTAAAAAAGATTCAAAGTCAGCACTACAAAATTCTCCTCCGTTGTCAGACCTAAAACATTTAATTTTGTGCCCTTTTTGGTTCTCAACTAGCAATTTAAATTCCTTAAACCTATCTAGAGCTTCACTTTTGTGTTTTAAAAAATAAACAAAAACCATCTTACTCAGGTCATCTTCAAGAACCAAAAAATATCTGGATCCGCCGATGGACATCACCTCCATGGGACCACACAAATCACCATGAACAACCTCGAGTAGTTCTGCAGCACTATTTCTACTACTCTTGAATGGTAACCGAGTCTGCTTTCCCTCACAGCACACCTGACACAGATTATGCAAACTTGTCCGCACTTTATAGTCCAAGCCTGCAACTGCCCCGTCCCTCATTATACCCAAGTCTCTAAAGTTGATATGACCGAAACGTCTATGCCACAAATCACAACCATCTTGAGCATGCGTAGAGAACGCCACTGGCCGAGACTTGACAAAATTAAGTCTATAAACTTGATTTATTAAATCAGCTGTAGCTACACTTGTACCTTTACTATTAAAAATCTCACAACCCTTCTGGTTAAAAACAACCTTGTTGCCATTTAAAATCAACTGGCTAACTGACAGTAAATTGGTTGTAATATTTGGTACACAATGAACGTTTTTAACTACAATGTCAAAGTTTTTGTCGCTACTTACTGTAGTTAACTCTACTTCTCCGGTACACAACACAGATATCTTTTCATTATTAGCTACTAATATTTCTTTGAGTTCCATATCCTGGGATGCATTCTTTATCCAGTCATTTCTTGACGTTAGATGCACACTAGCTCCAGAGTCAATGTACCAATCACTATTATTAAATCCACCATTTAAAAAGACCGCACTAAAGGCACTTTTATCTTCCGGTTTTCTCTGCTATTTTCGAAAATTCTCAAACTCCCGTTTTAAAATTGGGCACTTGTTTTTGTAATGGCCCACCTGTTGACATCCATAGCAAATCACTTGTTCTTTGTTTTTGTTATGATTGTCATTTCTGTTATTGTTTTTGGAACTACCACCGCCCCCTTTGGGATGTTTTCGGAACTTGCCTTGACTTTGACTTACAAAAGCACTACGGGTAGATTTTTCACTGTCTGTGTTCCTACCGTTACAATCTTTCTGCATATCGATTAACTTGGATTTTATTGAATCTGCTGTTATTTTAAGACCCGAGTGCTCCAAAGCCATTGTCATTGGAGCAAATCTATTCGGCAATCCCGCGAGTAACAACGAACTGACCCATTCACTAGTAATTTCGAATCCACTCCGAGTTAATTTCTGGGCTGTTTCAATAATCTGCCCTATATACTGTTCCATACTGTCACAATTATCCAGTCGTATATTTATGAGAGTCCTAAGTAAATCAATCTTTCGCGTAAAAGTTTTCTCACCATACAGTTTTTTTAGTGCTGTCCACACGTCAAACACCGTTTTTTCTTCGCGAATATGTACATAAATGGAGGGATCTATGCACAAACAAAGTTTTGCTCTCGCTTTCTGTTGCTTGTCTTCATCTTTTTCCCCGCCCTGTACCAGGCAATCACATAGTCCATCGAGCACAAACACGTTTTCGATTGCAAACGACCAGTCATCGTAATTCTCACGACCCATTAACTTTGGAACACTTGCTAATTAGCTGCCGCCATTTTCTGTCTACAAACAACGAACAAACTGCTAACTCACTTTTCACTTGACCCGACGTGACAACGTTACCAGAAAAACCTTCAACTTATTCCTTCAGGTTAAAACTACCTTAAAACTCGTTAACTGGACCCAAAACCTCTTGAAATTAACGTGGAAGGAAGGATATTCTGGGGTACTTAGAAATGAACAAACGCCATGTTCGGTTCAATATCAACGACTATTTTATTTCAATACGTCACATAGGCAACTTACAATACAATACAATATGTCTACATTGGTTATCAACCGATGGCGCTACCTGTATTAAAATACTTATTTTTTGATACATCTCAACACTATTTAGGTTAAGTCGACTTACCTAAAAACTTAATAAAATAATGTCTTAGGAAATAAATGGTTAAATTGACCTGCCCAGTTATGACCAATAATCGTTTACTGTGCTTAACAGGTTAACTCGAGTTAACGTCTTTTGGTCCACTCTGGCCACTGCGTATAACTGGTTAACTATAATATTTATAATTATTACATTATGACATTTTATGACCAATTTACAATCTAAAGCAGATATATTTTGTCAATTCCCACTTACGAGAGCCACTATTGTCGAAATCAAACTAATAAAAAAAATTTACCGTCCAATTTTACTATTTCAAAAATGTTTGATTTGTATAAGGAAGGACGAGCATCTCCTGCTTGCCTAACTATTTACACTAAAATCTTTCGTGATTTAGGTTTAGCTTTTAAAAAAACCGAAGCAGCACACATGTCACAAATGTGACAATTGTAATGTACAAATTAAATTGTCCTCAGGAGAAACTAAAACCCAATTAATAGCCGAAAGAGACGAACATTATAGCATGGCCCAATTTGCTTATGAGCAGAAAAGTCAAGACAAGGCAATTGCTAAAGAAACTCAATCGAAAGGAGTTTATGAATTTTACTTGCAACAGTGCCTGCCTACCCCTTACTTTACAACCTCATTTTCTTTCCACAAGAGGCAGCTGTGGAGCTTTAACCACACGGTGCATGACATGGTAACAGAAAATCAGACAAAGCAACTTGCTATTTGTCGGATGAAATCATACCTGGCAGTGGAGCCAATGAAATCGCCTCATGCCTTAATCATTTTTTAACATACTTGCTCTATGAAAAAATGGAAGTAAAATTTGACTTCGATACGTATGGTGGCCAAATTAAAAATAATGTCGTTGCATTAATGTTTCTTAATCTTGTTAATCAAAAAGCAAACCTGAAGATTAACCACAAATTTTTGGTTAGTGGTCATACACATATGGAGTGTGATACTGACCACTTCGTTATTGAAAGAGCCAGGAAAAAACCAATTTAAATAAATCATTTTAACGACTGGGTACAGGTAATCAGAATTGCTAAACAGAAAAATTCCTTTGAAATTGTGATGATGTTGAAAGATAATTTCTTCGATTTCAATTCACTTGTGACGAAACATGGCCCTTAGATTATCAAGATTATTAAAAAAATTGATAATGATGGCGAGAGGTTTCTGTGGAAACCAGTCCAATGGCTTCAATATTTTAAAAGCGACGCCCAAATTTCATTTAAATGCTCATTAAAACAAGATCTTTTTAAGACAATAAATTTTGCTCATAGAAGACGTCCAACTATATTATTTTGTTTACCTAACATTAACAAGGAGAATCAGTGCCGATAGCCACAGACAAAAGACTTATTGTCTTTATGGCCTTTAACCTTTCAGTGCTAACGCATGGTCTCATAGACGGAGCTAACCTATTCATATCGATAATTAACGATCTATTCCGATATTCGGTCTAGGTCATTCAATAGCTTCATATTTTACCTAACCGTTGTTAGTATTAAAATATTGTTGAACGTAGATACATAGTTCGTTCGTTACGCAAGATTTCGGTCTCAGAGACGGATGTTAGCTTTTGCGGCTGTACTAAAGGTAAGGATTGTAACTTTTAGCGTTGTATTTTTAGTGAATAAAATATTATTTTTTTACTTTTTAGAAATAGAAATGAACTACGAGGAGGAGCAAAAATATTTGCAGAGACTTCTAGAAGAAGTTGATAGTGCTGATGAATTGGGATGCAATGAACACATAAAGGGTATATGTGTGGAATGTTCAGAACAAGATTGACTTTTTTTAAATTTAAGTGAAAATTAAGTGTGATTATCATAAGTGGATAATTTCATCTTTAGTTTAAAAATAACTCAGCAAATTTTTTGTTTATACAGTCGAACCCGCTTATTAGAATCCCTGTTATAGGAATATCCCGGTTTATGGAATATAAATTCGAGTTCCCGAAACGTTTCCATTTACTCCTTAATAAATTTATCCTTTTATTGGAATAGGTTTTAATTAGATAATACCGCTTATTAGCATATTTTGCAGGTCAACGACTATTTTTTTTTACAATTTTACTAAAAATTTAAATTATGTTTGGTTATTATGGTCAGTCGTCAAGGATTATGGATTAGATATTATTAGGGTAATAAATATTTATTACTTTGTTACGAGTACCAATTCGATTTTTAGCCGACATATGCATGGGTCATAAAGTAATTTTTATTTGTCTACACAAAGGCACTGTTGCCTGCTATAAAATTGTTAGAAGCAGTTTATTTAGAATTCACCCAGAGAGGCTTATGGCTTTGTTAAATTCAATTCATCCATTTCTTGCCGCCAATAAAAGTTCCATTCAACCAATGGATTAAGGATGACCGCACGGATTAACAACAAAAAGCTATAATTACCGATAATTTCTCAAGAAAAAATAAGTAATTTTGTTATATGCATTTTAATAAGAAAATATTTACATATCTACATATTGCATACATTTTATATTAATTACCTACTGCTACTGTATTCATTCACATATATAATATAATGTAATTTGGTATTTAACACATACATAGATAAGTAGTAGTTACACTACTGTATTATTGACGTAAAAAGACCTAAAACCATTTACATATACTGATTATGTAGGTGTACATATATGATATACATATTGGCATAGTATGTAAAACTACACATTGGCATAGTATGTAAATAATATTATTAGGTATATTCGGTACACTTATTTCGACTAGCCACCAATGATCGGTTATTAGAATATCCCGGTTATAAGAATATTTTTGCCTGGTACAAAGGCTATTCCAATAAGCGGGTTCGACTGTATTAAGATTTTAGGGTTTTTTCTCACTTTTTAGAATAGTTGCTTGCTTTTGTTAAGGAATTATTTTTGTCAAAATAAATGTTTATAAATATAATTTTTAAATAAAACTGCATTTAAAATTTGTAAAATTTACTGTACTAGGGCATGTATAAACATACGGTCCCAGAGACGGACGTTAGCACTTATGTCAAAATACTTCACGTTAGCACTGAAAGGTTAATGGATCCTTCATTCCATACATTTTATCAAAATCTGAAAACGAAAAAGGATGTCGCCAATGATCTTGAGCTGGAGCAATTGGATCCTGACCAAGATATACAACCTAATTCAGAATAAATGTTTTTTAAACTATAAAACTGTTTTTGTTAATAAAATTAGAAAATCTCTGATTTCTACGGAAAATCTCGGTGAATCGAGTCGACATTCATTGTTTTTGTTAAATTTTAAATAAAGAAATATTCTTTTTTTAGTGATTAAACCGAAAAATAAAATACATAGATTGACTTATTTTTATTAACATATTGAGGTGAATAACTGGGTAAGTCTAAGGTGAATAAATGGTTCTCATATATCATTAACCTAATCATTTTGCAGTTACAGAATGAGACCAATAATATGTTTGTATTATATCTTAATTTTATGTAAAGTTTTAGCATTCCATCATATAAAATCGATTTATGACATGTTGACAAAATTTGTAAGTCGTCTCCTGAAAACTATGCAAAATTGACTTAACCACTTATTCACTGGAGTAACAGATATACTCTCTCTTAACGTCTATATTCTTTGCTAAATCCTTTAAGTTATGTATGTATCAGTCCAACAAAGGAGTGGAAAGGATATATTAATGTTTTAAGTAAATATATTTATTATAATTTTTGTATCTTTCGATTTGTCTTCCTCGGGAGTATTACTTATTTTTAAATCATTTTTATAATTTATACTTCACTTTGTCTATTTGTTACCGTGATTTGTCATAATGTCCGAGAAACCGTATAAACAGTGAGGCCGTGGAGTCGTGGGTCATTGATTCGACTATAGATCGTGAGGTCCCGGGTTGAAATGCGGACAATTGCTGTCTTTGTTTTTTATTTTTGGATTTTTGGAAAGTGGTAAGTATTAAAATTAGTTTAATAAATAATAATAAACTGTTTAAAGTTTTTTGTTTCATTGAAATCATATAATAGAAGTATAACTTCTTACGTGCGTACAAAGTACACACACATTCTTTTTTTTTCTTCTTAATTTTTGCAAACCACGTTAGCAAATCATGCCTAGTTAGTACATATTACATTTACAACTTGTATTTTCATAATTTAACATGTTGTATAAATAAGATGAAGAATTTAATTTTATTAAGAAATTACATTTAAAATTTTTTAATTCCTTTTAAAGGTCGTTTATGTTATTAATTTATGTGAAATGATATTCTCATATGACATTGTGTTAGATTTTACCACAAGTACAATTAGGAGTATCTGACAAGCCGATTCTATGCATGTAAGATGGCGTAAGAACATGATTGGCTCTCAGCCGATTAATGGTCTTTATAAAATGTCTATTATATTCTGTGTGAAACCATCTTCTTGAGAATATCCTATGGTTACTGTTCGAGCCATTTAAATATTTAATTAATTGTTGTCTGGTTTAAAGCACCACCCTGTATTCAAAAATCGTTATAATATTAGAAGTTTCAAAAACCCTGAATAGACACATTCTTCTGCTCAGACAAATACGTTCTGTTTTGATAATATTTATCTACTTCGAAGAAATCATGTCATGCGAAGTGTTTTGCTGCGTTAACGGAAACGCTCGCATATACGCGGCTAAGATTTAACCGTCATAGATTTAGTGTTGAAATTAGGGATGGCGGTTTTTGACAAAACACCGGTTTTCGGTTATACCGGTTTTTTGCTTACGGTTTAACCTGGCGGTTATAACCGGCCAAAAAAACCGGTTTTTGGAAAAACCGGTTTTCGGTTTTTTTAATCCAATAGGTTACAAAGTTACATTTACAATACACTTTAGTTTGCGATACTCCATTCGACTCGATATCAATATGATCAAAATTAGTACTATCGAAAGAACATAATGTATTACTTTTAAACACGTTTGTATATTTGTAGAATAGGTACATTTTAACTCATTTAATACTTCCTGTATAAGTGTATCGTTTTGAAAACGTAACGAAATTCTTGAAGATTCGTATTCGTAATCAGTAATTCGATATTCATACTCAGAGCATTATTTTTGGTAACCCACTTTCAATGACAAGAGTTAAGTGTGAAAAATAGATGATGTTTGCGTGTAATTTAACCAGATCACTTCTTATGTAAATATTATGATTACAAATACCTTTTCAAGGAAATATTATAATAAAACTTGATAATTGTTTCTGGCTGACGTGAGATTGCACTTTCAGTTTGGTTTCATGATTGGCTCTCAGCTGATTAATTTTCTTTATAAAATGTCTATTATATTCTGTGTGAAACCATCTTATTGAGAATATTCTATGGTTATAATGAGCGAAATTTGAGCCAGTATTACATTCTCTGTAATGCAATTGCCAGTTATTTTTTAAACTGTTGTCTCTAAGCTTTAAAAATATTAAGCACGTATTTTTTAGTTTTTCGATATGTGGTTGATTTCGCGAAATATTCGCTTTTTTCTTGTGAAACTTTGTGACACCCATTTCCTTATGCCCCGCTCAAATCGTTAGATTTTTTAAATATACACTGTTTTGCATGTACTTAACTTACCTTACCTTAATTTAACGAGTTCGAGTTTTTCTAAGGATAGATTTTTTTCGACCCCCCTTAACGAACTCACCTGTATTAAGAGCCAATATACAGCAGAGGTACATTTACAGGGTACAAGGTTTCTCCCCATGTGATAATCTGACGCGCTCGATTAACTGCAAAAATCCTCGCTTGGGCTCCCCTACCATTATAACTCACACAGAGTAAGGATATGCCTCTATATTTTTTGTAGCTGAGTTTTTTCTCATTTACCTTAACATTAAACTCAGACAATCTCTCAAATACCTTACAAACATTTTTATGACAGTCTTCCAAAGTGTCGCCAGATACAGGCATATCATTTAGATAATATTTAGTTTTTTTCAACCCTACTAAAATACTATCCAGAACAGACTGAAATAGACCGGGTGCAGCATTAATTCCATATAATGTTAACCTGCTAAATGTAAAAAGACCAATAATATGAGTGTTTAGAATTAACCATTCTTTAGACTGTTTATTTACTTTGAATTGTCGGTAAGCCCCTTTCAAATCAATTGTAGTAAAGTACATATTTACTATTACTGAGGCACGAAAAAATGTCCTCAGGGAGACGCAAAACACAATGATCCGCATCTTATACTTTATTTTGAAGTCTTCTTCTTGTTTCAGTGCCATGTCCAATTATCGAACGTTGGCGATCATATGGGTAATAATAACTTTGTTTACCGCAACTCTAAACAGGTTCGCGGTGGTCTCTTGATACCACTCCCGGTGATTTCTAGCCAGGATGTTCTTCTTCCGCCTGGGGCCTCTTCTTCCGGCGATCTTGGCCTGTGTTTAATCTTCGGGCTCAGTGGAGGATGATCTCAGGGTAGTAGAACCAACCTCGAGAGAACGTTGAGTACTGATATGTGGCTTGTAGGCAAATTAGTTAAAGACTCTATAATACTACATGTTGAAAGTATGAAGGAATGAAGTTAAAGGCATATCTGGCCTGGTTGAGTTGATTCTAGTGAATGATTCTAAAATGTATTCTTTCTTGTTGGCAACATGAATTGGGTCATAGCCCACACGACAAAAGAACAAAGGTTTTTACTTATTCAGCTAAATTAATGTCCATTGCCAAAATATTGTTTACAAATTGCTACAATTAAACAAATGAAATATCCCGCACATGTTTAAATATAATAACAAATTGGCTGATGTGATATACGGGGTGATAAAAATATACTGTTAAATATCGGATATGAATAATGAATGTTTGAGATTTAACAGCCTGTATTATGAGGTGTAGAAAATTATACCTTTCTGGATGTCTCATTACATGGCCGAAATATTGTAACTATCGAATTTTTATTGTTTCTGTCATTTCTGTGCTCTTATTCATTCGATGTAAAACTGTTTCATTTCTTATTCGATCAACCCAACTGATCTGTAATTCTTCTTCTTAAAGTTTCGTCTCCTCAATGGAGGTTGGCTACTACAATTGCAAACTCTTCTCTGTCTTCAGCTGTTCTTATTAGCTGTTCAAAATTTAGCCCTGTCCATTGTCGGATATTTCTGAGCCACGATAGTCTTTTCCTTCCTAGTCCTCTCCTTCCCTCGATCTTTCCTTTCATTATAAGTTGAGCATATTGGTACTTACTAATCAAGTATATTCAAATGGGAAATAAGCCACAATTTTACCTAAAAATGATTTTATTAACGTTTCGACGCCCAAGTCGGGTGTCGTTGTCAAAATAAAAAATAATATTATTTTGTATTTTGACAACGACACCCGACTTGGGCGTCGAAACGTTAATAAAATCATTTTTAGGTAAAATTGTGGCTTATTTCCCATTTGAATATACTTGATTATAAAAATGCCACAAGAAAATAGTTTCAGTACAACATTGGTACTTACTATTTCTCAGTATGTGGCCCAGGTATGATGTTTTTCTGACTTTCACTGCGTTGAAAAGTTCTCTTGCCGTTGATGTCTTTTCCGTCTAAACCGACTTCTTGCAAACGTTCTAATAGTAGGTCATGTCTTACTCTATCAAATGCTTTTTCGAAGTCTATAAAGCATATAAATATATCTCTCTGTTGGTCGCAGCATTTTTGCGCGAGAACTAGTAAATTGAAGAGGGCTTCTCTCGTTCCCATGCCGGCTCTGAATCCAAACTGATCGTCTCCGATGATTGTTTCGCACTTTCTATAGATACGATTATGTACTACTTTTAACAGGACTTTTACTGCATCACTTATAAGGCTTGTCAGACGGAACTCATTGCAGTGTTGTGGGTTTGGCTTTTTTTGGTAGTGGGATGAATATTGACTCTAGCCAGTCTTGGGGTATCTGTAATACCCGTCGATAAATCTACATTTCAAAGGCCTCCAATTTTTCATTAGTGGCTTTTTGAGGGTCCAGCTCTCCATGCCATACAGTAATATGGAGAATATGATTATCTCTGTTAATAAGAAAATATCTCTATTAATAAGAATTTTCTTTAGTTTATAGGCGGCTCTGGCTTTTTCAATGCTTATTCTTATTTATCTATTTATATCCTAGTTATCGTTAACGTTGGAGTCCAAATAGGTAATATTGTGGAATCTTTCTATTGTTTTGAAGTTTTGAAGTCTACACATATTCTAATATCCACTATTCTTTTTACACTTTGATTTTTGACTTACCTTTGTAGCCATGTGCTTACTTTTAGACTTAAAGTTTGACTCCTGGCTTATTTGAAGTATATTTTTCCAGTCTGGGTTCAGAATACCCAACCAGTTTCTTCCTAACAGTGGATTGAACTTGTACTGGCAATCTAAAATAACAATAGGTAAACAAACTGTACAGTTTTTATAGACTACCCCAATATCAATTTCGCCTAATATTCTGGCATTCTCCCCCGTTACTACCTTAAGATTATAAGTTACCGGAAAAAGTTCTATAAAACCTATTTTTTTATAATCGGAGAAATGCAGTACAAATTTACAGGCGCCTGAATTAATCTCGAATATTAGACTTGAATTTTCTACATTGAGACTTACTCTATGACGTTTTTCATTCTTACTATGAATTTGGCCAATGAGACTTAATTCCAATGAGTCATTACTAGATGTAGAACCTGATGCTAAATTTTCTTGATTTTCTGAACCTTCTAAATAGTTGACTCTTTTACAGACACGGCTGGTGTGCCCTTTCTTGTGACAATGAAAATATTCCCAATTTTTAGCAAGAAAATTTGCAGGGTTGTCTCCTTACACACTTGGGATAAGACTTCCAACGCTCCTCCCTATTATCAGGCTTGACGTTACTTTGTTTTGGGTGCTTATCGAACTTGCTGGACTTTTACTTAACAAGTTTACTTGACAGACTTTATTTACATCTCCTCCTACAAACTTAGCTTGACATTCTGCTATTTCTATTGCTAGAGCTATTTATAGTACTTTAGGGCATGTCAAATTGTCTTCGGTTAACAATCGTTTTCTGATATAATCCGTTTTTAGCCCTCATACGAACTTATCGCGAAGACCTTTATCCAGAAATTCGCCAATACTACAGTCTTTAGGTAAACTTTTTAATTTCTCAGTAAACTCTGTGAGATTCTCGTGTGATTCCTGGTGACAATTATAAAAGACAAACCTTTCTGTAATTACTAACTTTTTTGGACTATAGTGTGTTAACAGAGTGGATTTCAACTGCGGATAAGTTCTGGTACTTGGGACTTCTGGACTAATTAAATCTTATATTATAGTTGTATGGGCACCTTTCCCACTAATGTAAGGAACAATGGTACTATTTTCATCTCCTAGCTTACTGCACAAAAACAACTGCTCGTTTTTTTAAATATGTGGTTATATTATCTTCTCTGGATTTGAAAGGTTCAATTTGTCCTATAAAGGCCATGTATGAATATATTTTTTCTCTCTGGGTTGACGATAAGTGTGACTTCACTGTACTACAATTGCATGACTAGCTATAATCTCATCACCAAATTACTGTTGTGTCTTTAGGCCAGTTAGACACAGATTTACACTAGAATACAATATGTATTAATTATTGACTTGAACACGAGGTGCCTTTACAATGTCGATGTTTTCTCAAATGCCTCATGACAAGTGGCATGGCATAAATTAGACATACAACATACTATAACAGGATTTATCAAGCCTAACAGATCATAATATTGATCCGTTAAGCCTAAGATAGAAAGTATTTTTCTTTTGGTAACTGGACCTTGCACGACTTCTTCTGTTACTGAAATACAAAGAGTATCCTCTGCTATACTCCACTTTAGTCCAAGAACTTTACTTGGGACTTCATCTATGTTTATGTCATAATCAGTTTTTTGATTTTCCGAAATATCTTTGGAAATATTTTTAAGAAAATAATCACTAGTCCATTGAAATGTTACATTTTTTAGGCCATACCTTGCATTTGTTAGAGGAGTCAATTTTATATTTTTAATATGTAGGGGGATCAGCAGAAGCTTAAGTTCAAGTTTTTGGGGTCGGCGGCCGCCATCTTGGAAAAGGGATGCAAAGGGGTTTCGCGCTATATCTCGTAAACTACCAACCCTACGGAAAATCTAATAAAATATAAAATATAGCAAATTAAATTTTCCACAATTTTGTTTCTATTACTTTTTATCGTTAAGTGACCAACAAAAAAGATATAAACAAAAATAAGTAAAAATTTTTTAACAAGTTTCCTTTTGGAGGTTATAACTTTTTTTCAGTTCATTTTACAATAACATAACATTATAGCAATTTTGTAGACGGTTTTTCAGCGAATAATTTCTACTATAAAGGTGTTTAATTCTATTTATTTATCTACGTTTTACAGTGCTCCAAACTTGACCAGATTCTCGAATGCTCATAGGGATACAATAAAAACAAAACGTTAGGCTTAGTTTTCTATCTTAATATATTTCTATTCATACAATTTATTATGATTATAACATTCCTATGCTATCATTAATCTATTTTTGACCTTTCTCCCCAATATAAAACTTCGGAACATCGAAACATCGGAACCCTAAGCATAAATATAGAAAAGGCCCAACAAGTTGTTTGACGACAAATTCGCCGGTCCAGAAGAAGAATGACACAACCGCAAAATGCAAAATTCTACAGAAGAGCAAAACGATTTTTAAATATTTAAAATAGGGATTAAATAAAGAGTAATGTGATAATGATTAAATGAAGAGTAAGGGATATTGGTTCGAATTTATATATATATATATATATATATATATATATATATATATATATATATATATATATATATATATATATATATATATATATATATATATATATATATATATATATATATGTCTTCATATCACGGCGAGATCCGTTTGTATCATAAGCTATACAAGATGAGATCCGTTTTGCAAGGCGAGATCCGATTTTGGATCTCACCTTGTATTCACGTGTATATAGTGACATCTCGATGTAACAATGCTGGGGGTACAGGGAAATCGATTTTTGTCTGGACCTCATTTTGCACTCCTTTTGGTGATTTTTATATTGCAGTAGTTCCACTAAGCCTGCTCTAGAGGGCAGCGCGCGCGATCCGATGTGTATATGCTATATATACATTTTGTAGACAAATCGAGATCCGATAAATTTGGAAACATCGCAAATGAACTTTACGGTCAGTTCTCTCCCTCGGCTTATTTGTAGCTTGAATAAGAATATTTACATTATTAAAGGGCTCTGTTAAGAAAGGCGATTCTCAAATATCTCGAAAACTAGACGTTGTATCGAAAAAACTTAAGAAGGCTTTTTTAATGGTTTTTCAAAATCTATATACTTATGCAATAACTGGGTGCTTAATCTGCCTGCGAACGCGGTGGGTGTAGCAACTTTGAATTTTCAACTGGAACCCTTTATTTTTAATTAAATAGTTGAAATTTAGAGTTAAAAATACACAACTTTTGTTTGAATCGATAATAGCTTCTTTAATCCAGTCGGAAGAGCTTCAGAATCGTCGTTTTGATGACATTTTTAGGGGTTAGATGATTTTAAGTAATTTTTTAGTAAAAATTACGTTGAACACGTTGGTAAGTAGTCGAAGTCTAAAAAATTTCGGGAACATTGTTTATTTGTAGTATTATTTTTTTACAATTTTTCTTCAGAATCTTCTCCACTGTTCGTTTTACAAAAAATGTCAAAAACTTAATCGCTTTTAAAAGACCTACAAAATAAAGCTAACCGGCTAATCTATTAAGATTCCAAGGGAATATTTTTTATATAGAGTGTCCAGAAACTCTCCCGACAAACGAATACCGGAGATTCTTCAGAATTTTAAGACAATTTACTCCAATTCTCCTAGTCCGAAAATGCCTACTAAGGGAGCTTCTCCAGAACACTTCTATTTAAAAAAACGAAAACTCGTACGCTTATTTATCTTCCAGAGATAAATCGATTACATCAATGACGAATTTCTAGTACGGGTCATAGGCGCCCGTTTTGGGTAGGGCGTCGGTTATTTTATCGCATAACTTTTTTGCATTTAACTTTTTTAAGAATTTTTACATTGGATTATTAAATTGTGAGGTTTTCTAGTACTAAAAGGTATTCTTATTTTAAGTCGGTAGGATGCACAATTTTCTAGAAAAATCGATTTGAAAATTTTTCGTTTGTTGAATTTGAAATTTTTTTTCAAAAAAACACTATTTAGAAAAAAGAAACCGGTATGTTTATTTATCTTCCAGAAACAAATCGATTTCCTCAGTTGTGAAATTCTAGTACCAGTCATATGCGTTCTTTTTGGGTAGGTCAACGATTATTTTATCTTTTTTGTCTTTAATTTTTAAGCATTTTGATTTGACGATTAAATTATGAGGTATTCTAGTATTAAAAGGTACTATTGCTTTAAATCGGCAAAATACCAAAATGGAATCACCATTTGTTGAACGAAAAATTGTCTCCAGTTGCTCAATATGACAATATATAACAAGAAAGTGTCTGATGGTTTACATAAACCACACTCACTCAAATGATCAACCCACATGTACGTTGAAACATCATCATCATACGTGGCTCGACAATCCGTTGTGGATCTTGGCCTGCTCACAAAGAAGTCGCCACTCCTGCCGATTCCTGGCAACTTCCTTCCATCTTCTGACCCCTAAAATCTTTAGGTCTTCTTCTACATCATCAATCCATCTTTTTCGTGGTCGTCCTCTACTTCTTGTGCCCTCTGGTTTTGGAAAGGTTAATTTCTTAGTGTATTCGTGATCTGGCATTCTAGCAATGTGTCCAGCCCATCTAAGTCTCTGCACTTTCTTCTAACGAATTTCATAATATCTGGATCGGTGTATAACTGATATTGTTCAAAGTTGTATCTTCGACGCCATAGCCCATTTTCGTTTACGGTACCAAAAATCTTTCTAAGAATTTTTCTCTCAAAAATAGTCTTTCATCATTTTGAGATAAGGTCCACGTTTCAACCCCATATATCAAAACCGGTCTTATTAAGGGTTTATATATTATTATTTTTATTTTTTAAATATTTCTGGAGACCGTGTAGAGTTCTGTTTGCTATTGCTATGCGTCTTTTTATATCGTCACTTGTCGTGTTTATTGAGTTTACTAGCGACCCAAGATATGTGAATTCCTTGACTTGCTCAAAGATATGGTTGTTAATTTGAATTCTCTGTTCGATATTTCGGGAGTTTTTAGAAAACAACATATATTTGGGTTTTTCCTCGTTTATCACAAGTCCTAATTCACTTGCCGCGTCTTGTAAAATACTGCACCATGTCTCTCACACTTCTGCCCACTATAACTATATCGTCAGCGAAGGCGATAATTTGCGTCGATCTATTAAAAATAGTTCCATTCATTCTAATATTTAATTTTCTCACTGCCTTTTCCAAGGAATATTAAAGAGGAGACACGCCAGCGCGTCCCCCTGTCTTAGACCTTAGACCATTATTAATGTCAAAGAATTTCGAGTTTTCTCCTTGAATTCTAACGCACGAGATTACATTTTGCATTGTTAGTTGGGTCAACTTAACCAAATTCGGTGGGATCCCAAAGTCAATCATTGCATTATATAATGCAGTTCTTTAACACTGTCATAGGCTGCTTTGAAGTCGACGAAGAGATGGTGGGTATCTATGTTATATTCTATTGACTTTTCTAGAATCTGTCTATGTGCTTGAATTTGATGTATAGTTGACTTTCCAACAGTGAATCCGGATTGATATTGACCAACAATATCCTTTGTGAAAAGTTTCAGTCTTTCAAACAATACATTGCAGAAGATTTTATAGGTAGATGCTAGTAGAGTAATGCCTCTATAGTTCTTACAATCCAGTTGATCACCTTTTTTATGCAACGGACATATTATTCTCTTTTCTGGAACCAGTTCATTCTGCCATATCAGTACTATTAATTTATGAATTGCTGCAAATGATCACCACCTTTTTTATACAGTTCAGAACAGATTCAGGGCTTTATTTATTGTCTTTGAGTTTTAGGATGGCAGTTGATACTTCTTCTCTTGTTGGGTCTTCAGTGTGTAGTTGATGATGTAGATTTTGTTGATTTTCTATGTTGTAACCTTCTTCAATATCGTTTATATTTAGTTGTTCGCTGAAATGTTGTGTCCATCTATTAAGAACTGAGTTTTTGTCATGTAGAATTTCACCGTTAGTGTCTCTACACATTTTTACATTAAAACAACTTCTTTTACATTTACGTTGAAACATTTTCGGATTGAATACTGGAGTCCTTCAATTTATGGCAGATATTAGAGATGCATCAAGTCAAACTAGTTTGATTTTACTCAACAAACTTGACTTGACTTGAACACCAATCTTTTTTTGTAAAAAAGTTTGACTTGACTTGAATTTGATAATGTAGGTTTGACTTGAAATCAAACTTCTTCAAACAGTTTGAAGTTTGAATATCATATTGCGCAATGTGTTTTTTCTACGAGTCTTTAAAAAATGACCAAATCTTAATCAATTAATTTAATTAATATGAAAATACATACAAAAATTGATTCTTTGACAAGATTGTCAAAACCAAAATTTCAGCATAATTGGTTAGCATGACGACGATCTTGGTTTCCAAGACGACGATTCAAAACCACTGGTATTGTCTACTGATTTAACTTTCGAATATTATGTCAAAATTATTTTTATTTCATCGAATTCTCGCGTTAATTTCATTAAAACATGAACACAATAAGATATATTTGAAATAAATTATTAAATAATATCTAAATCTTAGTTTATTGCATGTATTATAATTACTTTAAGGCCATATTAACATATCTTTATTCAGTGCGGAAAAGTAAAACTTTCTAAACTAAAACGCATGCGCGAAAGTAGACATTTTTACACGCTCGTAGAAAAAATATTGTTCCTAACTCTTGCAGAAAGTCTCTTTTCCGTATGACGGAAAGTATGAAAAGTGCAGAAAGTATGACTTTCTGCACTTGTTAGGAAAATAACTATATTTCCAATTCTAATTGAGATACCGCCTTTTGTAATGACTTATTTGGACAGGTCTGAACATGTACTCTGCATCAGCACAAGGTACAAATTAGTTAAGTTATAGTTCATAATCCTTCTTGGCAACGTGGCATTGGAACGCAAATAAAGTGTTTAAATTTACTCCTGCATTTTCCCCGAATACCGCGTGGTGTAGTGAAATTTAAATACAAAGCAAGTGCGAAACGTAAATTATAAAAGTGAAGACGTTCTATTGGGACAAAAAAAGTGGAAATGGACAAACATAAACAGAACAGCGTTTTTTATAAGGTAACTAGTGTGGTTGATAAATAATAAACATTGGAACACTACAAAAAGTGGTCAAGCAGATAAGAAAACCAGTATACCAGAGGCGAAGTTCTGCTTGAATTTTAAGCAGTGTTGCCGGATTTAAAATAAAAACAACAATCTACAGAAAATAAAAATAAGAATCCTTTCGAAAAATAAGAATATTTTTGGGGCGTGGATAAGTGGACACACCTCCGCGTAGTTGAAACGGGTGTGGCTCATTTTACGCTACGTAACAAAATAGTAAAATTCTAATCTCTGAGATTGGATAAAAGCAAAGTCTTACGAACCGTCGAAGTGAGAAAGATTCTAACGCTAGCCTAGAGATTTAGAAAAATAATCCATAGTCGAAAAAGATGGAGGAAATGATGAAAAAGATGAGTGAAAAATTAGATTGTATGGATAATAGAGGCAAAAGAATAGAACAAAAACTAAATGAAGTGCAAAATGATTTACAGCTTATGAAACTGGAAATCGCAGAATTAAAAGCTGAAAATATAGCATTAAAATCAAAAAATAAAGTACACGAAAAAAGAATAGAAGATCTAGAAAGAGAGGTAAGAAAGAAAAATATTATAGTATACGGTATAACAGAGAAAGAAGGTGAACAAGAAAATGATATGATAAAAAGTATACAAAATATGGCAATTAAAATCCAAGTTCCACTAAACGAACACACAGACATAATAGACATAAAACGCGTTGGTATACAAAGAGATCCCCTAAGACAGTTACCGAGACCTATACTACTGGAACTTAAAAGCGGTTCCAAAAGAAATGAAATATTGAACCAATCGAAAAGACTAAAAGGAACAGACATTTACCTAAGTGAAGATTATTCCAAGGAGATACAAGACCAGAGAAAAATACTGAAACAACACTTAAAGGAAGCAAGAGAAAGGGGTCAGAAGGCATCGCTAAATTATAATAAGCTAAAAATAAACGACAAAACATATACTGTGGAAAGATTAGGATACAAGAGGACACAAAGCGAAACGATGAATACTAAAACACCTCAAGGAAAATCCAGAGGACGAACATATACTGAAAGATCACCAGGAAATGACGAAAATGAATCAGAAAATATGGCGAAAATGACCAAGACTGCAAATAATTCCGGCACAAAGCCAAAAACTGAGATTGTATGTAAAAGTAGCACATAGTAAAGAACAAACTACTAGTATCACTAAAACATACCGGCAAACGAATACGGAAAACGCATTTATGGAATGTAAAGAGACTGTAAAAAAAATGGATGAAAACCTGAAGACGAAACTAGCACGGAAAAAGAACAACGAATCAAACATAAAGAAAAAGAGATAGAAAAAGAAAAACCAAGAAGAAAAATAGAGTAAAAGTAGGAACCTGGAACGTTCAAACATTATTGAGACCAGGAAAAATGGAAGAGGTAGCAAGAGAAATGCAAAGATACAGAATAGATATACTAGCACTACAAGAAGTACGATGGAAAGGAGAAGGAAATATCAAAAAGAAAAACTACACAATATACTACTCGGGAGAAAACAAGCAAGGGAAAAACGGTACAGCATTCATGGTTAACAGTAAGATTAGGGACAAAGTTATAGAATTTAAAGCGATAAATGGACGAATGTATATATAAAAGTAGAAAACAAACAAGCCAATATGACAATCATAAACATATATGCACCCACAGAAAATGCACCAGAAAATGATAAAATTCAATTATATGAACAACTGGAAGAATTATATTATGAAAGATTACCCAGAAATGATATAGTACTAATGGTTGGTGACTTCGATGAAAAAGTAGGCAAAAAAAATCAGTACAAGGAAGTATCAGGGAAAGAAACTATTCATGACGAGACAAACCATAATGGAAGAAAATTATGCCAACTAGCAGCAATAACAAACAGTTACATTATAAGCACAAACTTCATGCAAAGAAGAGAGCATAAAGTAACATGGTTGATACCTGGCACAACAGATGGCAATCAGATAGATCACATACTAATATCCAAAAAATGGAAAGCAATAATGCACGATGTCAGATCATATAGAGGAGCAAACGCGGACACAGACCATTTTCTAGTAATAGGAGAAATCAAAATGAAGATAATTAAAGCAGAGAGAACAAGACAAAACAAAAGAAGATGGAATCTGGAGAAGTTAAAAGTACAGGAACTAAGAGAACAATATGAGACAACCCTAAAGGAAAACCTAACACAAGCAAATAACACAGAGGACATATGGAAAAATATAAAAGAATCCATTTTGAATTCAGCTGAAGAGGTGCTAGGACAGAGGGAAATAAAAAGAAGGAAAGAGTGGTTTGATGCAGAATGCGAAAACAAAATCAAACAGAAAAACCAAGCAAGAGATAAATGGATATCAACTAAAGAAGTGCATCATCGAAACGAATATAAAGAAAAACAGAAAGCAGCCGATAATTGTTGCAAGAACAAAAAAAAAACTGTGGATCGAAGAGCTGTTAAAGGAACTAGAAATGAATAGTAAAGACAGCGCCAAACTATTTGAATACCTAAAAGCTCAACAAAAAAAGGCAGACCAGTAGTTAAAATTGACAATAGATCATGGGAAACACACTTCACAGAACTATATAGATGCAAAGAAAGCCCGGCAGAGGAGATAGACGCAATGGAAGACATTAGAGATAATGAAATAGGGATGCCAACACATGATGAATATTTAGCCATCATTCAAAGAATGAAACAGAAAAGAACACCAGGCCCAGATGAAATTCCCAATGAGCTCATTAAAAACGGAGGGGAAAAGTTATTAACAAGCATCTATAACCTAATAGTTAGAATATGAGAAGCAGAAGAAATGCCCGAGGATTGGAAAGAAGGCAGAATTATACCAATATTTAAGAAAGGAGAAGTAATAAACTGTAACAATTATAGAGCAATATCTCTACTGAGTACAACATATAAAATTCTAACAGCCCTCATCAAACAAAAACTCAATCAATTCACAGAGAAAAAAATTGGGGACTACCAGCAAGGATTCAGAGAAGGCAGATCCACTACAGATGCGATCCACATAGTTACACAAACAATCGAAAAATGCCACGAACACAACATAGAACTCCACATCCTCTTCGTAGACTTCAGACAAGCCTTTGACTGTATTGGAAGAAATAAATTATTTATTGAAATGAAAAATCAAGATATACCAGCAAAATTAATCAGATTAACAAAAATGACCATGGATGGAGCTCGAGCCAAAGTAACAACAGAAGAAGGTAGCACAAAATCAATTGCAATAGAAACAGGAGTGCGACAAGGCGACTCCCTGTCAACCACATTATTCAACATAGCACTAGAAGGAACAGTCAAGGCCAGCAAAATTAAAGGAACTATAGCCCACTCCTCAACACAAATAGTTGCATATGCAGATGATTTAGTTCTTATGGGAAGAGACAAGGAACGATTAAAAGATGCAGTAACAATCCTGGCAAAAGAAGCACGGAAAAGAGGTCTAGAAATTAACGAAGGAAAAACAAAATATCTACTCTGCTCTAGAAGAGAAGATAACAGGATGAGAGAAATCAAAATAGAAAACTACACTTTTGAAAGAGTCCAACAATTTAAATATTTGGGAGTAATAGTGAATGGCCAAAACAAGAGAAGTGAAGAAGTAACGGAACGAATACTAACAGGCAACAAAACATACTGGAGATATCATAGGCTTATGAAGGACAAGAACTTATCCAGAAATACAAAACTGAAAATATACAGAGTTGCAATCAGACCAGTAGTTACGTACGCAGCTGAGACAATGTGCCTCACGGAAAAAGATGAAGAAAAATTGAGAATATTCGAAAGGAAAATCCTCAGACGCATCATGGGCCCGATAAGAATGGACAACGGAGAAATGAGAAGAAGAATGAACCATGAACTAAGAGACATAATGAAGGGAGAAGATATAGTTAGATTTATTAAATCACAGAGGCTGAGATGGCTGGGACACATAGAAAGAAGGAAAAACGACCGACTGATTAAGAAGATCACCAGATGGAAACCGGCAACTGAAAGACCAAGAGGAAGACCCAGAGAGAGATGGGAGGACCAGGTCATGAGAGATATCAAAATTCTGGAAGTGAGAAACTGGAGGGAACTATGCACATATCGAAATGAGTGGAAGAAAATAGTAACGAAAGCCAAGTCATACAACAAACTTTGACAACATACAAGTGGAATGCGGAGTGATTCACCGCAATAAGCGAATCTGAGAGCTCTAAGTAAGAGCGGCAAACATTCCACCTGGAATGAAAAGCCCTGATGATATGATAGTTCATAATATTTAGAAGAAAGTACATATCGCGAAACAACACCAACGAATATATAGCCTCACTATATATTCTTTGGCAACACTTTCAAAAAACATGTGTATAGAAGGATCACCTGATTTTTGAGCCAATTTCGATGATGTTGTCGACTTTTTAATAAGTTTTTAGACATTGACTTTTTTCGGTTAGGACACTCCTTGTCAGACTAAAATTTCAGAAATTTCTTGGAAATTTCTCTTATGTGGAAGTTATTGACCATTATTTATATTTTATATTACCATTACATTGACAAAAATGGTTTCGAAGAAGAAGGACCTAGCAAGTGTATATTTCTGGCTCCTCAAGCCAGGAGTAATAAATCGTCTAATACAGTGGTTGCCAACCTTTTATGTCTGGCGACCCACCTTCTAATGCTTTTTCATATTCGCGACCCATCCCACACCCATGATGATATATATGTGTACGTTATTCAGCTACTGTAAGAGCCACGCCGCGACCCGCCTGAAATCCGCCAGCGACAAACCGGTATATGGTGCCTTTTTTAAGGCACTACTGAAAGGTTTATAATTCCTTTTGGTAAAGGCAACCTGCTTTTTTCTTTGAATACCCAAAGTATCGACCTGAAAACAGGTCAATAGCCAATTTACAGAGAACTATGTACATATTATTTAAAAATACGAAAACAATGAAAATTGCAAAGTGCACGTTATGTAAAGATATTAGAGAACAACGTTATAAAATGACAAATAGTGGAACTAGTTCTTTAAAACGACAACTGATCAAAAGTCACAAGAAATTTTATGAAGAAGAATTTCCTGAAATAACAACTTGGTTCATAAAAATAGACAAATTTTGTTGTTCCTTCATAAATTTTTGTTGAAGTAGATTATTATCAAAATGTGATATATGTTTATATGAATTATAAACAAAAAGCATCCACCGGATTTTTTGTTGTAAGCAACACTCAAATAAACATGATAATCGTTGACATCACCGATAAAGCGAAACTTACTAGAAAGCTATTTTAAATTATTCGTAAATTAATCATTTTCTTGAATTTACGACTCTTTTAACCTGAATCACTTCTTGTATCAAGTTATTTTTTGTATTCGACTCATTGTGTTTTTAATTTTGTTATCTTAATTTACATCTTAACTACATTTCTATCTCGAACAAAAAGTATATCTACTAAATATAGTTATTTTCCTAACGTGCGGAAAGTCATACTTTTCCGCACGCGATTGCAGTTTGCCGACAGACGCGAAGCGGAGTTCGGCAAGCAGTCGAGTGCAGAAAAGGGACTTTCCGCAAGAGTTAGGAACAACATTTTTCTACGAGCAGCGTTTAAAAAATGACCAAATCTTAATCAATTAATTGAATTAATATGAAAATACATACACAAAATTATTCTTTGACAACGTTGTCAAAACCAAACTTTCAATATAATTGGTTAGCGTGACGACGATCTTGGTTTCCATGACGACGATTCAAAACGACTGTTATTGTCTACTGATTTGACTTTCGAATATTATGTCAAAATAATTTTATTTCATCAAATTGTTACGTTAATTTCATTAAACAGGAACACAATAAAATACATTTGAAATAAAATAGTAAATAATATCTGAATATTAGTTTATTGCATGTATTATAATTGCCATATTAAAATATCTAAATTCAGTGCGGAAAAGTAGTGCGGAAAAGTAATGCGGAAAAGTAAAACTTTCTAAACTAAAACGCGTGCGGAAAAGTAGACTTTTTGCAAGCTCGTAGAAAATAGTTATTTTCCTAACTATTGCGGAAAGTGATAATTTCCCGCACGCGACTGCCGTTGATCCGAACGACGCGATAGCGGAGTTTGGGCAAGCAGTCGAGTGCGGGAAAGACACTTTCCGCATGAGTTAGGAACAATATTTTTTCTGCGGCCGTATGTTTGGAAAAAAATCACAACAAATAGAGTTATATCAATTTTTATTTACTAGTAAATGCAACATTTACTAGTAAATTTTTATTTACAATAGTATAAATGTTCTTCTTTCATAAACTGTCCGAAGTATTACTGTAACCTCATAATTTTCTGACTTATAGCTTTGCAAAAAAAATGAATTTGGGATAAACAAATTAAATAACTTTTAAACTATTTGACCAATTGCTTTGAAATTTCAAATATACTTTAAGCACAAGAAGTTTCAGCATTCCGTGAAATAAGAAGGTTCTAAGTTAATTTTTACATAAGTTATGAATATTTATAAAAACTCAAAATTTATGATTTATTTTGTAATTTTCTAAGCAACCAATAAGGATAGACATATCCAGCGAACGCCATATTGAAGTTTTTTATACGGATTATGAGTTTCTTACTCTCAAATTTGTTTAGAACGCTTTAACTTTTTGGTAATAGACGAAAAAAGCGAAAATTTATCGTTTTTTGATCTTCATTTGTTTATATCATCAAAATCGGCTGCAGGAAACACATAGGTTATTAATATAGATGTCCATTCTACTCAAAAAATTTGGTTTCGGCCTGGAGGCAGATGTGTCACGAGAAAAATCTTATTTCTCTGGACTACTTGAGTTATTATGTATTATTACTTTATTACTACTTCATTACTATTACAAGTAATGAAGCTTGTCAAAAATGATTTATATCAAATGTCACTTATAAATGTTTAGATTGAGAAAATTACTGTAAAAATGAATAAAACACCTTAAAAGTCATGATAATTCTCATATAAAACGAAGTCCCGCCAGAAGAATCCCATCTGAAGTTATTAGCAATCCTTTGTTGAACTTCATTAGAGATTTTCGTAGGTCCGATAAACAAAATTTAACGTTAACTGAATTAGTGAGAAGAGGAGCCCAAATTTGAAGAAAGATGAGCGAAACAGACTATTTAATTCCTTTTTGTAATTTTTAAGATAAATTTATGTCGTTTTATAATCAAAATTTAACCCTCACGCACAAGTTGTAGTCCATGTGACTAACAACTTCAGTGAGAACTTGGGTTTATTATTATGTACTAAGTGCTACAAATAAACTCTATTATTATTATTATTATATTATATTTTTTAAATTTTAATCATTATAAAAATTTGTACTTTTTTGTAATGTATTTTTAAAACAAGGAATCATTTAAATTATTTTGTAACAATTGATATTATTTAAGAATATAATAATTACATTTTTGTTTCGTAGTAAGTGTTTTTTAAGAATACAGTCGAACCCGCTTATTGGAATAGCCTTTGTGCAAGGCAAAAATATTCTTATAACCGGGATATTCTAATAACCGATCATTGGTGGCTAGTCGAAATAAGTGTTACCGAATATACGTAATAATATTATTTACATACTATGCCAATGTGTAGTTTTACATACTATGCCAATATGTAGTTTTATTACATACTATGCCAATATGTATATCATATATGTATGTACATGATCAGTGTATGTAAATTGTTTTAGGTCTTTTTACGTCAATAATACAGTAGTGTAACTAGTACTTATCTATGTATGTGTTAAATACCAAATTACATTACATGTATGTGAATGAATACATTAGGTAATTAATATGAAATGTATGCAATATGTAGATATGTAAATACATATTTTCTTATTAAAATGCATATATAACAAAATTACTTTTTTTTTCTTGAGAAATTATTGGTAATTATAGCTTTTTCGTTGTTAATCCGTGTGGTCATCCTTAATCCTTAATCCATTGGTTGAATAGAAGTTTTATTGGCGTCAAGAAATGGATTGTTACATTCTTGTTCTTTTCCCTTCTTTTCGAATTTAACAAAGCCATAATTCGCATCTTGTAAACAAGTAGCCTACTCTCTGAGTGAATTCTAAATAAACTGCTTCTAACAATTTTATAACAGGTAACAGTGCCTTTGTGTAGACAAATAAAAATTATTTTATGACCCATGCATTTGTCGGCCATGCTAAAGATCGAATTGGTATTCGTAACAAAGTAATAAATATTTATTACCCTAATAATATCTAATCCAGCACTACCGGCCGTTGACGACAAACCATAATACCAAACATAATTTAAATTTTTACTAAATTGTAAAAAAAAATATCCTTTCACCTGCAAAATATGCTAATAAGCGGTATTATCTAGTTAGATCCTATTCCAATAAACAGATAAATTTATTAAGGAGTAAATGGAAATGTTTCGGGAACTTGAATTTATATTCCATAAACCGGGATATTCCTATAACAGGGATTCTAATAAGCGGGTTCGACTGTAGTAATGTATAGTTTTAAAATATTGTATTGCAAATTATCATTATTAAATGGTTATTATTTGTGAAGTATTTTTCTTTTTTCACACCCTTATGTAAGGGACTTTCTGAAAGGTAAATCTATATAGTTGAAGAGGGTAGTAGATATACCTAGTTTATACACAATAAATTCAAAATTTAAAGAAAACCACGGTAGACGTTGAAGACATGAAAGAAGCGATACTTAAAAGTTACATAAAGAATTCGAGATAACTCTGTTGCTGCGGTCATTGTCTCCAGTCTCCGCCCACTATGTACATTATCTATCTTCTGTGTCTGTATATCGTGGGAAATATGCAATACAACACGAGCTCTGGTCGCTCGACTAATACTCTTTAGAGCTGGCATCAGTGTGTGATCTCGCGTTGATCGGTAAATATCTAAAATTCCGTATATAAGTCTTCCCCTTTCCTTTTCAGCTACGGATCTCGTTTCGCTGTAAATTTATCAGAAAAATTTAAGTTTAAAAATATTTTCCCCTCTAAGTGTGCCATGACTAATATGTTAATTATAAAGATAGTTATGAAAAATATACTCCAATAATTAATTTCCTATTGGTGGATCTCGGGTTGTCCTCGATTTAGTCGGATCTCGCCTTGATATGAAGACGTATATATATATATATATATATATATATATATATATATATATATATATATATATAATCAAACAAATGAAATAGAGAATGTGGAAAAATCCCCTTACGAATTAACTCACACATCCACTATTTCGGGCTGGGAAAAATTTTCTGAATAGAATCAAAGATCCAAACACCAGTTCTCAGAAATGTGTTTCGCCCTCTTCAACCTCCCTGGGCTCATCGGTAAAGATGAGAGGTTGAATATCTTTAGACACATTCCATCAAAAAACAACATCCGAGACATAGACATAACAGGAGCGTATATCTACGCATCATCTGACAATGACAGTCTCAAGTTTTAATTCCCTAATTACTTAAAGTAAAATATATGTTTAAAAAACAAAAAAAAAAAGAAGTCAATCTTTGAACACACTCAGTGATCAAAAGATACAAAGTTGGTTCACCGACCAATCGTAACAATCAAACAAATGAAATAGAGAATGTGGAGAAATCCCCTTACGAATTAACTCACACATCCACTATTTCGGGCTGGGAAAAATTTTCTGAATAGAATCAAAGATCGAAACACCAGTTCTCAGAAATGTGTTTCGCCCTCTTCAACCTCCCTGGGCTCATCGGTAAAGATGAGAGGTTGAATATCTTTAGACACATTCCATCAAAAAACAACATCCGAGACATAGACATAACAGGAGCGTATATCTACGCATCATGAAGAGGGCGAAACACAGTTCTGAGAACTGGTGTTTGGATTTTTGATTCTATTCAGAAAATTTTTCCCAGCCCGAAATAGTGGATGTGTGAGTTAATTCGTAAGGGGATTTTTCCACATTCTCTATTTCATTTGTTTGATTGTTACGATTGGTCGGTGAACCAACTTTGTATCTTTTGATCACTGAGTGTGTTCAAAGATTGACTTCTTTTTTTTGTTTTTTAAATATATATATATATATATATATATATATATATATATATATTATATATATATGTGTGTGTGTGAAATATATATGTAAAAAAGGAGCACTCGTAAGTGTAGGGTTTTATCGGTCAAGTGGGTGAAAAAAGACAAAGAATTCGGCTACTTCATCTATTTATTGAAGACGTTTCGTCTACTGCTCAGTAGACATCATCAGTTCATCTACAAAAAGAGTGTTATAAGAAACAACATCCAAAGGAGAGGTAAAAAAGCACTAGCGTTACCTTAAAAAGACATGTAGCAATAAGTAAGTTGTACCTAGTAAAAAATCTTATCCATGAACCAATGCAATGTAAAAGTATATAACATTTAAATGTATAGTTAATATTTAAAAACTTTAATACAGCTAAAAACAAGACCATGTGGTAACAGTCACATATAAAAAACAAGTGAAAAAAAGCCGTATGCTTTTTTAATGTCAAGGATGAACCAAGAATAAACCAGATTCACACTTCCAGAATTAGTAGTATTTAAGCATACTTCATTTTAACTTTAGGTAACATCATTACAGGATTTGAATGCTAATGTGCAAAATTGAAAATTTAAAGTTTAATAGTTACCAGCAGGTCAATCTGAGCCCAACAGACACACAAAAGCAAATGGAGTTTGAAATATCAGGTCTAAACTGACATCTCGCCAAGAGGCAGGCAACCCTGAAAATTTTTACAAAGAGTGACTGACAACTGCAGTGCAGCGCGGTAAAATTCAAATTGATGTAATAAAACAGTTGTAAAAGTGTTTAAAAAGTGAAAGTAATATCAAGAAGTAGTCAAGGGATGTACCCTATACCTCGTGGACAAGAATCACAGTAAATTTTAAACACGTGAGGGCAAATCACATAATTACATGGAAAAGTGCCTATGTTAGTACTGGTTATCCAGTAACCAACAAATATATAAAATAGTACAATATTATAACTTCCATATATCGCAGCTCAATGTGCAGATGAAAAAATGCAAAAAATATAAGAAAATTCACAAATCAGTTTAACAAACTGTAATTTATAATTCATATCAGTAATGCAAAATTTTATCCTATGGAAATTTTTATTTTTCAAAATGTTAAATCTATTAAGTAAACTGTTATTATTAAAAAAGTGGGAAAAGCTTGAAAAAACCACAAAAAACTTTTTTACAATATAATAATTTGAGTGTAATAATACCAACTAATTCTGCAAAATCAATGCATGGTATATTTGACTCAAGTTACTGATGTCAGTTCTCTTGTTAAGTACATTAGAAGTCTTCAATATGAAACACATCTCTAAGAACTGTCTTTTCGAGAGGTTGCGTTCATTACAAAGGATCTTGGTTTCATCAAAATCCACCTTATGTTTTGTATATATTGCATGTTGGGCTAAGGCACATGTTGGTTTTTTCAAAGTGATATCACTACGGTGTGAAATTAAACGTGATTTTAAAGCTCGCTTTGTCTGCCCTACATAACATGCGTCACATTCAGCACAAGGTATGTGGTAATAATAATAATAATATCGTATGGCAATTTTTGCCGGGGAGATCCTTTCGGATAGTTCCGGCGCCATTTACATCTTTAACCCTGTTTTAAGTAACTAGTGCCGATGTACACTAGCCCAGGGGGACCGACGGCTTTACGTGCTCTCCGAGGCACGGTGAGACGGCTCGTGTCATTATTGGAAATGAAAATGGTTTGTCTTTGGCAGGGCTCGAACCCACGTCTACTGGCGTATGAGGCCAGCGTTTATGCCGTTACTCCACGGCCGCTCACAAGGTATGTGGTAGACCACATTAACTTGTTCCAAAGGGACAAGGGTGTTCCAAGATCCTTTGTAATGAACGCAACCTCTCGAAAAGAGAGTTCTTGAGATGTGTATCATATTGAAGACTTCTAATGTACTTAACAAGAGAACTGACATCAGTAACTTGAGTCAAATATACCATGCATTGATTTTGCAGACTTAGTTGGTATTATTACACTCAAATTATTATATTGTAAAAAAGTTTTTTGTGGTTTTTTCAAGCTTTTCCCACTTTTTTAATAATAACAGTTTACTTAATAGATTTAACATTTTGAAAAATAAAAATTTCCATAGGATAAAATTTTGCATTACTGATATGAATTATAAATTACAGTTTGTTAAACTGATTTGTGAATTTTCTTATATTTTTTGCATTTTTTCATCTACACATTGAGCTGCGATATATGGAAGTTATAATACCTTCCATATTAACCAATTAATAATAAGTTGTTGGTTACTGGATAACCAGTACAACATAGGCACTTTTCCATGTAATTATGTGATTTGCCCTCACGTGTTTAAAATTTACTGTGATTCTTGTCCACGAGGTATAGGGTACATCCCTTGACTACTTCTTGATATTATTTTCACTTTTTAAACACTTTTACAACTGTTTTATTACATCAATTTGAATTTTACCGCGCTGCACTGCAGTTGTCAGTCACTCTTTGTAAAAATTTTCAGGGTTGCCTGCCTCTTGGCGAGATGTCAGTTTAGACCTGATATTTCAAACTCCATTTGCTTTTGTGTGTCTGTTGGGCTCAGATTGACCTGCTGGTAACTATTAAACTTTAAATTTTCAATTTTGCACATTAGCATTCAAATCCTGTAATGATGTTACCTAAAGTTAAAATGAAGTATGCTTAAATACTACTAATTCTGGAAGTGTGAATCTGGTTTTTTCTTGGTTCATCCTTGACATTAAAAAAGCAAGCCGGCTTTTTTTTCACTTGTTTTTTATATGTGACTGTTACCACATGGTCTTGTCTTTAGCTGCATTAAAGTTTTTAAATATTAACTATACATTTAAATGTTATATACTTTTACATTGCATTGGTTCATGGATAAGATTTTTTACTATGTACAACTTACCTATTGCTACATGTCTTTTTAAGGTAACGCTAGTGCTTTTTTACCTCTCCTTTGGATGTTGTTTCTTATAACACTCTTTTGGTAGATGAACTGATGATGTCTACTGAGCAGTAGACGAAACGTCTTCAATAAATAGATGAAGTAGCCGAATTCTTTGTCTTTTTTCACCCACTTGACCGATAAAACCCTACACTTACGAGTGCTCCTTTTTTATATTGGAATTGATGGTCCTACTCCTTTATGATATATATATATATATATATATATACATATATATATATATATACATATATATATATATATATATATATATATATATATATATATATATATATATATATATATATATATATATATATGTTATATGAGAAAATATTAACCTTGAACTAGCCTAAGTTCGCCGACTTCATATTTCATCATACCATTCCCACAGAAACCGCTGAGCAAGCAGCAGAGGAACTTTGTACGAACCGTTGGCCAACATTCATGGGAACAGCGATTCAGCACTTTATACCAAACCTATAAATTACCATTTTCAGATGCCGGGACCACTCTTAGCTACAACTTCGACCAGTCCAGTTATTGTAGTCATTTTAAATTAATTTAACTTTGTACTATTATGTAAACTTATTGTGTAACAAATAAAATCTTTTTTTAAAAAGTCAAATACGTGATCAGTGATCTAACAATTGGCGCAGTCAGTAGGATCCGTTCAACGTTGCTAGAACACGTGTATACTCACTGGCAGCGGCGGATTCTTATCCCTTAACGGATCAAAGAATCTACGGAAGTCCTCACTCCTGTGAACTACGGAAGGAACACCCAGTGAAGCCCCTGGTAGCCGAGCAGAGAGAACAAGACGACCCTTAAAGAAGAAAGCATCTCCGAACAACCTCACTCCTGTGATCTACGGAAGGAACACCTAGTGAAGCCCCTGGTAGCTGAGCAGAGAGAACAAGGCGTCCCGATGTTCTTCTTTATGTAAGTGGATTTTGAATCATCTCGTTAATAATTTTGTTTTAATAATTTACGAAATTGACTATACTGCAAGTCAATTATTAATCAAGATACATAAAAAAAATAAAATACAATTAGATTATCTAATATTTGAAAGTATTAATATTGACATTTTTCTTTATGCTATTTTATACTGATATTTTATTGACATATTTTTATTACTTGGTATATTTCTACCATATTTTATTGACATATTTTTACTTGCTATATTTTTGGTATATTTTCTCTTGATATTTTTATTGATATATTTGATACATTTTTATTGATATATTATTTGATATTTTTATTGATACATTTTGTCTCTATATAACATTTTTATTTTTATTGATACATTTTGCCCTTTATATACCACTACATATTTTTTTTTCTCGCTTACATACAGATATTTTATATTTCTCCAGACTTCTTTTTTTTTCATATTCGTTTAAAAATATCCCGCAAAATGCCCGAGACACGTTCCCAAACTCAACAAGAAATCGAACCATATAAGCTTTCGGAAATTTTTTCCATTATCCCAGAATTTGAAGGCGATCCGATTTCTCTTTCAACATTTTTAGATGCGTGCGACTGTGCTATTAAGATGGCTACAGGCGATCAGCGCGTTCTTTTAACGATTCACATAAAAAATAAACTCAAAGGTAAAGCTGCACAGCTTATTAATTCTAGAAAACCACTTTCTTATAAAGAAATAAAACAATTACTAAATCTACATTTCGGAGACAGTAGAGACCTGACCTCCTTAATACAAGACTTACAAAGACTAAGACAACTATCTAACGAATCTCCTCTAACTTTCTTTAATCGCTTACAAGTTTTGAATGCAAAAATGTACGCCTCGATCCAAATTGCAGATTTGTCCGCAGAACAAAAAACCGCCCAATGTGACTTAATCGATACCATGGCCCTAAACACACTTTTAACCAGTTTAGAACCCCGTCTAGGACAAATTATTAGGGCTAGTAACCCTAAAGATCTCATTGAAGCAAGCAATCGTATCCGACGCGAACTTCAATTATCATATTTTGAAGAACAAAAATCCAATTCTAAGACAACTATTCCTAAATCCTCTCAGCCAATGAGAAGACCCTCGTCTCAATTTACAAAATGCACAAATTGTGGCCGAATAGGTCATCAAAATTTTGAATGCCGTTCTTCCCGTTTTGTACAACCAAATCAATCTTTTTCTAGGCCTAACGGTTATCAAAACCAATATAATAATGGACCTAACAACTATCAAAACAATCAAAACCCTAATAGGAATCAATATTCCTCCAACAATCCAAATTTCAACCAACAGAGACCTTCCTTTTCATCTCAAAATCAAAATCAAAATCGTCCATCCGTTATTCAAAGAAACCCAAATTTTCAAAGGGCACATGTTCTAAATGAATACCCTGATGAAATGACGACTAACTATTATACAGACGATTACTATACAGATAATAATTATTATAATACCGATAACTACGAAAACTATGAAACAGATTATTATACAGAAAATAATCCACAAACAGATAACTTTTACGAAACCAATAACACACTCGACACAGAAAATTATCAGGATTTTCTTTCACTTCAGAATCAAAATCATCCTCCCAACCATACGAACCATTCAACGGATATTACGAATATCCAAGAACAAATCCAGGCACTCAACTTAGACAATTTTCATCCGGATCTCAATTTTCCCGAACAAAGGTTCCTGTAACCCCATTTCATACCATGAGTTCCAAAAATTTATATTACATTAACGATGCTACCAACACTTTTAAACTTTTAATCGACACAGGTGCTGGAATCACTGTTTTCAAAGAAAACACAGCACGCAATTATCATAATAGATTTCCTGAAAACGTTACTATCCAAGGTATAACCGATCAAAAATTGTTAATAACAGAATCTGTCCTTATTCCTTTCACTGACGATAATCCCCACAAAGTCTTTATTTTCAATTTAGACATTGACTTCGATGGCATAATAGGCCTAGACTTTCTAGATCATTATGAATGCGTAATAGATCTCAAATCTCGACAGTTGCATACAAATTTTAAAACTCTCACCCTTCACAAGGTAGGACACGATACAAACACACCTCCTAAAGACATATCACCGACACACCCTACGGAAACAAGACAAAACGAACCTAAAATAAAAATTAAACCAGATTCTAAACAGGAATCAAATTTAAAATACCAAAACCCTATGAATGAAAAATACACTATCGTAAATAACCGAGATCAAGACAAAAATCTTGAAAGACCGGAGAGAAAACGAATAAAAGGAAAAAACATAATTACCATTGACAGCCGGACCGAACAAATATGCAGACTAAAATGCAACTTATCAAATACAGATGCCATATTATCAGCTCAAGAAATAGAAAAAGTTAGATTACCTCATGCATTAGTCCATGTAGACGAAAATGGAGAATTCTTAACTTCCGTCCTAAATGCTAATGCTATGCCGAAGACAATCGAATTTTCAGACATTTCAATTGAACCTTTCAAAAATTCGGAGACAATCCTAGCCTACAACGGAAATGATTTTGGAGAACCCGTAGTAGATAGAACAAGAATAATTAAAGAACAACTAAGAATTGATCACCTAAATTGCGAAGAACAAGAACTGATTTTAGATATCTGTACTGAATATGCAGATATATTTTATGTCGAAGGCGACAAATTGACTTTCACAAACGAAATCAAGCACAAAATCGATACAAACAACGCTAAACCTATCTTCACTAAATCCTATAGATATCCTCAAATACATAAGGAAGAGGTAAAGACGCAAATTAATAAAATGTTAGAAGAAGGAATAATCCAGAAAAGCGTGTCGCCATATTCGAGTCCAGTCTGGGTTGTACCGAAGAAATTGGATGCCTCAGGGAAACAAAAATGGCGAGTTGTTATTGATTATCGCAAGCTTAACGAACTGACAGTACAAGACCGTTATCCTCTACCACAAATATCAGAACTATTAGACCAATTAGGAAGATGCCAATACTTCACAACACTAGATTTAGCGTCTGGATTTCACCAGATTGAAATAGAGCCACAAGACATCCAGAAAACGGCCTTTTCCGTCGAAAATGGGCATTATGAATTTGTCCGCATGCCATTCGGACTAATGAATGCTCCATATACTTTCCAAAGAGTAATGGACAACATCCTCTTGGGAATACAAAACGAAAGATGCCTAGTATACATGGATGACATAATTATCTACTCACCCACTATCCATGATCACATGTCACGACTAACAGAAGTTTTTAAAAGGTTACGAAAAGCAAATTTAAAAATACAGCCAGACAAATGCGAATTTTTAAGAAAAGAAGTGGCATATTTGGGACACCTTGTAACAGAAAATGGTGTAAAAACAAATCCAGCTAAAATTTCTTGCATCAAAAACTTCCCGGAACCAAAGAACACCAAAGAAATAAAATCATTTTTAGGCTTAGCCGGTTACTACAGAAGATTTATTCCAAATTTTGCAAAAATTTCTAAACCACTTACGAAACTACTCCAGAAAGACGTACCTTTTATCTTTAATTCTGAATGTAAAGAAGCCTTTAACGAACTCAAAAATATTCTAACATCAGATCCAATACTCACATATCCGAATTTTGAGGAACCATTTTTACTAACAACTGACGCTAGTGCATTCGCGATTGGAGCCGTTCTATCACAAGGCCCAATAGGAAAAGATTTACCCATAGCTTATGCCTCCAGAACGTTATGCGGTGCAGAAACAAAATATTCAACCATAGAGAGAGAATTACTAGCTATTGTGTGGGCAGTCAAACATTTTAGACCATACCTTTTTGGCCGAAAATTCACACTTATTACTGATCATCGATCCCTTACATGGCTTTTCTCGATAAAAGATCCCGGAAGCCGATTAGCGCGTTGGCGCCTAAAACTCGAAGAATACAATTATAAAATAGAACATCGTGCAGGAAAAATAAACAGAAACGCTTATGCCCTCTCAAGGATTAAGATTAACCATTTTAAGGATTGTGCAAACTTTCAATCGAAAATCACATTACATGCATCGAATGAAGACGACACGGACACACAAGAAAACGAGGAAGACAACGATGAAGAAGATATAGAAAAAATGTCCGAAGAACTTGACAAGTTTATCGAACTTTATAGAACTAAGTCGATAATCGATTATTCTAAAGTTGAAATATCGAATACGGACTTATTAGACAAATCTAACAAAAATATTGTTACCTTTTTCTGGCAAAATAAACTTGAAGAACTTCACGAGAAAATAATGAATGACATATTCGAAGAAAACATGGAATATAGTAACAGAAGAATTAATATTGTACACAGCAAAACAGTAAAAGATCGAAAATATTTTATTATACCATTACCTTTTGATCCCGAACGAGTAATATCACACCTGTTTCTTGTACTTTTTGCAAATAAAGATCAATTCGATGAATCAAAAATATATTGTGTCGAAAATAATCTCGAACTACCTATTCTAGAGATATTTTCTTATATTTTTGCTGACAAAGAATTAAAATTAAGAATCTGTCAAAATATAATTAAAACAGCCAGCGAAGACGAAATCCCTCAAATTTTAGATCATTACCATTGTGGTAAAAATAATTTACACCGTGGAATAAACGAAACTGTCAGAAGAATAAAACAAAAATATAATTGGAAAAATTTAACAAAAGATGTAGAGAAATTTGTAAAAGCATGTGAAATTTGCCAAAAAGTTAAAATTTGTAGAAAAAACTTAAGTGGACCACTAGTCATAACAGAAACTCCAAAAACACCATTCGAAAGAATCAATATGGACATATTCGAATACCCAACTAGAAATTATGCATTAACTATTCGTGACGAACTGACAAAATTCACACAAGCTTATCCTTTAGAAGACAAAAGAGCAGTAACAGTAGCCAAGACACTTTTACTCTTCTTTCAACACTATGGAACACCATTAAGAATTCATTGCGACTGCGGTCGAGAATTCGAGAATGCTATAATCAAAGACCTATGCGAATTATACGACATCAAACTAACATTTTCTAGTGTTAACCATCCACAATCTAATGGATCCGTAGAGAGATTTCATGCCACACTCTCAGAAATGATTAGAGCAAATCAAGCCGAAAACCCAAACGATCATCCCTTCACTATACTTCCTTATGCAACAATATGCTATAACAACACAAAAAATAAAACTCACGGTTTTACACCATATGAACTTATATTTGGGCACACTGCAGGCCGACCACCAGAAACTCTATACAATCAAAAAACACTAATGAGTAAATATATTCGAGACCTGAATAATCGCATGGAATATTTTTACAAAGTAGCCAGAGCAAAAACAGAGAGACAGAAAGAAAAGGCGAAAGTAAGATTTGACGAAAATATTTCAGCACAAAGACCTGATTTTAAAATTGGTGATAAAGTCTACGTAAAAGAATCCCAAATTAAATCAAAATAGGAAAATCTTTTTAATGGACCTTTCGAAATTCAAGAAATTTTTACAAATTCCGCAATTATCCTAAATCCCAAAACTAACCAAACTTCTAAAGTAAATTTTGACAGACTAAAACCTTATTTTGAATAATTTTCCTTTACAGATTCTATGGACTCCTTTCTATCGTCCAATCCCAAATTCTCCTCACTCCCATTAATAACACAATTGGAATATTTTTCCATGAAAAAGGAACTATACGAATATCTAACGACAAATGGACTTTACTTGTTTACAAAGAATTATTGCCTATCAAAACTACAATATCCAACAATGACAAAATTTTGGAAAACCTATTAGAAAAATTTATTAACGTGGATACACCGAGAAAACTTGCCTTTCAAGCCGAAGTACAGACACATGTTAGTCTGCTAAAACAAATCTCAAACTCCGTTAACTTAAAATATAAAGAAATAACCTCTGACACAGTACCTTATAATAAACGCGTAAAACGCGGTTTAGTAAATGGTATTGGAACAATATGGAAATCCATTACTGGAAATTTGGACGCCTCTGACGGCGAATACTTTAATAAATGTATAAATAAGATAAACTCCGATGAAACTCAAATTGAAAATCTCTTAAAAAATCAAATATCTGTTACCACTTCAATTATAAAAACTTTCAACACTTCTATTCAAAAATTGCAAATAGACGACGAAACCTTTAACAACGACTTAAAAACTATAGAGACTACACTTCTGGACATTAATAATGACATCTCCTTTTACCAAGCACAGTTACAAATACTAGATTTATGTGAGTCCTTAATGGAAAGCTACGTATTTTTAGAAAATTATTTAAATGATATACTAAATTCTATCACATTCTCTCGCCTGCAAATTTTACATAGTTCTATTATTTCGCCCATAGACTTAATGGAAGCACTAAAAGAAATCTCACAGTCATTACAAAATAACGTTTTGCCTCTACCCACTTATATGTCAAATATAGCTCAGTATATTGACATAATAAAACTACAAGCTTATCAGCTCGATTCAAAAATTGTTTTCGTTCTCGAAATTCCGTTAGTTGATCCCGAAATCTTCACTTTGTATCAACTATATTCAATACCAATATTAGATAATCAAACTGGTTTTCATCATATACTTTCAACTGTTCATAAATACATAGCGCGAGATGATGATTCAATTTCATATGTCTTACCCATGAACACCGAAAAATGCAATCAAATCAGTCAAAACCAAAGAATGTGTACAGACATTCTTCCGTACCCCATAGACACCGATGCTATATGCGAAGCCCAGCTTTTGAAACCTCTCAGCAACTTGCCAAAAACTTGCCAGATGTCCATGCTCTTGGCACAAGGTTACAACGTTCAAGAAATTGACCGAAATTTATGGTTGCTAACCATTTCCGATCCATTACCAGTAACAATCAAATGTGCAAGAAAAGATGTCACTACACGAATAATCAAAACAAATTCAATCTTAAGATTAATTCCCGAATGTATTGCATTCATTGGCAGTACCAGAATTCATGCCAAAGACCAAATCGAGAAATATACAAATATTACGTATAGAAGTCACCCAGTTAACGTACCCTACAGATGCTGTGACCATTTTGAGACAAAGAGTCACCTATCAAAATTGAAACCGCTAAAACTCAGTAAGATCAACGTAGATGACTTAAATATTGCACAACACAAATTGGACCAATATTCAGAAGAACTGGACCATATCATGAGCCAATCATTCATCGAGGAACATTTACCCTTATTCACCATATCTACCTTATCCCTGATTATCATCCTAGTTATCTTATACCTTTGCTGTAAATATCGAACCAAAATATTCCCAAAAATTGCAATCTCCTTGTCCCAGGATCAGCCTCCAACTTCAGCACCACGCAGGAATTCCATTAGACAAAAACTTCAAAGCTTAACCTCCTTCAGAAGAAGACCCAATGTCCAACAAGAAAGCGAAGAAGAAGCAGAAACACCAATTTCTCTGTAAAAGTCAAAGCAATGGCATTGACTTTTCACTAATAAGGGGAGTTGTTATATGAGAAAATATTAACCTTGAACTAGCCTAAGTTCGCCGACTTCATATTTCATCATACCATTCCCACAGAAACCGCTGAGCAAGCAGCAGAGGAACTTTGTACGAACCGTTGGCCAACATTCATGGGAACAGCGATTCAGCACTTTATACCAAACCTATAAATTACCATTTTCAGATGCCGGGACCACTCTTAGCTGCAACTTCGACCAGTCCAGTTATTGTAGTCATTTTAAATTAATTTAACTTTGTACTATTATGTAAACTTATTGTGTAACAAATAAAATCTTTTTTTAAAAAGTCAAATACGTGATCAGTGATCTAACATATATATATATATATATATATATATATATATATATTAACATAAATTTTTAATGTTAATTAAATTATATTTTAGAGATAATTAATTTATTTATTTTAAATTAAATTTTAGCTCCCTCGTTGGGAAACAATTAACATTGATTTTTAATATATTTATAATTTTATTAATTTAATTATTATTTATTTTATTATTGAATTATATTTATTTATATTTATTTATTATATTTTTAAAATATTAATTATTTAATTTTAATATCGATTTTGCCCGGCGCCATCTATTAATCAACTTACCTAGCTAGCTCATCTACAATGTAGAAACCTGCATGAAAATCTCCTAATCTTTGGAGGTGTGAGAAAAAGATTTCTGAAATATTAATTGAACAAAACGACACAAAAAAAATTTAAAGTCATCATCTGAGATATGTTTCAATCTCTACTGCAAAATGGTGGATAAAACAAAACACTGTCAAATTTGTACGCAAAATCTTGAAAATATATTGAAAAATGAAAAGGCTTTGTTATGCAACATCAAAAATACAAGGTAATTATACAATAATAAAGATCAGATCAATATAATATCAATTTGAAACATCTATTGATCTATCTAACGCTAAATTATTTATTTTAGGTTATCTTGTCGAAAATTCAATAAAAAAATACGATAATATGATGCAATGAATTTGACTATGAAATAAACTAGACTGTTTGACAAAAAAAAAATTAAGTCTAAGATAACCCAAAAATTATCTTGAATATTCAAAATTTGTTATACTAAAGCTAGAAAATGAAAAACATTGATTTTGATCATGATCAATTAAAAATTTTGTTCAGTACAACCTTTCATGACGAAACCAACAAATACTGTTATGAAATCTCTTCGGATCCAAGAAGAAACCAATCCATTCTCCTTCACAGGAACAATTTTCTAAATTCTATGGTAGATACCGGCATATGCAGAATACTATATCACTTTTCTTATTAAATTGAGTGTCATTTTTGAAAAAATTAGTTTCACTATGAAGATTACTTATACAGGTTAGTAGAATGAAAGTTTTTTAACCTTAATTTTTATAATTTACGGCATTTTTCTCCAAAATTTTGAGGAGCAATTGCACAAGCTGTTGCCTGTTCAAAGGTCTGCAACACTCTCCCAAAAATGGATTTTTTTTGGCTTGGCGTCCCTTCACAGCCAATGGAAATTAATTATTAATAACAATCCTTGCTATGAAAATTTGAATCCACCAATAAAATAATTCCAATGAATTTGACATTTCATCAAAATGATAATTTTGATGAAAATTTTGGAAATATGAACCCAAATTGTGATTCTATTCTAATATTTGGGTATAATCTAATCTGGGATTTGAATAGATTAAACTTTCTAGTTTATTTTGATATAATGTCCTTCTTCCTAGGTACCCTTATTAAAGTTCTATTAGGGTTCACTTCAACGTTCGACACTTCATTTTTAGTTTCTTTAACACTTACACTTTCACATTAAAATTTAAATATTTAAACAATTACTACACACAAAGGATTGAAATAACTTTCAATTTACACAAAATAAATCAGCAATTTAATATGCATAAGCCATTTCCTCAAAATATCATTCTTATACGTTAAATTTTACCTAGAGTTTCGACCCTTGTCAAAGCTATGATTTTATTGAACTATTTTCCACATTTTTGGTAAAATTTATACTAATAATATTAATATTGAACTAACTATTGTTCTCAAATTTTAGATTGATGTCTATTTCAACATAATTTCATAAATTCACACATGCAGCTAAGTGATGCAAGACGTGTCACCTTAACGAAGTTCCTTTCGAAGTGACTTTTGGAAAAATGGAACCTTTTGATGATTCTTACGAATAAATAAGGCTATTGTGTGATACAACTATAAGCAATTCTCTGGTAAAACTCAACTTTCAACTTATTATAGGTTCTAGTAACAAATTTCTAATTTATATGCCATTCAAATATCATCTTTGATATAGGATTACCTATTTTGATTTCTTATGTAATTCTACCTTTATAATCTTAAATAAAATCATCTTATAACTATTTAATTATTACTAAGTGCTCTCATAACTTTAGTTCTTTTTATAATTCTTATTCTTCTCAACCTTCCAATCAACGATACCCCTCAAAAGTGGCAATAATAAAAATGATTATCCATATACTTTGGGCTGTACTAAAATTACTAAATTATCTATTATTTTAACTATTCAATGGTTTGGGTATCTTAAAAAAAATCATAATAACTATTTAAAATCATGACAATTGCCCTAAATGAAAAATTGATAATTTTTCTTAAGTAAAATTTAAATTTTTCATTTAAAATTTTAACTATTATATTAATTATATTCATTTAAAAAATTACTTATCCTATAAACTTTAATCTATCCCTGGTAATATTTATACAAATCATTTATATTAAAAATGCCTCTAAATCCTCCTCCATCAATATACTCCAATTCATAGGAATTCTGTCCGTCATTATTTCGAATCCTATATGGACCTTCAAAAATTGACATAAGCTTCGCACACAAACTTTCCCTAATGTTGGTTACTCTATGTGCCCTTAATAAAAATAAATCTCCCTGCTCAAAATTAACTTTCCTACCCTTCATTTTCTTAGACATTCTATTTAAATATTTTTCCCCACTGCGCTGGATATTTCTATTGGCTTGGTCCATAGCTTGTCTATACGTGACATCATTTTGTATAGTCCATGGTCTATCAGGTTGTTGTCCAGTCATCAGATAATAAGGAGTTTGTTCAGTAACTGTATTTGGTAAGAAGTTCATGTTGATTTCAGAACTGTCAAATGTTGTGACCAATTTATATGTTCTTGTACATAGATTCTTAAAAATTTAATAATTTCTTGTATGTATCTCTCTGATGGATTTGATTGTGGATGTCTAATACTTGTAAATTGAAGTTGGATATTATTCTGTTGGCAAAATTGTTTAAATCTGTGGCTCTGAAAATAAGTTGCATTGTCTGCAATGCATGTTTTGGGTTTACCTACATTGTCAAAATAATTTGGAAATGCTGATTTTATTGACGCCACATTAGTTCTGTTGGTTGGATATAATTTAATAAATTTTGAAAAAAATATCTACAATAATAAAAATATGCTTCTCATCTGTTTCTGTTGGTATTAAATCTGTTAAAAAATCTACAGCAACAATTTCCAATGGTTCCCTAGCTAAAATGTTTTTAGGTGTATTAAAGTTCACAATATTTCGATGTTTATTTCTTTGACATATGTCACACAGCTTAGTAATGTTTTTAATTATTGTTTTGTCCTGTTTACTTATATAATTTTCTCTGAACATTAACCAAATTTTCTTACTACCTGCATGCCCATTATTGACATGTAGATTCAACAAAATCTCTTGAGCCAAATCTTGTGAAACAACATAACATTCCTGTTGTTTTACCCTCTTGATATAAAAGTCATTTATTATTATCGTTCGTCGTTTGTCACTTTCCCTCAAAGTCAGTTGATCCTGTCTAATTGTATCGAGTGAAAACAATCCTTCCATTTCATTCATAATGGTAGGGGAGCAAAGTATGCTAAATGTGCAGTCACTCGAGCGCTTTGGAGACCTATTGGGTTATGAATAGTAGGTCCTAAAACCAAAAAAAGTTAAGTAACATTTTCTATTTTAGTGGGCGCTTGCCATTTTTTAATTTAATTTTCCATTTCCAACAATTGTTTTTTCCGATTATAACGCCATCTATGCATAATTCGAAAAAATGTTTCGAATAAAAGTTACTTATTTTTTCGTAAGGAATCCAAATCTGCAATAAAAAATGGGGGCTCCTATTTAAGATTTTAAAGTAACCCCCCACCCCACCTCCGTGGGGGGGCGTGTTTGGTGCCATTCGATAGATTTTTTAAAAATAATTAATAGGTATATTTTACAGTTTTTCGATTTGATGTTCATTTCGCGAAATATCGCGGGATTCGTATTTAAAATATTAAATTTACCCCCCACCCCTCTCCGTGGGAAGTCGTGTTTAGTATCATTCGATAGATTTTTAAAAAATATTGAGACGAATTTTTTAGTTTTTCGATCTGTCATTCATTTCGCGAAATATTCGCTTTTTTCTTGTGAAATTTTGGGACTCACCCATTTCCTTACGCCCGGCTCAAATCGTCAGATTTTTAAAATATACACTCTTTTGCATGTACTTAACTTACCTTTAACAATTTATAAAATAGTACTTTTATTTAATTTATATATAAAATAGATACTTACCTTTAACAGTTTATAAACGAATAACAATTTTTAAATAATACAATTTTGTATTATTTAAAACAATACATTTCACAAAGATCTGTTTGTTTATATTGCACAGACATTTTTTTGTTTAAATTGTTTTCCATGAAATGTCGTTAATCAAAATAAATATTTCACTATTAATTGAATATTCCTTAAAATTTGTTTGTTTAAATGTAAAAAAAGCAATAACACCAGCATTTGTAATCTAATATTAACAACTTTTCTTCTTTTATCTTTTTTATATATAATGTACTTGTTTATTTTTGTATTAAATTTACTTTAATGAATAATGTTCTGAAACGTAAATAAAATATTCTATTCACTTATGAAGTAGATCTATAAAATATAATTTGGCTACTTGCACTTAATCTGCAGGTATTATCTTTGTGTGATTTGGATTTGTAGCAAGAATATTGTTTTTTAATACTGTCTCTCCATCTCTATATATTTCCTCTTTCTATCTCTCTGTATTTCCTTTCTCTAGTAGTTTCTTTTCTCCTTTCTTTCTAAAATATGTTGAGCGTTGCACAAATTAATGTAAGATCATTACATAATAATTTTGATTTGCTAAAAGATCACTTACAAAACAAAAACTATGATATCTTAGGTGTTACTGAAACTTGGTTAAACGGTGATATAAGTGATGAAGTTTCTGAAATCAATAATTATACATTTATTAGACAAGATCGTTTGCTGAATGCTGGAGGAGTTGGTATTTATATAAAAAATGGCTTACATTTCTCCGTAATCTTACAAGAATGTAAGCGCTTCATTGAGCATATTTGGATAAAAATCACCCAAAATCATAATGTATTAATAATGGGAATTATTTACAGGCCGCCAGGCTCAAGTCATAGAGAATTCTTGGATTATTTCGAGGATCTTTTACCACAGTTTTACGTTCAGTCGGGTAAAATTGTGTTCTTGGGTGATTTTAATATAGACCAATTAGACGTTAACTTTTCTTACACTTCCCAACTTAATAATATATTTGAGTCTTTTGACATAAAACAGTTAGTTAATGAACCAACTCGTGTGACTGACAGAACATCTACTTTAATTGATTTAATATGTTCAAGTTTTGATGGTGTTTTTGATGTGGAGAACTTAGATATCAATATCTCCGACCACTTTCTCACATGCTGTAAAATTAAGTTTGAAAAGCCTCCGCCAAATAATGTTTCATTTACATACAGAGCATTAAGTCGCATTAATTTAGAAGAGTTTCAACGGGATCTTGAGGGTGCATCCTTGCACAACCAATATTTAATTAATGATATTGATGAAAAAGTGACATTTCTTACAAATACATTACTCAATATATTTGATAGGCATGCCCCCTTAAAAACATGTACAAATAAGCAAAAACCATATTGCCCCTGGATTACAGACAATATACGACTTACGCAAAAACTGCGAAACCGAGCTCTAAATAGATATCGTCGTAGTAGGGATCCGGAACACTGGAATTACTACAAACAGATTAAGAACTTAATATAACTACTTCTACTATTAGACGTGAAAAAAAGATTTATTTAAACAATAAACTTCAAAACTGCAACGTAAAAGAAAAGTGGACTGAGCTTAGGAAGATTAATGTACTTAACAGAAAACAAAATCATATTCCAGATAATCTTAAAGACGTTAATAAACTTAATCAACATTTTACAGCGGCTTGTTCAATTAATCAACAACCCAGTAATGAACTTCTAAGTTTTTACAGAAATCATTCTATGCCAGTTCAAGAACCATTTCGTTTTAATACAGTGTCTATGGAGGACGTTGCCGATATTATCTTGAGTGTAAAATCAAAAGCCTTTGGACAGGATGATCTTAATATAACTCTAATTCAACTTTGTTGCCCCTTTATCGTGCCTTTTATTACGCATATTGTTAATAGCTGTATCACTGAGTTTTACTTTCCCGCATCTTGGAAAAGAGCAAAAATTATTCCTTTACCTAAAATAAAGAATCCAACTGAATTTAATCACCTGCGATGTATATCTATCCTACCCACGTTCTCGAAAATAATCGAAAAAATTATGGAAAAGCAAATGAGCAATTTTTTGGAAAAAAATAATATTATTGCTGCTAAGCAATCAGGATTTAGGACAGGTTATAGTTGTGAGACAGCGATTTCCGATATAATTGACAATATAGTATCCGCAGATGATAGAAAGTATGCAACAGTTTTAATTCTCTTGGACTATTCGAAAGCCTTTGATATGATCAATCATGAAATTTTAATATCAATTTTAAAACATATAGGCTTCGATGAAGCTTCATTGAATTTAGTAACATCGTATTTAACTCTTCGTACTCAAACTGAGGTAATTGACGAAAAGCGATCAAATATATGTAATATTCTGTCAGGGGTTCCTCAGGGAAGTATCTTAGGACCTTTGCTATTTAAAATTTATACTTTTAATATTATAAAGTCCTTAAAACATTGTGACTATCATCAATACTGCGATGATACACAACTAAAATATTCCTTCGCTCCTCATGAGGCGCAGTTAGCCAATGCAAGAATTAATTCTGACCTTCAGGAAATTTTAACTAGCTCTAACAAACATCTACTTAAAATAAATCCCTCTAAATCGGTAGCCATGTTGTTCTGTTCTGAAAATCAACGTGAGCATCTGTCAACGAATATTATACCTTGTATAGATAACAACACTATTATTTTTCAAGCATCTGCCAAAAATTTAGGACTTACTATGGACACTAAATTAAATTTTAACAATCACATTAATTTGTGTTTAAAAAAGGCTTACTCCATGTTAAAGGCTTTATACCCCCCACAGGCATTTTCTTAATATTAAAACAAAGGCAATGCTTTGTGAATCGTTGATTCTTTCTCATTTTAATCACTATGATCATATATATGGACCATTTTTAAGTGTTGTTAATAAAAAAAGGGTACAAAAAGTACAAAATTCTTGTCTTAGATATATTTTTGGAATACGCAGACGTCAGAGGGTTTCTCACAAACTTCTTGATCTTGGCTGGTTAAACATGTTTAACAGGCGAACTTTGCACTCGCTAAACTTTACATACAAGATCATTAAAACAAAAACACCCAAGTATCTGTACAATAAATTAAACTTCAGTAATGAAATGCACCGAAGAAACTTGAGACCTACAACCTTACATAGAACTCCCCAGCATAATAAGCAAATCTTTAAGAAAATATTTTCTTATATCGCTCCATCACTTATTAATAAATATAAAATTTTTAATTGTAATTTATCTCCTATTACTTTCAAAAAGAAAATTAAAGCTCTACTATTAAATTATCAATAAAAAATGTGTAAACAGCTCTTTTCTTTCTTCTCGTTTATTTTTCTTTTTCTCATCTTTTCTTTTCTTGTACTTTTCCTTTCCTTTTTTCTTCTTCTTCCTTCTATGTGAATTTAGAATCAGATTTTTTTTCTTTTTGTTTAGGTTAAGTTATTAGGTTAATTATTATTATAATGTAACAATTTTTTTATTTAGATAGTTGGCGTTCAACAGCCCTGCATTTTCTGGTAAGGTACAGATGCTGATATCAAAACGCATTGTTCCTACCACATTTCAAATCTATGTTTTTTTTTTTGTAAATTTATATATTTTTTTTTGGACAATAAACGTCTTATTATTATTATTATTATTTACCTTATCTTAATCTGACAATTTCGAGTATTGTTAAGGATAGATTTTTTTTTTCGTGCCCCCCTTAACGAACTCCCCTGTGTTAAGAGCCAATATATGGTAGAGGTACATCTGCAGGGTACCAGATTTCTCCCCATATGATAATCTGACGCGCTCGAGTAACTGCAAAAATCCCCGCTTGGGCTCCCCTACCATAATGTTTATTCCAATATATACTTTGTTTTCACTGACATTTCTGATCTCATTGTCTATTGACAATGCATCGGCTACTATATTAAGTTTACCTGATATATATTTTATTTTGAAATCATATTCTTGGAGTAACAAAGCTCCCCTATGTATGCGATTGTTCAATAAACGATTATTCATAACATTAATTAATGATAAATGATCTGTCTCTATAAAGAATTTACCACCTAATAAATAAAATCTTAACTTATTAACACAAAATACAATACTAGCAAATTCCAATTCCCCAACACTATATCCTTGCTCATATGATCTAGTTAAACGAGATACAAAACTGATAGGTACTTCTATCTCATTCTGACATTGCAATAATACTCCTGACAACTTATGCATAGATGCATCTGTTCGTAAAATAAATGGCAAGCTATAATCAGGATGATACACCTTCAAATTTTGGCAAAATTGGTTTGTAATATTTTCAAACGCTAATTGTTGCTCTTTACCCCAATAGCATTTCACTCCCTTCTTGAGTAAATGATTTAAAGGAACTATCTTTTGGCTCAAATCAGGCACAAGCCTTTTAAAATAGTTGATCAAACCAAGAAAACCACGCAAATTTTTAATATTTTTAGGAGTAGGGTATTCCTTTATTCTTTCTACTCTCTCCTCATCCATTGAAACTCCCAAATTATCTATTTTATATCCCAAAAACGTAACACTATCTTGAAAAAATTGGCATTTCTTTATATTTATTTTAAGACCCGCTAAATCTAATTCTCTTAATAATATTTCTATATGTTTTAGGTGTGAAAATTCATCTTTTGAAAGTATAAGGATATCGTCTATATAATGAAGAATAAAATCATCATATTTATCTAAAATATTATGAAGAGCACGAACCAAAGCACTACATGAACTTTGCAAACCATAAGGCACAACACAAAATCTGTACAGAACGCCATCAATCATGAAAGCTGTATAATCTCTGGATTCATGGGCTAAAGGAATTAACCAAAAACTATGTCTCAAATCTACTTTGCTATAATATTTTGCCCCCGTTATTCTCCCGAAAATAGTTTCCGTTGTAGCAGGTGCTTCGTATTGCGGTATGGTGTGATTATTTAAATTTCTTGCATCTAGACAAAGTCTTAATTCTCCACTGCTCTTTTTGACTACAACAATTGGATTTATTATTCTTGAATTACATTTTTCTATTATTCCATTTTCTAACATCTTTTCTACTTCTCTATTTACCTCACTTCGGTATCTATATGGTATCGGATATGTTTTCGGTCTAAAATCTTGGATATTTCTAACTTCTATTTTGTGAACATAATCACTAGCAAATCTATTTTCCTCATTTATGAGTCCTTCATACTTTAATAATATTTTCTTCGCTTCTCCTATCCACTCTTTCTTACATATTACTTCCTCCTCCATTATATCCATACTACTTTTACACACATCATCATCAACGTCTTCATATAATACATTATTAATATCTATATAATCATTATTTATCAATTCATTGCCCTTTTCTGGACTTAATTCATTAAATATTTCATTATCCTCCATATACATTCTCCTCATATTCATCAATTCCTTGTCCTTTTCTGGACATAATTCTTCCTCAAATTTCACACACTCCTCCTCTACTTGTACCAAACCTTTCTCATAATTAATTACCATACCCATTTTGTCTAACATATCCGATCCAATCACAATATCATATTTCATCTTATCAATGACAATCAGTTGTAGAATATAATCTTTTTTAATTAATTTAATATGACCAACAATACTTTTATTAACATGTGTGTGTAATCGTTTTATTATTTGCACCTACTAAACTTAACTTTGGAATTTTAAAACATGAATCTTCTAAATTCAAATTTTTAATGACATCTTGACTAATTAATGAAATCTCTGACCCTGTATTCAATAAAACTTTAAAATATTTACCACAAAATTGAACTTTAATAAAAATTAATCCCCTGAACTTTTTAGATACAACATTAGCTCCCATGTCCAAAAATTCCCTATGATGCTCGTACAGTTTGGTTGCTATATTGCCTAGCAGGTGCGATCTACAAAATTCTGTTCAAATGACTCCATTTGAACACCTGATGACGTTGATGGTTGATCAGAAATTTCACCATCCATGACTACATTATTTACACTAAATTGTGCCCTATTATCACTATTTCTACCATTGTTGTTGGAAGGCTGATTCGAACTCGAATTGCCCAAGTCTCCTCTTGGTGATCGTCTGCTATCACCATTATTATCATTATTATTGTAAAAATTATTATTATTATTATAGTTATTTCTATAACCATTATTTCTATAATTATTGTCTCTATAATTATTATAGCCCCTGTTATTATTATTATATTGGTTATAATTATTATAACCTCCACGTCCATTATTATTTCTATTATTATTGTAATTGTTATTTGATCTATTATTTTGACTTCTGTTTTGATTATTATAATTATTGTTATTATTGTTGTTATTTTTATTATTCCAAGTTTGATTATTGTTATCCCAGATTTAGCCATACGGCCCACACTTATTGTTATTATTATTATCATTTCTGTTGTCATTATAATTATTATTATCAATAAAGTTTTGAAAATTGCCATTATTATTATTTCTAGCTCTATAACTTTGAAAAGCTTTTTCCTTTTCAATAAGAAAATTGCAGAGCATGTTGAAGTCGGTAAAATGGAAATTTAGTCGGATATTCTCTATCTGATTTTCAAAATGAACTACTATGTGGTTCACCAGTTCTTTCTCTGTTAGTTTTCCATCCAGATACTGGGCAGCACTATATAACCTCATAGCATATAGATGCATGCTTGTTCTAGAGTTTGAGTTATATCTTCCTCCAAACAATTCTGCTCTCACAACTTGTTGTCTGGACCAGGCCCGTGCGCAGAATTCGTTTATGGGGGGGGGGGGGGGTTTGACATAAGTGTATCATGTTAGGTTATGAAGTTAATAAAAAATAATAAGAAACTTTTCTTATAAATGAAGACATTTTATTGTGTCTTGGTCTTGACTTGATATTCAGTTATTATATAATAAATTAACTCTGCGAGGTGTAGAAAAAAACTTCTCCAAAACTCTTTGCGGATCGACCTCGACATCGCGATGTATATTGAGCGAAGCTAATCCGTTCAGCCGATCTTCAGACATTGTAATACATGACATAATGCTCCGAATAAAAATCAACGAAACCTTCACAATGTTCTAATTGCAGTTGTGAATCGTGCCCGCCCTAGAAATTCAAATAGATTTTCTGATATGAAATGACCTATTATATAAATTAAAATATACCTGTCCTGCTTCCGTTTCTTGCTTGCATGCTTTTTTTTCTGCAGATCCGGCCTGAGTTTGAACCGTTGGAAGTTTATCTTGATTACATTCACCCACGTCCTATCAATAAACAAAAGGTATCATCAATACTATAAACTGTAGCACAATAACCTGCAAATCCTTGCTGCGATTGATATTATACTGAAATCAACAGCATTCGATACTTACATTTTTGTGTTCAATCCGCGGTTTTTTACACAAAAAGCGACGAATGTCCATGGTAAAAAATATGAGGATCGAAAATCAATCAATGTCAACAAACAGTCAACAAATGTCCGCACAGCTCGAACAGCTGACTAGTCAGTTCGAGTCAGTTGTATCGATACTATGGAGACCTACACAGAGGAGAGGAATCGAGATAGGACGACCTTGAAATTTGTGTACACTATTTTGCCTGTTTGCTTGGTTTGTCACTAGGCGGAGTTGGCGTAGAGATAGATGCTAGTTTTGCATTGGAGTGAATGTGAAAATTTTGAAAATAATTAATTATTCGTAGTTAATATAAAATTACTGGTTTTGGTGGTTAATATTATTTAAATATGAGTGCCAAGAAAGCTTACACTAAAAGAACTTTCTTCGTACCGGGATTTATATCGAGTTATCGTTCCGTTAAAAAATTCAAAAGGGAACTTAACGAAGTTAATAGACTTTTTTTATAATGATTTGTTTTTATGTTATTTATAACGTTCATGGATTATATTCGTTTGTATGTTATTTCGTTCGGTGTAAATAAAATTTGTGTATTATCTACCTATTATTGGTTTTTATTTTAACATTTTAACCTGAAAATGGTAGTGATAATCGGAGGATCTTGAAAGTTTTTCTGTCGAAACAATGCATTTTTTGAGACAAAATATTTCACAAAAATTAACATTAATTTTATAAAAGTCAGACTGTCGGTCTGTAGTTAATTTACATATTATATTTTTATTAACTAAATTTAAACATCAGTTAGCCCACAAACGATGCTTTGCGTTTCCACTCCTTCTTACAGGTCTCCATAATCGATACTATCGATGGTTGCATTCACAATGACACTGATAATAGGAGGTAAAAAAGGCGGGAAAATTCAAAAAAAACGTGCACAAGATCGAGAAAGTTGAGAATGTCGAAACAAAAATTGACAACAAAATATTTATTATCAAGTCGGTTTGACTTTCGTAGAATAAGGACTATTGCTAGTGGAAAATTATGTGGAAAAATTCTCGATGGGGGGGGGGGGTTAGAACCCCCAAACCCCCCCCCCTGCGCACGGTCCAGACTCTGGACTGTCCCCAGAAAAATTCCAAAAACTTCTTTTGAAAATTATCAAAATCTTGGATTTCATTCTCCACATTCGTGTACCAAATCAACGCTTCACCCTTCAGCTGATTTCTAATGACTTCACGAAATTCGTCGAAGTCATTGTATTGTAAATATTTGGTCATGAGTATACGAATAAATGGTACAGGATGTTGAGATTTATAATCTCCATTAAAATAGATTCTGTTCTCTGATGTTTCTATTGTATGGACTATTGTTCCTTTTGTTGTATTCCTAATCTTCTTCTCCATCTTTTTTATCTCTTGCTTTACTTCTTTTACTTCAAACTTTAATTTATTCTCCAATTGATCTTCTTTCTCCTTGGATGTTTTCTGTTCTTTCTTGATTTGATTTATATTTTCATCTACCATGATAAATCTTCTGTTCGTCCACTCTACTTCCTTTTCTATATCTTCTTCTACTATATTTATTCTTTCTTTATGCTGTTGAATTTGTGTTTTTGATAATTTACTTTAATTTAGTAAAACCAAAGATAGAGAAAAACAAATAATTACGCGTTAATCACTAACATTCTAAATATAATTATACAACCTTATAGAGTAAGTTAACTCTTAACACTACTTACTATCTACATTCTCAAGTGTTAGTAAACCCATGATTAAAACTAAATTACAGGTGTGTATTAACAACCCTTAACACAATATAACTAAGAACCATAAACAACAATTAACCTAAACGCATCCTATTAACTTTACCCAACATTGACACTAGAGCGAACAAATTCTATTAATCACCCCAGAATTCAATGAGGGACTAATTCATTAGGACCAGTTAAAACTACATTACTACAAACTTAAACATATATGATATGGTTCCGGATATCAACATCTAAAACTCAAGGTAAAAGATAATCCATAACGTCTACTTGCTTTCGTAGCGATAGGAAGACACAATCTAGGTAAAGATACTAGCAAGCGCACTATACGCATAGTATAGGGTATGCTAAAAGGTAAAAGAGATAATTGCAAGCCCACATCTACTCGTGGTATGCACAAAGGTAAAAGGTAATAAAAATCCTAACTGTAATACCTAAACTGTACTATTGACGTGATCCAATTCTATATTCACGACAAGAACAGAGAAGGACAGATTCTTAGGACTTTAAAATAATCAAGATAAAGATAAGATATACATTCAATCAAGATATAGATAAGAGATAAACTCATCAAGGTAAAGGTACGAGATAAACTCAAACTAAAGGTAAAGATAAACTCACTTCAGGTAAAGGTAAAGATAAACTCACATCTACCTTTTCATATTTAAGGTAGAAGAACATCTACTAACATAATGCTCAGTAGGGAGACAAATAAGGTAACTCACATACTCACATCCACTAATCCAAGCAAGTGGTAGAGACAGGTAACCAAATTTAAAGTAATAAGATATGTTAAAACTCAAATCATTTAAAAGATAACAGCATAGGAGATGACAACCAAGTTAAACAGACTGACTTACTGCTGAATATCAGAACGATCCAATTCTACATGACACATTCTAATTTCAACCTAAGAGATACTCTAGGAACAACTTATAGATATTAATATATTTTTGAGCCAAGTGAAGTGCCCAAGTCCAGGGTGATCAGTCCTGAACCCACGCTAAACCCTGACACAGTAAGTAAGTGAATGCATAAGCTTTATGGCCATGGTCCACGAGCTCATGCAACCGTCAATCAAAGAAAATATTATAGAAACGGTTTCCTAACTATCCCTATAAATATCTATCTAACCCAGAATTCAAGATGGGGAAAATTCACATTATCCATCCTGCACTCCTATGATATATAGTTTGGACTTTCAAGAGACAACCAACAGCAAAATGAACAAGTCCATAAACTAAGATATTAACCAACATTAAGATAAGATAATATAAGATAAAATAAGATAAAAGGCATAACAACAGATGTTAACCAGGTAAACAAAATATATAAACAGATCATAAATAACAAACTGGCCCTCACAATTTAATCTTCATCTGAAGATGAACCATCTGAATTGTCAGACAAGTTATGTGGACCTACAGTCTTATCCTCAAGTAAATCTTTGACATGAAACCTTCCTAGTTTCCTGCCGGTGGAAGTTTCCTTCAACTCATAAATCAAAGGGGAGATAACCTTAATAACAGTGCAAGGTATGTATTTTTGACACAACTTGGCAGATTGGAAATTCACTTTATCTGACTTGACAAAATTTTTCTTCAAAACGGAATCTCCGACTCTGAACGATAAGGCTCGCTTTCTGAGGTCATAACGGCACTTATTTCTGTCATAAGATGCTTTCAAACGTTTGCGAACATCCACATATATGTCAGGAAGATGCTGAATATCTTCTAAGCGGTGTAACTTATCTGATATTGCAGGAAAATTAGTGGCATTTTCTGAGATTTTACCAAAATAATCACCAGAAAGAGGAACATGACGACCAAACATTAAGTACGATGGAGGACATTTGGTTATTTCGTGAGAAGAAGTCCTGATAGCTTGTACTATAGAGTGGATATGAGTATCCCAGCTCTCTGATCAGGAAATGAATATGATCTTAAAGCAGTAACGATAGATTTGTTTACTCTTTCAGTATGATTAATTTGAGGATGATAGTTCGCATTGTACCAGATCTTTTGTACATTATATTTAGACATGAGATCACGAAAAGCCTTGGCTGTGAACTGGGGTCCATTATCGCAAGACACGATCTGTGGAACACCATAAATTAGGAAAACTTCATTCTCTAGATACTTGATAATGGCTGAAGTAGTTGCTTTAGACATAGTATGCACCAAAGGAAATTTTGTAAAGTAATCAACAACTACTAAGGCATATTGAGCACCTTTATACGACCTAGGATAAGGACCAATAAGATCCAAAGATATAAGTTGGAATGGAAAATCGATCCGTAGATAACTACCCAGTAAACCTGGTTGAGGAAGATTTGTCGACTTGCACGTACTACAGATTTTGCATCGAGCTAAATAAGCACGAACAGTCTGGCGCATCTTCGGCCAGTAATAGAGCTCGGATATACGACGGAAAGTTTTGTAGAACCCAAAATGAGCTGCAGTAGGATGGTCATGAAAGGTGGCCAAAACCTCTGCTCTATTCGGAGTTGGAACGACTATCTTCCATTCCGACATTCCAGTAAGGGCATCCATAGAACTTAACACATGTTTATACAATACACCATGCTTAACTTTAAAATCAGGAAATTTACCTGGAACATTCTGGACATCATACAACATTTTTCGATACCAGTCATCTGGTTGTAAAGTAGATAAGTCTAACAAATTAATATCAAAAGTTCTAGATAGTGCATCAGCGACTACTACACCTGCAGCTTTACGATGAACAATTTTATAATCATATTGTGCCAATTTTAAAATCCACCTAGCCAAACGAGGAGATGGGTTCTTCATACTCTGTAGCCACACCAAACTACTATGGTCAGTTATGACCGTAAATGAACGACCTTCAAGAAAATATCTGAAATGCTCAATACCCGTAATTATGGCTAACAACTCTTTTTCGGTTGTAGTATAATTTTTCTGGGCTTTGTTTAATTTCCTGCTTGTATAGGCTATAGGGTGTTCCTCTCCATCTACAATTTGATAGAGTACACCACCAGATGCTGTGTTTGAACAATCAGTCATTAAATAGAAAGGCTTAGTGAAATCTGGGGCTACCATAACTGGGGAGTTGGTGAGAGCCTCCTTGATTTTAATGAAAGCTTCATTAGCTTCAGGAGTCCACACAATATTTTGTTCCTTTTTCCTATTTTGAAGTAAGTCAGTAATAGGGGACAACAAGGTAGAATAAGACTTAACAAACTTTTTATAGTAACCCACCATTCCTAACAATCGACGAACCTGGGTGGTATTCTTAGGCACAGGAAAATCACGAATAGCTGACACTTTGTCAGGGTCAGTATGTAGGCCGTGAGAATCAACAACATATCCTAAAAACTTAATAGAATCACGACAAAAGCTGCTTTTATCTAAGTTAATAGTCAAATTTGCATCTTTGAGACGCTGAAACAACTGTTGCAATACAGAGATATGAGTGTCGAAATCAGGAGTAATGACTAGAATATCATCAAGATAATATTGACAATAGGGATCTAAAGCAGGACCTATTACCAAATCCATTAATCTACACATAGTCTGGGGAGCAGACACCAGACCAAAAGGCATTGTAGTAAACTGGTACAATCCTTTGCCACTTACTGCAAAAGCCGTAAGTTTCTTACTCTCTTCGCTTAATGGGATCTGTAGAAATGCCTTCTTTAAGTCGATGGATGAAATGTATTTAGCATTTTGTAGCTTGGTGAGGATGATATCTATACGAGGTATAGGATAGGCATCCCTATTCATCGTAATGCTGTTCAGTTTACGTCCGTCAAAACAGACACGAAAAGTCCCATCCTTCTTCTTTGTCATCCATAAGGGACTACAAAAGCTAGACGAGCTCTGCTCGATAATACCAAGCTTAAGCATTTCATCCACCTCCTTAACTAAGCTCTCATGCCAGGCTTGAGGCAATGGATACTGGTATTGTCTGAAGGGCTTAGACGAACCCACATCAATGTGATGTTCGATGAGATGAGTTCTGCCTAACTGATTCTTCGAAGAGATAGAAGAGAAGGATTTGATGACATTATTCACCTGCTCTAACTCCTGAGCATTAAGTCTACTCATATCTTTACCTGCATCAACGCAAGAGATATTAAAAGAAGAGACAGATAAAGAAAATTCAGAAAAATTCAATTCACTATTAAAAGTTTTCAGAAACTCCATCCCTAGGATAACTGAATTCTTAACAGAAGGTATAACAAAAAATGTAATCATCCTTTTACATGAACTAACAGAAATCTCAGTTGTGAACTGACCTAAAATTGGTTGGACCTGACCATCAGCTGTAGTCACTTGCAAACTCTCATCCATTCCTATCTTAACATTAGAATTCTGGAGAAATTCCAGACCTAAAGAACCTAAAATAGAGATATTGGACCCTGTGTCCAGTAAAGCTAAACAAGAATGTCCTAAGATAGATATTTCAAGGTATGGACGATTATCCTTGTTTTTTCTAACTAATAATGAATTAATGTCAATATCAATGAGGGAAGATAAGGGATTACTTGGAGAAACTACAGAAGAATCACAAAGGTCATGGTCAACTAACGTCCTCTTTTCGGTTGGTATCTGCCGTTCCGTGGTCTTTTGTCTTTCGGTGGAGGTTGGGATGTTTGGGTGGTTGAGGCATGGGCCTCCTGACTCGAGAAACTGCTTCCTGGGTTTTGAGGATTTTCTAGGGTATTCCCTGTATTTTGATGAGGAGTGGGAGCCAGGGGAGACGACCCACCCCTTCTGTCGTTTCCCGAACAGAATTCGCACTCAAACTTACGGACTCCTTGATGTCCACACCCATAGCAAAACAACCCTCTCGGTTCAGAACAGTCAAAATACCCATGTCCTGGCTGACGACAATTCCAACAGGTAATTCTGGAGTTAAAAGTAGCGACATTACCAGACCGGGAATAATTTGGCCTACCAGAATAGGAAGATTCGTTGTTTCTAACGCTTGACCGACTAGGGACACTAGATATAGGGTCAGAAGACCATGACAAAACTTCTTCTAACCTCTTACATTTTTCTGTAAGGTCAGCAATCGAGAGAATGTCAGTGAGTGCCAGACTAGGATGATAAGACGGCAACAAATTTTTCTTAATGATTCTCACTATATGGGACTCAGAAAGAGGGACTTCCAAACGTTTACACAAACTGACAACTTCATTGATGAAGATGGTGACTTTCTCCTGGGGAGCTTGTTTCCGGGATTTAATTTCGTCAAATGATGAAGAATGGCAAATAGTTCCAAATAAAAAACGTGGGAGAACCAGTCCGGAACAACATTCCAAACTTAAACAAACCAAAATAGATAACTACTGGCTCAACACACCAACAGCAAATAAATTTAATGTATTAATTAATGAAGAGACACAAGAAGCAGATACTGAAGAGGAAAAAAAACAGGAAGAGAAGCCCCCACCAATATTTATTGCCGGTGTTAAAAACATCCAACCATTAAACGAACTACTAAACACTATAGCCAAAGATAAACATTTAATCAGAGTGTTGAATGAAGAACAAGTCAAGGTACAGGCCCAAACAATTGAAATATACGACAGTATAATAAAAGCACTTGATGAGAAAAAAACCGAATATCATACATATCGTAAGAAGCAAGATAAACCCTTTAGAGTAGTGATTCGCCATCTTCATCCTACAGTGAATATACAAGAAATCAAAAAAGAAATAGAGAGCCAAGGACATATAGTTCTACAAATAACGAATATACTACAAAGAATTACAAAAAAACCCCTACCACTATTTTTTGTGGACTTAAAAATGCAAGATAATAATAAAGAAATTTATAAGATGGAATATTTACTCAACGCAAAAATTGATGTCGAAGCCCCAAGGCTAAAAAGAGAATTAGTACAATGTACCAGATGTCAAAGATATGGTCACACAAAAAATTTCTGCTATCATCAATACAGGTGTGTAAAATGTGCTCTAAATCACAAAACAGCTGATTGCCCTAACAAAATTAGATCTGATCTAGTAAAGTGTGTACTTTGCGGTAATAACCACCCAGCGAATTACAGAGGATGCAGTGTACATAAACAACTGCAAGAAGCAAGATTTCCAACCTTAAGAAAGAAAGAGTCACCGAATCAACTACAAAACCAACAGCTACCAGTGGCTACAACAAATATAAGTACAACACAAAGACCTACATATGCTCAAATGGTAAATACCAACCAACAAGATATTACAATGGTCACTCAGGCAAATGACATGCAGGAGTTAAAGAATATGATGAAAGGGCTTATGGAACAAATGAGCACCATGCTAAACTTATTAACAACACTTGTCTCAAAAATGAACTAATGGCTAATACACTAAAATTTGCCATATGGAATGCTAATGGCTTGACACAACACAAACATGAGTTGTATGCATTTATAGCTAATCACCAATTAGACATAATACTGATTTCAGAAACACACTTCACGAAAAAAAGTTTCATAAAATTTCACAACTATAAAATATATCACACAACACATCCAGATGGAACTGCACATGGTGGGACAGCAATCATTATAAGAAACAACATCAAACATTACCAGACAACTCACTATCAAAAAGCACATATTCAGGCCACAAATGTAGTTGTAGAAGACTGGACAGGACCTATAACTTTTTCAGCTATATATTGTCCACCAAAACATTCAATTAAACAACCAGAATTTAAAACCTTTTTTGATACACTTGGACTTAGGTTTATTTGTGGCGGAGACTACAATTCAAAACATCTAATGTGGGGATCTAGACTTATTAATACCAAAGGACGTGAACTACAAAAAGAAATACTAATAGATAATCTGAACATAGTAACCACAAGGGGGCCAACATACTGGCCTACAGACCCTGCGAAAATTCCAGATCTCCTCGATTTTGTTATAGTGAGAGGAATAAATGAAAAATACTTTAAACCAAAGTCTTGTTACGATTTATCCTCTGACCATTCACCTGTTATCATAACTGTAAGCAAAAACATAACAAAAATAGAAAGGAGCTGTATATTACACAACAACAAAACAAATTGGAGTTATTTTAGATATCAAGTAAATAATCAAATCAATTTAGACATCCCACTAAAGACCGATAAACAAATCGAACAAGCAGTAGAACATTTTAACACAGTTTTACAGGAAGCAGCATGGAACTCAACACCATTACCTACAAATCGACATATGAACAAACACTGTTCCAATACAATACATGAAAAAATAATTGAGAAAAGAAGACTCAGAAAACAATGGCAATTATCAAGATCACCTCAAAGTAAAACAAACCTCAATAAAGCACAAAAAGACCTAAAAAAATTGATAATAGCAGAAAAAAATGCAAGCTTTCAGGAATACCTACAAAAACTAGATGCAACTCAAGCTACTGACTACTCGTTATGGAAGGCTACAAGGACTCTACGAAGGCAGAACTATACAGTCCCACCACTAAGAACACAAACAGGACAATGGGCGAGAAGTCCTCTAGAAAAGGCCGAAACATTTGCGACACACCTTAAAAAAGTCTTTACATCAAATGAGGGAAGTTACTCACTACAAACTGAAGAAGAAATTATTTCGATACTCACAAAACCTTATCAACTAGAACTTCCTGAAAAAAGATTCACAAAAAATGAGGTAAAAAATATTATACAACACAACATCGATCCAAAAAAGGCTCCAGGATACGACCTGATTACAGGAAAAACTCTTCAGCAACTCCCAGAGAAAGGCTTCCAATTTCTGACACAGTTATTTAACTCTATAATGAGACTAGGTCATTTCCCATCACAGTGGAAACTAGCACAAATAACAATGATACCAAAGCCAGGAAAAGAACCAGAAAATGTACAGTCCTACCGTCCTATTAGTCTTCTTCCCGTGGTATCCAAACTTTTTGAAAAGCTGACACTTACTAAGCTAATGCCTATACTAGAAAACAAAAAACTAATACCACCACACCAATTTGGGTTTATAAAACAACATTCAACAATACAACAGGTACATAGAATTGTAGAGAGAATCAACGAGGACTTTGAAAATAATAGGTACTGCTCGGCGGTATTTCTGGACGTAAGTCAGGCATTTGATAAAGTCTGGCATAAAGGCCTATTATGTAAACTAAAACAGAATTTACCTACAAATTACTATATACTCTTAAAGTCATATATCACCAACAGAAACTTCCAGGTAAAGTATGAGAATGAATACACAAACATACAACAAATTCTCGCTGGGGTGCCCCAAGGAAGTGTACTAGGACCTATATTATACCTTATATTCACTGCTGACTTACCGACAGATACACATATCACTACAGCCACATTTGCGGATGATACGGCAATACTATCATCGAACAAAAATCCCAAAATAGCCTCAGAAATCTTACAAAATAATCTAAATAAAATTCAACAATGGATGACAAAATGGAGAGTCAAAATTAATGAAAACAAATCGCTACACCTAACATTTACCACGCGTAGGGAAACATGTCCGGCTGTATACTTAAACGATAAAGGAATCCCACAAGGGGATGAAGTCAAATATCTAGGTATGTACTTGGACAGAAGATTAAACTGGAGGAAGCATATATTTACTAAGCGAAAACAACTGGGTCATAAGTTAAGAACCATATATTGGCTGTTGGGCAAAAAATCAAAACTATCAACTGAAAATAAAATATTAATCTACAAATCCATCCTAAAACCAGTGTGGACTTATGGGATAGAATTATGGGGAACCGCCGCACATTCCAACATTGAAATCATACAAAGATTTCAGTCCAAAATATTGAGATCAATACTAGGAGTTCCATGGTTCATAACCAATGAAGCCATCCATCGGGACGCCGGACTACCATACGTCAAAGATGACATCAAAAAGTGCGCGAAAAAACATACAGAAAAACTTAAAGTGCATCCAAACGTGTTAGCAAAAAATTTAGTGAATAAACCGCGTACTGTTCGTAGGTTAAAACGAAAAGTTCCGTTAGAGTTAAGTGAACAATAGGTACTAAATTAATGTGTATAAGTTTATGTCAGAAATAGTCAGTGTTGTAGGCTAAGTTTTAAAAAAGGGGTGCATCACTGGATGCCTCCCTACATGTCATTCCTAATTATTGTCAGTCCTATTACTTATTGTCTGTTATCTACCTAAACATTTAGGTTTAGATTGTATAGATAGATTGTAATAAATGTGGGGTTAAAAAAAAAAAAAAAAAAAAAAAAAAAAAATTTCGTCTAATAAGTTGTCTTCATAGTTGTAAGGAAGAAAATCAGACTTAAGTTTGGCAACTAACTCTTGCCATGAAGTAAAACTACCTCGATTATTGAGGTACCAAGTAAAGGCTGAATCCTTAAAAAGATCACCTGCTGATGAAAAGCACTCATCTTCACTGTTCCCACGTGCTAGACGCAGACATTCTATTTTCTCTAAGAAACTAACAACATTTTCATTCGAACCACCAGAAAAATGTACACCCCATTTATGAATTGGAGCTGACTTAAAGAAAGGAAATGAATTAACCGAAACACTAGGGTTATGAGGAGTGGAGTGAGCCTGTGGAGTTACTTTAAACTCAAGTTCTCCTTCCAGATTAAGTATCTTGAAGTTAAGAGACTTCTTGATGGCATCCTCTTCCTCGGTTACTGACTCTAACAAATGAACCCTACCTGAAACATGACCTAAACGGGAAGTCAAGCGACCATATAAAACATCACTATGGGAGCCAACAAAAGAGCTAATTTGGGTCTTCAAATCTGCAAGGGTAGCTTCTATTTCACGGACCTCATCACTAAAATTTAGTTGGAAAGCTGACAGAACAGCATGACTCCGATTTGCTGAAGCTTGCTTTAACGCACCTGTCAAAACTATCACTTTAGCCCTATCAGTAGTTAGCGATGGATCAGCTAACTGACGAATTTTCAACTCGTAATCCAATTCAGGGGTTGACAGATGTTCTGCCTTAAAAGATGCCATTACACACCACTGGGAAGTAAACACAAGAATGAGATAAAATGTAAGTAGGTAAAGTTTAACTTACTCTCTGTCCTCAAGTTAATGTTCTGAGTCGATAACTATACCAGCAATGTTTATTTGTTTGGTCCAGTCGTGAAATCCGATGAAATGTACTGCTACACTCCCGATAAACCTAAAATTGAATAATACTTTTAATTCAAGGTAGTGATTCACTATTAATACTACTCCGGACTTGTAAAAATCGATGAGGTTGTTAAATTCAAGATATTTAAATTTTTAATTTTAATTTAATTTATTATTAATACCAAAATAGTTCTTTAACCAATCAAAACAAAGCGATTTATTCAGTCAACACAGTATACTATAGCAAAACAAGTTTATACAAGATATAGATATAAGGTAATGTCCCAAAAAAAAACAACAAGTTGAAGTACAAAACTCAACGTCAAAGTGAAAATCTACCAAACCCAATCACTGAAATCACCAAGATAAAAACCAAAAATTAAAGAAAATATTTTTAAAGCCAAAAATGTAAAAGAAGCCACACGTTGGGTCTAGCCAATTGAAACCTCTATACTCTGGGTATAGAGATTTTTGAAGAGAAGAACTGAATAAAGATGGGTAAAATAAATGATAAGAGATTTAAGACGACAAGAAGAGGGGCTTAGCTCAGGAAAAAAAATTAAAAGGGCAGAGAGACACTAAATCTCAAGTGAGTATTCGGGCTAGCTTCAATACACCGAATATTGGCTTTGGAGATATGAGAAGAAAATTTGGTAATGAAATGATAGTAACTAGGAAGGAAATGAGACTGTTAATACAAAAATGGAAGGAAAATAGATAAGAATGCTAGAGATAAAATAATATCGAGTTACAACAAAGAAAGAAGAAGAAAAAAGGGCGCCAACTCGAACGAACAACTCGGCTCTCAGAACCAAGAAGGTGGACAGGTTCGAGATTTTGAAATAACGAACAACAGGAACTCTATGACACTGGTTACAACCACCTGAAATACAAAATACTAAATACTGATCTTGTCTTGCTATGTTATATACTGGTAATACAGACTGAAATAAAACACCAACCTTAATACATACAAATATATTAATGATAAATGTTAAATACTAACAATTTACATATAACGCAACGTGATAACAGTGATAGTGGATGGGGAAAAGATCAAATAGGACCGCAAAGGCCACTTAACAAGCAATTATCCACTATCACTGGCCAAGCAAAGGTATTAAAATCAAAATCCAAAGCAAAAGTCCGTCAGAATAGCACTTACAACTAAAGTCCTTACAACTAAAAAAGTTAGTAATTATTTCCTAAATTGAACTACGCTAGAGTGAGATCCACAACAAGAACGCTACGGTTACCAAAAATAATAAAGATCTCACCTAGCAAAAACACTAATAAGTAAATATATAATGAGTTATATAAATGAGTTATATAAATGAGTTATATAAATGAGTGATATAAATGAGTTGTATAAATGAGTTGGTCAGTTACTCTTTATATACAATGTAAAAACCTACAAGACATATTCCCTATTTGAAATCCGCGACAAACCTTTAACGACCCCTTCCCTATCAAATTTTTAAGCTACAATTATTATTTATAATGATTATTGAACAAGACCTAATTTTATTTATTGGAAACTACTACTTATATTAAATAAAAAAAAAACCAACGACCTAAAACCCTATCTATCAAGAAATATGTACCTAGTTTACCTCAATTGTATGCATACAAGAAGTTTACAGTGCAAGCAACTATAGAGTACCCAAAATATGTAAATAATAAGATTAAACAACTTATCTTAACCACAGTTCCTATTTAAAAAGGTCCAGATAGGAATGAATTTCCTCTTGGCACGGCAAAAACTAGTGGGCTGCTGTGGTGATAAATCCAATCCTGGATGTTGTGAAATAGGTACTATCCAATCCAATCAAAAGTAACTCTAGGGGTAACCCACACCCTAGCTGCTTACAGTAACTGGCACATATTTATATGATGGCACATTAAATGATGATCCAATTTATATAAATTGACTAGGCTAAGTGTCTATGTGACAAGTAGCTAAGGGACGGAATCTAAAATAAATTTTATCAATTTAATTACATTATTTATAACACTATGTGTAGACAGCACAGGGTCACTGCACTGGAAACCAAAACAAAAAAACTCAGGTTAGGTATACATATGTCATGTCAAACTGAAACTAATTCAAATCATCAAATCAGACATGGCAGGGACATGCGCATGACATGTCTGATATTCGTTAAAACTTTTTTATATTATTACCTCAAAAAAAACCTAGAGCAAAAAGTCTAATGAGAAATTGGAATTTAACTTTAGCACTAAAACATATGGCCTTCACTGTTCCTTTGCAAATGGAAATGAATATCCTTACCGTACTATAAATTATAATGTGACATTTAAATTATTTCTTAACTGAAATTAATATCTACAGATAACGAACGAGATATCTAGGATGGTGAATTTGATTTTATAATGAAGAAATAAAGAGAAATATATCAATATACTCACGTGAGCAAAGCAACACATCGGCGGTATTATAACCTTTTTCCTTTCTTGTAAATAAGTCTCCAGATATAACTACTGCTTGATTATTATTAGTATGGGTTATTGGCTAATGTTCGAGGTCTTTTAGTTATATATTTTCCCAATTTTGCCCAAACTCCGTCACCTAAGTAATGACGATGTGTTGCCTCTTTGTGAGTTCGTGACCAACTAAACTAGAAATCGACAATCATCGATTTTCTTTCTATTGGCGCGCCTGTGCACCGAAAAATCGTTGTTGGATCTTCGCGGGCGTCACCCAAGGATTTTGTAGAGGGGTATACTTTAATCCAATTTTAATTAAAGTAATTTAATTAGTAGCGTGATCGCTACACATTCTCCTTCACAGGAACAATGTTCTAAATTCTATGGTAGATACCGGCATATGCAGAATACTATTTCACTTTTCTTATTAAATTGAGTGTCATTTTTGAAAAAATTAGTTTCACTATGAAGATTACTTATACAGGTTAGTAGAATGAAAGTTTTTTAACCTTAATTTTTATAATTTACGGCATTTTTCTCCAAAATTTTGAGGAGCAATTGCACAAGCTGTTGCCTGTTCAAAGGTCTGCAACACTCTCCCAAAAATGGATTTTTTTGGCTTGGCGTCCCTTCACAGCCAATGGAAATTAATTATTAATAACAATCCTTGCTATGAAAATTTGAATCCACCAATAAAATAATTCCAATAAATTTGACATTTCATCAAAATGATAATTTTGATGAAAATTTTGGAAATATGAACCCAAATTGTGATTCTATTCTAATATTTGGGTATAATCTAATCTGGGATTTGAATAGATTAAACTTTCTAGTTTATTTTGATATAATGTCCTTCTTCCTAGGTGCCCTTATTAAAGTTCTATTAGGGTTCACTTCAACGTTCGACACTTCATTTTTAGTTTCTTTAACACTTACACTTTCACATTAAAATTTAAATATTTAAACAATTACTACACACAAAGGATTGAAATAACTTTCAATTTACACAAAATAAATCAGCAATTGAATGTGCATAAGCCATTTCCTCAAAATATCATTCTTATACGTTAAATTTTACCTAGAGTTTCGACCCTTGTCAAAGCTATGATTCTATTGAACTATTTTCCACATTTTTGGTAAAATTTATACTAATAATATTAATATTGAACTAACTATTGTTCTCAAATTTTAGATTGATGTCTATTTCAACATAATTTCATAAATTCACACATGCAGCTAAGTGATGCAAGACGTGTCACCTTAACGAAGTTCCTTTCGAAGTGACTTTTGGAAAAATGGAACCTTTTGATGATTCTTACGAATAAATAAGGCTATTGTGTGATACAACTATAAGCAATTCTCTGGTAAAACTCAACTTTCAAATTATTATAGGTTCTAGCAACAAATTTCTAATTTATATGCCATTCAAATATCATCTTTGATATAGGATTACCTATTTTGATTTCTTATGTAATTCTACCTTTATAATCTTAAATAAAATCATCTTATAACTATTTAATCATTACTAAGTGCTCTCATAACTTTAGTTCTTTTTATAATTCTTATTCTTCTCAACCTTCCAATCAACGATACCCCTCAAAAGTGGCAATAATAAAAATGATTATCCATATACTTTGGGCTGTACTAAAATTACTAAATTATCTATTATTTTAACTATTCAATGGTTTGGGTATCTTAAAAAAAATCATAATAACTATTTAAAATCATGACAATATATATATATATATATATATATATATATATATATATATATATACAAACAAACAACTAGTTTATTAGGGTTGCAGTCAGACAGTTTATATCGACAGTCACTAATATCCAGTATTTCTTGTATATATATATATATATATATATATGAAATGGCGGATGTGTGAATTGTTCGTAAGGGGATTTTTCCACATTCTCTATTCCATCTGTTTGATTTATATATATATATATACACATTCCATCACACTTAATCATCAGATTGATTTTGATAACATCAAAACCTTAGTCACAGAGCCTAATTTCTACAAAAGATCTTTCCAAGAAATGGCCCACATTCTAATGGAACAAAACTCTATGAACAAACGTACTGATATTGACAATCTTAGCATCATATATCACTCCTTGCTTGTAAACAATCCTTAAATTCATACAGTTGTTAAATTTCAAATTTATTTTCCACACAAATCCGATCAACACATGGCCTAATTTCATTTGTTTTTACCTTCAGTGTTCGCATAAAGTGGCTATAAGAACTTATTGGGAGTATCCTCAAATATGCAAAATATATCAAAACAATCTAGAAAGTTCAGTGAATTTAATTCTTTCATTCAATTTTACTCAGATAAGAGAATAAAATCACCATTTAGGCAAATAATTCCAAATTTAAGATCAAAAAGACCATTTTGACTGAATGTCATAATTTTCAAAATTTTCTCATTGGTCCATTTAAATTTCCAAAGCAAGAATTATTAATTTTGTTTAAATTTCATTGGCTGTAAAAGGACGCCAAGCTTAAAAAATTGAATTTAGGAAGAAGGTTCTACACATTCAAAGAGAATGGACGCATTTTGATGCTGTTCCCAAAAATTTAGCAAAAAATTTGGAAATTCGAATAATGTAGTCATAAAATTATTCACAAAATAGACTTTCATTGTCAATCTTCATGTGGAAAGTGTTTTGAAGACAAATGGGACTTTATTTAGTCACTAAAATGATGGTATAACCGGCATGGACTTGGGAGACATGGAACTTCAAGAGAAAACCTGTATCTGGAAGTGTTAGAAGCAAAATTGGTCTTCGATGGACAATTGTCAGGTGACGTTATAAAAACTATTCTCACATGATATCATGTTTAATTAAAACTTGAAAAGAAAAGCATGCATGATCAAAATACAAATTTAATAAGTTTAATATCATTTACCGCTTTGGTAAAATAAATTTAAGAGAGAAATATCCATAATTACATATGTTGGTTTATATTACCATAACCACACAAATTTTCAGGGTCATTGACCTTCCATTTTGTTTCCTATGCCTTCATGTGGCGAATGAAAATATATAAGCCAAAATATGTATCATAAACATGTTCTAATATTAAACATTTAACACTAATCTATGTATTTACCATGTTTGATGTTGCATAAAGCCTTTTTTTTTCTTCTTTATTTCAATATATTTGTTGCAATTTTTTTTATAAAAATTTGTTGTTCTTAATATATGTGTGTCTGTCTGAATTACCATCTGACACAATTTTGTCCTCCTATTATCAGAAATTTCAATTTCCTACGCCCCAAAGAGAGAAGGAGTTTTCTGCATGTATGTAAGTATACCAATACAACTGAGCTGGTCGAAGAGTGATAATTTTTGGTAGGTACAATAATTTCTCAATAGATGGCGCCCAATAGATGCAATATAGTTCAATAAAAATCGAAAATTAATAAAATAAAATTTTAATAATCAATCATTATAAATAATAAATACAATAAAATAAATAAAATTAAAATTAAATTGAAATCACAAAAAATTTTATTAATAATATCAATTAAAATCATTAAAATAATCATTAACATTAGAAATAAATTAAATAATTGTTGTTATTGTTATTTAAAGGTCAATTATTATCAGAAATATATAATAATATATATATATATATATATAAATATATATATATATATATATATATATATATACATATATATATATATATATATATATATATATATATATATATATATATATATATATATATATATATATATATATTGATGCACGTTAAGTTGTGACTTCCGGTATACAGAAGAGGCTGTCCGACTTCCACCTTTTCTACTAGGAATTATTTTTTAAAAATTGTGTATTTGGTAAAAGGGGGGCTTATAAAATGGGTCTACCTATTGAGGGGAAAGGATTTACCAAAATAAATTTTGTATATATATACGTATATACCGAAGCGTACAGCATACGTTATGGCTTCCATATATAGGGTAGTTCAAGGTGCGTTGTCACTTCCAGCGGTGTTGTCATATTTTGGAAGTCACAACGACTCGTCTGCTGATTTACCTCTTACTTTAAGTAATGTGTGATCTTTTGAAACTTTTACTGTGAATACAGTTGTGAATGCAGTTCTATGTTTTAAAGTTGTCTATTTAAATTAAAAGATTGATATTCTTTTGATTAAACAGGTTTACAAAAAAAATACATTTCGGAATATTTGACGAAACCATATGACTAGGGGGTTTTTGGGGTCGCTGGTCACGAATCCGGGGTCCGCTGACCTCTATCACGTCAGGTAATGGTAATCTTAAGGTCAAATCAAGATAAACCGACAGTCGCTCTGAAAAAGTATATTAGGGGGTTTTTGTGGTCGCTGATGACGAATTTGTGTCCGCTGACCTCTATCACGTCTAGCCCAAGGTCATTTCGAGGTCAAATCAAGATAAATGGACACGATCGCTCTGAAAAAGTATATTAGGGGGTTTTTGGGGTCGCTGATCACAAAACTGGGGTCCGTTGAGCTCAACCGCGACAGGTAAAGGTCATTTCAAGGTCAAATCAGTTTTGTGGACTTGTCCTAATTTGGCCTTGAAATGACCATTACCTTACGTGGTAGAGCTCAACGGACCGCAGTTTTCATGATCAGTGACTCCAAAACCCCTATATTTTCAGAGCGATTGTGTCGATTTATGTTGATTTGACCTTGAACTAGACGTGATAGAGGTCAGCGGACTAATGATTCGTCATCAGCGACACCAAAAACGCCCTAATATACTTTCTCAGAGCGACTGTCGATTTATCTTGATTTGACCTTGAAATGACCTTTACCTGGCGTGAAAGAGGTGAGCGGACCCCGGATTCGTGATCAGCCACCCCAAAAACCCCCTTGTAAAATGGTTTCGTCAAATAGTCCGAAATTTAGTTTTTTTTTGTAAACCTGTATTATTTATGATATGATTGATATTTATTTTACAAATACTAATATTTTATTATTGCTGCAAAATGGATTTTTTGGAATTAATTAAAAAAGTGTTATTAGTAAGTAATTTATTTATGAAAATTATATCAAAAATTTTAATAAATAAATTTGAACTTATAGGAAATTTTAATATTTATTATTTTTCTTGATTAAATTTTGAATTTTAGATTTTATTACAGGCACCGTCCTTTTAATTTTTGATGTACCAATAATAATGTGTAATAAGAAAATTAAATGGCTAAATACACCAGGTGGGGTTGAGCTGCTAAAAAGCTATCTAGATCCATCTTTTTAGAGCAGATTAGTCCCAGTCTGCTACTCGATACTATTGACTGTGCTTCTCCAGTTCTTTCTATCCTCTGTCTTTTTCTGCTAGTCTCTAATTCCTGCCCTATATAAATTTTCCTTTACTTCCTGTAACCATTTATTCTAGTTCCTCCGCGTCTCCTTCTAACTCCGGGTTTCCATTGTAAAATTGAGTTTATAGTTGTTACGCTACCTGCTCTCCATATATGCCGCAACCATCTAACACTGTGCTGAAATCTGAAAATCTGGAATAATATCTACCAGGGTCGAAACATTTTTTTTAATATATGAAAATAGTTATTTATGAAACAGTTCGTGAAGTATGCTTTTTACGAATGCACGTGATGTTTAGAGCACAAGCGATAACGGAGCGAGTGCTATACATCGCTTAAATTCGCAAAAAGTACTTCACGCACAGTTTCATACAATATTTTATCTACGATAAACAAATAAAAAAACTGTAACTCTTCATCACTGGAATTCATTCCTATTCTACAATTTTTAGAACTTATTTAAACATTCTAATTTCTTTCAAACCACAAAACTGTCAAATTTTTTTTTGTAATTTATTGCTCATTATGTCATCACCATGACAACGCGAAAGTTAAGGATATTTGATTATATGAAAGTGTGTCAAAAACAGTGCGAAAAAGTAAATCCCGTTTAAAATACATTGTTACTTCACGCACACGTTATCCATTAAATAGATCGATGCAGATCGGCCTTATATCGGATCCTCTACTATTAGTCCGTTCGCTGACGGTAAAATATTGCAAAACCCATAAATTTTAAAAAACCGCTTAGATCAGGGGTGGGCAATTACTTTTAAGCGCGGGCCAAAATGAAAGTTTCAAAATGTCTCTCGGGCCGGAGGACTATACCGGATATGTACGCTGTGCCCACGCGAATTTTTTTGGTGTAGTTTATTCCTTGCCCAAGAAATAAATACTATAAGTATTATTTTAAAGCATTTGGACAAAGAAATTTGACTGTTAATAATTAGAAAATGGTAATAATAAATTGTCCTACTTGGGAATACATGCGAAAAACTTGTGCCCAGTAAAATATGTCACGTAATTGAAAAAAAAATGGTCATTATATTAAATCATAAGAAGATCCAGAAAAAGAACCAGATAAAAAATGAAGATATTGAGCAAGTGGACAAAATGAAATACTTACTTAGGAGTCTGGATTGCGGAAGATTTAAATTCGAAATCATAAATTCGATCAAGAATAGAGCAATTGAGGGTAGACTTTTTGAAGATGAGGACATTTCTGAGTCACCAAAGACTCAATCTGCAAATCTGATATTAGTTGATAAAATGTTGTATATCCACTCTATTCTTTTTTATGGTGCCGAAGCTTGGATTGTTAATGCTGACTTAATGAGAAAGCCGGAAGCTTTTGAGATGTGGCTTTTTGGGAGAATTTAGAAAATACCATGGACCGATCATATACGAACAAAATGATGTTGCACGAAATGGAAAGAGACAGAGAACTTTTGACCTCCATTAAAAGGAGACAGACAGCATATTTACGGCACATGCTCAGAAATGATATGTACGAGTTGTTCGAAGGAAAAAGGGGTCCTGGTAGACGACAAATATTCTGACTGAAAACATTTGAGACTGGACCGGGTTAAACACACAGACGCTTTCAAGAAAAGCAGAAAATAGAGACGAATTTGCAATGGTGTTTTAGCCAACCTTCATTAGTGGAGTCGGCGTTAGAAGAATAATAATAAATTAATGGTAATTAAATAAATCAGTTATTGAAAGATTTTATTTTCTTATTTATTTATATTTTAACGATACAAATTAATTTATATTGATACAAATTTTGTAAATATACCTAATATTAAATAAAATTATAAAAAAAAGACAAACATTAAACGTTAAAATTAATAGAATACTCATTATAAGTATAACTTCTATAATAGTTAATGCGAAACGTGAAATCGCGAATGTTCATGTGATATTATTTCTTCAAAATTGCGATCCAAATCACTTGTAGCAATCCTTAATACCGAATATAGATTTTCGTCAGTAATTTGTGATCGATATTTATTTTTCGTGGAAACCATCAACGAAAAAGTTCTTTCACAAATATATGTCGAACCAAATAAAACTAGGTATTTTTGAACATAGTTTAAAAAATGTTTAAAATGTTCTGTATTCAAAGAACCGTAGAAAGCACTCAATTCGTTTGATTGAACATTTTCTTTTAATAAATTATTTGCCTGTAAGTCAATTAATTCTAGCTGAATTTCAACAGGAGCTTCTTGCACATCGAAATTGAAAGGTTGACTAATTAATGACAAAGGTTTTTCAATAGCTTTGAAATCTTGAAATCTTCTTTGGAATTCAGTATGCAGGTCTTGTGTTACTGAACTATATTTAAGAAAATCAGAATTTTTCAATAATTCTCGTCGTGTTTGTAATGATGGGAAGTGGTTTAATATTTTTTTATTAAAGTTCTCAGCAAATAAGTTTAGTTTTATCATAAATGCTTTGACATTTGAGTGCATATTGAAAGCGAACTGGTTTTTCCCTTGTAAATTTACATTAAGTTCATTTAAATATTTTACAATATCTACAGAAAACGACAAATCGTTTAGCCATGCCTCATTTTGCAATTCAGGAAAATCATGTAGTTTTTCTTTTATCGACAAGAAGGATACTATTTCATCAAGCAAATATTGAAATCTATCCAAAACTTTACCGATGCTAAGCCATCTCACCTCAGTGTAGTAAGGAATTTCGTAAAAGTCACTTTCAATTTCTTTCAAAAATTCAACAAACTGTCGATGATTTAAGGCACGTTCCCGGATAAAATTTACAACTTTTGTCACAACAGTAACGACGTGATTCAATTTTAAAACCATTCTACATAACACTTCTTGATGAATAATGCAGTGTAAAAATAATATGTCTTGTTCTGGCTGCAACTGTTTTACTTTGTCGCTGATTCGTTTTAGTAAGCCCACATTTTTCCCTGTTAAACTAGGACAGCCATCCGTAGTGATGCTTACTATTTTGTTCCAAGGTAAATTTACTTTAACTAAACACTCTTCAACAGCGTTAAAGAAGTCTTCACCGGTAGTTGTATCTTTCATTGGATGCACACTAAGAAGTTCCTCGCGAATTTCACATTTTTTGTTAATGCCCCGAATAAATATTAATAATTGACTTGTGTCAGTAATATCGCAGGACTCATCCAACGCCAGAGAACAATATGTAAAATCAGCAATTATTGTTTTTAGCTGGTCGAGTAAATTTCCTGAAATATTTTCGATCCGTCGTACTATTGTTCTCCTTGACAGGCTTAAATTTTCAAAAATATGTTTTTTTTCAGGACAACATATCTCCGACACTTCTACCATGCACTGTTTAACAAATTCTGCTTCAGAAAAAGGTTTACATAACTTAGCAATTTTGTGTGCAATAACATAACTTGCTTGTGTGGTAGATTTCTCGATGTTACTTTGTTTGCTAAAAATATTTTGTTGTTTATTTAAGTTTTTTGCTAAGTTGTCTGCAGCATTTTTAAGTTCTTCTAAAGAAAACGATGCATATTTTGGATGTTTTGATGTAAAATGTCTCTTTAAATTATATTCCTTGAAAACAGCAATGGTTTAATGGCAAACTAAACAAATTGCTTTCTTACCAATGTTCGTAAAAAGGTATTTTTCTGTCCATGCTTCATTAAAATTTCTGCATTCCAAATCAACTTTTCTTTTTTTAGATTGTATCATTTTGCAAATGCTTACAAATAAATATTTTAATACAATAAAATAAAAACAATGTTTTCAAATTTTACTTACAAAATGTCCTCCACTTTTTCAATTTATTATATATTTGCAAAATAACACACACTGTATCAAAAGAAATATGAGGAGTAATAGGAAATACGACCAGTGCTAAATCAAAATAAACTTATACGCGTCTTTCGAAGTACAGTGGAACCTCGATAACTCGGATTAATCGGGACCGCGGCCGATCCGGGTTATCGAAAATCCGGGTTAGCCGGAGAGCATTGTAAAAATTAATAAAATACAGTATACTTATAGATAAAGTCCGTTATAATTAAAATAACATGAAATATATATGCACAGTACACCATCTAACTTAGTACACTATTATAGTTGTATATTGTATAGAGTATAGTATAGACAGTATAGATGGAGTATTGTTCATTTCTAGGTAAAACAAACTCAGTTTCAGTTGTGTCAATTTCGTCTGCCATCGGAACGATGTTATGTTATTTAAGAATAGTGGCTCTTTCATTGTTTAAAGTTTAAAAGACCATTGTTCTAAAAATAATTTTTTAAAAGACAGTTGAAAATAAATAAAGCAATAAAAGGTGTCTGTTGTTTGCGATAGCCCGATAATGGATAATGAACGTCGTTCTGCTGACGCTGCGTGCCATGAGTCATTTTTACCGTATAGTTCAAATTACATACACAAATACCCATTATCTCTCAAATATTATATTATGGTGGAAGCCAAGTTTTATCAATGAAACTCGATATTTTTAAGACATTCCAGAAGCGGCTACAGATAAAATGTTTTAACATAATACATACATTTTCATTGTTGAAATGTTTGATGAAAATCGGTCCGGGTTAGCCGGACTTCCGGGTTATCGGGGGCCGACTTATCGAGGTTCCACTGTAGTTGTAAAACTTCGGCAAAAATCGGTAACAATGAATTTTATGCTGAAGTAGGTATTCCAAACAACCATACTTAATTCAGATTTAATAAATAAAGAATCATATTATTGGGACCAAAGTGCTGAGGTATTTAGATCATAAACTGTCAGTGATATGGTTGAAATAGATACCCAAACACCGAGTGCTTGTCTTGAGACCTTGAGAGTTAAATACGATTATTAATACCGAATAAACAATTATGAATCTCCGGGGATTTCCCTATATTTTAAAAGAAATTTAAAGTAAATAGTTACAATTAAACAGTTTTTAAAAATATAGTTAGCTAAGGCTGTTCGTAATTATAATACTCTCTATTATTTATATATTTAATAATTTATGTGAACACTATGCAAACTATTACTGTTGATTTCAACAAAATCACATAAAAGGGATTAAAAAGATTAGGTACTTGCGGGGTTTTTCAACGGGCCGGACAAAGTAAGCGAAAGGGCCGGACCCGGCCCGCGGGCCGGCTTTTGCCCACCCCTGTGCTATAGCCTTATTCTTTAACTATATCGCTGTAATAACATTGTTTCTAGACAGGTAAATTATCATTGTATACTGGGCGTACCAATCAAACTGTTTTTTTTTCAATTTTCACAACACCCTGTGGAACATTCTAGCCTTTATACAATATTGAAATTAAAACCCAACTATAGCCCCAGGTTTTCTTAACGTTCTGTTTGTTATTCATTCGCTTATGTTGGATAATAAAAAAGTTAGGGACTTTAACAACTAAAGATGTTCTTTATCAATACATGGTGTTTCTAAATAAGTGCGACAAACTTTAAGGGGTAATTCTGCATGAAAAAATAATGATCGTTTACTTGATAAAGCTATGTCCGCAAATGCTTGCAAATATAAAATTCTTTTGCCAAACGATCATTATTTTTTCATGCAGAAATTACCCCTTAAAGTTTGTCGCACTTATATTTAGAAACACCTGTATCGATAAAGAACATGGCTAGTTGTTAAAGTCCTTAACTTTTTATTATCCAACGTAAGCGAATGAATAAAAAAACAGAATGTTAATAAAACCTGGAGCTATAGTTAGGCTTTTATTTAAATATTTTATAAAGGCTAGAATATTCCACAGGGTGTTGTGAAAATTGAGAAAAAAAACCCAGTTTGATTGGTACACCCGGTATACAATGAAAATTTACCTGACTATCAACAATATTATCATAGCTATTTTGTTAAAGAATAAGGCTATAACATATTAAAAAAAATTACTTAAATCGGACAACAGGTTTGGGAGATACGAGACATCAAAAATTACCCATTTTTTTGGGGTGCCCGTTTTTCGTGCCGGTGAGTGTAGATTAAATTAAAAGTTCATTGTAAAAAAGGAAGTAAACAAAAACACGAGAAAAATGAATTTATATAAGTAAATAGGTAAGTAAATATTATAGATCAAAATAAGTACAGAAAATATATAATTATAGAGATATATAATCACTTATTGTACCTTCATTTAAGGCTAACTTTAAAAGTAAAGCAGATCTGCTATTATTCATGTTTAAAAACAAAAGGCACACAAAACACTAAGTACGATTAGGACCGCGAATCTACAACAGATAAATGTCTGGAAACCGTTACACAGGGTTGCCAAAAAACGGAAGTCACACCGAGCGGTGTGGTATACGGAAGACGCTACGCGTTGTGTACATAGCCTGTATAGTAGCACGGGAGCGACACTAGCGCTGGTGATATACCGTCGAACTAAAATCTGATCTTATGAGTATGTTAGATACGATATGACTTCCAGCGAAATTTTTAATATAAGCCTTCTGATACCATCTAGTAGCCAAATTCGTAAAAATATAGGCAAAACGTTGTGACTTCCGAAATCGGAAGTCATAACGGTATATATGAAGTAACAACGTATTACGAGAATCTACTTTGGAAGTCACATGGATACATGTATCAATATATATATATATATATTGGTTTAGAACGTCTTGCGACGTTGTCCGATTCCTTAATTCCATTCCTTTCTATTTTGCCACAGGTCATCCCTGAGGTCTCGCGCGCTCATCGCTTTCCGGATGCCGGTGGTTCAATTAACTTTCGGTCTCCCTCGCTTCCGATGTTCAGGAGGTTGCCATTCCAAACATTGTTTTGGAAGTCTCTCGTCATTCGTTCTGTTTACGTGTCCATACCAGATCAGTTGTCTTCTCTCTATATCTTTCATTATTGTTCCTTCTATTCCCATTCGATTTTTAATGTCTTCATTTCTGATATGTTCTCTTCTGGATATACGTAATGACCTTCTGATTGCATCCATTTCCACTACTTCAATTTTGTTTTTGTTTTTTTCTGTAAGCCTCCAAGTTTCAGCATCATATAATAAACTACTCTTAATCATAGTCTATTAAATTTTCTCTTATTCGATATTTGAGTACTCCAAAGAATATTATTGAGACATCGGATTGCTCTTTTTGCTTGTATAATTCTGGAAGTAATTTCTTTGTCATCAGTTCCAGTTTTATCAAATGTTACTCCTAGATATTTATAATCTTGGCAGGCTTTAATTTTTTGATTATTTTCCATAGTAAGATGAATATCGTTCTCTTCTGAACCAACACATAAGTACTTTGTTTTATCTATATTGACGTCCAATCCCCATCTTAAATATTCCTCGACCAACTTACGCATCATGTATTCTATGTCTTCCCTGTCGTTTGCTATTACGACCTGGTCGTCCGCGAACTGGAGCGTGTAGAGGCATGTATTGTTTAGCTCGATGCCCATTCCATTTACTTTCCTCTTCCAACCTTTAAGTGCTGCTGCAACGTAGATTTTAAACAGGGTCGGAGATATGCAACATCCTTGTCTAAGCCCATTAGTTACTGGAAAGCTGTTAGTAAGTGAGTTTCCTATCTTTACTCGTGAACGTGATCCTGCATATAGATTTTTTAATGCATTGGTGAGAGTGTAGCTTACTGGTGAAGCATGTAGAACTTCCCACATCTTATTTAAGGGTATGTTATCATAAGCTTTTTGTAAGTCAACGAATGTCAGGTGCACTTCTCTGTTTCTGGCTGTTTTTTTCTTTATTGGTTCGAATTTCATTATCTTAATTTAATCGCCCCATTTTCAACCCTATCTACAGTTGCATCATTATTCATCTGAAACAAGGTCTAACAAAGCGCTTATTTCAGTAATGGGGCAACTACCCTATAGTGGCTCAGCACATTTTTACAGTTCGGTCTTTTTGTATCATCTTTACATAGTATTTTAGAAGTTAATTACGCAATAAACAGGAATTGACAAAATTTGCAGTTACGTAATTTTTCTTCCGTAACGGACTGAATATCTGCCTGCTATTACTTTTATTATTATAATTTATCTAATAATATAACCTTAAATGTTCATACACGGGCGGTGCGCTCCCGCTGATGAAATATTGATTTGGTAATCACGCAAGATCCCCTTATGCATTCGATAACTTTCGTCTCGATAGGGATGCGTCCTAACGTACGTATCAGACCGTTACGTTAGGTAATACGTATCGAAATTATAGATATAATAATACATAGATTAGGCAAGGTACTAAAAATAGCGTAATTCGGAGCAGTTCGGGTCGGTGGTCTGTCTATCTCTCTCTACCGGCGCTTAGCTTTTTCTCTCTAGCATATGATGGCCGCTGCCGTGTACTCTGTGTCTGTGTCGTTCCATTACTCCCACCTTGTGGTAGATACGCTCACAGTCGTACGACAGACAAAGATAACTAGACCATTGTACTTAATATTGGCGTTACACCTCGATGTATTGAGCGGCATATACCTAGCCTGGTCTATGGTTAATATGTCTATGATCGAGATACGGGAGTTCAACCATTAATGCGCATGCTTATATGTCAAAAATATGGAGACCTGTAAGAAGGAGTGGAAACTATGTGGAAACGCAATGCATCGTTTGTGGGCTAACTTTTCAACCTCTAATTCAGATTTCAGCAATCGCCGCTAGAGGCGCAAGTGTTCGAATAAGTGCTACAAATACATTAGCTCCATTTATTATTCAACTCATTTTATTAATGCTTTTAGCATAATTAGACATTAATTTATTGGTTGATTAGTGCTGAATATGTCTTTGGCAAAAAATAAATTATTTGAACTTTATCGACGTTTGGTAAAAAGTGTATCTTTCTATATCATTGTAGATGGAGATGTGACATCAAATTTAAATTTGTCATTACTTTAATGTGGGACAGCTTATTTTGAAGCAAAAATATTTTGTAACATTATTATCTAACTGCTACATTTATATACCAATGGTATTTCAACTGCAAATTAATTTATAGGAAAAGGTTTGTTAGTTGAAATAATTGAACGTAATTGTACCTAATTGTTTTTAAAATGTTATTTAAATTATTTGAAGTTTATTGATCAATTTTTTTAAATTATTTTTTTATCACAATTTAAAATACTTTTTCTATTGAAGACTTCATTTATATTCTGAAAGCTTATATACATATGTTTAAATTTAGTTAATAAAAATATATGAAGAGTACAGGGGAAAAACAAGAAATGTCACTTTTTCATGAATTTTGACTTTTCTCGCCATGTGGTAGCAAAAACTGAGTACTGTCGATTAGCCTATCGATTCAGGACAATAACCAGAAAGATTAGTTTATATAAATTTTCTAAGAATCCAGGCTAGAATCTAGAAACCCAATTTTCTATTGTATCCAGGCGAAGAGCCAGGATTGCCCGCACGCCACTAAACAAAAATAAGGAATGTTAGCAGTTTTTTGGTGCATTACTAAACTAATAAGATAATATTTATTATAGTCCAGTCGGGTTAGACGAAAAACAGGCCTAACCTTGCATTAGGAGCTGCCCCAAATTTTATTTTTCTAATATTTAGGGAGGATCAATATTAGTATAAATTTAAAATCTCGACTGAATTCCACCGTTGCGTTAGCCGCCATCTTGATTTTAAACGAGAACCGTTTTTGCTCAATATCTCACCTATTTTCAATTTTTTGACAAAAAGTGTAGAAACTGAAATTGTTGAAAATACAATTTTCTATAATTTTATTTATTATAATTTTTTTCGTGCAGTCGATATTTTTCGAGTTATGAGGGGAAAATAGTGAGAGTTGGAGCATCATTATTGAATTATTGAATTATCTCGTTTATTATTAGTTTTACAACAAATATGTACCTATACACAAAAGAAGAGAATAAAATTCTACACAATTTCGGTCTCTCTCATTTTTTGCTAAAATTAATATTTAAGGTAGTACGTATGCGGTAATGGCGCGAGCGTAAGACCGGATTGATTTTATAGCAATTGTTTTTGTTCAATATCTACGCCATTTTCAACTAAAATTGTTCAAATTATAATTTCCTACAATTTCTGTTTAACAATTTTTTTCATGCGGTTGATATTTTCCGAGTTACATGAGAAAATAGTAAAAAGTGGTGGGGGGAGCATAATTATTGAATTGAATTTTGTTTCCGAGCTGCCCTAAATTTTATAATTCTATCCTTTAGGAGAGATCAATAGTAGTGTAAATTTAAAATCTCGACTGAATTCCGCAGTTGCATTAGCCGCCATATTGTTTTAAATGAGAACTGTTGTTGCTTAATATCTCCGCCATTTTCAACTTTTCGACATAAATGGTGGGAAAGAAAATTGTTGGAAATGCAATTTCCTACAATTTCTTTGTCACAATTTTTTTATACGATCAATATTCTCCGAGTTAAGGGGGAAATAATGGAAGCGGAGGGGAAGCATAATTATTGAATTGTCTCATTTATTATTATCAAAACATGCTATGGGCAATGCAGAAAAGTGCCAAAGAAGTGTTAGGAGAACAACCAAAAACCAAACCAAGCAATAAACTCTGGTGGAACGAGGAAATAGAAGAACTAGTTTTGACCAAGAAGAAGCTTTACCAAAAATGGTTAAATACTAAAAATGACGAAGATCGAATAGAGTACAACAGAATAAAGCGAGCAGTGCGAAACACTGTTATAAAGGAGAAAAACGATTTATGGGATCGCAAATGTATGGAGATAAACACATATATAGGTGGCAGGAAAACCACAGAAGCTTGGAGATTTATAAATTCCGTAAAAAAGAATGATAAAGAAAAAGTACCCATACACTGTATACAGTCACAAAAATGGATGGACCACTATAAGAAATTGTTAACAGAAGAACGAGGCGAATATCTAGAAAATATAGCTACACCAGGTATAGAAATAGAAAGAGAACATATAAATATCGACGTAGAAAGTCTGATAAAAGCGGTGAGAAGCTTAAAGAATGGTAAAGCTTGCGGTCCAGAAGGTATTCCAGCAGAACTGATTAAAAATGGAACAGCTAAGCTATTTCGAATGCTAACAAAAGACTTCGTCGAATTCTTAAATGGACATCCAGTGCCTCCTGAATGGAAAATGGCTTATATCTCATCCATCCATAAGAAAGGAGATAAGCGAAATTGCGAAAACTACAGGGGAATTTCGGTGACCAGCACACTCAGTAGACTGTATGGTAGAATACTGAGAGACCTAATAGAGTCCGAATATAGCCAATATGAAGAAGAAGAACAAGGGGGCTTTAGAGCTGGCCGCTCCTGTACAGACAACGTATTTAGTTTAAAACAAATCATAGAGAAAAAAACAGCCAGAAACAGAGAAGTGCACCTGACATTCGTTGACTTACAAAAAGCTTATGATAACATACCCTTAAATAAGATGTGGGAAGTTCTACATGCTTCACCAGTAAGCTACACTCTCACCAAGGCATTAAAAAATCTATATGCAGGATCACGTTCACGAGTAAAGATAGGAAACTCACTTACTAACAGCTTTCCAGTAACTAAGGGGCTTAGACAAGGATGTTGCATATCTCCGACCCTGTTTAAAATCTACGTTGCAGCAGCACTTAAAGGTTGGAAGAGGAAAGTAAATGGAATGGGCATCGAGCTAAACAATACATGCCTCTACACGCTCCAGTTCGCGGACGACCAGGTCGTAATAGCAAACGACAGGGAAGACATAGAATACATGATGCGTAAGTTGGTCGAGGAATATTCAAGATGGGGATTGGACGTCAATATAGATAAAACAAAGTACTTATGTGTTGGTTCAGAAGAGAACGATATTCATCTTACTATGGAAAATAATCAAAAAATTAAAGCCTGCCAAGATTATAAATATCTAGGAGTAACATTTGATAAAACTGGAACTGATGACAAAGAAATTACTTCCAGAATTATACAAGCAAAAAGAGCAATCCGATGTCTCAATAATATTCTTTGGAGTACTCAAATATCTAATAAGAGAAAATTTAATATCTACGAAACTATGACTAAGAGTAGTTTATTATATGATGCTGAAACTTGGAGGCTTACAGAAAAAAACAAAAACAAAATTGAAGTAGTGGAAATGGATGCAATCAGAAGGTCATTACGTATATCCAGAAGAGAACATATCAGAAATGAAGACATTAAAAATCGAATGGGAATAGAAGGAACAATAATGAAAGATATAGAGAGAAGACAACTGATCTGGTATGGACACGTAAACAGAATGAATGACGAGAGACTTCCAAAACAATGTCTGGAATGGCAACCTCCTGAACATCGGAAGCGAGGGAGACCGAAAGTTAATTGGACCACCGGCATCCGGAAAGCGATGAGCGCGCGAGACCTCAGGGATGACCTGTGGCAAAATAGGAAGGAATGGAATTTGGGAATCGGACAACGCCGCAAGACGTTCTAAACCGATCATATATATATATATATATATATATATATATATATATATATATATATATATATATATATATATATATATATATATATATATATATATATATATATATATATATATATATTATTAACTTTACGACATAATTGTACATAAACAAACATAAAGAGAATTATATTTTATACAATTTTTGAAACTTCCAATGAAACATCAACCTAACTAAATATATAAAAGACATAAAAAGACATTATATACATTAAGTTCACTTAATTTTATTAACTAGCGGGTTTTATTGGTTGAATTTGTCTGTCGATATTTTAAGTTTTATGTCAGCTAATATATCGTGATGTTTCAACAATTTTTTTTAATTTTGGACCCTGTTGGGGGGAATTTTCCCATTTCCCCCTTGTAGACCCGCCACTGGTTCTCTCGAAAAATTGTAGTAAATCGAAATTGCAACAATTTCAGTTCTTACACTTTTTGTCGAAAAGTTGAAAATGGCGGAGATATTGAACAAAAACAATTGCTACAAAATCAATCAGGTCTTACGCTCGCACCTTTACTACATACGTACTACCTTAAATATTGATTTTATCAAAAAAAATGTATGACATCAAAATTGTACAAAATTTAATTCTCTTCATTTTTGTATAGGTATATATTTGTTGTAAAACTAATAATAAACGAGATAATTCAATAATTATGCTACAACTGTCACTATTTACCCCTCATAACTCGGAAAATATCGACCGCACGAACAAAATTATAATATATGAAATTATATAAAATCGCATTTTCAACAATTTCAGTTTCTACACTTTTTGTCAAAAAATTGAAAATAGCGGAGATATTGAGCAAAAACGGTTCTCGTTTAAAATCAAGATGGCGGCTAACACAACGGCGGAATTCAGTCGAGATTTAAAATTTATACTAATATTGACCCTCCCTTAAGATTAGAAAAATAAAATTTGGGGCAGCTCCTAATGCAAGGTCAAATGCTATCCCGACTGGGCTATTAATATTATATTAAAATTATAGAATAACAATTGCTAGAATTCTGCTAAGAATCTCCTAAGTAGTTTTTAGATACGTGATATCAAATTTAAATTTGTCATTACTTTAATGTGGGACAGCTTATTTTGAAGCAGAAATATTTTGTTACATTATTATCTAACTGCTACATTTATATACCAATGGTATTTCAACTGCAAATTAATTTATAGCAAAGGTTAGTTAGTTGAAAAAATTGAACTTAACTGTGCCTAATTGTTCTTAAAAAGTTATTTAAATTATTTGAAGTTTATTAATCAATTTTTTTTAATTATTTTTTTATCACAATTTAAAATGCTTTTTCTTTTAAACACTTCATTTATATTCTGAAAGCTTATATACAGATGTTTAAATTTAGTTAATAAAAATATGACATGTAAATTAACTACAGACGACAGTCTGGCTATTATAAAATTAATGTTAATTTTTGGGAAATATTTTGTCTCAAAAAAATGCAGTGTTTCGACAGAAAAACTTTCAAGAACCTCTTACTATTATCATTATAATTTTCAGGTTAAAATAAAAACCAATAATAGGTAAAACACAAATTTTATTTACACCGAAGGAAATACCATATAAACCAATATAATCCATGAACGTTATAAATAACAAAGACAAATCTTTATAAAAAGTCTTGTAATAACTTCGTTAAGTTCCCTTTTGATTTTTTTTATCGGAACGATAACTCATATAAATCCCGGTACGAAGTAAGTTCTTTAGTGTAAGGTTTCTTGGCACTCATATTTAAATAATATTAACCACCAAAACTAGTAATCTTATATTAACTACGAATAATTAATTATTTTCGAAATTTTCCCATTCACTCCAATGCAAAACTAGCATCTATCTCTACGCCAACGCCGCCCTAGTGACAAACCAAGTAAACAGGCAAAATAGTGTACACAAATTTCAAGGTCGTCCTATCTCGATTTCTCTCCTCTGTGTAAGTCTCCATAGTCAAATAGATACGTTACGTACAAAGTACAACGTCGTAACGTTCGTTTCACTTTATGTTTTGACTTATTCGCTCCGAGGGTTAACAAAGTGTCAAAGCAAAATCGACTGAGCTGCTCATGGTGGCGGTTGCTTGAACCTTTGTAAGGACGCTTTATTGTATGTTTAAATGGGACATTTAAAAAAATGACATATCACATTATTTGTTGTGTTGTTGGTTAATGCCTTGTCCCACATGCTGAGCGAACGCGGCTTTAGTCCCATGGCAACGCTCAATAAAAAACAAAACCTTGGCCGGCGCTGTAAGATTAAATTTAATTGATTGTCATAATTTTCTTCGCTTGATTAAACGGCATAATATTTAGCCATCCTTTTAATCTACCCCAAACGAGCAGATACCTGCACCTAATAGTGATTCTAGGTCTGCTCACCGTGGCTGTTCCAACCCATTAGAAAATCTACAGTCCGCTCTCCACCCCAAAATATAAAGGAACAGCCCATTTCATGGTCATCTTCGAACCGGATTCCCAGTCCATTAGATTACGAAGAGGATACCCAGTTAGTACCACGTCAGGTAAACTCAAAGCGAAGAATACAGGTCAGTTCCTCACATTGTATAACTTTAATTTGCATTAGCTTGAGATACACATTTTTTAAAGTCAGTGGATGAGAGTTCGGGTTCCTGACATATATTTTAACTGAAAAATAATCGTCAAATTTCAATAAAGCCTTTTTTTACCCATTCTGAGCTTATACTTAAGCTTTTCAAGCCTACCATTGGCGTGGATAACATAATTTTAAAGTTACTTACTCGTTTAAACATTAATTTGCCTCACCATAGACGCAACCAAATTCTTTAAAGATAATTAAAATATTTTATTTTTGCCTTACCATAAGCGCAACCAATTTCATTTAAAACTAATTAAAATATTTTAAATTTATTTGCCTTCCCATAGGCGCAGCCAAACGCTTCTAAAGATAATTAAAATGTCTTAATTTTATTTTGCCTCACCATAGGCGCAACCAAATTATTTTAAAGTTAATTAAAATATTTTAAATTTAGTTTGCCTCACCATAGGCGCACCCAAACGTTTTTAAAGCTAATTAAAATATTTAAATCTTATTTTGCCTCACCATAGGCGCAACCAACTTCCTTTAAAATTAATTAAAGTATTTTAATTCATTTTGCCCCGCCATAGGCGCAACCAAACTTTCCAAAGGTTAGTTAAAATATTTTAATTTTAATTAATAACCATTCTAATAAAAATTGTAATATTAAATCAAAATTTAATTGCCATAGGCGTACCTGCTTTGTATAAACAGGGTCATCTAATTAAGTTATATATTACGACTTAACACTTAATGTTTAACGTTTTTAAATTAGTCGAACCATGGCAGAAGAAGACGTTAAAGATAAGTTTAAGTATTTAGTAGCTCGTCGTGGTATAATTAAAGCCTCCTTAACCAGATTTGATAACTTTGCAAAAAAAATTCGTTACTCCGTTATCATTCACCAGTCGTATTGACTTACAAATTCGCTTAGATACTCTAAAAAATCTTCCTCTAGAATTTGAAAAAATACAAGGTGATATTGAACAGCTTTGTTTAACAAATGATCTTCCTGAAATGAATCTTCAAAAAGATGATAGAAATGAATTCGAAACCAGATATTATGCCTCTATGGCCAAAGCGAAATTCAATCTTGAGCCCCCAGCTCCACCATTAGCACAGTCTTCTTCAATCACTCTTCCTAATCATCATGTAAATACTTATTTACCCCCAATTCCTTTACCTGAATTTCAAGGAAGCTATGAAACTTGGGTAACCTACACACCAACTCTACACTGATTCTACACTTTTGAAAAACTCGGCTGCCTTCTCTCTATGTTCATTGCACACTGACTTTCTTTTTCTCCCAAATCCATACTCTCACATCCATTATCCCTTCTACCGATATTTTTCGTCCACTAAACAACAACCTCTCTCAAACCATTTATTTCTTAAGAAACCCAATATTCTTCCACATAACTTTTTCCAATTTGTCAAATTTCAAGGAAAATCATAATTAGTTATTTTCTACTCTCTACTTTTACAACTAAAAATAATACAGTTTGTATAACACATTAAAATACCTTCCCGGAAAGATCTGAAAAACGTTATTGTCCCGTCAACGCTCTCTCCACTTTCTAATCACCGAAATGTTTTGTTAATGTCCCGTCCATTTCGTCGAATAATAATTATCACTAATCGTTTTAATTTTTCCGAAACACTTGTTTACTAGTAAAATTAAATTCTAAACAAATTTGGCCATATACAGGGTGATGAAAAACTATCATTTCATGGTCGTTGATATAAATTTAATTTTTTTGAATTTCCTTAAAAAAAACAATTCCACAACAATACATATTTTTATTTTCCTCGTTAAAATCTATGCACGGGGCCCCCCTTGGTCGGGGGCCCCGGGGCACTGCTCCGGTTGCCCCAATGGTAGCTACGGCCCTGATGTAATGGTTTTGATGTTTTTAGTTGATATTTTTATATTTTCAACAACCTTTAAAATTTTTATTAACTTAGGTGTTAATGATGGTATGTAGGGGAGTGAATGAAAATAGATTTTTTGATTAACAGAAGCATTGTTCTGAGATCTAACAAAAGATGGTGTCATATTATTTATCTGAACTATATTTGAAAAAAGCATCTTGTGTAGCATATGTGGAGGATAATAAAGGCCGCGTCTCACCATCAAATAATTTGATCAAACAGTTTGAGCAAACTCCGGAAGTACGTCAAAGTGACGTCACAATTGCAGTTTTTTTGAAATTCTAAAAATATGTGCTCTCACTATCAGTCTAGTTTGATCAAATTTTTTGTATTGAGTTGTCTAACTTGTTTGTACTTTATTTAAAATTAAAAATTTTCATTATTATCCACAATGAACACTCAGGATGTGACGTCACTAACTGTCACTTTCAGTTTGCTCAAACCAGTTTGATCAAATTATTTGATGGTGGGACGCGGCCTTGAGAGTTTTCAATCAAAATATTTTTTATGTCCACTTTACATCAGCAATAAATTGACAAAGTTATTCAAGGCCAAATTTGCGTGTACAAAATGTATGGTTTGTAAAAGAAAATGAAGGAATTTGATGAAATAGAACAATTGGATATGTTTTATTTTGTCAAATTTCTTTATTTTCTTTTTATTCACGGCAAAATTGGATGTAGAATTGTGTTTTGTATAACTCAAATTTGACCTTGAATAACTTGTTGTCAATTTCTTGTTCAATTATTGTTGATGTAAAGTGGACTTTAATAAAAGAAGATCTTCTTGTATATAATCTGGATGAGATAGTTTTTAACTAATTAAAAAGTGTAATGTTATTTTGCTAATTGAATAATTTAATCACATAATGCATACAAATCCCATTTAACTTTAACAAGAATTCAAATTCAACTTCCGGTCTCCAGTTACGTATTCAATGTGCGAACTCGGACGTATTTGAGCTACGGGAAAATACTAGGGAGTTTTTGTGCACACAAATACGTAAACATAACGCATTTTTTTGACATATACGCTTGCGCATTAATGGTTGAACTCCCGTATCGCGATACGTATTACCTAAGGTTACGGGCTGGTACGTTAGGTTCATACGCATCCCTATCGAGCCGAAAGTCACCGAATGCACACGAGGATCTTGCCCGATTACCTACCAAATGAACATTTCATCAGCGTACTACCTGTTTATAAACATTTTAAGGTTATATTGGTTATTGGTTTAGTCTATTTGAGTAAAATTATTCTGTGTTTGTAATTGGAAATTGGAGCTTCATAATAGATTTAAAATTTTATTGTTTTTGAGTTGTCTATTAATAAAGCAAAACAAACAAATCTTATATTAATTTAAGAAATACAGTAATCACCACAATTAATAACTAGATAAAAAATGACCTAGTTTCAGTAAAATTTTCAAATAAATATTACCACACTATGTACATTATACCTACTGGAATTCTGATGTAGGTATACAATAATTTACAACTAAAAAATAGGTATAAACAAAAATAAAACAATTTTAACCTAAGGAAAAATAATATTTTTATATTTAAATAGAAGCAATTAAAACCATACAATTTCATCATTCATTTATCTTTTTTTTACATTTGTATATTAATTGTATATTGTGTGAACATTGTTTTATTTTTTTAAATGTCAACGGAATTTAAAAATGACTTTAGGATTTGCTTTACGTTACGTTAAGGCAGTTACAAAAACTACCTATTTTAACATTCATCCTCTACGACACGTTAGTTGCTTTACGTATACGGAGATGCGTACGTTACGTAGCAACAAAAACTCCCTACTATCTGCTGTTTATTCATAGCAAAGAATACTCCATCCAACAAGAAGCGAAAGCATCGACTATTTCACGATCCAAATTTCTTTGCGCATGTACGATCCGCCATGTTTCATGTATTATTTCTTATTTCTCAACCTAACCCCTAACAGCTGTTTGTTGTAAAATTATTGTGTTGTTTAATCTTTTCTAATTGTAGAAAAAAGGATAATACTATTAAACATATCTATTGTTAAAATAAACTCTCATTGTGATGGCTCCACGCAAAGGTGGATTTTCTTGTGTGGTTCGTACTGGGACGCCCCACTAGATCGTGAACAAATAATTCTCTTTTCATTACCGAGAAATCGTAGCAGGTAAACGATCGTAGGGGTAGGACAATGAGAGAAAGTTCTTTTTAAACATTTATGTGATTATCATTTTCATTCATTTCAAACATTTATGTGATTCCATATTCATACCTATCTATTAAAATTATTTATTCCCAGATTTTTAATAAAGCATAAAAATAATTTAAACATAGCTATTTAGTGTTTAATTTAATTTGCAATAGTATAAATTTAGTGTACGGTTCTAGAAATAAAGGTAATTTTGAATTTATGCAACATCAATTTTTATTTTATGACAGCTGAGGGAAAAACTTATGAGTGGAAGAGAAAGACTTGCACATAGTGTTTATTAATCTTGAGAAGGCATATAGCAAAGTTACCAGAAACCTAATGGTACTAAGTAGGAAAGGAGTGCCGGCTGAATATGTGAGAGTGGTATAAGAGATGTATCAGAAGGTAACAATTAGAGAGCGAATGCAGCTGAAACTGGAAAATTTTGTGTGAAAGCAGAGCTTCATTAGGGTCAGGTTAAGTTCCGTATTGAATCCGTAGTTATTAATAACTAGAACTAGCGAATAACTAGAAAAGATAATGTTAGGAATCAGTATATACGAAAAAATTGGGTGTGGATCCTATTGGAAACAAAATAAGAAACAGGTTAAGGTGGCTAGATGCTAGATCTGATGTCTTCTTTCTTTTATATATGCAGTACTGCCTGTTTTTCTTCAATGGTGCATTTCATTCTGTCCCTAAATTGTCATTACAGCTTTTCCTTGGGCGTCATATACTTCTTCTGCCTAACGGTGACTTGTCCCTTACTATCCTTGATTCAAACATCCTGCTTATATGTTTAATCCACTCTTCTTTACCCAGGTATTTATATTGTCCACCCCACATATGCGTCTGATTTCCTCACTTCTTACCCTGTCCTGTAGTCCTTTTCCAGCAATCCTTCTAAGATCTTCATTTGGTTGGTCTCCAGATGTTTATGTGTTTTGCTTGTATCTGGTCTTGTTTCGGCCTTATAAGTCATAACTGGCCTAATAACTAACTTATATATTTGGGCCTTTATTTGCACTCTTACGTTTTCGTTTTTCCAAATTGTGCCGTTTAGGCATTGGCCGTTCTACTGGCTTTAATTATTTGTTCTTTTACCTCTTCTTCGATATTGTTGTCAGCTGATAGATTAATTCCCAAGTATTAGATGCTAGATGTGATGAGATAATTGTTATATATCCAGGCGAGTTGAATTTGGTACAGTACAACCAGAGTTTCCAGAAACCTCAGATGTACAGAAAGAAATCGAAGGTGAATAAAGTCATTCTAGCCTCCGCTGCAGAGTTTCCTCGTGCAGCGAGAATATGGCGGTGTTGGAGGTCAATAGACATTCAAAGAAATTTCTCAAAAGGAAACAAAAAAAAAAGATCAATCTAAGACAAAAGTAATAGAAAATTTGAAAGTATAATTCTGTACTAAGTAAAAAGGTCTTGGGTCAAAAATATCTATTTTTCAAGTTTTTTGGTACGAAAAAAAGTAATAGAAATCGATAGAAATTTTAATCTCTATTTTGAAATTAACTATTAAATTAAACTAAGCATCAAAAATCCATCACGTTTATACAAGTTAACAAAACTTAGTCAAAATCGATATTTTTAACTTAAAATCTTTTTACTTATCAGTACAAAATTGATATATGGGTTATAATAAATTTTACAGAAAAAAATACAGTTCATATAAATAGATCAACTTAAAAACACTATAGTTTTAATTATTACTTTGTTTCTCAGTGTAACTCAAATTTCCCACAGTTTTGAACGAATTCCTCATTACTTTTCTTGGTGTAGTGTGAAGTATTACCCCTACCATTCTCCGACCGATATTTCTGTCCCCTGAATATCAAAGGAGCCGACAGGTGCTTTCGCTTCTTGTTGGATGGAGTATTCTTTGTTCATAGTATCATATTACGAACCATTACGAACTTGAGTATCCAGTTTTACGTCACGACTCCCTTCTCTTCGAGATGCGCAATATATTATCTTGTTATTTATAGTATCATGCGAACAATAACCGACTATACCTAAATTCAAAAAATACATCATTGTTTTTTGTAGTGTGATAGCAAAATAAACAAAAAATAGACTCTACTGAAATTTAACGATTTCTACAGAAAAGTACTTTAGGAGCAGTTCTACTGAAATTATCTCAGGCCTCCGGTAACGGCAACACCGGGCGTACCGGAAATGGAATTACCTAGCCATTGTCAATTGTCATTGTAGCGTCCCTCCGTCTGCCGTCACGTCACCGTCCCTGACCCTGAGACGCGACCGCCGACTGGCGTTCGTTTTGTCCTAGCTTGTAGCTTTTTTTTTGTTAATGGAGTTGTTTAGTGGTAATCAGGTGGTAATTTGTGTAAAAAGACAGGAGTTTTGCGGGCATTCTGCAGAAAAAATATGAATGTATATTCAAATTATTGAATTTATAGTCAACATCATGCAAGTGTCTGGATAACAATAAATGTAAGTACTATAAATTGTTTAGTTCATAATTTCTCCATATTATGTAATTAAGAATTGATGTTATTAATTTTTCACCATATTTTGTTTTAACTACACTCGCTATTCAGTAAAACTAGCTTATGACAGTGGCTCAATATTTACCTATTAGAAAAAATTACATGTATGTAATTATCCCTCATGTGGGCATAGGGTAGTGGAAAATCCATTTCTGCCTGTTTTTCGTGATGTACTTGTGCTTGGGTACTTCTGAACCAAGTTTCCTTCGGCTCTCCTTGTTTTCTTCTTCCTTGTGGGCTGCAATGTAACATTTTCATTGCAATTTCGTTTTTCTTAAAGTACATATGTCTCGGCCATCCAAACTTCCTTTTGCCTATTTGTTTTCTGCGCCATAGAGGAAGACTGGCTTAATCATTGATTTAAAGACTTGTATATTTTTGTATGGGTTGTCATGGTTCTTGTACAGTGGAACCTCGATTAACCGTCAGGGTACATACAAAAGTTGCATTGACTACATAAGCGACAATTTTTATGTAAAAAAAATAAAAAAAAGTTGAATTGTTTGTGATGAGGCCACAAACGGCTATCCATTGCTGAGAGGCAAAGAAATCATTGAAATGGCAAAAAAAGGCAGACCAAACAGATTCAGAAGCTGACACAGACTTGAAATTTGACTGTAGCTATGTTGATGAACCTATTGTAACTGACAAATATTTGCGTAAATAATCTAGAGAAGCTGCATTGCATATGCAATAATTCATCGAGTAGTATCCTCAACAAGAAGAAGCCAATAAATTAGATTGCAAGATCTTATGCCGAACAGCTGTTGCAAAATGTGAAGCAGCAGTAAAACAAACAAAGATTTCAGAATATTTTAAATTGATTCGATTGTACGAACACAAATCCCTCTTATATTGTCAAACAAACCATACACATGAAATAGAGTTGTACTGTGAATTTTTAATTTTTTTAATGTTCTGTTAACCCTTGGTCCGGTGCCCTGACGGAGAATCGAGGTTTTACTGTATGTCATATCATATTTAGCCTTGCGAAAATGCTCCTGGCTAAGATTTATTCTTTTGTTGAGGTGTTCCATTCTTTTTCGACATAGTACTTCCTAGATAGTTAAACTTGTCTATTTCTTCGATAATTCTTTATCTTACTCTTAGTTGTATATTTTGTGTCACATTCAAGCTCATTGATTTGGTCTTTCCTTTACAGTCGGAAAAATGAAAGAATACCCATGAATGGTCATATCAAGCACATATTTTGGATTTGCTGCCTTTTTCTATAAATAACAAACGAGAGAGATAGAGATTATTAAGTGTTGTCTACTGAGCAAAAACATTATCCAAGACATATGCAGTCACATATTTATAATTGACAGAGTGAGACGGCGATACAATTGTTCAATGTAGTTATATTAATTTAGTAGAAAATTTAAACTCACACTTGACTATTTCTGTATTTCTGTCATTCTTAGAAAAACATTGAACATCAATAGAGATAATGATTGTATAAACTACTATTCGAGTAATAGTGCTGGTCAACTATAATCTGACAGATTCAATTTCTGTCACTTTGACAGTGAAACTTGGTAGATAGATAGATATTTATTCATTTAAATAGGTTACCCTAATATACAATAAATGTAGAGAATAGATATTACAAATCATTTACAAAAATCAAATATAACTAAGCAACATCAAATGAAATTAAACAAACTTTAAATAAATTTACAACATATAATACCATACAATACCCACCCATAAAATTAACATAATAAAGTATTACATCACTTGTTTCTAATATACAGCTTAAGTTTGGTTTTAAAAGATTTTAGTGACATTGTATTTTTTAATTCACCTGGTAGAGCGTTAAACTCATTAAAACCCCTGAATACTAATGAATTCATCATCATTCTATAATTTGTTTTTGCTATGTAAATATTCCCCATATTCCTTGTAGCATAATCATGCACATTTTTATTGTACACTATAAACTGCTTAAAGTAATCTGGAGCTACATTATTAAGTATTTTATAAACCAAAATCATTGTATAGTAATACAGTTTCTCTTCAATTGTGAACCAACTTAAAGCCTGTAGCATATATGATACAGGTGTAAGTCGATTTGCTTTCAATATAATTCTCATGCCACGATTTTGTAGTTTTTGTAGTTGATTGAGTTTATTTAAATTAAACATATACAATATAGTTGCGCAGTACTCAAAATGTGGCTGAATAATTGAATTAAAAACTGTAATTTTAGCTTGAGTCGATATATTTTGTGATATTCGGCTAAAAAAATATAGTTTTTTCGTTATTTTACGGACAATATAATCAAAATGATGATCAAAATTCAAACAACTGTCAATTTGAAACCCCAAATATTTAACACATCTTACAATATCAATCTTTTCATTTTTTACTTGTAGCAGAATGTTATCCGTATTTAATTGGCTATATTTGTATTTTGTTGTAAAGATCATTGCTTTAGTTTTGGAAATATTTAATTTTAATTTATTTGATGCCAAATTATTTGATGGTTAGGTTCAGTAGAGTTTATAAATTTTAATAATCAGTCGTATTTACTTGAATACACTCAGTTCTTTTAAAAGCTATTTTGATATTATATTGTATTTTTGGTTTGGTAAGTATTTATTTAATTAAAATAAGTCAATAAAATTTGTAAGTAATCATCTGTCAATATGGTTAACTTCTGTCTATGAGTTTGCCAAATGTGTACATATTACTCTGACTTTTCAATCATAGTGTATAAAATTACAGATTAGTAGAGAGAGAAAGACATACTTTATTGATACAATGTACACTTCGCGTCATATAAAACTGGTACACTTTTTTTCCCAATGTAAACCTGTGTTCAGACTGACAATTGGACGGCGTTATGCATAACTCGACCAAGTGCCATTTCTTTAATATCGAGATAACAGCGGATTCTGGTGACACATAGCTAAAACTATCTTGGAAAAAATCCCTGTTATTGTCACGTTAACGGTTACTAAGAAAAACAAAATTAAACCAAGCGACATTAATCCACTTACCATTAAGCAACCAAGAAACGAAAAACTTTGAAGCCAGAGAGAGAGAGACATACTTTATTGATACAATGTACCAAAAGGCCATCGACCGAAGTCTTTCAACCAATTTACACAATTAATATACATTATTACAATATATCGATGGCTTAGTGTGAAAACCTCGTATCTCATTTTTTTTCGAAAATGACATTTTGGTGGTTTTAGTTTGAAAACCTTGTATCTCACGATTTACAACTGTTAGAAAAAATCCAAATACACTAGACTATTTTCTACAGCCGAAAAAAGAAACCACGTATATTGATTGCTCTCTTAATTTAGTGTGAATACCACGTATATTTATAACCAAGAATTTGGTACTTAATTTGGAGTATTTGTTTGAGAGATTCGACTTGGAGAAATGTTTTTTGTGAACAGTAAAAGGTAGTCCTGCATGCAGAAACATTTTATGAACCTTAAATCAAAAGATTTGTACTGTATCAACCTAGTATTTGGAGGTGTGCAATAAGCTATGAAAAATGAAAACCTCGTAAATAATAATAAACACAACCTCATTTAAGATGAAAAACACATATATCAAGATATACGAGGTTATCATAGTTACTTGGGCAAAGGCTCTATATACTGCAAGGATATTTACGTGTTTTTCATAGTTAATATTTGTATTTCCAATTTAATAGCAACATTTAACACTTTTAGCTCTAGACCAATATCAGATATTTGTCTCAATGTGCTCGAATTAAAAATATGTAACGGTAATTTTTGTTTTTAGGATTATGCAGAAAATCAGTTTTTTGCCTCTCCTGTAAAATTGTAATTTAATGAGATACGAGGTTTTCACACTAAGCCATCGATATGTTTTTTGTTAATATTAATACAATACAATAATTAAAAAAAAATTTGTATGTGGCGGTAATCACAATATCACTGACAATTAGTTACAATACAGATGATGATTTGAATAGAGTTGTTTATTGTCTTGATGTGTAGCAGATTTCTTCAAAAAGAGTTCTTCCTGGATATCTACGGGCACTGTCCTCTGGTATCTTCACAATGTGGGGCTCAATCAAATTTTTGTTATTGTCATTAATAAAGACGTATTTAAACAGCTTATTGAGTCTCTCGTTAATAGGCTCAATTCCAGTTTTCTCGTACAGCATTCTGTTGGATGGATTATGAAGTGGATTATCAGGATGACGCATTCTAGTAATTTGTCGAAGGCTAGTTGTTTCAGCCACTTTTATATTATTTTTGGCAGGACCTTTAGAATTATAGAAAATTGTAGAACCATACTCCAGCATGGGCCTGCAAATCATTTTATAAATATTGGCTGCTGTTTCAATCGTAATTCCCTCATTCTTGTATGTTAAACTTCTGAAGTGTTTTGCTCTAGTTATAATTTTCCTTTTTATAACTGCTGTGTGGTGGTTGAACGTCAGTTTGTTATCTATTTCTATTCCCAAATACTTAACAGTTTGGGAGGGTTTAATAATATTGTCGCATATGTTTATAGTTGGTGAGTGATCTTGGATTCTATGGTTAAATATTATTAGTTTTGTTTTAGAAGGATTTATTGTTAATCTCCATTTATTCATCCAAGATATTGTGTCATCCACCTGCCTCTGCAATAAGTCCATTGTCTTTATTAAATTTTTTCCATATGATATCACTGCAGTGTCATCAGCAAATTGTAGCAAATTAGTGTTGGTTAGTCTATTGTCGCATATGTCACTGCAATGGAGATTATACAATAGAGGGGAGAGTGGTGAACCTTGTGGAACTCCTTGTTGCACTGAAAATGAATGGGAATATGTTTCATTGATCTTAACTATACACCTGCGTCTTCTAAGAAATTTGTCAATAATCCATATTCGAGAAGGGGAGCATTTCATTCTGTGAAGTTTATATAACAATCCTCTATGCCAAACGGAGTCAAAAGCCTTCTTGATGTCCAAGAAAACTCCAGCGGCCTTTAGTCCTTGCAATCTTGCTGCCTGTATATTGGATGTTACTATTGAAAGAGGAAGGATTGTAGATGATTTTTCTCTAAATCCAAACTGGTGTGCTAGAATATGTTGGTTTAATTCATTATATAATCTTCCTTGGATAATCTTCTCAAAATTTTTTCCAATTACTGGGAGAAGGGTGATTGGACGGTAATTTTGGGGTAGTTGATGGTTAGTATAAGGTTTAGGGATAACTATTACAATGCCTGTCTTCCACTCATCAGGGAAGAAATGATTCATGATACAATAGTTATATATGCTCATTATCTCCTTATGAATATCTGGATCTAGTTGTCTAAGGATTTTACGATTGATGGAATCTTTGCCTGGAGCTGTATTTTTTCCTTTATATAGAGCCTCGTCATATTCATCTTCTGTGATGTCCTCAAGAGCATTCAGATTGTGACTATCTTCATAAAAACTTCCAAACCAACTATCCACCTCCTCTAAGGTATCTCTATAAAAATTGTCATCCTCAACAAATTTGTAGGTTTCTTCAAAGTATCTAGCAAAAGCACTACATTTTTCTTCATCGGTACTATATGTCTGGCCATCATATATCAGTTCTGAAATCTGTTGTCTAAACGATTTATATTTAGACAGTTTTTTTATTTCATTCCAGTATGTTTTTCCTTTCATGGAGTTTATACTTTTACATGCTAGGATCCATTTATGTTGTTTAAATTGTGATATAAATTTGTGAATATCTTTGTTTAGTTCATTAAATTGTGATTTTAATGCATGTGTCTCATTTTTTTGGATCTGCCTGAGTAACTGTCTCTTCAATTTAATCAGAGACAAAATGAAGGGTGGAAGATTGTAATTAAAGGGTGATTTCTTCTGTTTGGGCGAATTTTCTATTATTAATTTAGACAACATAGTGTTGAAATTTTTAATGTAATTTGGGCAAATGTCATGCCTTATATTCAAAAATTCTTTCATTCTACTATTTACATTTTGTACATTACATTTTGCTATATTGGGAAGATTAATTTCATTAATGTGGTCAGGATCATGATGTAGATTAAAATCAAATTGCAAAGCCAAGTGATCACTTCCCAGATCTGGAGTTACAAGTATATTTGTGATATTATTTATAATATTTTTAGAACAAAATAATATATCTGGAGTTGTGCTTGGGTTACCTGCCATTATAAACGTAGGAGGAGTAGGTATTTGACAAAAATTAGAATTTTGAAGAAAACCTTTGATTTGCTTAATACGTGAGGGGCTTGATTTTGGGTTAAAATCGCCAATGATTATTGAATAATCATAAAGGGATGCGTTAATGAAGATAGTTTCTTCAATTAGTGAGGAATTGTGAATATAGACTACGAAAATATGTAATTTGGAGTCTTTAAAAGGAAATGAGACATGAATGCAGTTATTAAGAGGGTTGTTTATTCGTGGAGGATTTTCTTTACCCATCTTCCATGTTTTTCTGGATTGTATAAGACTGCCTCCTCTGAAGTTTTGGTTTAATATATTTCCTTTTTGTTGGATTATAGACCAGTCACAATATGGGTTATTAAAATCTTTATTTTTGCTTTCCACACACATAAAACTATCGATATTGTTAGCTTGTAAATTGTTGTATATTAAATATTTCTTTGGTTGAAAACTATTGATATTTGAATAAAGAAACCTCACCTTATGAGCCATTATCCTGAAATATTGCAAGGCCTTCCTGTGGCATAGTTGGTGAGTCATTGGTTGGTTTTTCCAGATCGAACATGAGTATAAATAGTCGATTTCCGCTAAATACTGGGGTAGTATCAATGTTATATAGATGTACTTTTACTCTTTTTTAGCTTAATTATGATTTCTTGACGATCTTTATTTTTAGGATTATTTAGTTTGTTAGTATATGTTTCAATCATGTGATCATGATGTCATTGGTGAATGTATTCTGCTCGTACCAGTAATTTCTGATGGCATTTCGGAGGATTTTTTGTTCATAGACTTAATGCGCGCATTAGGAATTCCTTCGATAGGTTTAGTTGGTCTGTTAGGACATTTAGGTGACCATGCTTGGTGGTCTTCGGCGTTGCATGACAAACACTTTTCTGGAAGAGGAGAGGTGCACATTTGTGTTGAATGTTTTCCTTGGCATTTCCTACAGCTTATTGATGTGGTGCAGTTCTCTGTAGTGTGGGTATATAGTAAGCATTTAGAACATGGGATAGGAGAAGGTTCGGGTGGTTGACTGAGATAAACAGGATAGTGGTAGTTCTTAAAGAACACTCCCTCGCTTAATAGTTTTTGAAATGATGAGTAATCTCCCGTAATTATTCTAATCAGAGGTGTCAGTTTTCCGGTTTTTCTCGATGTAATTCTTTTGCAGTATCTGTGTGTTATTCTGATATTGGTAAGGTGGTCTTTTATATGTGTATCCTCAATATCCAATTCTACCGATGATATAACACAGGCGAAAGTTGTGTTTTGTGATTTATGTGGTGTTGATGGATTTTGGTTAGAATTTGTTTCTTTGTATTCTTTGACCACACCTGACTGGACTAATGATTTCAGCTTTGTTTTAATGTGTTTATTATCCTGATTACTTTTTAAAATAAAACCACTTCTAGTTTTTATTATAACATCGGAAGAGTTTGGATCTCCAACACTCCAATAATTAGCCAACTGTAACCTTGATAATTCTTGATGAGTTGTTAAAAAAAAATTTGTTTATAGTTTTTATTACTGATGGTTTTCATTTGAAGTGAATAGTTTTGTGTGTTGTTGTTAGTTACCTTTTTTTGGTGACTTGAAGTGTTTTCTTTTGTGGAGAGATATCTTTTTGTGAGTTTTGCTGAGTTTGTTGTGTTATATTTTCAGAAGATTGTGGTCCAATTATTATATCTTGCACTTGCTGTTGAGATATTTGTGGTTGTGTGATTCTTTTTTTTGCTGGATTATCCAAATGTTTTTTCTTTGTCCTTTTCACTTTTGTCCACTTTCCGGCATCATCCATTTCCATTTCTTCCTCTTCTTCTGTTTTGCTGCTCTCGGAAGCCATGATTCTTAACTATTTTTTTGTATAAATCAACTAGTTAACAACCTGCTCACTAATTGCTTTGTAATGAATGAACTCGTCTTCAATGAGTGTGTTTACACTATGAAGGTTCCAAGCATACTGCTTTGAAGCCATTTATCTCAAAACTATGTTTTGGCGCTTGGTCGAGTTATTCATAACGCCGTCCAATTATTGTTCGTGAATCACGTCATTGTTGCCATCACAGATAACGGAATTGCACTGAATCTAAATACAAAAAAATAACGTTTAAAATGTATATTTCGAATTGTAATACATATATTTAAATTCCACACTTATTCACTGTATAAGTTATTCATTTTGTATTAATTTCAAATTAAATTTTTAATTTTTCCAGTGTGTTTTATTTATTCTACACAACTATGTAAATGCAGTTTTGTCCTATAATTTACAAGAAACCAATCACACCTCTCGATTTGACGTTAAACATAATAATTTAAAGTCATGTCATGATTTATTATCTATCAATATTTTTGAATTGAAATATTTTCATAAATTATAATAAAACACGAATCAATGCATGGATACTTAATTGAGATGACGGAAAATTACAATTGTTTTAGTTTTTAGTATATTAAAAAATGCGGTCTGTCGCACAGCCCCGTTTTTACCTAGTTTGATATAATATTTTCGTTGAACTAACAATGTTGCCCTAGAAGTTAGAATGACACTTGTGACAAGATCAACTTACACAACATGAAAAACGCGATTTTCGGTTATAAGAGTTGTACCAGTTTTTTTTTACGCGAAGTGTACCAAAAGGCCATCGACCGAAGTCTTTCAGCCACCCCAGATTAGTATATTTTTACGAATGTACATTTATTTGCAGATAATGTCTGGAAAATGATCTGTATACCAAAATATCTGAATTCATTAAGTTTACTTTCATTTAAGTCCCTTAATGCAGCTGACATAAACGACATTTTTTAAATTCCTTTTACTATTTACATCCGGCAACTTTAACATGGAGAAATTCATAATACTATATTTGCTTACTCATTATTTTTGTATTATTAATCTATATCAAATAATTAATTACAGTAGTAAAAGTAACATTTATTACCAATAAATATATAGGTATTACAGCAAAACCTCCTTTAACCGAAATAATTGGGGGAAGCCGTTTCAGATAACAAGAATTTCGGTTGAGAATAACGTGGGTTTTTGTATTCTTCTTGTATCAAATTGCAAAGTATTCTTGGTCAAAGATAGTATTAAACAATACTATGAGGCGGTTTCGTAATGTGTTGTATATTTAATTGCGTTCTTTAGTTGTATGAAAGCAAAGTTAACAATGTTGACAAATTAACATCAAATTGTTTCCGCTTTTCAATAAAAATTTACTTTTTATTGACAAAATTATTGAAAGTGTCAGCCGTTTCGGTTAAACGATGTTTCGGTTAACGGAGGTTTTACTGTATCAGAAAAAGAATAACATCACAAAAAATTTTTGACACATTTACGTAGCAAAAAATCGTACAGTCACATCCGTTTTTTTACAGTATTAACTTAGTTTAGACGTTGTTTTGACTAGAAATTTTTGATTTGATTCCTATGCATATCATCGATGACGCATGGATATTCTTTCATTTTTCCTACTGTATATGCACATACAGCATATTCCAATTTGTTTATTTTGGTAGTAAATAAAATGATACGGCTTTCAGACATTGCAGAAGCATAAATAAGGTCACAAGGAAACCACATATCGTCGGCTTACTGCCAAAACCAACTAACTCCACTTTTTGTCGATTCTGAGTTAAGTACGCCTTTGTACTTAATAATTATCAAAGAATGTACTGATGAAACCAGACACTTCAAAGCAGATTTTAAATGTGGAAATCAGAAGGGTCTCAAAACAACTAATTCCAATGATGACACTTTTATTCAGCCAAAAACAGATATGTGCAGTTGTCTGCACATCTCTGTTTAAATAAAATAGTATTTTTTCATTTACAATATTCTAGTTCTGCCAAAACAAGACAAGTGCCTGATATGGAGGACAGTGATGTTCAAAGTTACCTAGAAGTTGACTAACTTTGTACAGCCAAAACCCGACAAGTGCCGAAAAAAAATGTATTTTGTACTTTTTTTTAACTTTCACTTCATTTTAATAACGTTTTAACAACATGTTTCGTTTATAATGTTATTTACTTTAATATTTTTCAGTCATTAAATCATTTTTAAATTCAAACGATTTTTCATTTCAAATTAAAGTTTAAAACGTTGATTCCTCAAAACTTTAAAAAGTGGAGTTAGTTGGTTTTGGCAGTAAGCCGACGATATAGCAAAAACTCGATTGTCAATTTTTTTACAGATACTGCGTTTTAATTGAGGACAGCAGTATACATCCTTGTTTAACCCCTGTTTCTGTTTCAAATTTTCTAGATAGTTTGCCTGGGTGCTGCACTACACTTTTATAAGTATTATAACCTTTGATCAAATTTATTAATTTTATCGGGATGCCTCTATTTTTAAGTGATATCCATATATTTTCTCTACCAATTGAATTGAAAGCTATTTAGAAATCTATGAATACCAGATATAATAATGATTGTTGTCCTGTAATTATTATTCGTAATGTGTCCCTTAAATCTAATAGGGGTAGTAGTATTTCTGTTGTCACGTTCACACCCGCTTTCAATAGTTCCCCTGTGATTTGGTCTATGCCTGGTGATTTGCTGTTTTTAAGACTCTATTACTTCGATTAATACCTCTTTGTTTGGTGGATCTGTCTTTATATTAAGTTCCAAAATATTCTCTTTCTCTGGTACTATTATGATTTCTTCTCTTTGTATGTTTAGTAATTCTTTGAAGTATTCTGCCCATGTCCCTAATTGTTCTTCTGTTAGTATTTGTTGTTCTCTACTCTTTATAATATTGCATGTTCTTCTGTTTTCACTTAATTCTCTAATTTTACTATAGAGCGCTCTGCTACTACTTGTGCTTCTTTTGCTATATCCTCAATGTATGTTTGTTTATTTTTCCTAGCACTTTTCTTGATCTCTTTGGATAATCTCTTTTAGTTCATTTGTAATATAATTTTTTTCTCTGCAATTTGTGTGGCAAGTAGGTATTTTCTGTTTGATAGTCTTTCTTTCCCCTATCTTCTTCCAAATTTCACCACTCATCCATTCTTTCCTTTCATTTGTTTTATTTCCGAGGACCTCTTGTCCTGTTCCTGTGAATATTTTTTTTACACTGCTTTCTTGATTCTTGGATCGATTTCTTGTAGTTTATTCTTTCTTGCTTTAATTTTAGGATTTGTGCTAATTCTTTCCGTTTGTGTTTCTGCTATTAAATTTGGTTAAGTCTAGTTTGTGGTTTGGTATGTAAATTCTTTTTTCCTTCTGTATATTTAGTCATACTTTAGCTAATAGGAGGTAGTGGTCTGATCCCACTTCTGCTCCTCTTTTATTACTCACATCATTGTTGATTTGCAAAAAGGGGTCAAGTAACATTTTTATATTTTTACTAAGTGGAACTTAGGTCCTTTTTACAGAAGCAGTTTAAAAAAAATGTTACTTGCCACCAAAAAATTCTGAGACTATCTCAACAACAATAAGTAATACACCAAAATTGGCAATATGCAAAGACAAGGATGGAGAACTACTAATAGAGAAACAAAAAATTATAATGAGATGGAAAGACTACTTTGAGGAAAACCTAAACGCAGACAATGGAAATGATCAAAACGAGACAATATATTTTACGGCGGAGCAGCACATTGAAAATCCGAGTTATGAAGAAGTAGTTCAAATAATGAAGAAACTAAAAAACAGTAAAGCGCCAGGAACGGACGGAGTTACGGCAGAATTGTTGAAATATGGAGGACCCGAACTCTGGAGAAGAATTCATTACCTGATAAAGTTGGTATGGACCAAGGAGCAAATGCCGGAGGAATGGGCAGTTGGTCTTATACAGCCAATTTATAAAAAAGGAGATAAGATGGAATGCCAGAATTAGAGACCAATTACATTGCTAAATGTAATATACAAAATCCTTTCTGGCATTATCTCTACTAGATTGTCAGAATACTCTGAAAATATAATTGATGATTATCAAAATGGATTCAGACCAAATAGAGCCACTACAGACAACATATTCATACTTAGAACAATACAAGAGAAAGCTTATGAATACGACATAGAACTATATAATATGTATATAGACTTCAGACAAGTTTTTGATAGTGTGAAAAGGGACAAAATGCTGGAAGACCTCTGAAATCTAGGTATACCAAAAAAATATATCAGCCTCATAAAAATGACGTTGAAGGGTTCAAAAGCCGCAGTTAGAGTAGATGGAGAACTGTCTCCCCTGTTTGACATCAACATGGGGGTGAGACAGGGAGACGCACTTTCAACCATGCTGTTCAACCTAGTTCCTGAAGCAGTCATAAGAAAAACCAATGTAACCGGCCATATAAACACCAAATCAGTACAAATTACTGCATATGCAGACGATGTCGCCATTATTAGTAGAAGCAAGACACGACTAAGGGAAACATTTAAGGAAATTGATCCTGAAGCACAAAAAAGTGGGCTTAAAATAAACGAAACAAAAACTAAATACACGACCATCAAAAGAAATCCTGAGAATGAAAATAATGTAACAATAGACTATACAGTGCTAGTCAAAAGTCCGTACCCCTCCTCGTATCTTTTGAACGGTTATACCTATAATAGTGAAATTTGGTGGGAGGAAATAAACGGACGTAAGCTTCTTAACTAGTCATGACAGGTGACATAATAGTGACAGATGACGTTACAGAGCCACTGTGACCGATAATTTTAAATGGGCCCTTATGGCAAGTGATACCTCGTTTGAAAGGTATTGAAAATACCTATTCAGTCATACTAATTTTGTTTGAGTTTAAGCTAATTTTGATGAATAAATGAAATAAATATAAAATTGTAGTTTCGCATTTAATTAATAAAAATTCAAAATTCCGCCTATGATTACTTGTCAAACAGGTTGACGTTGACGTAAAAACTACTAGGGAATTAAAAAACGTCAACTATTTTGACAAAAAATCCATATCGGACATTTGAATTTTTATTAATTAAATTCGAAACTACAATATTATATTTATTTAATTTATTCACCAAAATCAAAATCAACCTAAACCCAAAAAAATTAGTATGACTGAATAGATATTTTAAATACCTTTCAAACGAGGTATCACTTACCGTAAGGTCCTATTTAAAATTATCGGTCACAGTGGCTCTGTAACGTCATCTGTCACTATTACGTCACCTGTCATAACTAGTTAAGAAGCTTACATCCGTTTATTTCCTCCCTCCAAATTTCACTATTATAGGTATAACCGTTCAAAAGATACGAGGGGGGTACGGACTTATGACTAGCACTGTATAACTATAGTATTGAACGTGTGGATGCCTTCACATATCTGGGCACAGAAATCAATCAGAAGAATTCCGTAAATAGCGAAATTAATGCACGTATTTCCATGCTAATGGAAATCGTACATACTATGCTAATAAAAGATTGATGACGTCAAAATTATTAGACAAAAGAATCAAAATGACTATCTACAGAACCTTGATTAGACCCGTAGTAACCTATGGTTGTGAAACCTGGGTAATGCCTAAAAAAAATGAAGCCCAACTCAGGATATTCGAGAGAAAGATACTGAGAAAAGTATATGGAACGGTGCAAGAGGAAGACGGCACATGGAGAATAATCAGGAGAAATGACGAGGTTAATGATCTGAATGAAGGGTATGACATTGTAAGATTTGTGAAAAGTCAAAGACTGTCATGGCTGGGACATGTTCAGCGACAAGAAGACACGAAGACGACAAAGAAGATGTTACAGTGGAAGCCGGTAGGAAGGCGGAAAAAGGGAAGGCCCAGGACGCGATGGTTGGATGACGTGGAAGACGACCTGAAAACCATGAATATAAGACAATGGAGGAGAAGGGCCCAAGAGAAATCTGAATGGAAGGACATAGCCAGACAGGCAAAGACCCATCCAGGGTTATGATGCCAAAAGAAGAAGAAGAACTAGGTATAATAATAGTGTACAGAAAGACACCTAGACGTGAAAACATCTGTGTGTGTCTATAGAAAAATCCTAAATAAATATAAATCATTAGTTATAAAAAATATTTGAGAATCAAAATTATTACGAATTCAACTTAAAACTAAGTATGTAAACAACATATCTAATAATATTTATTTATTTATTTTACGGGCAAGCCCAATTCTACAAAAATACATAGTGTACAGAAAAAAACAATAACATAATATAATATAAAAAACAGACATACAGAAATATAAATATAATATTAGAAGTAAATATGTACTATGAAATAATATCATAAAACCAAGTTAACAAATTACAGACGCTTCACTCAAATATTGATCCCATGTAAATTTCTTTTAAAACGACTGATGGAGTTGTCGAACAGTTGTAAATTGTAAAGGGAGTTTGCTAAATTCAAGCCTCTGGGTACGAACGAAAAAAGTGAATAATTAAAGCTGTGGAATGGTACATAAAATGTTCGCACTTGTCTAGTGGTGCGAGGTGGTACAAACAGTGCGATCTTATTAATTAGTTGAGAACAACTGCATATACCATTTAAGATCTTAAATAATAGCAAAAGGTCCCTTTGTTTTCTCCTGCTTGCAAGAGAAGGGACCTGCAGTTGATGCTGCCATACAGCGTAATCTTGATAGGTATGAAGCTTAAAAGCAATGTAACGGAAGAAACTATTTTGGACTTGTTCAAGTTTCCTAATGTAGACCAAGTAGTGTGGGGACCACACTGAAGAACAATACTCGAGGTGAGACCTGACCAAAGAGAAGTAAAGAACTCTAATACTGGATATGTTTGTAAAATCACGAGTTGTTCTTTTTACAAAACCCAGCATTTTCATAGATGTTTGAATGACATTGATGATGTGAGTATTGAAACAAAGAGAGTTTTCCAGTGTAATCCCCAAGTCCTTGATTTTATTAACAGTGTTGAGCAATTGGCCATCAATGTAATAGTTTGATAATATTGGGTGGTGAGTACGGTTAAAGTTAATTACATGACATTTGATTGAATTAAGGTTCATACCGTTAAGTGAACACCATGCAGAGAGGTTATTCAGTTCTGATTGCAATATGGCAGCATCATAATGATTTTTTATAACTTTAAAGCACTTCAAGTCATCAGCAAATAGCAAGGCGTTACAATCGTGAAAACAGTTGGTAATATCATTAATAAATATAATAAAGAGTAATGGACCCAAATGGGACCCCTGTGGTACACCTGACTTAACTGGAAAGGTTTGTGAGTAAAAGTGGTTTACTCGAACTTGTTGAAATCTTTCGGTTAAATAACTGTAACCACTGCAACAAAGGTCCACTTATGCCATAGGAGCTAAGCTTTTGAATCAGGAGTTCATGATTTACTCTGTCAAAGGCCTTGGAAAAGTCAGTATAAACTAATATGTAAAAAAAAAACAACTTATAGGTATTAAGAATTCCAAATTAAAAAAAATTTCAGGATTTACAATTCAAATTGTGTTTTGTTTCCAGTAATACAATCAACTACTTTTTTATTGATTTGATTTCTTTTATTTTGTTTGGTAGTAAATTATAATACTTGGGTGCCCTAAAAATCACAGAGTGCTGGCTTATTCCTCGACTTAACTGTGGTAATACTAGGTCCTTTTTGATGTTACCTCTAGTTTGGTAATTATGTTCTATTAGTGTCTGTTTGGAGAAATTTTTATGAATATCTGTGCAACATGTTGAAATATAGAGTGTTTTCAAGTCACAGATTTTATTATTATATAATTCATTTGTAGAGAAAAGTTTAGGTTTTTTTAAGATTATTTTAATAATTGAATTTTGAGCTCCTTTTAGATTTCTTATGTTGTTTTCATATGCTCCACCTCACAATAAAATTCCATACCTTAGTAAAGGCTCAATTAAGGATTGATAAATCATAGTGATCAGTTTTTTTGCAAGAAACTCCCTTAGCAGATAAAATTTATGCAGAAGTGCCCTAATTTTTTTTTGTTACCTATGTGTAAAATGTGTAGCAATTCTGGCATTGGTAATTCTTTTAGCATTAACACGAGCAGTGCTGCTCATTTTCCAACCAACTGGGTAATCTGTAAGTTTTCACGAGGTGCCCTGATAAAGATCAAAATTGACTAGATAACCATCCCTTGTATTTAATGACCACATCTTGTATCCAAAGCGTATCGGCTTGCCACGGATAAATTGTTTACATCTGTGGTGCCCGTAATATTTGATCATAGATTAATCGTATGATAAATTCTGGACAGGCTGAAAATTGGCCAAACACTTTTCCTTTAAGTGGTTCATTAGAGGCCGCAACTTCTAAACCTTATCAGACTGATCTATTTGGGTGTTGTCGGCCACATGCATGAATTTTTAAATTTAAAATAATCTGTCTCGCTTCATAGACTCTGCTACCATTTTGTTATGGGTATCATCTTTCATGTCCCAGTAGAGGCGTCTTGCTCGCAAATTATTACATCTGCTAAGTATAAGGATTGCGAAAAAACAACATATTTCTGAAGAACTTATTTCTGGGTCAGCTTCATTTTTAAAATGAGCATCAGGGTTGGTAGGTTTAAACCAACATGCTTAAAACCTTGGTTTAAACCATAATTTACCTCGACTGGTTTTTTAAGAAAAAAAGAATGTGTGTGTACTTTGTATGCATGTAAGAAGATATTCTTCTATTATACAATAGGTAATTTAAACGAAGTAAATATACTTAAAAGGTTATTTGTATTTTATTTAAAAATCAAACTAACTTTCTTATCTACCACTTTCAAAAAATTTTTATTAAAACAACCAAAAATAAAAAAAAATTATGAATCGCCCAGGAATTGAACCCGCAACCTTCCAATCTCAGTGCTAACGCATTTCCCACTACTCCAGCGAGGCCCTAGAAATAGACATGTAAGTTTCGGATATAATTACACAACACGGCGACATATCGTGTAAAAATGTTATGCTTACATAATATTTTATTATTTTACTACAGGGAAACAAAAATCCAAAAACACAAGAATTATAATAAATAATACATTTCCTAAAACCACTAATATATTCTTTTAATGACTTATTTGCACGGTTACAGATACATACATACCTATCTTGAAAGATTAGCAATGAACTACATACTGTCAGTGTGCGCAGGCGCGGATCATGTACAATTTTACCCTCAATCGATTCTCCGCTAAAGAAGAATATCTTCAAAAAACCTGGTTTTTTTATTGAACCTCCAAACTGGTGTTTTGTTTAAAGTTTTTTATACAGCGGCCACAATTGAAGAAAATTAAGAAAAATAAATTCTATTTTTTACTTTCGAACTTAGCTATTTTGAATGTTTTGATACGTTTGAAGATTTTTTTTGTTATTTTAATTTTTTGTGTGTGTAAATAAAAATAAAAGTTGTCTTAATCATTTTTTTCATTGTTTATGACTATTATTTTATAAAATAATTTATTCATTTTTAAAGTATTTAGACTTATGATACTTTATATCAAAGAAACCTGGTTTAAACCAAATAAACCTGGTTAAACAAAAAAAACCTGGTTATTTTGGTTTTTTTAAAAAAACCTTAGTTTTTGCCTACCCTGATGAGCCTGATTTGCCATAAAAAATAATTCAAATAATTCAACCGGCGACATATCTTTATACATAGAAAAACTGGCTGTTGGAAATTTTCGAGGCACTGCTTGAAGATCGCCTGAAATCCACTTGGCTGGTAATTTTTGGAGATATCGGAAATCCAATCCTTTTTTCTGGAGAAATTGAAATAATATTTTCATCCATTGGCGGAATGTCTTCCGAAGTTATCTAAAATTGAAATAAACTCGTAAAACATCTCACTAACTTTTTAATAATGCGAATAATACCTTTCTAGCTATGTCGTTATCATTGTCCCCAATTCTATCATTTTTTTTAATTTAATTTGATGGCTAGACGGGAAACAACTAGAGCAAGTGGAATATTTCAAATACCTAGGAGTAATAATCGAAGCAAATGGTAAACAAGACATGGAAATAAACGAGAGAATGGGACGAACAGGAAGCTTATTTAACGCTATGAAAACAACATTTTTGGGGAAAAAAGAGATACCGGAGAAAGTAAAAACGGCAGTCGTTAAATCAGTAGTTAGACCAACAATAATGTATAGCAGCGAGACATGGACATTGACGGGGAGACAAAAAAAATCCAGAGTCAATGCTATGGAAATGAGGAAAATAGCAAACAGAAAGAGGACAGACAAAATATGAAACGAAACAATTAGACAAAACCTAAAACTGGAACCAATTAATGAAAAAATAGTGGAGGGACAACTTAGATGGTTCGGGCACGTGTGTAGAATGTCAAACGAGAGGCTTACAAAACGAGTGTTCGAAACGAGAGTGCAGGGGAAAAACAAAAGAGGAAGACCAAGAGTTATGTGGGTAGATGAAATCGGGAAAGAAGTCGAGATTGACATTGGAAAGTGCAAGAAACCTAACGCAAGATCGGAAAGCATGGAGACTACAATGCCAAACCCAACTCCACCAGCCTTACACCTAAAGGTAGAAAGGCTTAGGACTAAGTAAAAAAAAGTAATTTGATGGCTTTGGTAAAGACCAATTAGCCAGACAATTTTTACATCTAAGTATAATATTGTTAGTAATTTAATCTCAGCTGGAACACGCAACTGACGACCTATAAATTTAAAATATTGAAATTTGAATTAAGACAAAAAATAAAAATAATTTTACCATTCAGATTGTGAGTATCTCTCCTTCATCTTTGTCTGCTGAGTCCGTCAGTTTCCACGTTAGTCTCAGGAAGCTCCACAAAAATTTCATCGACTTTTTCCTGTATCTCATCATCACCCCATATGATATCCAATGCTTCAGAAAGCGAAAAGCCTTTCTAAAACGTTAAAAGTTTGATATAAAATAACGTACCATTAAAACACTACTCAGTCTCAAAACATGTACAGATACCATATGGTATCACCAACTTTCGAGTTGACTTACTGCACTAGTGTTAAACCTGTATAGTTTTCAATTCAATAGTTTCAATTCAATAATATATCATGATCTTTTTTAAAATAATCATGAATATAAAAAAGTGTACTTACACAAATTTAGGTTCCATTTTCTCATCTAGCGCAATGCAACGTGACAGAAAAATGTCTATATCACCACCAAACACAAATAAAACCACCTGCAACTTACAGAAACTGAAAGCCAAATGTCCAGTGAACATTTAAGCATGGCTCACGTGTTTTTGTATTCATGACCTTGACAATAGCGGGCGGGGTAAAAGATGACTAATTTGCGATACCAAATGGTATCCCTAGGCGCTAATGGGTTAAGGTCAATCATAATATCAAATGCATAGTTTACGATTCTATAAAAGACATAGGTACTGACTTTTTTATATTGTCTCGTATAAATAATAAAAACGTGGTATTATAAAAATAATTATTTTTCAAAATAAAATGTCAATTTTAAAAACAAAAAAAAAATTTAACGCAGGGAATTGAAAATCTCAGGTTTTGGGCCAGCTGACACATCATTTGTTAATAAGCTTTGGAACACGTAACTAAATAACAAGAAAACAGCCATGCTAAAATGCTTTGGTCAAATTTGACACTACCATAAATATAAAAGAAATATAAATAAAGTCTCGCGACCCCAGAATTTTGCTACATGACCCCAGAATTTTGCTGCGCGACCCCAGAATTTTGCTAAGCGACCCCGTTTGGGGTTACGACCTGTAGTTTAAGAAAGCCTGGTCTATTGTGTATAATGAAAATATATCGTTTAATATCTTAATACTAAAAGTGACAGATGCATGTCTTGAATAGTATTTATATGAGTACAGTAATCCCTCTTCAACCGCGGGGGTTACGTTCCGAAGAGAAAGGTGCGGTTGGTGAAACCGTGGTTGGCAAGGGATCTACGATCCAAAGAAGAATATGACATAATCCCAATTTGGATACGTATATTAGTACATAGAAATAAATATGATGAAATTGCGTATCTGTGAAATATGTATTATATCAACAAAAATAAAGACGCTGAGATCAGCGTCTACATTCGCGGGTATTTTAAACCTTCTGAACTATAAACTAATTGCCGTAGTATTACTACTAAGAACAAGCGCCAGTGGTGTATCATGAGTAATTTAACGCGACTGGTCAAATTATAAACAATATATAAAAATAATAAAACATTCTCATTAAAGATTCAACAGATTCGCAACCGCGGATAAGTGAAACCGCGGTTAATGAGTCCGCGGATAATGAGGGATTACTGTAAACTATTATAGGTTAGCACGAGATTGTTTATAAAGAAATAACTGCTTTGGATTTTTTTATCTAATTAAATTATGTGTTCACAGGTACAGCAACATATGGTGTAGAAACGTGGATCATGACGGAAAAGACAATACGCCTTCTTAATACTTTTGAAAGAAATATATTAAGGAGGATACTGGAACCCATTTGCGATAATGGTACATAGAGTATAAAGTTCAACCACAAGTTATACAAATATTACAGAGAACCTTCTTTAGAGCAAATTATGTAAAAATATGGTGGGACGTCAGGCAGTATGAAGACCAAGGAAGAGGTGGATAGACTAAGTGAGAACCGATGGTAAAGAGATATTGAGGGTCAACTGGAGGAGAGCAGCCAGAGACAGAAATGCTTGGAGGTGGATGCTGGGGGGAGGCCAGGGCCCAACTTTGGCTGTAGCACCATAGGGGAGAGAGGTAATTTATTATTATTTATATTAAGTACTAACCTGACATAACACTCATCATTCTCTTTGCCTTATCCCTATGCGGGGTCGGCTTCCCTAATTGCATTTCTCCACACAATTCTATCTTGGGTCATATCAATGTCAAAATTGGTCTTCCTATCCTACTCCTTCCAGGAATATGCACTTCAGCTATTCTTCGTATTGGGTGATTAACGTCTCGACGTTGAACATGACCAAATCATCTTAACCTATGCTCTCTCATTTTGGCATCAATTGGTGTCACACCTAGACTTCCCCTAATATACTCATTTCTAATTTTATCCTTCTTTGTCACTTCACTCATCCATCTAATCATTCTCATTTCCGCCACATGCATGTGTTGTTCCTCTTTCTTCTTCACTGCCCAACATTCAGTTCCGTACATCATAGCCGGTCTTATGGCTGTTTTATAGAATTTTCCCTTCAGCTTCATTGGAATTTTTCTGTCAAACCACTCACTTCTTCCACTTCATCCATCCCGCCCTAATTCTACTGCATGCATCTTCATCTATTTCTCCATTACTCTGTAATACTTCCCAGGTACATACTTAAAATTATTGCTTTTTACAATCAGTTCGCCATCCAAAGATACCATTTTATTTGTAGTAACTCCATCTTTAAATGAACATTCCAAATACTCACAATCTTTACATATTCACCAGGGACTCCTTTCTTATTGAGTGCCCACCACAGAATCTCTTGAAGAATGAAGAAGAAGAATTTATTCAAAATTAGGTAACCCTAATATACAGTTACAATTGAGATATTTTATAATATGTATATACAATTTAAATTATTTGACAATAGAAAAGTGTTATTAAGATACAATATCCAAGTCATAATAATAAAAATAAAACAAAAAACAAAAATCACTTAAAATATTCCATTACAATACAAGCATTAAAAATACTACATTACTCAAAATATTACATTAAACTACACGCAGTTAAAAACACATTTAGAAGCCACATGAGACATTAAATACGATTTACAACATAATTCTTTAAATTATTCCTATACATGTTAATTGAGGTCTTCAACTTGAGTTCCGTTGGCAACTTGATTGAAATTATCAAAACCTTTATAGAGAAGTGAGATCATAGCACCTGTAGTTTTGGTTCTGCTGATGTAAATATTATTAGAATTTCTCGTAAAATAAGGGTGAATATCTGAATTGTAACTAACAAGATCGAGAAAATATTTAGGTGCCAATCCATGTACAATTCTAAAAATCAATATCATGGTCAAATAAAAAAGACGTTGCGATACAGAAAACCACTGCAAAGTATTCAACATCAATGTGACAGGTGTTAATCTACTTGTACGTAAAATGATCCTCATTCCACGATTCTGTAGTTTTTGTAATTTGGCTAGTTGGTTAAGATTTAAAAGATATAAGATGGATGCACAAAAATCAAAATGAGGTTGGATTATTGATTTATATACAGTGATCCTTGACTGAAGTGACAAATTCTTGTAAAGAAATACAATTTTTTTGCGAGTTTTTTACACGTATACTCGAGATGCTTGTCGAATGATAGAGTATTATCTAATTGAAAACCAAGATATTTAATTTGTGTCACTAGTTCAATTGGTTCCCCATCAATGTTTAACATTATATTGTTAGTATTAAGACTCCTGTACTTAAATTTAGATGTAACTATCATGGCTTTTGTTTTACTTACGTCTAATTTAAGTGTATTAAGTTTTAAGTATTTAGACACTGAACATAAAACGTGATTCATTTTGTCAACCGCCCCTTCAATAGAACTATCGCTACAAGCCAAAAGGGTATCATCAGCGAAAAGGTTAATAAATTCACAGTCAACAAACAAATTTATATCATTTAAATATAATATAGAAAGAACTCTATCATATGCTTTCTCAAGATCAATGAATACCATATGAGCGTTTGTTTCTTTACTCCTGTATTTTTCCATCAACTGCCTTATAATGAAAATTGCATCTGTTGTTGATCTGTCCTGCATAAAGCCAAATTGATTCACGGATATTTTGGTCTCTTCACGTATCTGTCTATTAATTACTCTTTCCCATATTTTCATGGTGTGGCTAAGCAGTTTTATAGCCCTGTAGTTTATACATTGTTGTATATCTCCCTTGTTTTTGTAAACAGGTACCAGTATACTGCTTCTCCATTCGTCAGGCTTTAACTTTTCCTTCTAACGTCTGCAACTCCAACTATATTTTTTCTTCTGATAGCAGATATGGCAGATTTTTGTCCCCAGAATCCGTGGGACTGACTGATAATATCTATCAGAGGGAGATTCTAATTTTTAAATTCTACTCACCTGGGGTAAATCCGTTTTTGTTTCCAAATCAATTGATGGGATTTGTTATGTCGGTGTTGTCAATTCCCATTAAATATAGTAAATATCCTTGATTTTTTATTCTACTGATGGCAAGGAACTATCCTTAACGTAAAACTCATAATAAAGAAAGCATTTCAGAAGCGTTGTTGAAATTACGAAATGTCTTATAAACGCCAAAGAATTGCAAAAATCTTGTGATAAATCAACATTAACATTTAGGGCCGTCGCACATGGACTCTTTGGGCAGTTTACCACTCAGCGACATACACGGACAGCTCGAGCGGTCGTTGTCGATTGTTGACTGCTCGAGTTGTTACTTGCAACTGCTGAAGCAGTTGACTTTTCCGCAGTCGAATCCCGGATTCTGACGAGGAAGCACTCGTAAAAGAGCTGTCGACTGCTCCTATAGTGCAGTCACATCGATTTTCATGAAAATTGGTGAGTAATTAGAGGATACCTCGAGGAACAAAGGTGACATGATGCCAACTTGCGCTTTTACCCTGGGGGTGGATGCCACCCCTTCTCGTGGGTGAAAATTATTTTATTAAAAATAACACCATAAGTCGATAGAGGGACAAATTATAAGCAAAATTTGTTATACAGTGAGCACGTAAAGGTTGGAATAAATTCATTTTCTCGCGAATGAACGATTTTAAAATGCGACTTTTTGGTGTATGTATCATACTAGTGACGTCGCCCATCTGGGCGTGATGACGTCATCTATAATTTTTTTTAAATGAAAATAGGGGTCGTGTGATAGCTCATTTGAAAGGTAATTCAATTCTCTATTCAGTGATATAAACATTAACATAATTATTTATACAGGGTGTCCTAAAAGAATTTTTTTAATTAAATTTATTGACATAAAAAGAAGAATATGTGTAATTTATTTGAGTCAAAATACATTTTACTGCTATCAGAAAACAGGAAATGATGTTTATTTGACAAATAAATATTGTTTTTTTGCTTAAATTCAATATTAAAGCCGCCACCCACCTTCCTCTTGACAGTATAAACATTTAATTTAAGCGAAAAGCAATGATTATTTTTCAAATAAACCTTTTTTTCTGTTTTCTGAGAGGAGTAAAATGTATTTTGGACTAAATAAATCACATGCATTCTTCTTTTTATGTCAATAAATTTAATTAAAAAACATTTTTTTGGACACCTTGTATAAATACTTATGTAAATGTTTATATTACTGAATAGAGAACTAAATTACCTTTCAAATGAGCTATCACCCGACCCCTATTCCTATTTAAAGAAATCATCGATGACGTCACCACACCCAGATGGGTGACGTCACCAGTATGATATATATGCCAAAAAGTAGTAATTTAAAAATAAAAATTGACCTATTTCCAGATTTTTTTCCAAAATCGTCCATTCTCGAGAAAATGAATTTATTCCAACCTTTACGTGCTCTCTGTATAAAGTTATTAAAATAAATCAACACTTTTTGAGTTATTAAAGACCAAATATTTTATTTTTTCGTAAAAAAATGCATGTTTTAAATCGGTTTTTCACGTATAAATCAAAAACTATAAGCTTTTACAAAAAAGTTATTATTACTGAAATTGAAGATAATAAAAAATTGAATACATTCCTCATATAAAGAACTAAACTAATGTTAGTTCAAAGTGAGTTATTGGCAATTGAATGTGTATTTTTTTCGACGAGTACTCAAATCTAAGTATTCAAGCTTAAATAACGGGAAAACGATGCAATGTATAAAATATTCCTGCTAAACATTTGCCAAAGTACTTCGGAATACCTATCAAATGAGCTTAAGAACAAGGTAATAGCGTCAAAATTAAGCAAGTTATAATGAAAATAAAAGAACCGTTTCTGTTTTTTTAGGAAGTGAAAAATAAAACATACGCCATTTCCACAAAAATTAAAATTTATAGTAATCCTTACAAGAACTTCTTTATATTAGCATAAGTAATGTTTTCGATAATTTTGACCGGTTTATAATGCATATTTTTGAAAAAAAGGTATGATTTAAAAAAATCGTAATTTTTAAAATTATTGTAATTGTCATATTCTTTTGATAATACAGTAGAACGTCAATAATCCGGATTAATTGGGACCGGACCCCATCCGGATTATCAAATTATCCGGATTATCGAAATTACCTTAAAAAAGGCCAGTATAGACATTTAAGTATGTACCTACAACAAACATTTTAAAACTTTGTATTTTCTCTTATACAGTAAAGTGTCTAGAGGTGATATTCAATTCAATTCAATTTATTTCCAAAGAAGAATTTTGTACATTGTAATTAACAATAATATTATATTTAATATAATGCACCCACTTCAGGGAAAAAGCACACTAGGCAACTTAATACCTGTATTGTAACCTTAATCCCTGAAGGTGTACAATCTAATTGTACAATTTTAAACAGTAAGTACTTGTGGCTGGTATAATTTACATACTCTATGATTGACAAAATACAATTGAAAGTGAGAGGAGAGAAGACCTAATCGGCATGGCGCAACTATATTTACTAGAAGACAGTTTGGCTAGAAAATTAATTTTTAGAAAATGTTGAATTCAATTGTTTTAGTTAATATCATATTTTTTATGGTTCTTTTGAACTGTTTATAATTTATTATTGTTTTTATATTTTTTGGCAATAAATTAAATAGAGTTGGACCGTAATAAAATAGTGATCGTTTTGTAATTGTCTTGCTGAAAAATGGTACTTTAACCAAAAGTTGTTGAGTTGCCCTTGTATACTTTTGATGTTGATTTATTTTTAACTTAATTGAATTGGAAAATACCCAAATTAATGATTGCTGTATATAAATAGATCGGACACTCATTTGTTTTAGCTCTTTATATAAAAGTGATGTGGAAAAAAGTTTACTTTTTTTAAATATTATTTTAAGAAGTGTATTTTGAGCTATCTGTAAAATATGTAAGGTATTACTAAATGTACCACCCCAAACAACAATACAATATCGTATTATAGATTCAATCCAAGAGTTATATCGGATACTCAAGGTTTTTTTTGAGATAATGTCTCTTAATAAGTAAAATTTAGGCATTAAGGATCTAATTCTTTTTGCAACGTGTGCCACATGCTCACGCCATCTCAGATGCTGATCAATTATAACTCCTAAATATTTAATAGATTTAGTTTTTTCTAAAGAGGGACATGGACATGCCTGCACACTGTTGCAATCTGAACTATGAATTTTTAAACTAATATTAGTTGGCTGATCAGACATAGTGGGAGAAAAAGTAATAAATTTAGTTTTTTTTATATTCAGACTGAGCAGATTGTGGTTAAGCCATAACTGTATATTACTTATGCCAGATTCAGCTGTTTTACATACGCGGTCCCATGTTGAATCTTTAAATACTAAGACTGTGTCATCAGCATAGCATAAAATTCGCCCTGAAAACCCATGAATTTCGGTTATACTATTAATGTACAGTATAAATAGAATCGGACCTAGTACTGTTCCTTGGGGTACCCCAACAGTAATCTCTTTAGTTGAGCTAATACAATTACCTATTTTAACTTTTTGTGTTCTTTGAGATAAATAATTACTAATAAGATTTAAAGCTATACCTCTTACCCCATTTTTATATAATTTGTTTAGAAGAATCTCATGTGATATAGTATCAAAAGCTTTAGCGAGATCCAGAAAAATTGCTAGACATTTATTTGATTCTTCTAGACATTGTACAGTTTGATCAACAAGATCGATTATAGCTTTCTCTGTGTTAGCTTTTTTCACAAATCCGAATTGCCTTTCGGTTATAATTTTATATTTATCAAAGAATGTAATTAGTCTCTTTTTGAGAGATTGTTCAAAAATTTTCGAAAAACTATTAATGACTGATATAGGACGGTAATTGTCGACTTGTTTTTGATTACCGGCTTTGAAAACAGGTGTTACAAGTGATTCTTTCCATTGTGTTGGGATTTTTCCTGTTGTATAACAGAGATTAATGATATGAACTAATGGAGAAGCAATGTGCACATGAATATTTTTAACTAATTTCGAAGTAATTCCGTCTGGTCCTGGCGCACTATTATTTTTTAAATTAGATATTAGTAAAATAATTTCGTTTATATTTACAGGTTCCAAAAAAATTGATGATTGTAATTCTAAGTCTCTTTCAAAACCCGGTGGTAATGTAGTTTTTGTAATACTATCAGCCATTTTTTGCCCAATACTTGTAAAATAATTGTTAAACATATTTGATTTCTCAATATTATTAGTTATTTGAGTTCCTTGTGTATTAATCAACGGAATATTTTCAAGTTGATTGTTTTGTTTACTTTTGCAACCTGAAATTTCATTTATAATAGACCACATTTTTTTATAGTCACCGTTTGTTCCATTAATTTTAGCTTTATAAAAATCATTTTTTGTCTTTTTAATTAGATTACTTAAGTGATTTCGATAAGTTTTATATTCTTTGTCTAGTTCAATAGAGTAGTTTTTTAATAGTTTTCGCTTTAGATTGTCTCTAGTTTTAATAGACACTATTAAACCAGAACTAATCCAGGGTTTAATTTTTTTACATTGTTCTTTATTTTTTCTTTTTATAGTTTTTGTTGAGTTTATGATGAAATTATTTAACTTATTTATAAACTTATCATAAACAATTTGCGTTGTATTACTTGAATATAAGTCATTCCATGATTCACCGGACAATTTTACGTTTAATTGTTTATAATCTATTATCTGGGCGGTATCGTTTAAATTGGACAGCGGTTTATCATTTTCAGTATTAAAATATACAAACGGTGTATAATGATCTGTCATATCAGTAGTAAAAATTACAGGATCAATTCTAAACGAATTTTGTATTGCGCTATTCTGTCTAATAAATATATGGTCTAACGTAGTACTTGATTTTTTAGTTACTCTTGTAGGTTTATTAATATAAGAAGTATAGCCAAACATATTTAGCATATTTAAATATATAACTGTTTCGGGAGAGTTTTGATTTTGTAAGTCAATATTGATATCACCTAGATGTATTTCAATATCCATCATTTGAATTTGCGAGAAATATGATTCTAAATCATTAATATAAGTATCAATTTTACTAGAAGGTGATCGGTATGAAGCTGTTACACCAAATGAATACTTAGAATAAGTAGAATTTAATAAATATGTAACTCTAAGAAATTTGTTATCATTTATTGATATTACTTTAACGTCTGCATTAATTGAATTTTTTATGTAGATGGCAACACCATCACATATATTTTTTTTAGAATCATTATAAAACAGATTATATCCAGGAATATTGTAATTGCTTACCTCAAACAGATTTCTCGTTTCAGAGAGAACAATTAAATCAAAATATTTTTCCATAGTAGCTACATATATGGTTAATTCATCAAGATGTTTTCTGAGCCCACGAATATTAAAATGAACAATACCCATACCTGATAGATTGTCCGTGTCTCTCTCACCAACAAACTGTTCCATATTACTAATAATATTTGTATCAATTGTTAAATTGTTATCTAGTAGATTAAGGAATTCAATCATAGAATTTGTTTTGATGGCATGCTTAATTACCTCCAGCTCGGCCAACCTATAATGAATTTAGACATGAAGCCTTAATTATTCATAATATATTATATTGTAACTGAAAACCTAAAACAAATATTACTCTTTAACATAAATTAAATAACTTCTAGTGAAACATCATAACAAACTCAACAACAATTACTACGTAAATACTTTTTCCAGATGAGTACAGTCTTTTAAACTAATAATTTTATTATCTTTTTGTATGTATATTTTCCCATCCATAGTCCAAACGTTTTTTGCGCCCACGTTATTTATTGCCTGGTTTAATAATTGCATGTTCGTAGCACTTAGATCTTCTCTAACAACGATGCCGGTACCCTTAAATAATTTTTTTCCTGCATAAATTCTCTTTTTCATTTCATACGTTGTTAACTTGAGGAAAATTCCTCTATCCTTATTCTGTTGTTTTTGTCCAACCCTGTAGCATACTTCAATATAATTAGTTATATCGATATTTATTTTTGATTTTAAAAGCTTAATAATTTCGTCTTCTAGCTTCTCATTTGATTTTTCTTTTAAATTAAAGATTCTGAGATTAAATTTTCTATTTGCTTGATCCAATATATTAATTTTTCCTTTCAAATTATGATTATCCGTTATCATATTCGATAACTCTTGGTTAACCTGCTTTATAGAATTTTGATGTTCACTTTCCATTATTTTTATCTTATCACTTAAGCTGTTTACAGTTTTTTCAAGCTCATTTATCGTTTTTATGGTTGCCTCGGTCACATTTGTAGTAATAATTTTTAAAAATGATTCAGATTTGAAAGCACTAATTACTGCTGTTTGAACTGCTTTTTCAATTTCTTCTTTCATTTCTCTAGTTACAACCATTTTATATAGAAATTAAATTCGATGATTACAAATGACCAAACTGTAATACTAATATGACTTCAACTGATTTCACTGTTAAATTGTTGGGAGCACGGGCAAAGCACGTCTACTCGCTAGCACACATTAACTCGAAGAGTTGATATTAATCAAAACATTTTTTATGTTCAAACACTGTATTATAATTATTTATTTATAGTAACATGTGTAGGTACAGTAAAAACATCAGACACTATTTGAGCTTTTAAAAAAATGTGTAAAAGGTTTTTGAACTGCGGTAGGGGTTCGTTTTTTTGCAGCTAAGTTCTTAATTCGTTTTAAAAGAATAATATATTTTTGCTAGATACAAATCCGGTTTATTGACGGTCCGGATTTTTGACGTCCGGATTATCGACGTTCTACTGTAACTCCAAAAATACTCAATATACGTAAAAAATTATATATAACCAAATTTTAGTTTTTTCTGTGCCAAATATTTTACCTGTTTTACCATTTCTATAGGGTAAAAAAGAACCGAGATAGAAACGTTTAAATCTTAAATTTTGCTGTGGGAACCATGCAACCGGGGTCATTTAACCTTTTATTTTTAAAAAAGTAAGGGGTTTAAAAGATCAGGTTCAACGTGCTTAAATAGCACTTGGAATTAACTTTCAAACAGTTTTTAGATGAACCTGATATCGTAAACACGAACGGAGTTATTAAAAAAAAACAATAACATTTTTTGGAAAAATTTTTAAAAGAAATTTTGAAAAAAATTTGTAGCATAAATTTTAACGCTATCAACATGTTCGGGGGCTCATTTAAGAGGATCGGTACGTATTTTCGGCTGCAATGCTATTCAAATGGGGATTCATTTTTTTCGAATCCTGAGAAAACTAATAATTATTTTTGAAAAATGTAAAAGCAGAATGAAAGAACGTTATTAGCGAGGGCCGAAAGTCCCTGAGAACTTCTATAATGTTTATTTTAATAAGTTACAGGGGTGAAAAACTAAGAGAAAATTTAGTGTGATTTTTAATTTCAAATATATCATTCAAAATAAACTTTTTATTTATTCTAAGGGACTTTCGGCCCTCGGTAATAATTTAGTCTTTCATTCTGCGTTTAAATTTTTCAAAAATATTTATTTCTTTTTTCAGGATTCGAAAAAAATAAACACAATGTCGTGGTAATATTTTCCAAATCTATCTTTGTCTTACAACGCACTCAGTCGAATATAATATTGTCAGCATATATTGTCAGTCAGACCCTGACAATCAGTGACAATTTTAAATATTTGACATTGCATCGGGAATACGTTGAGTTATTGATTAAATATTATTGATATATAATGTATTTGATAAATAATTTATTTAAGACGTGAACTTAATAAAAAGTTGTTTATTGTGTATTATTTGTGGAAGATCCAAGCAGAGAATCCATCAGGATAATATATTCTGTGATCCAAGTATTTTGTTGTTAAAGATGTTCAAAATTGTAAGCGTTCCATAACAATATATTATTAAAAAATCACTTTAACACTTTTTCTCTTTTTTCGATTAGTATTAGTCTTTGTTGTACAAATAAATTATTACAATCACTGAATACATAGTTAGTGAAAAAATTATCACATTTATTAACTGAATTAATAGTTTGCAATTATAAAAATAACAGTTATCCAAGAACATTCAAAACCCATCTCTTTAAATTAATGATGACATTTTCAAGTAGAATGACATTCTAGTAATGTTTACATATCCATACCAGTGTGAATTTTACTACACGTAATTTGCCGTATAAAGACAGAAAAAGTAGGGATACACGTAAAATATTTGCGAATTATGTACCCATAGCCTTAATAGATATTTTTAAGTACTTTGACAAATGTTTAATAAGTTTATGTTATAAAATGCATCAATTTCCCGTTATTTCAGCTTGAATACTTACGAGTTTTTTACTCGGCGAAAAAAATATACATTCAATTACCTATAACACATTTTTAGTTAACATTAAAAAGTTTTTGTAGTAAGGGGTTTATTTCATTTTTTATTAGCTTCAATTTTGATCATAATAACTTTTTTGTAAAAACTTACACTTTTTGAGTTATTGATGAAAAATTGGTTAAAAACATGCATTTTTCTCAAGAAAAATTAAAATCTTTGATCTTTAATAACTCAAAAAGTTTTGATTTATTTTAATAACTTTATGTAACAAATTTTGCTTGAAATTTGTTCCTCTATCCAAGTATGGGGTTATTTTTAATAAAATAATTTTCACCCCCGAGAAGGGGTGGCACCCACCCCAGATTAAAAGCGCAAGTTAACACCATGTCACCTTTGTTCTTTGAGGTATCCTCTAACCACTCACCAATTTTCATGCAAATCGATGAAGGTTGAACGAAATCGGAGGTAATAGCTCATATCCACCTTCAGTGACTCCACTACTAGCGCAGTCAACATTTCAAGCAGTCAGTGTATGCCTTCAACGTTCGTGAGCTGTCGACAGCACGATGGAATTTTTACCGTAGCGAATATAAAATTATTGTTCACCGCGCGGTCGCAGCTTCATGCAGTCGATCTTAACTGCTTGAAGCTGTCCATGTACGGCCTACCTTAGTTAGATCATGTTTATACTAATTTTAATTTTTTATTATTTTGAAATATATAGACGTTGATTTACTCGAATTCTGTTTTTTTTTAGGTTAAGAGCAGAAGGTAGTAAGGAGTGCAGGCCACACAAGCTTTTCTTCCGAAGCAATTTTAAGTTTGGCCTTTTTTATGGATTGCACCACTCATGAATGCACACTCATGAATGAACAATATTACACGATAACACGATTAAGACCCAGACATAGCGTCATGTGTGTAGAAAAAAGAGCGGCGATAGTATTCAAAATCTTGATCTAATGTATAAATGCACTTCCTTTAATTAATGTATTAATATTAAATATTATTTGTTATGTTGTTTTTTATATCCAGTTCCAGGTTTATCGAGTTTTATTCAAATAGTCCAGGGTAATAAGGATTTTCTCAGGACACTCAAAGATCCAGGTAGCTGATTACTTTTTTAGTTATTGTAGACCTATAGGAAGAAAACCTACCTGTTTCCTGTCTAGGGTTCGCGTCCGTTTTTTAATTATTAACAATTTATTGCAAAAACCGCGATTTTTTCGATTTTTTGCACCCTATTCAAAAGCTAAACAATTGACATAAAATTACTTTTAAAATTACATAAAATTAATTTTGAAAGTTAACAAGTTAATTTGTTGCTTCACAAATTGCAAAATAAATGAAAATCGATATTTGTTAATAACTTTTACTAAATTTAACTTAGATTAGAGTTTCACTCAAAGTTGGTTATTTTGGTTATTAACAAACCCTCAAAATTTGAGACCGATCCATTAATTAGTTTAAAAGTTATTCTATTTGTTTATTCCAGAGACATTTATTTTGCCATAACATAAGACAGAAAATAATAAACATTGAGCAATTCTGAGTATGCCAAACGAAAGTAGAAGACTGATAGTATCAAAATGTATTAAAAAAAGATGAAAAAATTAATCAATATAATCAAAAATCCCAATGCCAAATTTCTGAAATTTTGTAGTTTATAAACATTTAGAATAACTTGACAAATATTGTCCGTAGGAACAATCTTTTTATATACATATTCGGAAAGCTAGTATTTTAACACGAATTTTCATATAAAAAAATTTAGCCTGGGTTCATTAGGAACAAAGTTAGCCATTTGTTTTTTTTTTATTTCACAGCTAATTTGTTTATAATAATTAAGGAATTTCATTGATGCCATTTTAAATAATGGGATTTGTATTTTTTGTTAAAAAATTTGCATAAACATTATATCTTCACAGCACCCTCTACGATTTTTCAAAATTGTAGTTCAAACGGTTATTTAATAATCAGTCTTAATTTGTTTAAACAATTCTTGAAAAAATATTTTTTTACAAAAATCTATTTTTTTAATCATAGTATCATTAATGATCATACAAAACGTTAAAGTTCACTTTAATAAATAAATTATTTTTATTAGATAATTATTTATTGAAGATAATTCCATTTATTAAAGTATAACTTAACTTTTTCTATGATTAATAATGATAGTCTGATTAAAAACATGGATTTTTGGGGAAAAATTATTTATTCAAAAATTGTTTAAACAAATTAGATTGTTTAATAATTAATAAATGTCAAATTGCAAATAGACAAATTACATATTTGTAATGTACAGAAAAATTACATACAAATTAAAAAAGAAAGATCAAAATATATTCAGTAGATCCCGAGATATAGAAAATTATAGTAGTTTTAAGTTGCCTTTTTTAGTTTTTGAACTCGTGCATTTGTCGGCTCCCAGCTCCCCCTTCACTTACCACGACTAGTCACCAACTGAACAACATTTTTAAAAATTCGTGTAAAATATCAACTTTTTGAATATGTAAAATGATTTTTTCTACGGACAGAATTTTTAAAGTTGTTCTAAATGTTTATAAACTACAAAATTTCAAAAATTTGGCATTACTATTTTTCACTATATTAGATAATTTTTTTATCTCTTTTTAGTACATTTTGATTGCCTTATCTTCATTATTTTCTGTCTTATGTTATTGCAAAATATAGGTCTCTGGGATAAACAAATAGAATAACTTTTAAACTAGTTAATGGATCGGTATCAAATTTTAAGGGTTTGTTAAGTACCCCAATACACAACTTTGGGTGAAACCCTAAAGTTCTAAAGTAGTTTTAGTAAAAGTTATTAACAAATAACGATTTTCACTTATTTTGCAGTTTGCGTAGCAACAAATTAACTTTTTAACTTTCAAAAATCGGCATTTTGAAGGATTTTCAATGTTCTAAAAAATTAAATTTTGTAGTTTTATGTCAACTGTTTAGCTTTTGAATGGGGTGCAAAAAATCGAAAAAATCGTGATTTTTGCACTAAATTGTTAATCATTAAAAAACGGACGCGAACTTTAGGCAGGAAACAGGTAGGTTTTGTTCCTATAGGTCTACAATAACTAAAAAAGTAGTCAGCTACCTGGATCTTTGAGTGTCCCGAACATGGTCTATTTCCAGCTTATTACCCTGGTCTAAAATGGTTCGAGGAGTACATAAGTTTATTTTTACTAACCATTCCGTCAGGATCGGCTTTGAAAAATGTGACTGAAAAATAGATCAACATCAAGGATTGCAACACCAAAGACAACTTCTGCATATATATTTATTTATAATAATCATTACGTTAGTATTTGCTTCAAATTTGAAAAGCGAATTTATGATTATATATGTATGTGTATATATATGCTGAAAAAAATGTGGTGAGCAACTTGACAGACCATAGCTAACCATCTTTTGAACTGTATTTTGCAGTACCTATACTAAAAGAAGCTCCTTATATTCTTGATGTATTCGTGATGTAACAAGCTGATTGACACCTAGTCTATAAAAATCTCGATTTATGATTATTATAAAACAAAAAACTGGAATTGTATTAACAAGAAGATTCTACAAACAAATCGAAAAGACTTCATCTATATCTGACACAAAAACCGTGGAACTTATTTCATGTCTGGCAATGTCAGATTGTTTCTAATTTAACAAGAAGTTACTATTTTCAAAATGGTCTTTAAATTGATAGAAACGACAACAAAATAAGAACGTGTGGTGAATTCTTTTGTTTCATCGCCTTTCTACACAAGTCTCATTTTATCAGTGTCGGTTTAACCTAACTTCGGGCCCTGGGCGCTGGAGGTTTAGGGGCCCCCGTCATTGCTATTCGTTGTCAGTTTTTAACAAGAAAACACATGCATTAATTATAAAGGTTTCTTGTAAAATCTATAAAATATTTTTTTTTAAACAAGCAAGAAGAATAGCAAATGTAAAAAATAATCCAAAAAATACATTTAAAAACATAAATAAAAAACAGAAAGTTCCACAAAACAACACATGACAAACAAAAAAACATATTCTAAAAAATACATAAAGATAAAAATTAGATCACTATTTTTCTTGACTTTGCATTCGCAAACTGCCATATTATATTATCATAATTTAGTTTCTCCAGTTCTTCATTCTCTATAATATACAATAGTGATGATGCGTCTAGGTTTTGTTGACCCAAATTTGACCTTAAATATGTTTTTATTCTTTTTAAAGCCGAAAAAGACTGCTCGCCTGACGCATTAGAAATTGGTATCGTCAAATAAATTGGCAGTAAAGTTAAAATATTGGGAAAAGCTGCTTTTACATCCTGGAATAATTAAATTTTTCATAAATTGTATGATATTTATTTAAATTTTGGCATAACGTTACAAAATGTGTAATTTCATTATGCAAGTTCTCTTTGGTTTCATCAACATCGTTTTTATGTTTCTCGCATACAAGTATTAATTGATGTTTTGACTTTTTTGTCTCTAGATTAAAAAAACATCTAAAAGCTGATGTTACATCCTTGTAGCATTCAATTCGCGATTCTGAATTTTCTAGACTCTAGATTTTCTGCGACAGCGATTTTTTTGTTGCTGCGACTACAAATCGCAAGTGAAGTGCTAGCCTTAGAGGCCACTGTATAATGCCAAATTGCAATTTTTGTAATCGCTTTACTTTTTATTTTTCAATGTTTGAAAGAGTGTGTACCTATTGTTTGGGTATTGGCATTTTCAAGAATAATCTATTCTTTATCTATAAATTAGATTTATGTATATCTATTTCTGTCTTTCATTTAAACTAACGTTTACACGTATCCAGTAACTGGCGCCAGTCTCACTGGAATGCGAGTGCTTGACTAAGACAGAGCTGGATAGGTTCGTTTACAAGTATCCAGTAACTGGCGCCAATCTCACTGGCACTCTTATTAAAAATCCTAATACTGCCACTGAAACCACAGGTACGACAGCGCCAGCGACTGGAACGCTGTGTTTACACGTGTCTACAACCACTCGCACGGGGTTAAAGGGGACGCGGACGAGGGCCGCTGGCATTAAAAATAGACCAGCTTTCTATTCGAGACAGCGCTGGCAGACAGCGCTGAACTGGAGCAAAAAAGCGTTTACATGATGCCACTACCATGCCAGCACTGTCGTTCCAGTGCGACTTTCGCCAGTTACTGGATACATGTAAACCTGCCTTTTCTATTTTAAAAAGACTTATTTTGTTCCTATTTTAAAAGAACTTATTTTAAAGCCGAAAAGTGAGATAAATTATTATTTAAGCTCCACAATTCAAAATGAAATTATTAGAAACTAAAAAAACTCAGTTTGTACGATTATTTTGGATACAAATCGAGACATGGCTATTGAATAATAACCTACACAGTTTTGGGTAATTTTTAATCAATGACATGGCGAAATCTGACAACTTTCTGTAGTTTTTGGAAAAGGGCCCCGCCACAAACACTGACACAGGTCCCCTGTGGGCAGGGCCGGATTAACACTTTTGCCGCCCATGGGCCAGAGGTCTGCCTGCCGCCCTAGCGGGGGTGCAACACCGGGGGGGGGGGGGGGGGGGGGGGGTCCGGGGCCCCCCCCCGAAAAAAATTGAAATTTAGAGGCAAAATAACGCATTTTGGGACATTTTCCAGCGCTCAACTGTCTCTTGATATTGTAATGGTTTTAGTACCTCTCATGATGAAAACAAGAAACTATGTCCTAAAATTGCGTTTTATTAATTAAAATAAACTATTTGACAAAACTCCGTTAATTACGAAACCATTTTCTACAACCGTGATATTCCATTACTTAAGATTACAATAATAGTAAATAAAATCGTTGTTGATATTATTTTGTGAAACATCATGCAGCTCGTAATTCCCAAACTCAACAATTCTTTTATAGTTTTATGACTATTTTGGCTGAGAATGATTGATTTGGAGTGAAGTGAAAATTCGGCTTCGTTACTCGGCGACGGCTCACCTGTGAATGTGCCCGCAGGCTTTGAGCCATAATCGGTCATTGCTGTCGATTTATGGGCAAAAACAGGACAGTTAGGAAGGGGCTAAAATTAGTAAAAGGTGTACAGAGTAAGACTGCAAAATAAATGATAATTTCTGTATTGAATATAGGATAATAACAAATATATACAACATCGAAATATAACTGTTCAGAGCATACAAATCACATATCCAAACAAATAACTTACTCACTAAATTAGCTTTGTTAAAGTAAATATAACTTAAAACTTCTTCTTTCTTGCACGTGCATTGGAAAAATCATCAACAACTGCACTGAAATCGAGTTTTGTTGTCAGTTCATGTTCTATGGCTAAAACAGCCAGGCTGACGAGTCGTTCTTGAGTCACTGTTGAACGCAGATAGTTTTTTACTCTTTTCAAGGTCGAAAACGATCTCTCAGCAGAACAGTTTGTAGCAGGAGTTGTCAAAAACATTTTCAAACCAATAGCCACGTTGGGAAACAAGTCCTGTAGATTTTTTTCTATCAAAAATCTGTACAAGTTTGATAGTGAAAAGTCTTTTTCGGCTTCTTTGTAGTTTCCTCGGATCAGAAGTCCTTTCAGATGGATGCACTCGCATATAAACTCTGACTCTTCAATGTCTTCAATATAGATTTTCTGCAAAGACGTCGCGTTAGCAGTAATTTCTTCGGTAGTTAGAGTCTTTAATTTTGTTAGAAATGAAAACTTTGCAACGAAGTCTGTGTACACAGAGATCCTTTTGTCTAACTGAAACTGAAGTGTTTCCACGATGATGTCATAACTTTGTTGAAGACAATTTCCCCTAATGTCATCATCCTCATCATAAGTTCTTTCTTCATCTTCTTCTGAAGATTCATCAAAGAACCTCTTTCTTTTCGCCTTTCTTTTTGGGCGATCAAAATCTTGCTGCACCTGCGGCTGCGTCTCTTGTGGAAGTTCTGGCTCATCGTTCTGTCTCATTTCACCTTGCGCAATTTGCAGTTTTTTTTCGCCCTCTTTCTTATAGTGGGTAAACATGTCTTTCATGTTCATCACATACTCTGTGAGTGAGTTGTACAGGATTACAACGCTGTCCACGGTCATATTTTCAGCCTGGATCTTTTCACTGACTGAATTAAATTTTTGAAGTACATCTCCCCAAAGGGCTGCCATGAAACATGTTTCTAGAGACATTAGTTTTCGCAACAACCCTTTGGCTTTGGATTGTGTCTGTTTGTTTTCATGATTGCTTGAAGTCATGTCTATCAGCGTCTTGACCATGGGTTTGTAGTCTTTATTAAGGCTTTTGCAAGCTTCTTCCCTTGCAGACCATCTTGTAACACTGAGAGACTTCAACGACGTGTTCTTGTCCTTTCCTGTGGCCGTGAAATTTGACAGAAGAAGATTCCACCTGTGCGTAGAAGACGAGAAAAAATTGTACAATCCTTGCAAGAGATCAAAGAAATGTTTTGCAAGAGAACAGCATTCTGCTGCGCTTGATCCCACTAAATTTAGTGAATGCGCTGAACAAGGCACATAAAATATCAAGGGATTCTTTTCTTTAAGTCTTGCCTGCAACCCCGAGTACATTCCTGACATATTTGACGCGTTGTCATAGGACTGTCCCCTACAGTTTTGTATGTCCAATCCTTTCGACTGTAGGAAAGAAAGCACTGAGTTCACTAGTTCTTCACCTGTATGACCTTGATTTTTCATAAATTCAACAAAATGTTCTTCAGGGATTCCCAATTCATTCACATACCTTAATATGAAAGACAATTGATCAATGTGTGTTACATCAGGGGTGGAATCTACTATTATAGAATAGTACTTGCTTTTCTTAGCATCATTCAAAATTGTATCAATAACGGTTTTTGCCATTATTTCGATGAGTTCTTCACAAATGGTTGATGATAGGTATGACTGTTTGCCTTTACCCGCTTTCCCATATTTTTCAATGTGTGCTTTCAAAAATGGATCAAATTCGGCAATCAGCTCCAAGCACATCATATAGTTGCCATTTGAAAAAGAACCAAATTTTTCGTCAGTCCCCCTAAAGGCAAGACCACGCGAGGCAAGTTTTTTTATTACGGCCACCACTCTCTGGAGAACTGCCTTCCAATACCTTATTTCTTCTTCCACTTGGTTTTGTAGAAGCTTATCGATCCTCCCGGCTGCTTCTGCTCTTTGTTTGTATACTATTACACTATTGTAGTGAACGTGCGAGTTTTCATGCTCTTTTATTCTCGCTGATGCATGTTTCCAATCACTGAACCCATTTTCAGTAAACTGAGTAGAGGTCGAACTAAACAATTTGCATGGACCACAGAACAAAGAGCCTAAACTTGGTGAGTAAATCAAGAAATCTCTATTTACAATTTCGCCATTTGCAAGTTTTCTGTCGAATAGCCATTTAGCCAACACTCTTTTCCTGTCTGGATATTGCCTTTCAGATTTTTTAAAATCGCAATCTTTATTTTGATTCCATCCATTTTTAACAAAATATTCCCGCGTCTCTTCATTCACTATCCATAAAGCAGGATCATAATTTGGTTTCAAATGGACAGAAGAGTCAGGTTCAGAGACTGTTAATTGATCTTCAATCTCGTCAACAACAAAAGTTAATTCGGATATAGCTGGTTTGATCTTGTCAGTATCAACACATGACGAAGCTGAAGGTGCTGATGCTGAAGGGGTTGAGGGTGAAGCTGAAGGGGTTGATGCTGAAGCTGAAGGGGTTGATGTTGAAACCGGAGGGGCTGATGCTGAAGCTAAAGGGGTTGATGTTGAAGCTGAAGGGGCTGATGCTGAAGCTGGAGGGGTTGATGTTAAAGCTGAAGGCACTGATGCTGAAGCTGTTGAAGCTGAAGGCGTTAATATGGAACATACTTCTAGTTCTACTTCACAAAATTCTTTGACACTTTCTAAAAGCACTGGTTCTGGTGGCACTGGTAGGTTACTTCTTGTAAAAAATGTATCAAGCTTCGCAGTTTTATTTACAACTTCTGTCAATTTTTTTTTCTTCTCTTCGGCTACTTTTTTGTATTGCCACCCACTGAGCCGTTTGCGTCCATCCATTGGTACAGCTGCTTGTTATAGCATCAATGACATCGGAAGTAAAGGTCTGACTGTAAAAAAAAGAATATCTGTATAATTCAAAACTGTAGTACGATACGACAGGAAAAATGAAGCGAAAAAATGAGGGAAGCGAATTTCCTTCCATTACTTATTCAACTCATTGTGAAACCTATACGTATGGCAACATGCCGAATTACATTTTTCCATATAGAGAACGGAATTAGCTAGAAAATCGAAATTTGCCTTAACATTTTCAGAAAAATATGCTCTACACGAATTTAAAACATAAAGAAGAATTTTTCCCATACGGGCCCCAAAAACCAAAATTTTGGGGTAAAACCCCCCCAAAAAGGGGGTAAATGTTATGGGATTCTTTTGGCTAAATAACTTAGCCGAGATATTGCAAAAAGGAAAGTGTGTGCGTGTGCCGAATTTGAAGAAAATCGGTCAAAAATTGCGACCGCTACAGCGCGGTCTATATTAACTTACATTACCATTACTATAAACAAATAAATATTTCTTACCTCACAAGTTACAATTTCAAAATGTTACTCCGCTCAAAACAAATTACAAAAACGTTAAACCTAAACAGTTAGACAGACTGCAGTACGTGGAGTTGAGACCAGACAACCGAATGACAATGGCGCGTGGCGGTGATGGAGTTGGTGGGGGGAGGGAAGCGGCAAGGCGACAAGACGCCTGCCATCAGCCAATGCTAGCAACTACTACGATCCCACAACTAAATTTCCCGTGCGTAGCGTACGATACAGACTGCCGCCTCGCCCCTTCGACTCACTTGGATAGAGTGGCGTAGCGTAGTGTACTGCGACACATTACACCGCGCAGAGTGTCGCGTTATAAATAAATAATAAACAATAAAATAGTTTTTTAATATTTAATGCTCAGGTTCACTGGTCTTGATAATCGATAATAAAGCTTTATAATCAATCAAAAATAATTACACTTTTTTTTTCTCAAATCCGCCGCCCCAAAATTTTGCCGCCCTGGGCCGCGGCCCAGTTGGCCCGTGCCTTAATCCGGCCCTGCCTGTGGGGCTAGGCTACGGTACTGTGTATATGCGTGACAATATGTAACAATAGAACAAATGCGTTTGCAATTGGCGTATCTGCGTATGAGATTTTTTTTCGGAGAATATGTAAATTATTTAGTGACTTTATTTTTTTATAATTAAAAGGAACGAGCCCCTTCGGGCCTATCCGGGGCCCGGGCCCCTGGGCGCCCGCCCCAAGCGCCCAGTGGATAAACCGGCACTGCATTTTATTCCAAATTAGGTTTGATTATCCATCGTACGCTGTTCTACAAATCCTTTAATCTACCCCTATATTCTAGAGGTTTTAATCATTTTTACAAATAGTTATTTGGAAACCAACGTTAATACAGACAATCAAATAAAGGAAAATGTCTGAAGTAGATTTATTTAGAGTAATCACTACGTTAGTTATGACTTCAGATTTGAAACGTCAATATTCTAAACCAAAAGAATACATTTTTTCAACAAAAATATCTTTTACGCAAATCTCAGTGATTTGCCTTCATCATCAACCGAAACAATGGATATTTCATGCTTATTCAATGAGATTTATGTACGAGGGTGGATTGATATAAAACTAGCCTTTGATAGAAAAAACAAGTTTTTTGGAATTAAATCGATTTATTTCTCAACATAGTCCCCTTTTAGCTCGATACACTTAGTAAGACGATGTTCCAATGTTTTTGTCCCATCCGAATAGTACTTTTGCTCGAGCTCTTCAAAATAGGCCGAAGTTTCAGCGACGACTTCATCATTTGTTGCGAAACGGCGTCCTCCGAGCCATTTTTTTAGGTTTGGAAGCAGGAAAAAATGGCTGGCGGCAAGATCTGAGGAGCGGCTAGAGTTACAACAATGATCCCTGTTTTGCGCATGAGTCAAAATATTTACAGCGTTGTCGTGTTGTTTACACATTGGCATTGCCGGGAATTTCAAAATGTTGCTATGTTTAATAATTTAAAATATTACGTCAAGTTCTATTTTCTAATACGTTAATTCGACATTAGTATACTTGTAGGTGGATTTTAAGGTTAGCAATAAGTGACAAAGTGCGAATAAACTAATAAATTTTACCCTGCTCTGGAATGTCAAGTATCAACTTGAGTGATAGGTGACAGGTGATAGTAAATAGTAGGTAGGAGCATAGCCACCTTTACTTTACAAGCCATGAAGAGAAAAAGGCAACGTCGCAATTGATGACGTCGGTAGTCTGACTTTCGGACTACCGCTTTCGAAACTACGATTTTAAAGTACAAATTCTGGTAAAATTTATAGTATTTTTTGAGTCGAACAAGAAAATATTATTTATTTGAAGTTTGTACAAAATAATATTAAAAGCAATTCCTTGTAAGTAACGTTTATTATACAAAAAAAAAACCAATAAGAATATAAACGGGATTTATTTTTTTCGAATCCTAAGAAAACTAATAAGTATTTAGGAGTACGAAAATTTTTTGCCAGAATAAGTTAAGAAGGACCGCTTAAAGCAAAAATTTTTTGGAGCCACGCCCAATTTTTTTCATCAATTAAACCAAGAATCGTTAAGCAAGTTTACAAAATTTATCTGCAACTGTCCACAATGTTTTAGCAATGCATTTTGTTCAAGAACTAGTTCAGAGAGGAAACCTCTTCGCTTCAGACCATTTTTTATTTTAAAACAGTAGATATGTAACAGGTATACTTACTTAAATAAAAGAAATTGTTATTTATTTATTTATTTATTAATTATAAAGGTATGTTGCGGTTTTTAAGACAAAATCTTTCTATTACGTTTTCAGAACTTATTCGAATATCTCTATGTACCGACATTAGTGCTAATCCGTTTAATCTTTCATTAAGGGTGGAATTTCTTAACCAAGATTTTAAACGTCTTAGCGTTGAAAATGTCCTTTCTGGAGTTGCCGTAGAGCAAGGCAAAGTTGCCAGTATTTGTAGTAGGTCCTTAATATTGGGGAAAAACGAGCCATCTGCATTAAGAAAAGCCTCAATGGCAGTTCTCGGGAGATTATCATTATTACAATTGGCATTAATCCACTTGTTCTGCCACACATGAAATTCTGCCGAGAATGAACAAAAATTTTTGTCATATAATTCACAAATTTGTTTAAAAGTTTCGAGTTTAGCTTTAGCGATTACACATTTTTCTGGTATAAGTACTGCAAGTGGAAAATTAATTTGTGATGTTCAGAAAAACGATCTTTTAGTTCAACTAAAATGTGATCGATAAATGGAATATACAGATTTCTAAGATAGTATTGCTCAGCATCTTCAGCCGGAATGTTTCCACGCTGAGTTTGACGACTTACAGTTCTTGGTTTTGCAATCTGGCCACCAATATTCAAAACAAGCTTTTCTGCTTCTTTATAAATATTATTAAAAGATCTGTCGCAAGTGTCTCTAGATGACTGGATCGACTGTACTAATAAATCGACGTATTCAACACACGCTACCAAATCTACATTCATTTTCTGAAGATTTTTTGTTAAGTTTACGGTAAAAGAGAATAAGTTATTCAGTGTTAAAAGAGTGATAATAAATTCTGAATTCATAATAGTGGAAGATAGTTGTAAAGCCTGAACTGAAGTCTCTCTGTTAGGTTTCTCTTGAAGAACCTCAAGAGCTTCAACTATGTATTCATAGAGCTCTACAAATCGAGCAATCGATTCATGTTTTTCGATCCAGCGTGTTTCGCACAGACCAAGTAAAGTTTTGTGGTGTTTGCTCTTACATCGATTTTTTATAATACCGTCTAATACATCTGTTCGCAACGATGATATTTTAAAAAAATTTACAACGGATTTGACGGTTTCTATACAATTTCTAATCATCGGAATTTCACATGAATGTGCAATGACTAAATTTAATGTATGAGCACTACAATGAACAAATTGTGCTCGTGGATACTTTTCAGAAATAAGGCTTCGTACCCCTTTGTACTGGCCACTCATGACGGCGGCACCGTCATATCCTTGACCTACAAGACAATCTAAATTTAAGTCAAATTTTTTTAAAATAGACAAAATGGTATTGGTTAAACCCACTGCTGTTACATCATTAACTATGACAAAACATAAAAAAATCTTCCCTAACTACTTCTTTTCTGCTGTCCACATATCTAACGCACAATGAAAGCTGTTGCTTTCGAGATATGTCCTGGGTTTCATCGACTAAAATTGAAAAATACCCAGCCAATTTTATTCGTGATAAGATTTCGTGTTGGACTAAGTCACCACATATTTGAATCAGTTCATTTTGAATGGTGGGACTTGTGTACATACTCCTAGAACCACAAGACTGTGACTGTAGATGGTTTAAAAGAATGACATCGCCACTTTTTGCCCTATATCTTAACAGAGACCTAAAATTTCCATCATTATGTTCAGGCTCCTCCAGCTCAATGGGACCAGCATCATTTGTACCTCGTAAAGCCAGTTCTTGCCGTCCACACAACAAAATTGTTTCAACTATAGGTTTAAGTTTTTTACGATTTTCTTTTGCTTGTTGTTCCCGCTTTGAGTCCAGCATGTTGACAATATCTGTGGCCCTTCCTTTCATTACAGACGTAAAATTTTCAGCTTTAACTGCTGCGTTTTTATGGTAATCCTTGTCTGATGTGCCTCATAAGTCTCCTTCGCTTTTTTCCAGTTAGAAAACGGTTTAACCACTAAAGTTCCAAGGTCTTGCCTGCCTTTTCCACCCACGCGTTGACCAAATAAAACACAAACTTTACATAAAGCACCTTCTACTTTTTCAGAATATGTCAACCAACTATAAAGTTTTAACCAACTTCTTTGAAAAGATAGGTGTCTCTTTTCAGAAAGGGGAAATACATAATTTTCTGGGGGAGTCCAACAGTTGGTCAAAGCTTCTAATTTTAAAAAATCATCTGAAGAAGCACTGTCTATAAAATTTCCAATATCCAGTAAACTATAATCGTTTTTCTTTAACGAAGACTCAAGCTCAGCCTCAGGTTCAGCCAATTTAGGTGTATCAATGTTAAAGGTCGAACTACAAGCTGGTGCTGAAGGTGGATCATTACTTGTTGATTCTGGAATACTACTTTCATTGATAACACTTGACTTACTTTTTTTGTTGACGGTCCCGATAAAACTGTCAATAGAAGTCTGCTGAAGTCGCTTCATATTTTTGCTGTAATAATAAAATGCAGACGTTTTACCGAGCGTAATGCCGAAGCTGAATAATAAAAAAATTATAGATTGTCGAAAAAACTGTAAAAAAAGGTAAATCTGACGTGGCAATGTGGCATAGAAGTTTTTATTTGATTAGTATAGAAATGTTAACGAAACTACACAAATCAAATACTGTTCGCTGTAAAGGTTTAAACCACAACGTCCATGATTTGACAGCTTATTGGGTTTATTTTTACTATAAATTAATCATTCGAACATATTTACATAGGTACTCAACCTAAATTTTTTAACCACCATGTAATAGCCACATATACTTTATAAAATAAAAAAATCTATTCCACCAAATTAGCTAACGTCACCAAACTGTTTTAACAAATATGAAGAAAATAACCGCATTTTGGTATTTTTATTTATCGGAAATAAAAATATATACATAAACCTGTATTCTATATATTAAAAACTTAATAGCACATAGCACTTACCTAAATATTATGTTTTAGTATTTTCGTAACCCGTTTTGTCGATTAAATAACACTCACACTCACAAACAAATTGCAACTGCAAACTGCAAGCAAATTACGCATGCCAGCGGCGCGATCGGCAAGCGTCGACATAGCGTCGGATCAGCTCGCCAGGCGACTGCAGCCAGGACACGACACGTCAGCAGTGCAGAATAATATTTAATCTCAATGCATAATAAGCATAACTTTTATCTTTGTTCTATGCATAAAAGTGGTAAATATTTAGCCGCACAGCGTTGAGCTTTAATATCAGCACGTTTATTAGACAATTCGTAATTCGTACAAACAATCTCTGGAATTTAAATAGGTACCTGTAACTTATTTGAATTTTTATTAGCACGGTATGTTGAGTTTAGTATGTACTTTTTGTCTCGTCCTCGTCTCATGGGGGGGTTTGAACCCCCTAAACCCCCCCCTTATCTACGGCCCTGCCTAACACAATTGCGACATTTGCAGACGACACATGCATTCTAGCAGTCGGACAAAACCACGAGGAAGCAGCAACCACGCTACAGAATTCTGTTGAACAAATTAACATCTGGACCAGGCGATGGCGTATCAAATTAAATGAAACAAAATCTGTTCATGTCAATTTTACTAACAAAAGAGAGCAACATATCCCAGTTAGTATAAATAGAAACCAAATACCTTATGCAAATACGGCAAAATATTTGGGTATGACATTAGATTCCAAGCTACGTTGGAAAGCGCATATTAAGAAAAAAAAAGGAAGAATTAGAAATCAAGTTCAGAAAGATGTACTGGTTGATGGGAAAAAAATCCACTCTGTCTACTTATAACAAATTGTTATTGTATAAGCAAGTCCTTAAACCGATATGGACATATGGAATACAGTTATGGGGCTGTACAAAAGAAACTAACATCCAAATTATACAACGATATCAGAATAAAGTATTAAGGAACATCGTCAAAGCTCCATGGTACTTCAGAAACTGTGATCTTCATCGATACCTCCAGATGGATACGGTTATCCAGACAATAAGTTTGCCGAGAGTCCTGAACAAAGGCTCTCCAACCATGTGAATGTCGAGGCCATCAATCTCCTAGACAACGCCAACCAGATAAGAAGACTTAAGAGAACGAAGCCGTTCGAGTTAGTGCAATAATTTCAAGTGCGTGAAAGTGAAAAAGCAGAGCAAAGTGCGGCTAAAGTGTACACGTTAGCTAGTAGTACTGTAATGTATTAGAGCCTAAGGAATATTGTTGAATATGACCTTAGATAAGTTTTTTATAATATTTTGTATATAGAACTAACTTGCTTATTGATCATAGTAATGATCAGATAGCAATAATCATAAGATTCCTGTTGGAGTTTTATTAAATAAAAAAAAACTTGTAAAAGTAAGCTTATAGAATACAGAACTCTCTTTTAAAACCAAAGTGGCATTAGACAAATTTTAAAATTCCCGCTAAAAGAAAAAAAGTAAATCTGGCAACAGTGCCGTCGTTTGCTGGATATTTAATCTCTCCCCGAAAACAAAAACTAGCTTTATGTAAAAAGTATGTAATAGTTTATAGAAACAAAATAATATAACTGAAAGATCAAAAAATTTTTTATACTTATTCTATATACCTAAAAATATATTATAGTGTCTATGATTAGGAGAAAATGGTGAAAACAAGAGAGACTATTAGTTTTATTTAACTATATAAATACAATTCTCTAAATAAATTTCTCGCAAATGCAATGAAGAGGTAAGACGATCGAAAGTAACAGGATGGAAAATGCAGGACACAGGGAAAATGGAATACAACTGATGGACGAAGCATATAACGGCAACCAAGGGCAAGTAAGACTTAATAGAAGTAGATGTTGACCTCGAACAAGATGGACTGATGATATCAAGCGAGTGGCTGGGCACTAACGAATGAAAAAAAACAGCAAAAACAAATTAATGGACATACCTAAATGAGGCTTTCATCCGTCGATGGATGGAATAGCTGTTGATGATGACAATTCGGACAACATACAATTTAGAGCAACCAAACATAACCACCGTAGTTAGTTCCATCGTATTAATTGTGCGATGAAATATTCAGATGCTAATAGTTTCTTCATCAACTACGAATTCTGTTGCATTTATAATTGAACCAAGCAAATTTTCAGATCCTAATTGATATACAGGAGGTTTCAGTTATTGATTAATTTTCCTATTGCTAGTAACAATCCTTTTGTCCAGTCACAATGAGTACCTAAATGAGGCTTTCATCCGTCGATGGATGGAATAGCTGTTGATGATGACAATTCGAACATACAATTTAGAGCAACCAAACATAATGGTAGGGGAGCAAAGTATGCTAAATGTGCAGTCACTCGAGCGCTTTGGGGACCTATTGGGTTGTAAAGAGTAGGTCCTAAAACCAAAAAAAGTTAAGTAAAGTTTTCCATTTTAGTGGGCGCTTGCCATTTTTTAAGTTAATTTTCCATTTCCAACAATCGTTTTTTTCGATTATAGCGACATCTATCCATAATTCGAAAAAATGTTTCGAATAAAAGTTACTTATTTTTACGTAAGGAATCCAAATCTGCAATAAAAAATGAGGGTTCCTATTTAAGATTTTAAAGTAACCCCCCACCCCACATCCATGGGGGGTCGCATTTGGTGTCATTTGACAGATTTTTCAAAAATATTGAATAAGTGTATTTTACAGTTTTTCGATCTGATATTCATTTCGCGAAATATCGCGGGATTCGTATTAAAAATATTAAATTTACCCCCCACCCCTCTCTGTGAGAAGTCGTGTTTGGTATCATTCGATAGATTTTTAAAAAATATTGAGCATATATTTTTTAGTTTTTCGATCTGTCATTCATTTCGCGAAATATTCGCTTTTTTCTTGTGAAATTTTGGGACTCGCCCATTTCCTTACGCCCGGCTCAAATCGTCAGATTTTTGAAATATACACTCTTTTGCATGTACTTAATCTACCTTATCTTAATCTGACAATTTCGAGCTTTTTTAAGGGTAGATTTTTTTTTCGGGCCCCCCTTAACGAACTCCCCTGTGTTAAGAGCCAATATATAGTAGAGGTACATCTGCAGGGTACCAGGTCTCTCACCATATGCTAATCTGACGCGCTCGAGTGACTGCAAAAATCCCCGCTTGGGCTCCCCTACCATAACCAATTTGTAGTTGACATTTGATGTAATCTAGTAACCCAGTAGGTTGGGCCGAAAAAATATATTTTTTTATCCGATCGAAACAGAGTAGGTTTTAAAAGTTGCATTTGGGGTCCTAAAAGAAAACTGCAAAATATTTTTGCTGAAAAAAATATCAGATTGCATTCAGTCTGCGCATTTGACTTAAAATTTCAGTTTTTTAGTAAAAAGTAACTTTTTGGAAATAATTTTGTACACATTAAGAAATGAGATAGAATGACCGGGTAGCGTTATATATGTTTGTTAACACTAATAGAATAACCCCAAACAGTTTCATTTGTCTTATGCAACAACTTCAGTGTGCGCAAGAACCACCAATTTACGTGATTTTAAGGTTAAATACAATATTTTTATATTTACCACTTACCTTTTCTAATATTTGAAGTCTAGTTGTTTTGAAAAGTCTACAGTCAGCTTTTTTCTGTACATTTATCGAGGAAAATATATCATCATTTATGCAACTCTCCCCTAGTTCGTAATGAACTACCCAGGACTCACCACGAGGAGGTGGTTGCATGTCGAGTCCCGCCCGTGCCCTCCCTTCCACCCAACCATGAGAGCACGTTGTTCTTTTTGCTTAGGCTTTGAACTCTTTCTTAGAGTCAAACTTAGGCCGTATTACTCTGTCAAATAGTCTAGTTCTGATTATTTGATCCCTTTTCTTTTCATCGCACACTTGTAGTGCTGATCGTGTGACTTCTTTTACTGCTCTTTCGACAGCTTGAGTATGTGTCGGTAATTTTCCCAGCACACCTTCTGCAAGAGTATCTGACACGCCGTCAACCAATATTCTGTTGAGGTCCTCTTCTGATAGATGCATGGTAACAGGGGGCTCAGTTACATCCATAAACTGCCATTCAATTAAATCTACGTATTCTTTGGCAGAAAAATTTATTTTAGGAATTTCAAAAAGTCGAAATCTTTCTCTGTCGTTTTTTCTTCTGGCTTTTAATATTCGTCTGATCGTAAGCTGACGAATGTGTTCCCTGTCATCGGAGAGCATTGGCCACAAGCATATTTTCGGGGTGTGCGAAGTATGCATTATTTTGAATGCACTTATGAATCACTTTCTTTTGTTCGTGTGACATATATGATGAAAAGTCCAGCATTTTCCAAAGGTTGCTTGAACCATCATTCAGTTTGTGATTGCATTTGATAGTGAACCAGCTTGGAGCATAAACTAAGGCAACATAAATGGCTAAATCTTTCAACTGATCTGATGGTGAACTAGATGCAATGTACAATCGGAGTACACGATTGGCAGTTGTCACCCACCGTGCATGATTCAACTTTCCAGGACTTCTATCCCCAAATCCTGGTGGTGATTCTCCTTTAGTAACTATTTTGCATATGTCGTATAAATATTTCTGATCCATACTCAAATCTATTTTGTTTAAATCTGGAAACAGCACTTCAACTGGGCTCATTATCGGTTCAAACTTAGTTGGAGTTTGTTTGTTGCAGTCAGCTAACGCTTTGCCAATTGAACCGCTAAAGCCATGAGGGCCAGATGTTTGACCATCTAAAAATTCAAAAAGATGTCTCAGTGGAAGTTCATTGGTGTGTAACTGACACACCACCCATTGTAAAGGTTTGTCTAGTTTAGTTTCCAGTATTCTTATAACACCATTACTTTTGCCTGTGTTAGTTGGACATCCATCACATCCAACACAAACCAGTTCCGACAAACTAATTTGTTTATCTGACATAAACTGCATGATTGAATTAGCTATGTCCACAGCTTTCCCTGATAATGGTTTGGCGTGCCCTACATATTTTGATCCTGGTTCTTGAATAATAGATAAATGATCTTTATGGACACGACGATGTTTTTTTCCCGTCTTCACTAGTTTCAATGAAATAGGTCTTGTCAATTCTTCCATCAAAATAAAGCGCTTGCAATAAAATTGGTTTTATCTAAATCTTTGCTTAAAATTTCCTTGCGAATCTTTACTCTTTCCAGTCTGACTTTATTTTTGTCAAAAACTGGGCTACTTTGAGACGTCTCTTTTATTCCCGTATCCTTCAACAAAGCCAATGCTAAAGCCGCTGCAGGCCTCTCTAGTATCCCATATCTATCACACGTTCTAGCAAAAGTACCTATATTAATTCTGGTTTGCTCTGTTTCTGTAGTATTATTTTGACAAGGGATTTGTGGCAAAACGGTTTCGTCTGTATCGTGATGGAAGTCTAAGTTGTCGTCAACTTCTTTCTTTTCTTTTTCTTCCTTTTCCTGTCTCTTCATGGTTTATTTCTCTTTTCTTATAATTCGTTTTTTATTTTGTGCCGTACTTTATAGGTCTATATTACCAATCATCATTTGGCGTACAGTTCTTTGGTCTATTAAAAACTCGAGCTCCATTACAGGGACCTTTTTTTTCACGAACACCACTACAAGAGTTTAAGTCACTACATTTACAAGTGCACACATCAAATAACTTGCCAGACTTTTCCAAAAGCTTGCTAAGATGAGAAGAGAATGTTTGCTTATGTTGATCCCTTTCGAAAGATTTATTTAGAGCTTTCATTTCATATAAGCTTCTTTTCAACATATCTCTCATAGTTTTGTAAGATATCATAGGGATTGAAGCTTTACGCCAGATCAATTGAACTTTATCCAACGTTTCTTTAGCTACGCGAGAGAAATCTGGATTCTTACCGTTTTCCTTAAGTTGAAGATCGTGCCACACATAGTTATAATGTCTCATAACATCAATTATGGTCGGTAACATTGTATCACTAAATTGTTTGTCACTCCCTATAATTCGATTGTCACGATCTCTGGTCATTAACGCCATCGCACGACCGGTCCTTAACTAATTCTAGCACTTAAAAATAATTACTTTGGTTTTAAATTAAAACAGAACTACACTCGCACAATGCACTGCAAATACAGACACAACCTTTCCGCAACCCAGATTTTGCAACAAGACATCTACAAAGAGCTCTTGACGAACTACAAGAATGGTGTGTGCAGTGGAAAAAGCTGTCAATCCTGACAAAACACAGGCCGTCATGTACCAAAAAAGAAGAGGCAGACCAAATGAGGTACTATCCCTATTTGATACCCAAATTGAATGGTCAAATCAAGCCAAATACCTAGGCGTAATGTTGGACAAAAGACTGACCTTTACAGAACACGTAAAACAAACGATCAACAAAGCTAAAGCCCTTAGGAGTCAACTCTCATCATTAATAGGTCGAAAGAGTAAACTGAGATTTAAGACAAAGATTAGGATGGCAATTTGTATAATTTTGCCAACGTTAACATACGCCTCAGCCGCATGGGGGCACACATGAAAAACAAACAAGAAAAAAATACAAACCATCCAAAACCACATGATCAGGGAAGCTCTGAGAGAAAAAGAGAAAAAGAAAGTCCTGAGAATGATAGACGAAAGAGCACATGAAATATTTAACAATATCAGGAATCATCCTAGTAGATTATTAAGAGAATTGACTAACTACGATGAAAACCAAAGAACGGTACATAGACGGCCTAGACAGCAGTTAGCTGGATATAGAGGAAACCCCTAAGAATGAAAAATTGAGATAGCCACAGGATATCGAAACACAAATGTCGCCCTTCAGGCACTAAGTACCCTTCAGGTAGGTCAAATGGACCATAGCCGCGGAATGTGAGCATCGAGGTCACGTATCGACAGACGTGGGCTTGATGGCCACACCTTTCGGGCGCTCAGCCGTCGAGGAGAACAAGATTTATTTTGCCAATTCGCCGGCTGAGTGACCGAGCACACACGGTCTGGATAGCGAGACACCGATTTAGATCGATGCCTTGATGTCCGGAACACATTTTTTTTAGGACACAAGTCCAAAGTAAAGTAAAAAATTAACTTAGTCATTAATAGGGAGAAAAGCTCTTCTAGCTACCCCTAAAACCAGGTGGCTTAACCACATGAAGTAATACAAAGGATGTCCCATTACCCAGGGCATCCAAAGTAACGTTAAGTTCAACGCCTCCCCATTCGATATATCCTTCGATGGGGAGGGGTGGAGGTATAGCTTGGGGGTCAGATAGGTACCACTCCATTCGGGGTGTGACCGGTTTGATCTTCGGACATGTGGGTTCCACTTTTCCATTGGAACACACATGTCCCCCGGGGCTGGGGTTGATACGAGCATGTGTGTGTGTGTGTGCCGCCTTTCCGCAACACAAATGTTGTACTACTGTGAACTGCGAAGTAGGGCGCTGCCGACAGCGGCCGACAGGTCTCGACTCGATGGTACAGGTCTCAACTTGTCTGCTTAGGTGGAAAGGGGCGGGGGGGACTAAGCGCACCGCCTCGACAAGCCCGTACTGACAACCGCTATCTGATTTCAATTCTATATTTTAATGTAATTTACCTAACTTAAACGCAACTATTTTTTTCAAGATATTTTTTTTTCAGCAAAAATATTTTGCAATTTTCTTTTAGGACCCCAAATGCAACTTTTAAAACCTACCCCGTTTCGATCGGATAAAAAAATATTTTTTCGGCCCTCCCTAATTGAAAGTGTTGCCATATAAAATATTTCTTACTGTAACATCTAAAATTCAAAATTGAATAAGAACACAATATATAATTTAATAATCAAAAACAAATGTTAGATATAAATCAGAAAATATATTAAAAGCATTAAAATTATATAAAAATCAATAGTGGCAATAGTTAATAGAAACACTAAAAAATGTAAAGATTTCTAAAGTGTAACTAATAAAATATCTAAAATACTAAATAGTAATAAAAAGAAACTAACTTAAATGAATAAACTAACCTATGAAATAAGACTAAGAATACACTAAATTAAACTGAACTTAACTTTAAACTAAACTAAATATTGTTCTAAAATGCATATCAAAAATTCCACAAATGGGTCTTTATCCTTTATTTGTTCCCTCCACATAAACTCTTGGAGGTACGATGGAAACAAATCCATGGAAGTCCCGCATTGTCTACGGAGCTTCTTCTTAGACCGCATCCAAACGCTCTCTATAGTTTGTGTATGAACACTGCCATCATCTGGATCGACAAAATTATTCTGATGAATAACGGTTCTGTGTTCATACAAACCCCCATCCAAGCGACCAATATTTCTATATGATCCTCATCCATCAGTCACAATTAATGTCCCCGGTAGAATTGTTCTAAAACGAATATCATTGTATTCTACGACTAAATATAAATATGTAATATTAACATACCTTGATACAATGGGCAGCAGTGTATCGTTCCGTGCCTACACTGGTGTAAGGAAAATTTTTCCACTGTTCCTTTCTATTATACCAAAAACCCACTCTCTGTTCCCGAAGGCCCTCCCTGGATGGTACTTCCTGTGGAAAAACATTGTTTCGTCCATTTCCACCGTGACTGGTTCTCCATGTTCATCGAACCCTCCGAGTTCCTCAGGATGTTGCTCTAAATATGTACTGCACACTTCTCTGCAGAAACTGCACCAGTCAATAATAGTAGTGGCAGTCGGTGATGTTTCCTTGCAGATTACTTTCTGCGGGAAGTCATTTTCAAATCCGTATAATATTATCATTATCTGGGAAATAGCTAAATGACATCGCAAAAAATGATCCTTCTCGAACTGATGTAGACGTCTTATGGCGCGTCCGCTTTGGGAAATTTTTCGTGCGTACCAGCTGTTCGTCGCAAATATTTGCGTGCCCGAAGTAAATTGTGCTAGTGTGGACGTGTTCGTCGCATAAAACGAACGCAAGAATTTTCGACGCACACAACACACACGATCCATCGGTTGTCAGTATTCGAGCGAAATCAAATGATTTTCGTCGCATTCGTTTTCCAGTGTGGACGCCGTTCTTGGTACAGTGTGTGTTTTTGTGTGTTTGTTTACAACATCGATTGAGTTAATCGTGTGGGCTTATTATAGACGAGGGCATTTAGCACAAAATAAATTGATTTTTAAATACAGCACCTAGAGACTTACAGTTTTTTGCATTATGTTCAGGATGACGTCAGGAAAAAAGTCTACTATTGTACTATTCAAAAATGGGTAGAAATCCATAATTGCACTGTAATGTGCATAAAATGCATCCAAAATTGCATAAATATAAAAATAAAAGTCAAAATCAGTATACTAAGGAACAAAATTTATTATTTGGGGGGTTTTTGGGGTCACTGAATACGATTACGCCATCAGAACTGACCCCCGAATCACCTGGTACCCAAGATCACAGCAAGAGGAGTCATCTTCTGGAGTTTCGATGGTTTTCGGCATTAAATCGATGCAAATGGATTATTCACGGGTCTTAGGGGTCGCTAAATACGAATAATTAATAGTTAAACACGAATATGCCATCAGAACAGATCTCTGGATCACCTGGTGCCCAAGGTCATTGCAAGGGACGTCATCTTCTGGGCTTTCGGTATTAAATTGGTGCAAACGGATTACTCGGGGGGTTTTTGGGGTCGCCAAACACGAATATGCCATGAGAATAGACCACCGAATTACCTGGTGCCCAAGGTCACTGCAAGGGACGTCATCTTCTAGAGTTTCGAGTGTTTCGGTATTAAACTGATGCAAACGGATTACTTATGGATTTTTGGGGTCTCTAAACACGAATATGCCATCAGTATTGAGTTCCGGAGTACCTGGTGCCCAGGGTCGCTATTAGGGCACGTCATCTTCTGGGGTTTTGAGGGTTTTCGGCATTTAATTGATGCCAATGGATTACTAGAGGGTTTTTGAGGTCGCTAAACACGAATATGCCATTAGAACCGACACCCTGTGCACCTGGTGCCCAAGGTCACTGCAAGAAACGTCATCTTATAAAGTTTTGAGGGATTTCGGCATTAAATTGATGGAAACGGATTACTCGGTTGTTTTTCAAGTCGTTAAACAAGCACATGCGATCAAAACAGACCATCGTAGCACATGGTGCTCGCGAGCGCGTCAGTGACGTCACTGCAAGTGGCGTCATCCTCTGGAGTTTCGAGTGCTTTCGGTATTAAATTGGTGCAAACGGATTACTCGGGATTTTTTGAGGTCGCCAAACACGAATATGCCATTAGAAGAGACCACTGGATTACCTGGTGCCCAAGGTCACTGCAAGGGACGTCATCTTCTGGAGTTTCGAGTGCTTTCGGTATTAAATTGATGCAAACGGATTACTTACGGATTTTTGGGGTCTCTAAACACGAATATGCCATCAGAATTGAAGTCCGGAGTACCTGGTGTCCAGGGTCACTATTAGGGCACGTCAGTGTCCAGTGTCACTATTAGGGCACGTCACCTTCTGGGGTTTTGAGGGTTTTCGGCATTTAATTGATGCCAATGGATTACTGGAGGGTTTTTGAGGGACTTGAGTGATACGGGACTTAGATGAAAGACTTTGGAGTATCTAGTGACCACGAGGGATCACACTATAGAAATAAAATATAGGAAATCGATTTTGAAATAAATGAAGGAAATATGCTGTCAGATATAAGTTGAGTTTATATTTATAAACAATTAAAAAATTGTATAGCACAACGTAGTTATTTTAATAAACAGTCTAAATAAAATAGCAACAAAAAATTTTACCAATTTGAATGTTTTCTTTGAAAAGCAACTCAGAAAGCCTCCGAATACTCAGTGTGTACCAATTTAGTGTCAGAATGCCTCAATTCTAAAACATGATATGCACAGCCACTCTGGCTACTAGGAACGCAGGGGGTCGGTTCTAATTTCATATTCGTGTTTAGCAAACCCAAAAACCTATAAGCAATTTGTTTGCATCAAAATTCTCGAAATTCTATAAGATAATATGCTTTAGCCACCAGGTGCTCTGGTGTCTGTTCTGATGGTGCATTCGTATTCAGCAACCCCAAAAACCCATGAGTAATTCGTTTGTATTAATTTAGTATCGTAAACTCTCGAAAATCCAGAAGATAACGTGCCTTAGGGTTAGGTGCTTCGATGTCTCTTCTGATGGCGTATTTGTGTTTAGCAATCCCAAGAACCCGTTAGTAACACGTTTGCATCAACTTAGTACCAAAAACTCTCGAAACTTCAGAAGATGACCTAACCTAGGCGCCAGGTGACCTGGTGTCTGATCTGATGGTGCATTCGTGTTTAACAACTTCAAAAACCCATGAGTAATCCGTTTGCATCAATTTAATTCCGACAACAGTTTAATGCCGAAAACCCTCGAAACTCCAGAAGATGACGTCCCTTGCAGTGACCATGGTCACCAGGTGCACCGTGGGTCTGCTCTAATGGCATATTCGTATTTGGCGACCTCAAAAACTCTCGAGTAATCCATTTGCATCTACTTTATGCCGAAAACCCTCGAAACTCTAGAAGATGACGTGCCATAGTAGCGATCCTGGGCAACAAGTGCTCCGTAATTAAATTATGATGAGATATTCGTGATTAGCGATCTCAAAAACTCATAAGTGATACGTTTGCATCAATCTGATACCGAAAGCCCTCGAAACTTTAGAAGATGACGCCCTTACAGTGGCCTTAGGCACCAGGTGATCCTAAGGTCTGTATTGATGGCATCTTCGGGTTTAGCCACTTGAAAAACCCCAGAGTAGTCCAATTATATCAATTTAGTGCCGAAATCCCTCGAAACTCCAGATGATGACGTGCCTTTGTAGCGACCCTGGGCACCAGGTAATCCGGAGGTCAATTCTGATGGCATATTCGTGTTTAGCGACCCCAAAAACCCGTAACTAATCCGTTTGCATCAATTTAATACCGAAAGCACTCGAAACTCCAGAAGATGACGTCCCTTGCAGTGTCCTTGGGCACCAGGTAATCCGGTGGTCTATTCTGATGGCATATTCGTGTTTAACCTCCTCAAAAACCCCCGAATCCAGTAACATCAATTTATTGCCAAAATCCCTCGAAACTCCAGATGATGACGTGCCTTAGTAGCGACCCTGGGCACCAAGTACTCCGGAGGTAAATTCTGATGGCATATTCGTATTTAGCGACCCCTAAGACGCGTGAGTAATCCGTTTGCATCGATTTATTCTCGAAAACCATCGAAACTCCTGAAAATGACGTATATTGCCGTGACCTTGGGCACCAGGTGATCCGGGGGTCAGTTCTGATGGCGTAATCGTATTCAGTGACCCCAAAAACCCCCAAATAATAAATTTTGTTCCTTAGTTTACTGATTTTGACTTTATTTTTATATTTATGCAATTATTGGATTCATTTTATTCACTTTACAGTGCAGGTATGCATTTCCACCCATTTTTGAATGGTAGACTTTTTCCTGACGTCATCCTGAACATGATGCAAAAAACTGCAAGTCTCTAGGTGCTGTATTTAAAAATCTATTTCTTCGGGTGTTTTTACTGCTAAATGCCCTGGTCTAATAATTATGAGTCATGAGTAACGATTTAATAATGCAAAGAAAAAGTGTGCAGTGTTTATGTGCGGCTTACTTATAGAGGTTCGATCAGAAAAAAGAAAAATATAAAGATACGGTGATACCGTATCAAATACAGGGTGGGGCATTAGTGTGACAAAGTCCAATTACTCGTTTGTCGTAAGAGATACGAAAAAAAGTTATTTAGGTAAAAGTTGGGGCGCACATAGTACCATAATTTAAAAATATTTTCAAATATACAGGGTCGTCCGTATTGACAGGGTGACACAAACTTATGTTTTTCTTAATGGAACACCCTGTATATTTTCACATTTTTGGATTCTCCTCGATGTTTCCTTTCTTAAAATATATGGTTTTGTAATATTATACGAGGTAGTTTAAAAGTTAATTACGTTTTTTTGTTAATTTCGTAGCAAAATCTACACCCTGTAGAATTTTAGTGATTTGACATCAAATTTTTATTTTATGTTCAAACGATTTTTAATATAGTCTACTACTGTTAATCATTAATAGTATAGCGAAATGTTTAATTTTAGTATACAGGGTGGGTCGAAACTCGAAATGAGTATTTTCAGAGTTTTCTTAAATGGAACACCCTGTATTTTAGTATTGTAATGAAATTATATTTTATGGTACTTTTTTATTTCTTAAGCATTCCCTATACCTAAGTGCTTTAATTTGTAAGTTATTCGTCATTCTTTAAGCAAACATTAATTGCAACAAAAATTACGTAAAATTTCATTAGGTAGCCGTGAAAATATCCAATCAAAAGTAATTTTTCGAAAAAAAAAATACATAATAATATAGCCTGATCCTTAATTTATTAATATTGGATGATATATCCAAATACATTCGTAGTTAAGGTTGTTGGTGCTTAAAATATGAATCAAACATACAAAATTCTGCCTAGTTGGCTATGACACAAAATTTGCTTAAACATTTGACATTATACTATTTACATAGTTTCAGTTGATTTTATGCCATTACTAATATTAATTTTTCTAATGAGGAACGGATTAAAATGGCTTTGTGCTAGGAGAGTATAACAAAAATGAGCTACTAGCAATAAAAATTTATCATCAGCAGTTCCCTGATAGACGACAACCACAAAGAGAAACTTTTGAAAGTATACTAAAACGGTTTCAACAGACTAGATACTCAGATTGCAAGAACGATTGTACTAATATGCAGATCCTCAGTGACACTAAGGATTACATATAATTGCTGTTTCCTTAATTTACAATAGTTTTTATTCGAGCAGATTTATCATAATCTAAGTGATCAGTCCGTTGAAACCGTTCTAGTATATTTTTAAACGTTTCTCTTCTTAGTTGTCGTCTATCAGGGAATTTCTAATGAAAAATTCTTATTGCTAGTAGCACATTTTTGTTATATTCCACTAGCACCAAAATCTTATTAGTCAGTTTCTCATAAGAAAAATACATATTAGTAATGGTAACAAAGCAACTGGATCTATAAAAATAGTATAATGTCAAATTTTTAAGGAAATTTAGTGTCATAGCCGTCGAGGTAGAATATTGTATGTTTTTATTAATATTTTGCGCACCAACAAACTTAACCACGAATTTATTTGGATATTTCATCCAATAGTAATAAATTAAGGATCAGACTAGATTATGATGTATTTTCTTTTCCAAAAATTATTCCTGATTAAATATTTTCACAGCCACCTAATAAAATTTCACGTAATTTTTCTTACAATTAATGTTTGGCTTAAAGAATCACGAATAACTTACAAATTAAAGCACTTAGGTATAGGGAATGCTTAAGAAATAAAAAAGTACCATAAAATATCATTTCATTACAATACTTAAATACAGGGTGTTCCATTTAAGAAAACTCAGAAAATACTCATTCCGAGTTTCGACCCACCCTGCATACTAAAATTAAACATTTCGCTATACTGTTAATGTTTAACAATAGTAGACTATATTAAAAATCGTTTGAACATAAAATAAAAATTTGATGTCAAATCACTAAAATTCTACAGGGTGTAGATTTTGCTACGAAATTAACAAAAAAACGTAATTAACTTTTAAACTACCTCGTATAATATTACAAAACCATATATTTTAAGAAAAGAAACATCGAGGAGAATCCAAAAATGTAAAAATATATAGGGTGTTCCATTAAAAAAAACATAAGTTTGTGTCACCCTGTCCATACGGACGACCCTGTATATTTGAAAATATTTTTAAATTATGGTACTATGTGTGCCCCAACTTTTACCTAAATAACTTTTTATCGTATCTCTTACGACAAACGAGTAATTAGACTTTGTCACACTAATGCCCCACCCTGTATTTACATCAACAAATAATTTTGGAAGACAGTTCCCCGATACTAAATACACACACCCAAACTTATATGGAATCACCTGATATTTCTTATCATTTCGAGCGAATTTAAAAAAACGAACACACAAAGTCAAACAATATTTATTTTAAAGCAATTTAATAACAAATACATAACAATTAAATAAAACAATAACTTATTTAACAAACAAATTGAAAAAAGTTGATTTAAATTCAATAGCATACAAAATTTCAATGTAAAACGAATAATGTTTAACTTGTTTTTTTTTGTATTTTGTGGTACCGTAGAATGGGTATAATTTGATCATATTTTTTATTTAAAACTGAATATCTATTTTGTTATTGAAAGTAAAAATTTGAAAAAAAATACTCTATATCGGTTTTTGGTGTTTTATCCATGAACAAAGTATGAATTAAAAAAATTCAAAAGTTTTTATAGAAAAAAATAAAAAGTACGTTATCAAAGATATACTTAAAATGGAAATACTTTGATCACGCATGTTTTGTAAGTGGGTTATGAAAGTATCTCAACACTAAAATGTACTGTGTTTTAAAAAAATACATACCTTAACTAAACATACATTACCACTCATATTTACATTTTTATAAGCAAATAGAACCTTGGGAAAATAATGAAAAATCCAAAATTGAAAAAAAGGTTTAATTCTTAAAGTTGAAAATGACCATCTTAAAAACAGTTTTCATAAAATAATTTTTACAAAATATTGTTTTAATATATGCCTTAGTCTACTGTAACATTTGTTGTAAAATATTTTTTTCAGCTTAACTTATTTTTGTTTCACATTTACAGCTAATTCAAGCACTGTAATACTTTTATTGAACGTGTACGACATGATGTTTTCATCTTCGTCTAATCCTTCTGAAGGTTGAGGTAAAATCTGTACGAATTCTTCTTCTTTAATTTCCGAGATGTCGTTAAGAACCTGTCTAAATTTTATTTTATCTTTATCGACTGATTTAAGCCCTACAACGGTGATATCATCTTGGTCTAACTCAACTATCTCGCAAACATATTTTTAGGTTTTTTCCACGTTTAGATGGAAAATTGGCTAAGACAAATTGACCCACAAGCAAATTTCTTGTATTATGGATTGTTTCCCCCTCTTTGCTGTTATAGACCTGGATGACCTCAACTGCTTGCTGTTTATTTTCATCTTCATTGTTATCCAAATCTAATACTTTGTCGTTCATTTCATTTGCGTTATATGTAGAGATACTGCAACCTACTCGAACATTGAGTTTTTTGCTACGCTATTCAATCTATTTAAACATTTTTTGAGCAACACTGGAAACATGTCTTTTGGTACAGTATTTATTCGTAAGTTCTGAAGCTTCCATTCCGATAAAATAGCACGCCAAGCTGTTTTCAGGGGCGAAAAAATGCCACATCAAGTGGCTGACACAAATGTGTCGAGTTGGCAGCTAAGCATACGAAATCAATGTCATTTTCTTTGCATACTTTTAGTACCTCCGGATCCATATGAGATGACAAATTGTCACCTATCAAGACTTTTCTTCCTTCTAACCGTTTAGCATGTGGAAGAAATACTGTCTTGAACCAATCTCTAAAAGTTTCTCCATCCAACCATCCATTTGTTGTCCGATTATAATGTGTAACGAGACTGCAACAACTTTTCGTACAACAAGGATCTCCATTTGGACCATTTTCTTTCCAGGTATCATATAAATGAATACTTTTGTATATGACATAGGGCGGCAACAAAATGTCATCTGCAGAACCGCACACCATTATAGTTGTACAGCTTTTCGAATGATTCATGACTTTCTCAGGGTACTTCACTGCTCGTCTGTAGATGCACTTTTTTCCAGCGTCATCAGCAAGATTATATTCATCATAATTAAATATATTTGATGCAGGAACATCTTTAGTGACATCTATATTATTAAAGAATTGTTCTATGGTTTCCTTTGAAACTGCAGCTCTAGTTTTTTTAATATTAGTTGCTATTCTTTGTCCATAACAGTTTCTGTTTCTTTGGAATAAACTATATACCCACTCAACTCACGCTACTGAATAGCACGCTCTTCGTTACTTGCCGATAGAACCATGTACGTGTATAATGTGTTGCGGCAATTTGTTTAAGTTTGAGAATATGTCTAACAACAAGCTCTTTTAAATGGATGGAAAGTGATTATCAATGAATCCCCGTAAATTAAAGTATCCCCATTCTACGGTAGTCAGTGTTATCACCTCTAGTCCTTATGCAAGCTTCAGTTTGTGTGGGCACGCTCCTAATCAAATTATCAACATTTTGTTGTGGTACGTTGCTCCATCCTTTAAAAGCAGCTTGTAGTAACCGTGCGGTGTTCTGTGGATTATCCCGGCGAGCTCTAATTTTACTTTTAAGCATATCCCACAAATACTCTATAGGATTAAGCTCGGGTGAGCAAGCAGGCCACTCCAAGCAAGGGATACCTTCTGTTTCAATGATGCCTGTAGTCACTCTAATGGTATGTAGAGGTCCATTATCATGCAATAAAATTAAATTTTCTCCTGTTGCGCCTTTTCAGAGCCTGACTACAGGTTATCAACATACCTGTGAGCAGATAAAGTTGATTGGATGGAAATTAAAGGAGTTGTTTTACGGATCACAATTCCTCTCCAGAACATTACACTTCCCCTTGTATATTTTGAACAGATCTGACAGTTTTCGTACTTGCTTGTCTTCCTCGACCTCTAAGTACACGATTTCGTAGGTCATCTGATTTTCCATCTGATTACATCAAATTCTGACTGTTACCTGGACCTAGCTCTGCAGCTATGTCCATCTGAGAACATTACTTTCTCCACAAGACCAATAATCTTTCCTCGTTGTAAGTTCTATAAGCACACAGGCATATTTTCGTTTTTGGACGCAAAAGTTAGTTTATTTATTTTCGTTCAACTTGCAACTCAAGCAAATAATCTATACCGTACCGGCCTGTACTATCCGATTGTCTTGTATATTTGTTTATTTTTAATAAAAACCTTTAATATTCGCAACAATAACAAGTTTTTTCAAAATAAATAAATATTACTTTGAAATGCATGGTGATTCCATATAAGTTTGGGTGTGTGTAGGTAGATGTGTTGTCGGTTGATGAAAGTACCGGTTATTTCAAGAACTTGCTAAGAATGTCCCCGCAAAACTTTAAAATTTTGTTAAATAAAATTGGACGTAACATTCAAAAATAGGATCTAGCTATCTCTGCCAAGGAAAGGTTGGTTATCACTTTACGCTTTCTGGTAACCGGTGATTCCTATCCCTGTCTACAATATCTGTTCAAAATATCCAAAGAGAAAATATCAGAAATAATTCCAGAAGTAGCTATGCAGTGCTTTATGACGTATCCTCAGAATTCTTCGATTCTCTGGTTCTGTCCTTGTCACTAAAAAAAGCAATGCTTTTGAATGCATACCATTCTGATTTATACACTTCCTTAGCCCAATACAAATAAAGAATCATTAATAAGAATCCTCTTAAACTTAAGATAATATATATGAAATATTTCATGAAAACCATGTTATATATTTTATTTTTTATACGAAAATTCTTTACATCTCCCTGTTCCAACTGTTTCCTTGCCTTTGGCTTTTTCCCTTCTGTAACAGCCTAATAAATTTAATATTTTTTTGTTTTCCTTGTACACCCTCAACATCAAAAACTCTTCCAATTTCTTCCTAAGAATCAGCTGTTTTATTTTTGTTATAATGAAATTTATTCTTTGGATCCCATAGATTATGTAGGATGCTTACTATATTCCTGGATTAATAGTAAAACGTCTTCCCTGGATAAATCCATAATAATATTTATTATCCGTCTACTTACTTAAACCGAAAACCAATTCTATGATTTACTCCACACAACCTGAGCAGGCACGCACAACGAACGTTAAATAAATTTTTGCTGGTAGACCACCGCGTCCTCACTGGTAAAAATTTGCGACGCAAATTCTTGCGACGAACCATTAGTTCAAAACGCACGAAAAATTTACCAATGCGGACGCGCCATTACATTGTTTACATTTCCACATAAACTCGTCTACACGACCAGTACGTCTCACCAGTGTCTTATGTATGTTGCATACATTGCACAGCACTGTGTTCCTAATCAATTGCCGCATTGCACACCACACCAAACAGTCATACACACTACTAAATAAAGCAGTAAACAGTAGCCGCAAATTCCATGATTCTGCCCTCATTTCATTAATATTTAAAATTGCGTCTGGGACAACAGTATAAGTAGCCATTATTTTTTTAATTTAATTTGAACACTACAAATTCTCTCTGGGCACTTAGTCAAGCACACTGCAAAGACTAATAAACAATACAATTGCAGGTACATATTTGATCAAGAAATGTTAAAAATGTTAAAAAATTTCATCTGTTGCAATCTGACCATTTCTGTTTTCAAATTTTAGCCCCATTACCAAGTATATATGATAATGTATAAGGGTTGAATTTACAAAAATAATTTAGAATACCTATATTTTATAAATCCTGCTTTGTATAAATTAAAAAATTATAGCTTTTCATAACAAAAAATATTCAAAATATATTTGCGTAAAAGTCTAACTTTATAATATTTTAAACATCTAAATTATAAAAGAAAACATTTTAAACAAGGTCTAAATTCATGCCTAAATTATACAGATATCGTCCGTTCGGATGAAAACTGTACAATCTCAAAATTTACAAACTTTTCAGGAGAGCATTTTTAAGATTTATCGGTAAATAAAATTTTCCACAATAAACATTGGCAGGTTTTTGTTTTAGTTTGTATTAGTTGTATCTTTTATATGTCGAAACAACATGAAAATATTTCAACCATATAAATAATAATAATAAAACATTTTTTTTTAAATAAGATGTTTTGGATTTTGCTACTTTTTTAGAGAAAATATTATTAATTTCCGTTATTATACAGATGTTTAAAAAGTACTATTATGATAAAATTTTTGAATGATGAAAATGATAAAAAAAATTTTTACAAGAGGCCTACGTTCAGCAGTGGACAAATATAGGCTAGTTGATGATGATGATGATGATTATGATAAAATAGGGTATGTTCAATGAAAAATTAGGCTTATAAGCAAATTTTTATTCTCAAAAATATTATAACAAATAGTAGGTAATATGGTACAAACCTAATAGCCAGGGAGGTAGTGTCAAATTTGACCGGAGCATTTTAGCATGGCTGGTTTCTTATTATTTAGGTAGGTGCTCCAAAGCTTATTAACAAATGATGTGTCAGCTGGCCCAAAACCGGGGATTTTAGTCAAGAAAAGGTAAACATGAAAGTTGATGGACCAACGCTACACCTTAAATCTGAAATATTTATATACGTTACTCAGAAGATTTAATGGACTTGCTTACTTGGCGCCTACCTTTCACTCAGGAGATCGAGGTTCAAATCCTGGCGCGGAAAATTCTTTTTGTTTTTTAAATTGACATTTTATTTTGAAAAATATTTATTTTTATAATACCACGTGTTTATTATTTATACGAGACAATATAAAAAAATCTGTATGTCTTTTATAGAATTATGCATAGAACTTATGACATAGCATAATATATACATTTGATCATAAATATTATGATTCACCTTAATAAGCAAAATTACTGTACATGAACCCCTGAAGCTTCCTGAGTTAGTACGACCAATCTAAGTGAAAAGGGGGGTTGGCCTCCCCACCCCACCCCTCTCCTGACATTTTTTATCTTTTTAGACAAACTGTTTTTTGTATATTATATTTTATATATATTATAGAGAATACGGAAATATTTAGATTGCTATTAAAACATGGGGGTTGGTGATAGAAAAGTGAAAATTTAGGGTTGTATCTTTCGGTTCTACAACATATAAAATTAAGAAAAAACAGTGTGTCCAAAAAAATAACAAATAATATCTCCCTTTTCACTTAGATTGTTGGTCTTACCAACTCAGGAACCTTCAGGGGTTCATGTACAACAAACACATTTGCTTATTAAGATCAATCATAATATGACCAAAAATGCATAGTTTGCGATTCTATAAAAGACATACAGATTTTTTTATATTGTCTCGTATAAATAATAAAAACGTGGTATTAGAAAAATAAATATTTTTCAAAATAAAATGTCATTTTAAAAAACAAAAAGAATTTTCCGCGCCAGGATTTGAACCCCGATCTCCTGAGTGAAAGGTAGGCGCCAAGTAAGTAAGTCTATTAAATGTTCTGAGTAACGTATATAATTATTTGACATTTAAGCTTTAGCGTTGGTCCATCAACTTTCATGTTTTACTTTTTCTTGACTAAAATCCCCGGTTTTGGGCCAGCTGACACATCATTTCTTAATAAGCTTTGGAGCACCTACCTAAATAATAAGAAACCAGCCATGCTAAAATGCTCCGGTCAAATTTGACACTACCTCCCTGGCTATAAACAATGAAACTTAGTCTTAGAAATGAGTGCACCGAAGGCAAAACTCTTTATTTAACAAAATCACATTTACTATTAAATACAAACAATCAAGTAAGTAAACACAAATTAAAAGGAACAGGAAAGTTTTTCAAAGATTTTCATAGAATCCAAGATGATAACCTTTTTTTTGACTGAGGGGAACGCTCATAGCAGACTAGGGAAGGTGTCCCTAGTAATGTTGGACTCGGACAGGAGAAGAGAACACGCTAGGACGCACCAACCACTTGTGATCAATGTATCCCGCGTGCACCCCATAACCAGCCGCCTACCAACTAAAACCACCCCCTTTTGCGACCCGGGATATCCCTGGACGGGCTCTGTCGAGAACGATGCATAGGGATATTCCAAGCTGCCTGAAGAAGAAAATGTCAGAATAGTATTCATGGCCATACTCCCACCTAGAAGCTGTAGGAGATGGAGAGTATCTTGTACCTACTATAGTGAGTAGGGATTAGGTGCGTGTTTTTCTCTTCCCTCTACCTAAACGCGGTAGGAGGTGAAGTGTCTCTTCCTGCAAGTGACGGCATTGCCTAAGTGCCTACCGGATACGGTAGGGCTTCATTGGAGCTCTCTGATCCTTAGTAGAATCGAAAACATGCAAGAAGAGATCAAAGAAATCATGGGGAGGCGTCCCTCGACATAAGGGTCATCTTTTGTTTTATTGTGTACTATTAATTACTTTATATCTAGGTGTGTACTTACATCTATACGCCTATAATTTATATGTTTGGCTGTACTATTTAATATTATACGCCATATTCTACTGTAAATTTGCTAAAATCCAAAATTAAATTTACCCTTTACCTACCTTTCAGATATTTTTTTAGTTTTTTTTTCACCAATTCTGCTCCTGCCGTTCTAATACAGCTTTCTGCTTCAGAATACGCGTGACCACCTCTACAAGGAATTCGAAATCCGCCTTGCTCTCTGTAGCGCGCTGCAGTATATTATTGGCGTTTGCGTCGATTCCGAACCTGCCGTACAGCCTGGCCTGTTCGCGAGCGAAGACGCCGCACCGGAAAACACAGTGCTCTGCGCCCTCTCTCACCGAACAGGCCCGGCACCGATCGTCGTCCGCTTTACCGATCCCGTGGGTGAATGCCCGAAAGGACCCGGGCCGGTCAAAAATTGGGTGAAGTAGTAGTTCGTCCTCTTGAACTTGCAGGTGTACCATGACTACGTTTGGGATCAGTCTCTTGGTCCACTGGGCCTTGGTGTTTTCCGCCTGCCAGTTCGCCAACAATCGTTGGCGCGCCGCTGCCCTTACCTGTGGTAAGTGGCCATGACGGTGTTCATACATATACTCGCGTTCTCTGGCCAGGAGGTGAATGGGAGGGGCGCCCGCAATCTCCTGTAGAGCCACGGTAGATGTGGTCTTATAGGCGCTGACCACATTTAACAGAGGTTTTCTCTGTGCCTTGTTTAACATATCTGTATACTTCCGATGCCGCAGAACCCCGATCCAGACTGGGACCCCATAGAGAAGGGTAGACTGTACGACGTGCAGGTACAGTCTTCTCCGGGCGCTGCTCGGTCCTCCGATATTGGGTGTTATTTTTCGGAGGGCTGCACTTTGCGCCTCGGCCTTCCCTACCACCCTTGTGTGGTGTTTGGTGAAACTCAGTCCTTTGTCGAGGTCCACGCCAAGATATTTGGCATAGAGACTCGGTGAGACCCTGTCATTTCCAAACTGGAAAGACAGGTCCGGCATCTCTCTCGGCCCCTTTAAGATAACTACCTGTCTTTGCACCTGCAAGCTCAAGGTCGCTCGTCCGCATACAGGCATCCACCCGTCTAAAACATTTTTCGGCGATACTCACGACTTCCCAGTAGTAATCGCTGGCTACCAGGATTGCCGGGTCGTTGGCGTACGCGACCGCGGTGCAATCGCGGCCGAAACGTATATTGAGAACCCCATCATATAGGATGTTCCACAGAGTCGGGCCCAATACAGACCCTTGTGGAACACCCGCCGTCAATTTAATTTCGCCACCCGTGAATGCTACGAGTCTATTGGACAGGTAACTCTTCACTATATTTATTAGGTAACTCACAGATTGAGGGCCTCCATCCTGCGGACTATATGTCCCCAATATACCGAGTTAAACGCGTTTTTCACGTCAAACATTATGGACACTGCCCACCTCCTCCGGGTGGTCCTCAAACCGTCCGTTATGAACTTCGGCGTCTACCGCCGATCTGGCTCTCCTGAATCCGAATTGCCTATCATAGATGGCTTTAGCAGCATCCAATTCCGCTTGTAAGCGGAAGGACTGAGTCATGAGGAGACGGGTCAGTATCCTCCTGACCAGCTCTGGCTGCGCAGCTACCGAGATCTTCACAGCCTCCGGCGGAACGCGGTCCGGCCCCGGCGACTTGCCAACCTTGATCGCGTCCACTGCTACGGCGAGTTCCATGGAAGTGACAGCTTCCGGGTGCTCACATTCGGCGGGCTCGAAGAGCAGATCAGGCTTCCTGAGGAACAGGATCTCCGCGATTTCTCTTGTCTTCTGCTCGGTGAGTCTGTATGGGGTTTCGACCCTGAGGGTCTTAGTGGCGATACGGCAGGCCTCCCCCCATACATCCTCCTCGAGCGCATCACACAGGTTCGTCCAGCATGTATGTTTAGACCTTCTAATCACTTTGTTAAGATCCTTCTTGGCCTGTTTGTACGTGTCATCCAACACGTCCCACAAGGTGACCTTGCTGGCATACTTGTTTGACACCAGCGTTACGTCGATATGGGTGCGCGAATCCCCATCTCGAAAGTATGCTTACCGTTGTTCGCGGCAACCAAATCGAGAGTGGAGATCCACTCATTCCATACCTCTCCTCTACTGTCGTTCCTTGGGGAACCCCATAGAACGGATTTCGCATTGAGGTTTGCGGCAATGACGAAATCCTTTTCCGCGCAGCCATCAACGATACTGTCCACCTTATCCTGATACGCCGTCATGTTGACGTTAGGAGAGATGTAGCAGGCCACTATGGCCACATCAACAAGGTTGATTTTCACTACACCCTCCTTCCTTGTAATTTTTATAATACGCAAGTTTTTATTGATAAGGTGGACAGCAACATCGCAGAGCGAATCAGGCACCCACCCAAATTTTTTCGCAATATTCTTGTTGGGTTCCGGTACAATAACCAGATCCGCCCCGATGTCCAAGGCCTTCGCATAGACCAGGTCGTGCGCCGCCTTGGCGCTACCAACATTGACCTGAAGGATCTTGATACGTTTGCTAGCCGTTGCTGCCATTGTGCTGAAGTAAAGAGACTACCTGCCCAATAGTCCCGCAGGACCATACGCAAATGAAAACTCAGTTGGGGGGAGCAGAATGGGTTTACCCTATTCGTCATTTATTATATTTCTAGTGGCCTCGGAGGCCCCCTGCGGAGGAGGGTTTTCGGTGGGCACGTTTATAGTGAATACAATTGGCTTGGTAGTGAGCATGAAATGGCCTCAGTTAGGTGCCTCACCTGATGGATTCGTGTACGAGCCCTAACAACTATATGTTGGAACAAGCAGTTATTTTACAAATAAAATGCCATTTTACCGAAATTCTTTTATTTAATTTTTTTTAAAATAATTGTAAATATGCAATTAACAACCTTTTTTGTGTGTAGAATTATTTTTACAATTTAATTATATATTTTATGTTGGTTACTATTTAATTAATTGTTAGATAATCAAAAAATGCTGACAACTAAATATTGGAACAAGCGGGTTTTAACCAATTAAAATAAAAATTAATAAGGCGTAACGTCGCCCTTAGCCTGAACTCTATTACGCATTGTATCAACTAGGCCTTAACAGAACTCAGGAGTGAAACTATCCCATATTTCTTGCAATTTAGTACGTAATTGTAGCAAAGTACGCTGAGGGTTATTTCTTAGGCGTTGTTTCATTTTGTGCCAAAGTGTCTCTATTGGATCAAGATCCGGACTACTAGAAGGATGTGACAAAACTTTAATGTCATGTTCTCCCATCCATTTTTTGGTAGATTTAGCCGTATGGCATGAGGCTCCGTCCTGTTGAAAGATAAAATCTCCGGATCTATATAACGTTGCCGCACTTAATAATAACGAATGTTCAAGGATATCTTGATATTTGGCTGCGTTTACTATGCCTTCAAATAAATTTAAACTTCCCACCCCTTTGGCCGACATACAACCCCACACCATGATACCCTGTGGAAACTTTACAGTCCTTTTGAGACAATCTTTATGGAATGCTTCTGTCTTTTCCCTAATCACACGCTTTCGGTAATCTCCCACGCAGACATCAAATTTGCTTTCGTCGCTATAGATAACTTTGTCCCAGTCAAGTTTGGTCCACGAAAGTTTAGATTTAGCCCAAATATAACGATTCCATTTCTAAGCTTCCGTCAACAATGGTTTTTCTTTGGCCTATTCAAATAAATAAAAAAATAGAAAATTTATATCGCAAATAAGAACCTATCAAACATACCTTATAAAAACTAAGACCGCTTTTGTGAATATATTTGCGACAGCATTCTCTTGAAACATTCATTCCAGTTTCTCTATTCCATCTAGCAGTTACTTCTCGTAATGTATTTCTTCTTCCTGACTTACATATTCTGATTAAATGTCTGACACTCCTTTTAGAAACAGCTTTTGGACGGCCTGAGCTTTTGCCGCGAACATCAATACTGGCAGTTTCACCATATTTCTTAATTATATTAAACACAGTAGTTGTTGCTACCGTTAATTCACTGAAAATTTCACGCATTGTTTTCCCCTTGTGGTACTGATGAATAATAATTTCTCACACTTTTGGATCAGTAGGTTTTCCACGTGCCATTATTGTATTTTACTGATAATAAAACTGACAGTTGTTAATTTATTCAAACTCAAATGACGCGTTATAATTATTGTTGACAACAAACTAGCTACTCGTATGTTTGATTTCAAAGCCTTCTTTCCGTCAATCGTATAAACGTTTCTCGTTTCTCGCCAGGCACGCTAAAACGCGAGGAAATTTTAAAATGTTCCAATATTTAATTGTCAGCAGTTTTCGATTATTAAACAATTAATTGAACAGTATTCAACATAAAATATATAATTAAACCGTAGAAATAATTCCATACATCATAAAAAATGTTGTTAATTTCATATTTACATTTAAAAAAAATGTAAATAAAAGAATCTCGGTAAATTGGCATTTTATTCGCCAAATAACTGCTTGTTCCAACATATAGTTGTTAGGCAGGCCGCACATCAAAGAAACATGAAACGTAAATTACGTTTCATGGAAATAAACCACTGCTAAACAAATATATATCCGGCCATTTATGAGACTCTCCGAAAATAAAAATGTGTCATGAGCATGAATCACACTCGTTTCATTGATAGGCGGACTTTGAGATTTGTTTAGCAGTGTTTTCTTTTCATGAAACATGTTTTTCGTTTCATGTTTCATGTTTTTCGTTTCATGTTTCTTTGGTGTGCGGCTTGCCTAAGGGCTCGTATTGCGACGGTTGTGCTGCGGGTACCTTAGAAGTAAAGTGTCCATTTTCTCTTCGAGAAAATGGAAATTTACAGGAGTATGCAAGTCGAAAGGACTCCTGTCTTGAATGTGATAAAACTGATACAGTAAAAATGAATAAAAAACATAAGTACTATTACCAGGTGCAAGCACAAATATTTATTTGTAAAAATAATTATTGTGACTTTGTTGTCTGGTGTCCTAATTTTATATTTATCGAAAGAGTTTTACCAGACATAAAATTTTGGGAAGAAATTAAAGATAAAGTCCTAAATTTTCATGCAAAAGTAATTATGCCTGAACTTTAGGACGTTATTACACTTCCAGAGTGCCAGGTGGCAATATAACAAAGTGGTGTTTTTGCAATAATGTCGATGATGGTTCAATGCTCATCTGAGAATTGTAATATTTTCTGGTTCCATATTGGGAGTGTAAATTTATTAGAAAATCCCAAAACTAGGTGGACATGTTCAATATGTAACCAGAAACTATTTCATGATTATGTCACATAAAATTTTAATGGTTCATGTTTCTATTATTTTCATAATCATTATTGAGTCCATTCACTCTCTTCTTCCATTTCGCACCTTCTGCACCATGGTTCATTCACCATTTCAGTGACTGTTTTCATCTCTCGTTTATTGAGGTTCATGAAACTGTTTAAGAGTTTTTTTATTAATATTCTTGATTATTTTTTTTATTTAGTCTAGACTTGAACTTGAGTGGTTCTCCTTTTCTTTTGATGATTCCTTATCAGCCATTTCTGAACCTCATTTTTCGTAGCATCATTAGTGATGCCACAGAAAGGTTCTGGACCTTCAAAAGTTTCCCTCGAGCCATGTTTACTCCATATATACATACAAAAGTACAGTGTACCATAGTATACTTATACTTTTAAGAGAAAATTTTGAATAAATCTGAACTTCTGATACAAATGAGTCAGATTAAATAAATTATTAGAAGAATTTTTTACTAAGCAACAACATTTTTGTTTAATTTAATATTATTTTGTATTTTAACGACACCCCACTTGGGCGTCAAAACGTTAATAAAATCATTTTTTGGTAAAATTGTGGCTTATTTCCCATTGAAAATAGTTGATTATAAAGTACTTTACAACATAAAGCAAACTGTTTATTTATTTATAAATCAAACAGGCAAAAATGCCCAATTTTGTTTATATTATACCGATTTAACAACAATAGATCATCAGAACTGCAAGCTTCCCCACAACAAAGATTTGTAAAATGATGAATTCACTAATATTTTTAAAATTATTTAAGTATACAAAAGAGTTTTAATTCTTTAAACAATTAGCGGCCAAATCTGTGAGTAGAACTTTTTACTCTAACATATTTATAAACCAACAAAAAAAGTTTTAGAAAAATATAAGCTTGTTTTATTTTGTCTGAAACAATGCAAGTTTTCGATCTACATTGACTTCTCTAAACCTTTTCTTGCTGTAGCTATTTATAATTCAAAACTAACTGACAACCTCGACAACATGGCATATATATCCTAGTTTTGGCCAAAGGTGTCATTGATCGTTTTTCGTAGTGACACTTCAGATGCGTACCAAAAATTATTAAAAGAAATACTAAAAAGGCGACAATCTGGTGAAATAGGTTAAATTTAATTAAATTGGAACAATAGGAGGGCATAAATTAATCAAAACACATGCTATAAAAATTATCTTATCAACTATATTTATACCATCAGCAACATGGGTTAACATAGAAATCGGAAGTGGCTCTGAAAAAAATATTAAATTTATTTTTAATGGAGCCAATAACTCTTTCTACGTGGATTCTAACCTGTGCAATGTTTCTAGTTTCTTCCAGCTCTAGTGGAAGCAATTGTTTTTTCCCCTTGGTAAAAGCATCCCATCTAAAAAAATTTTTATCAAAAAACCTCGATCTGCTATCACAATATCTTGGGGTTCTATTTTATCCAAAAAACCAGAGAGCTCTACTATTTGTTTATCTGATGTTCTTCCTCCCCATGCTTTACTGATATATGAAATACCGCCTTGGGGAGTAATTCCAATAAGAAATTTAACTGTGTTATGGTGTTTATAGTTTGACCATGTTTGCTGCTGGGTTAAATAACTAGCTGGTTTTTGGATAAACACCTCAAAGCAATCAATGATAATTGTGGTCTTATCATGAAAGACTTCTCTAAAACAAGAAGGCATGTTTTTTTTTAATAATTTCCCGATCTGGCCATTTTATGCTATTTTTAAATCTTTGATACATTATCGAGATGATGGTATTAAAATAGGTGGAACATGTCGATTGAGAAATGCCAAATTGGTAGGCGAAATATTTAAAATCTAGGTTAAGTCTCATTTTCATCAATGTCAACAAATATTGTTGAGAGGGATCTAAAAAGTTACTGAGGATGATGGAATAAATGATGGTTTAGTTCTGTCAAATACTGACTTCAAAACAGAAAAATTTAAACCCGTATAATATAAACATTTCGGATTGTCCGTTTCTAGTGACTCAAAACTTAAAATGGTCTTATTAATTCTGCGAGTCAACTCGTCAATTTTTTTACTTGAAAATTTTAATTGTTGAGCCATCTTTTCAATATCATCTGAGGTTAACTCAGTGTGAGTTTCGGTTCCAGTACTGTCTTCGTACACTGCTGTAGTGTTACTTTCACTTACTGTATTGTTTTCATTCTGTAACAAACATAATTGATTATAAATTGGGATCCTTATAGTGGAACCATAGCAAGCTTTAACAGAATTAGCAAAAATACAACAGTTTTAATTTCAAAATATCAAACTTATGGCAGTTTCTCATTATAAAATCATATACCTTACATTGACCATACCATTTATACGAATGTTGAAGGTTAGTTGTGAGTCAAACTGAATACCTAGATCTTTTATAATGTCTTCACAATCCGATACAACATTGGTAACAGAGTAATTAAGGTTTTTACATGTACTGTCGACTATTATACACTGATCTCTATAATTAAAATTTCCTTTAAGAGTGTAGGCGCAAATATTTTACTGCTATCCCTACCTTTTCTGTCTTTACACAGCAAATTACGTGTAGTAAAATTCTCACTGGTATGGATATGTAAACATTACTTGACAATGTCATCATTAACTTTAGAGATGGCTTTTGAAAGTTCTTGGATAGCTGTTACTTGCATAATGGCTTAAATTATTAATTCAGTTAATTAATATGATAATTTTTTCACTAGCTATGTATTCAGTGATTGTAATAATTTATATACTGTACAACAAAAACTGACACTCAATCGGGAAAAAGTGATAAAGTGATTTTTTAATAATATATTGTTAATATAGAACGCTTACAATTTTGAACATCTTTAACAACAAAATACTTGGATCACAGAATATATACTGGTGTATTCCCTGCTTGGATCTTCCATAAATAATAAACAATAAATAACTTTTTATTAAGTTCACGTCTTCAATCAATTATTCATCAAATACACTATCAATATTATTTAATCAATAACTCAAAATATTCCTGATGCCATGTCAAATATTTAAAATTGTCACTGTCTTATCACCATATTCTATTCGACTCAGTGCGTTGTATGATAAAGATAACGAATGTTCGATTTGGAAAATATCACCACAGACATGGCATCCATTTTTTTAATCCTGAAAAAACAAATAAATATTTTTAAAAAATTTAAACGCAGAATGAAAGACTAAATTGTTATCAAGGGCCGAAAGTCCCTTAGAATAAATAAAAAATTTTGTTTTGAATGAGATATTTTAAAATAAAAAACACACTACATTTTCTCTTAGTTTTTCACCCCTGTAACTTATTAAAATAAACATTATAGAAGTTTTCAGGGACTTTCGCCCTCAGTAATAAAGTAATCTTTCATTCTGCGTTTAAATTTTTCAAAAATACTTATTAGTTTCCTCAGGTTTCAAAAAGAATGAATCCCATTTAAATAGCATTGAAGCCGAAACTTTGTACGGATCCCCTTAATTCCAAATCAATTTAAAGTTAATGACATTCTCTTTTAATTAGTATAAGTACCTCAATAAATGTATCATTGTCCTCTTGTGAAACCTTTGTGGAAGATCTTTTCTTTACTCTTTCCAGTTTTTCAAGGTCCTGCTTTCGTTTTACAGGTCCCCTAGAGTAACCCATATTTTGGGTTGGTATCCAATCAGGATCATTTACATCTTCAAGTTTTGCAGGTTGTCCTAAAACAAAATTATATTTATAACGTTGATACAATATTTTATTGAAATATATTAAGATTAATATTATTTCTTTATAGAAAATTATTGACAACCTTGAATAAAATGTTTAGAACACACATTTTGATATTTTAATTTTGATTCTGTCAGGTCTGCTCTTCGTATGGCCCTTATCCATTCTTTTCTGCGTTTAACAGTTAATTTATTCAAGTGGATACCATGTTTAAACTTCAGTGCTTTGGGAACAGCAAAAAAGAGGTCTGGATCCCGCGTATGAAAAAAAAGTTGATTAATAGCAAGCTGAAAATTTGTTAATAGCTTAAGGGTGTCTAGTCGGATAAACTTTGATATATGGGAACACTGGAACAGGGGAAGTTTTAATTGTGGAACATGTTAAAAATTTGGAACGGTCAGACCACGAAAACGGCACATGTATTTTGTTCGACAGAACAGACTTAAACTCTCCGAACAGAGATTAAACTCTCATGCAAAAATCAGACTGCTATTTATCACCAAATGGGCGTTTTAATGAGTGGAACATGTAGAATATGTCAAATGACAGGAATTATGACAGGTGATAAATAGCAGTCTGATTTTTGCATGAGAGTTTAATCTCTGTTCGGAGAGCTTAAATCTGTTCTGTCGGACAAAATAAATGTGCCGTTTTCGTGATCTGACCGTTCTAAATTTTTAACCTGTTCCACAATTAAAACTGCCTCTGTTTCAGTGTTCCCATATATCAAAGTTTATCCGACTAGACACCCTTAAGCTATTAACAAATTTTCAGCTTGCTATTAATCAACTTTTTTTTCATACGCGGGATCCAGACCTAAAAGATACTTTATCCCTTTTCAACCTGCTTCCACAGTTCACGACAAGACATGTTAGTGGCATAGCTATTACTAACTAACCTAAAATAATAAAATACATAAGTAAAAAATCTATTTTAGGGATGCTCAATATAATTTTTTATAAAACTTATGAAATATAAAATTTGTTAACCTACCTTTCTTCAACCTTCCAAGTTACTTAGTTAAATAAAACTTTTTAACTACTTATTCTAGTTTATTGATGTAAGCAATATTTTTTATTATGTCACAGAAGTATGTTAGCAATACTTAGGCGGATATAAATATACGAAAATTACTTATACTTAAAAAACAATATGCCTTCAATGCATTGCTTGCCAGCCGCTAGACATATTGGAATAGTATGACAGATCGTTGGATTCCCTAATTCATGTTGTAGCATGGTCGTTGCCCTAAACTGTATGTTGTCCGACAATTCTCTAATAATATAAAAAAACAACTACTGTAAGTTCTAAATACAAAAATATATACACTTTGTACAATTTTTTTTTCTTATGCCAGGTTCTTGTGTCTCAATATTATTTTTACTGAGAATAAGCCACGATTTTACTTTAAATAAGTTTACTGTAACTTTTTGAATAAACATATTTTAAAATAAAATTATGGCTTATTCCCAGTAAAAATAGTGAATTAAAGTTCATTCTTAACTCTCTTAACACAATCACGGACACTCTTTACATGTAGCCACGTCTTCTTATGGAGTAAATGACTTCGTATGCAGTCGTGTCTGTGAATGTGTAAATAAACCAGCTTTAACTGATAAAATGATGCTGCTAAGAATTGTGAAAAAAGAAAACTAAGAAAAAAGAAAGTTATATTTAATTAAGTTGGAAAATTTATTACTTTATTATTTGTACTCCGATTTTCAAGATTCTTGCACCAGTTTGTAGGTACAGTTACGGTCACTGAATAGTTTACACCTTACTTTTTATATAGTAATACTGTAAAATTTCAGTGTCGTACGGATTTGACAAATGTCAAAGTCAAAAAATTTCAAAAAGTCAATGCTTGTCAAAACTTTCGCGAGTGTTCAAAAATAAAATAAAAGTATATCAAACTCCTCCAAAATGGTTAGAATACATTTGAATGATGCGCAAAAAGCAAGAGCAATTGCCAAACTCGAAGAAGGTTGGTCACTAAGGCAAGTTGCTGCTGGTTTGAACGTGAGCCATATGTGCATATGGAAGATCAAACAAAGATGGGATAATTTTCACTCTATAGCACGGTTGGGCGGTTCAAGAGGGTAGAAGATCTCCACAGATCAACAGGATGAGACGTTAGTAGATTATTTGAGAGAATCTCCTTTTGCCACAGCTCAAAAAGCAAGAGAAGAGACAGCGTTTCCAGGCAGTATTCGCACTGCACGTAGAAGAATTAAAGCAAGTGGACTGCTAAATTGTGCAGCTGCAAGGAAACCTTTTTTGACTGAGGATCACAAGAGAAGACGAGTTGAATTTTGTAATGAATTTATAAACCGTGATGAGAATTTTTGGTCTAGGGTTGCATTTTCCGATGAAAAATTTTTCAGTCATATAGCAATGGTCGGGTAAGAGTTTATAGGCCGAGAAATCAAAGGTATGATGAACAATATACGCATCATTTAAGAAATAGTGGAGGATTCTCGGTCAATGTATGGGGATGGATAAGTGCTGAAGGCCCGGGCGTTTGTTATCATGTAGAAGAGAAGTTAACAGGATTACATTACAAACATATTCTTGAGCATACAATGTTGCCATCGGTGATTCAGAGGTTCCCCAACAACGACTTCATCTTCCAACATGACAATTGCCCGGTGCATACGAGTAGAATTGTTCGAGAATGGCTAGAAGAAACTGATGTTAATGTTCTTCCGTGGCCGTCCCGTAGTGCAGACTTTAACTCCGTCGAAAATGTGTGGGCAGAGTTAACAAAGAAACTAAATGAAAGAAACCTTAGACCACGGAACAGAATTGAATTATGGGAAGCAATTGAGCAAGCATGGGAAGAGCTTGTTAACTATAACGTGAGAGGATTGGTGCTATCTATGAACAGAAGACTGCAAAGTTGTATTGACAAGAATATCTTTATACTTTCTTCTTTTTTTGTTGGTTTCTCTTTTGAATCTTTCTAGTTCGTCAGTCCACCAAACTTGGTTTGGTTTCCTGTTTTTGCTTGTTCTTCTAGTTGCTTCTTTGGTTATTTGTATGATGTCTTGCTGTATTTTTTGTGCTTTTTGGTTTGTGCTACCTGACAAATCCCAAACCTTTGTCGTTGTCAGTGTGTTCAGTTTTGTTTTGTTAATATGCGCAATGTTTAGTTTGTTTCTTGTTGTGTTTTTTCTGTTTTATGTGTGCTTAGTTATGTTAAATGTAATGTACTGGTGGTCACTAAGGGTTTGCTCCTCTTGGACCGTCCAGTCATTTATTGTCATGTTTTTTGTAACTGTCAGGTCGATCCAGCTTCTCCCTCTTGTGGTGAGAAAAGTTGGAGGACTGTTGTGTTTGTTGTTAATGTATATGTGGTTCTGAGTTGTCCAGTCTATTATGTCTTGTCCCCGGTTGTCATTTATGCCCCCACCCCAACAAGTGTGTTTGGCATTCATGTCGCCGGTGACAATTGTATCGTTTGTGTCGTTTTCTATGTGCGTCTTGTGTTTGTCTAATACATTATTTTTGTCTCCTCCGGGTGTATCGTATATGTTTACAATTGTGTATGTTGTATTTTCCGTTTGTAGATGTATCGTCGTGGAATTTTCGTCAGTTCTGTTTGTTATTAGTGTGACTTGTTTCGTTAGTTTTTTGTCTATGAGGATTGGAGCTTTCGTTTTCTTGTTTAACGCTACGGTGATGTAATCTGTGTTTTGCCAGATGTTATGGCCGGGTTCTTGGATGAGGGCTATGTCTATTTTGTCGGTGTTCATTTTATGTATTATTTTGTCTGTTGCCTCTAAGCCTCTTCCTGCGTTGAACTGGATGAAAGAGGCCATGTCGTCGTTGTGTTGTGTGTGTTAGTTTCTGTTGGTTTTGTTTGATCTGTTGTTTTGGTTCTGTTTTGTCTTGTCTCGTTAGTTGTAGTCCGTTTGTTGTTTTGCTTCGTCCGTTTTACGTATCTGTATGGGGCAATTCATGTCTTTTGCCATGTGTGCCCGGGGCTGCAGGCCCATAATTTGACAGTTTGCACAGTTGTACGTCCTGCTAGAGCAGGTCATACCTTCGTGTTTGCCCGCGCATTTGAAGCAGATGGGGTTCTGGGCATTGCAGTGTTTGTTCGTATGGTTAAACCTGCAGCACCGGAAGCACATGGTGACCCTTATGTATTCTCTAACGTAGAATTTTGTGAGGTCGTAGTATATATGTCCGTTATGTAGTATTCGTTTTATAATGTCTGTAGGTCCTTCCATGATTACGTTTTCCAGCCATGGATTTCTGCACGGTTTTGCGTGTACTATTTTTATGTTGTGTATTTCCTCGCCGAATTCTTCCTCTAGGGATTCGTTTTCGGCTCTTATTGCCCGTGCAAATTGGTCCCTGTTTTGTCTCTTGTCCATGCCCGTAATCATTAGAAGGGGGCCTTTGGTTTTTGTGACGTCTTTAATTTCTAAGTTTTCGCATGTCAATGTTTTTTGTTTTAGTTCTCTTTGTTTGTTTTGGTCTTCTGTTGTTATAATGATTGTGTTGTCATCTTTCGTCCTTTTTATTTTCATGTTTTCTAGCTCCTTTGGTTTTATCGTTTCTCTTAGTTTGACCATCAGTTTTCCGTTGTCTCCTGTTTTTAGTTTAATCATAGTGTCGTATCGTCTTTTTATCTTCGGTGTGGTCCATGGTTCCTTCCGTTGGGGTGGGCTTCCTGTGATAGCCTTCGTTATGTCTGCGTAAGATTTTATTTGGGGCCCCTCTGTTGTGTTCTGTTGGTCCGGTGTTGTTTGTGTTAGTTACTTGTGTTTGTGCGGTTCCGTGTGGTATTTGTGCTTGTGTGAATGTTGGTGGTGCTTGTTGTGAGGATGCTGTTGATTGTGTTTCTGGTGTGTGTGTGTCCTTGTGTGGGTGTTCGTGTGTGTGGTTGTGTTTATTAAAGTTTGTTTCAGGTCGTATAGTTCTTTTGCTAAAGTTTTGTGTGTGTATGTATCTTGTGTCTCGTATTCTGTGGTATTTTTCTCGTTAAGCGTACATATTAGTTTGTCTTGTAGGTCAGTTATTTTGTTCTCTTGTAAGTAAAGGTGTGTTATCAGTTGGTCATATAGGTTAATTATCGCGTTGGTGTTATCAATGACTGTGATTTTGTCTTTTATATTAAAAGAGATCTTACCTCTGCCTTCGGGGGTTGTCCGTGACACTGAGGCGATTGTACTGTCCTTAAGCTGTTGGATTTTCCCCGCATTCTCCATGATGATATCCCTTGTTGGTCTGCTTGCGTTGTGTTCTTGGTCTTGTTTTCCAATTGTACTGTCCTTAAGCTGTTGGATTTTCCCCGCATTCTCCATGATGATATCCCTTGTTGGTCTGCTTGCGTTGTGTTCTTGCTCTTGTTTTCCAATTGTACTGTCCTTAAGCTGTTGGATTTTCCCCGCATTCTTCATGATGATATCCCTTGTTGGTCTGCTTGCGTTGTGTTCTTGGTCTTGTTTTCCAATTATCTGTATTTCCGAGTCCTCATCACTTTCTCGGTGGCAGGGGGAGGGGCCTTCACTTTGGCTCCTGCTTCTTGCTGGGGTCCTTTGTAAACCCATGGAGATGCGAGGGATTTCCTCCTCCATGTTACGTTCGTTGTCTAGGTCGCTACACTTAATCCTAGTTATGTACACTAAAGATGGTAAAGCTGTAGGGCCTGACCAGTTTTATGTAGAATTCCTAAAACTTATGGATGAACAAGGAATAAAATGGATAACAACCGTATTCAACAAAATATACGTAACTGGAAAAATACCCCAAAGCTGGTTAAAGTCGACCTTCGTAACTTTACCCAAAAAAGTAAATGCCAAAACATGTGAAGACTACAGAACAATTAGCCTAATGAGCCACTTACTCAAAACGTTTCTGAAGGTGATACATGGCAGAATATATAAAAAATGCGAACAACAGATATCATGGACGCAGTTTGGATTCCGCGATGCCTTAGGCACCCGAGAGGCTCTATTCGCTGTCCAAGTGCTTATGCAAAGATGCAGGGATGTTGACTGTGAAGTGTATATTTGTTTTATCGACTACAAAAAGGCGTTTGATAGAGTAAAACATGATAAACTCATAAACATCTTGAAAGAAGCGGGAGTAGATGATAGAGACTTGAGAATCATATATAATTTGTATTACAACCAAACTGCCAATATTAAAGTGGAAGACCAATTAACAGAGGCAGTCTCCATAGATAGAGGAGTGAGGCAAGGATGCATCCTGTCCCCGGTGCTGTTTAATATATACTCTGAATGTATCTTCGAGCAAGCGCTGGGAGAACTACAGGAAGGCGTATTAGTCAACGGAGTGCGTCTGAACAACATTAGATATGCCGACGACGCTGTAGTTTTTGCAGACAGTCTAGATGGTTTGCAAAGAATAATGTCGCGCATATCAGATATAAGTAGAGAATACGGACTTGATCTCAATACGAAAAAAACAAAGTATATGGTAGTCAGTAAGCGCGAAATATTAAATACACAGCTTTTGGTTAACCAACAACTAATTGACAGGGTCGACAGCTACGCATACCTTGGTACCAACATAAACAGCCAGTGGGACCACTCAAGTGAAATAAAACAACGCATAGGAAAAGCGAGATCAGCGTTCATAATGATGAAGTCTCTTTTCAGAAGCCACGATTTACCTCTTGCTACCAAAATCTCTATCATCAGATGCTATGTATTTTCTACGTTATTATACGGAGTAGAGGCCTGGACACTTTCCGAGGCTTCTTTGAGAAAACTCGAGGCATTTGAGATGTGGTGTTACAGGCGCATTTTGAGAATTTCGTGGGTGGATCGTGTGACTAATATTTAGGTTCTACGTAGAATAGGCAAGGAATGCGAGATTATTAACATAATCAAAGAGCGCAAACTAGAATATCTTGGCCATGTTATGAGGAATGAACAGAGATATGACTTGTTGCAACTCATTCTTCAAGGCAAGGTATTTGGAAAGAGAGGACCAGGGAGAAGAAGAATATCTTGGCTTCAAAACCTGAGAAAGTGGTTTAATACATCGACAACCGGACTATTCAGAATAGCAGCAAGCAAAGTTAGGATAGCCATGCTGGTCGCCAACATCCGGAACGGATAGGCACCTTAAGAAGAAGAATGTACACTTAGTCCTATTTGTTTAACTAATTTTAGACCGCCGTACCTCACTTATTTAATTGTTTAATTTACCGTTACAGTCACGCCGAACCAAATTTCTATTTAAGTGCATTTTTAGTGGCCGGTACGTCCCATTCCGCCCGAAGATCGTCACACCGGTAGGGTACCGAACGCGCACCGCCGCCGCGCAGTTGGTAGCACCGGTGACCGCACGCGGTAGCGCTGGAATGAGGTTGGTACCGTACGCGCAGCTGTAACGCGCATATTTCTGTATTGGTATACTGGTCGGTCTTCCGGAGCGTATCACGTCTGTTCTCTACTAAGGTCGGCGAGTGAGTGACGAGTCCTCACAGTCGACGGACTGACGGATCTATAAATAATACAAATAAAAATAAAAACGTTTATTGCCTTAATAATATTTTACATTGCATTCTAAAAACTTAAGATATTTTATTTCTTCGTCTACGTGTTCCGCTATGTGCACCACCTCCTCTGAACTGCATCCTTGGGCCTTGATTCTTCACTCGTTGATTGTTTCCTGGACGTCTTCTTCTGTAGGTACTTTTTCTGGCTACGTACCTACTTTCCTGACCGGTTTGCAACCACCTGGCTATCGTCTGATCATGTGGTCGATCAGACGGTGTTTTTCTCGTAACATTCTCTGGATCCTGTTATTCTCGAGGATGTTCCTGGTCTTTAGGAGTCTTCTTGTGGCCTGGTGGAAGAAGTAATGTGTCCTTTTCTCAGCCACCTCCCTCAGTGGTGTGTACTGGAGCCTTTCCTGGATGGTTGCATTTGTCAGCCGGTCCTGCCATGCTGAGCCTTCGATGATTCTGTAGCATGACGTTTCGGTGCCTTCTAATCTTCTCCAGTTGGCGTTGGCTGTGGAACTCCAAATTGGTACTGCATATAACATCATGGACCTCACGTATGCTTGGTATAGTTGAATCTTCCTCTTCTTTGACAGTGGAGATGTCCTGAAAATATAAGGTAAAATTAGTCTTTTTACCGCAGTGGCTTTTTCTTTGATTTTCTTTGTATGCAGGTTGAAGTTGAGTCTACTGTCCAGGTGGACGCCTAGATACTTCACCGATGGAGTTGATTGAATGATGTTTCCTCTCATCGTTAGCTCAGTTGGAGGTGGTCCGCTTTGTTGTGTGAAGATGATGAATTGCGTCTTCTCGGTGTTGATTTTTATTTTCCATTTATCAGTGAAGTCGGCTATTCTCTCTAGGTGGTTTTCTAGTGTTTGGACTATTCTTCTTTCCTGTTTACCTGAAGTGTAGACTGCTGTATCATCTGCATACAAAGCTGTGCTGGTTCTGGCATCGGTTGGTAAATCTGAAGCAAAAATGTTATATAATATTGGGGATAGCATACTGCCTTGTGGCATCCGTTCCTGGACTTCTTGCATCCTGGACATCTTTTTGTCTGCTGAAACCTGAAAAGTTCTGTTAGTTAAATATTTATCACAAATGTTAACTAAATAATGAGGTAGCCTAGCCTTGTCCATCTTGAAGATTAGAGCTTTCTTCCAGACCGTGTCGTAGGCTTTTTCTATGTCTAGGATAGCCATTCCTGTTTTTTGTTTTCTGTTGAACCGTATTTTGGTGTCGCTGACAACTCTTGCCAGTTGTAGTTCGCAGTTTCTTCCTTTTCTGAATCCGAATTGGTCTTCTTGTATGATTCTTCTTCTTTCTGCGTGTTTCGTCAGCCTCTTGTTGATGATTTTTTCCAATATTTTTCCTAAAGGTTGCAGTAGGGATATTGGCCTGTAGTTTTCTGGTCTTCTTCCATCTTTTCTTGGCTTCAGGAGTGGAATCGTCTTGGCGTGTTTCCAGTTGTTCGGGAAGTGGGCTTTTTCAAGGCAGAATCTGAAAATGTAGTACAGTTGTACTATCATTTTCTTTGATAGTTCCTTGAGTAGTCCTGTCGCCAGGGGGGGTACAACGGCCTCCTTTATTCAGATGGACTTACCCAAGTTTTTTTCATGTATTTTGACCCGTAGAATACGAATTTTTTGGGTAACAGTTGATCCGGATGTCGATAAGATTGTTATTGACCAAGAACTTGAGGAATTACATAACCGCGATCTCTCGCAAAACAAAACATTTTTTTTGGATTTTTTGGGTCATTCTAAGCAAAACATGTTTCTACAATTTTTTTCGTAGGATGGCTAGTTTTCGAGATAACCGCGGTTGAACTTTCAAAAAATCGAAAAATTGCAATTTTTGAACCCGAATAACTTTTGATTAAAAAATAAAATAGCCAGTCTGCTTACCGCATTTGAAAGTTTAAGTCAAATTATATCGGTTTTAATTATTTGCATTGCTACAAATTTATTTTTTTATTGTTTAACAAAGCTATAAACACATAGTGTTTCCCGTGCCTTTACATGCATTTTAACGCATGCTACGTAGAAATAGCCTCGATTGCACTAGTACCTATTCTACCTACTCGTTAGATTTTAAATGAGAAATCATAGAAAACATCACTCACGCACTAGGTGTTTGTAGCTTTGTTTAACAATAACACAATAAATTTTTAGCAATGCAAATAATCGAAACCGATATAATTTGACTTGAACTTTCAAAGGCGCTAAGCAGAATTGCTATTTTATTTTTTAATCAAAAGTTATTCGGGTTTAAAAATTGCAGTTTTTCGATTTTTTGAAAGTTCAACCGCGTTTATCTCAAAAACTGAGCATCCTACGGGAAAACTTGTTAGAACATTTTTTACTTAGAATGACCCAAAAAATACAAAAAAACGTTTTGTTTTGTGAGAAACCTCTGTTATGTAATTCCTCAAGTTCTTGGTAAATAACAATCTTATCGACATCCGGATCAACTGTTACCCAAAAAATTCGTATTCTACGGGTCAAAATACATGAAAAAAACTTGGGTAAGTCCATCTGAATAAAGGAGGCCGTTGTACCCCCCCTGGCGACAGGACTAGAGGACGATGTTGTGTATTCCTTCCATTCCTGGGGCTCTGGATCCTTTGAGCCTTTTGATGATTTTGTGGACTTCTGTTGGGTGTAGTTGGTCTTCTTCTTCTATGATGAACTGGTTTCTTCCTGTTATCCTGTCGTATTCTCTGTTGACTTCGTCGATTGTTTGTTGATCCGACATATCCTGATTTTGTCTGTGTGTTGCTTCTAGTCTTCTTGCAATGGCATCCACTTTTTCTTGTGCTTCGTAGTGGGTTCCTTCTTCGTCTATTATTGGAGGCATCTTCTGTTTTACTCTTCTTCTGGCTTTCATCATTTTCCAGACGTTTCCTTGGTTTTCTTCTGCTTTTCTGATGATGCTGTGCCATTTGTTTTCGTTCAAGCTGGTGAGTCTTGTCCTTATTTCGGCAGAGAGTTCGTCGCTGTATGTCTTGAATTCTTCTCTTCTAGTTCGCTGGTATGCTCTCCTAGCTCTGTTTCTGTACTTGATTATTTCCGTGACTTCGTGTGGGATGACTAATCCTTTGTGGTTTGTCCTTGTTCGTGGTATGTTGTCCTCCATGGCTTGTTTTATTCGTCTTGTGAAGTCTTCTATTGTTCTTTCCATTTCTTCAACCGATTCAAACTCTCTTACCATCTGGAATTGGTTGATTTGTCTTCTATAGTTTGGCCAGTTCGCTTCTTTCCATTTCCATCTTTCTTCCGGTTCAACAGTTGGAGGTCTGTTCTGAATGTTGTGATGCCTGTTACTGGTTTGTGGTCAGAACTGCACTCAAAGTGTGTTCTGACGTCCTCTACTATGATGTTTTTCGTGACGAACAGGTCCAGAACGTTGTCTCGATGTCCTCTTATTGGGCTTATTCTTGTTGGTTCATCAGGAGCAAACATCATTTTTCCTCTGTCTTCGCAGTATCTCAAAAGGTCTACTCCTGGACGGTCTGTTGTACAACATCCCCAAACTGTGTGATGACAGTTGAAATCGCCTGCAATCACTACAGTCTCTTCTGAGTTGAACATTGCTTCTAATTCTTCAAGATCTAGGTCTCTTCCTCGTATCCTATAAACAGAAAAGATATTAATGCTACCAATTTTTATACCTACATTTTCGAAGTTTTGAGTTACTATTTCTACCTGATTCCACACAATGCTATTTTTGACGTAAATAGCTACCCCTCTGTGTGTATTTTTACCGTATCCATCGTAGTTGGTAATCCTTGGAAGCTGTGTTGTAGTCTGAAACCATGTTTCAGACAGGCAGATGACATCAGGTTTTTGCCGTATTACCATTTCCCGTAGTTCGTTAGTTCTTAGCCTTAGGGAGGCTATGTTGAATTGGAGTATCTTCAGCTTCTTATTTACCATTGTAGAGAGCTTCGTATTTGGCAAAGATTTCTCCTCTTGTCCTGAGATCCGTGTGCATTCTGAGTTCGTCCCTCATTTGCCTTAGAAGTTGAATCATCCTGTCGTAGTCGCAGATGTCGTTGATTTCATTCCAAAGATTGTTAATTTCGTCCTGTTTTTGGCTGTTGTTCATTTGTTGTTGTTGGGTTGGTGCGTTCCTGGTGGTTTGGGCGTATGACATTCCGTTTGTTGAAGTCCTGTATGCTGATGGGTGGCTACTTGTTGGTGCTGGAGCTGCTGTTTGCTGATTTCTTCCATTTTTCTGAGCCTGGAAGTCCAAGTATTGCAGGTGTTTGGAGCAAAGTTGGTAGTTGGAAGTGTGGCTTTCACCACAGTTACAACACTTAACCTTGTTTATTTGTCCTTTTGGCAAAGGACAAACTTTGGTGCTATGATCTGCTGCGCATTTCATGCACCTTGGTGAACGGAAACAGTTTCTGGCACTGTGTCCAAAAGCCTGGTAGTTAAAACATTGTGTAGCACGTTGTGGTCTACTGTACGTATCCCACCGTACACGAATGTTCTGTATGCCGGTTAATTTCTTAACCTCCTTTAGGTCTTGAGATTTTGGTACCTGAATTAAATAGGTACTGCCATCCAGACCGCTTTTTGGTTTCAACACAGATATTGTTGCATTGATTCCAGCTTCCTTCATTTCTTCTGTCATCTCTTTAATGTCCATTCTCGGGGCTGCTCTCATTATTATCTTCTTAGTAATTTCTTCCTTCTTTGCGTACGTGTGAAAACCTTGTTTTTGCGCTATTAAGTTTTCCTTTACTTTGTTGTAGTCGTCTGTGGTATAAGTGAACACTCTCGTGCCACTTTTACCTGCAGGTGCTATTGAGAAGTTTTTATGTCCAAGTAATTTGGTCAAATTCTTCACTGAGTTTGTATAGTGTCCAATTTCATGTTCTAGTACTATTGGAGCGATCCTGATTTTCTTTTCTGGCTTCGATGTTGGATTTTCATTCCCTTTATTCTGCAGATCGGGTCTCTGAAATATTTCAAACATATTTTCGGTCTCAATGCCGGACGAAGTTGAAGCTCGTCCGCGTGCGTCCGCTATGTTATCATTGTTAGATTTTTTCGATACTTTTACAAGTTCGAATCCGTCTTGATCCATTCTTTCGTTGTGGTAGTTGTCCATCTTGTCCTGAATGCAGTTATCTTCTTTGTTTTCTTCCTTTTTCACTGTTTTTCCTTTGTCTATATGCTTCGTTAATCCACCTCTATTCGAGGTTGTCCTGTAATTCTTAAATTTCTTCACTAAATCCTTAGTTAATCCTGGAAGTTTAGTACTAGCAGAGCTAGAACATCTGATGATTCTGCAAGATCGTTTAAATGGTGCAGAAGGAGGAATTTGGGTAGTCTTAACAAAGACTAATTCATTAATTTGGGGCACGGATTTCTCCGATTCCTGAATTTTTTCTAAGTCCGATGAAATCTCCAAACCGTTCAGTCTACCGTACGACCGGCTAGATATACACCAAAACTTTGTCCTTCTGAGACGTCCTGGTCAGCTTTAGGTACGTCTTCAGAGGCTCCGTCCGCGTCCTTCACGGACCTAGTGTTGTAGGGTGATGTGCTAGCCTTCGACATCACGGTAGACTAGCTGGAAAACTTTAGAGACAAAAAAAATTGGAATTCTCTATATATATATAGATTTATGAATACCACAGTGAGTTTGGATTCATAACCCAAAACCTACCTTCCCTACAGCAGAAACGTTGCCCCTGGTTACTCAGGAGGTGGCTGAGAATAAGGATAGTATTTTTATATTCCTTAAAACTCAGTACACTTCCTATACCGTGAGACAACGTATAACCCGGTCTATATAGACATTTCAAATAACAAAAATTGCCACAGAGCCAAATTTTGGTGGAGAGCTAGGGTATACCATAACAAATAAAGTTTAAAAAGTCCCCATCGATCCCATGTGTGCGTCAAAAGTTATTCGGGGTCAAAGGTCAAAATTTGAGATTTTTTGGATTTTTTTCGAAAACGGTAAGTTTTATCAAAAAAAAACCTTATACCAAAGTTGTAGATCTTAAAATTCTCTACAAAAATAGTCCTTACTATTTTTTTCCTAAGAGTTGCCATTCCTGAGATATCGCGATTCAAAGAGTCACATTATACATGATATGCACACGTTTCCACACCACCTGTGAGGTAGTGTACTCGGCGCGTTTTTTTTACCGTGGTTTCCCCTGTAGGCCTACTCCACTAACTGTTTTGACAATTTTAGGATAATTTAAGGAAACAATACCGGTCAAGTTCTAGATATTACCTTATTACTGATATTGATTATTGATATTGAATATATTTTATTACTATTGATTATTAGGTTAAGTATTGTTTTGATTTCTTTAGATATTTTAATCAGATTCATATTCTTGAAAGTCTACTTCAACAGTTAAGTCTTCTTCGATTTCATCTTCTTCCTCTTCCTCTTGCTGGATGTTCAAAAATTGTTCAAATGTGACTGAGTCATTGGTCTCTTCATTAAAATCACAGGAGTCTTCCTCTGTTGTACTAAACTGGACATTTGAGCAAGACTGACCTTGGCAGTTGGTACACACTAGAGAACACAGCAACCCGACTTTTTTACATCCACATTTGGCACTACAACCTTTTTTGCAATTGCAAAAAATACTGTTAAGGAGTTTTTCTGGAGCAGGTGGGAGTAAGGTTTTAATCGGTTCCAGAGTATTATCTATTAATTTCCAACCCCAGTCTTCTGGATTCAGTTCATTGCCTAGCCATATTTGAACTTGATAATATACTCGATACAAATGTTGAAAAGCAGATGCTGATGTTGGAGGAAGACATGATAGTTGTACTTGTTTCTTGTTTCGCGTATTTTTTACAAAAGTTAAGTATCGGTATTTATCAAGACAAATAATTTTTTTTGGAGCTCCATAAACCGCAAGAAGAAAGCGAATTCCTTCCGTAATTATTGTTTGCGGTGTAGAATCAAGTTCTGTAAAAACTTTACAGCAGTCAGTCAAATCTTTTTTTTCGAATAATTTAAGTACTGACGTTTTGCCCCTCCTGTACATTGCGGATGTAGTGTCGCAGCCGGTTATCGCATGTAAAAATAAAATGTACTTTTGGCATTTGGGATAAGCCGATAAACTATTCGAAGAATATATTTCTGTTCGCTGTTGAGCCCTTCCAGGTTTCAGAAAATAAATAACTTTATCTACTGGAGTCCTTGCAGTAATCAGTACCAACAAATCAACATCTTCACCAACTACAATTGTTGTGTTTGTTGCCTTAAATTTTTCAATTGCTGTCTCAATTATAAGGACATCTGCGTCATTTTTAGCTTGTTTCACTTCAATATTCGCAGCTGTTAATTTGTCAGTTAACATGGAAATGAAACGAGATTTATTATTAATGTTGGCGAAAAATTGTTGTTGATTCGCTGGAACTGTTATATTTTCATCAAAGATAATCTCGGAACCCGATGATGTTTTTGTAGTTCGTCGACGTTGTTCTGCAGATTTAATATTCTTTGTCGAGTCATTGTAGCCGTCAAATACCACTGTCACTGTAAGCCCGTAATGTCTGCGTAGATACTGAACATATTTGTCAAAAATAACGCTAAAGGTTTCTTCTCGATCCCACACAACGTGATGTAGTAGGTACCCTCCAACCTGGCGTGGTAAGGGCGCACTGCCGCGCCAGACGTATAGTACGTCCCAACTCGTGGGAATTTATATGAGTACCAATAAACACAATTCTGAACAGACGGGGGTGAGTGAAGACGACCATCGGCGAGACACGGACAATGGAACGGATATGGAAAATGAGAATAGGAAAAAACAGTCGCCTGACGACTTGAAATGGGAAGAAGGAATGAACAGTTTTGAGAGGGAGCTCATAAACTCACATAAAAAGAAACAGAAGATGAACAGGTCGACTGCCCCAAAACAGTCGACACTAGTAGGGGATGAAATGCTGGAAAGCAGTGAAAATGATGACGATGAGATAGGGGAGGAAAGATCACAAGAGGAAGTGGAAAAAATAGAAAAAGGATGGCAAAATATTCAGGAGAGGGTGTTAGCCTCTTTCTTGCTTGATGATGAAACCATGAATAAGAAGAAAAGGAAAGGGGACAGTCTAGAGAGGATAAATGATCTGAAGAGGGAGAGACTGGAAGAGAGTATTAAGTTTCCTAACGAAACCAAACAACAAAAAATAAACAGGAAACTCGAAGAGTTAAATATAAAACTAATAGAGATATTTACTAACCTAAGCGAAAAAAAGGGGGAAAAGGTGGAGATGGATACGGAATTAAAAAAACTGTTAGGGGTCATAAAATCCACTAACAACAAAAAAGAAGACGACAGTATAGCCGAAAAAACACAACAAGAAGTAAAATGCGATCACTGTAAGCTAAAAGTGGAACAAGAAAGACAGAGAGAAGAGCAAGAAAAAATTAAAAGGGCTCTAAACATGGGGGGAGGAAAAAAAACCTTCATGAGTATATGTAATAGCAAATGGGAGGAGAAAGCATATATAAAGACAAATTGGGAACAAGGGGGGTTACGAGAAACGGTCGAGAAGAAAACATGTCTGATAGTAACAAAAAAGGATGCGAAGGACAAGGGGGTAGAAAATATAATAAAGGACGTGGGAGAGGATCTGGCAGAAACACTAGAGGAAGTGAACGAGGGAGAAATCAAATTCCTTGAGAACTTTAGGAGGAAAGAAAATAAAAAAACAATTTGGTACACGTTCGTCGCTGGAATAGAAAAAGAAAGTGGTGGCGATATATACGACCTAGCAGAAAAGGCTATAACTAAAATTAAGAAAGAGATGGATGAAACACCAAAGGTTGTACGGGTCGTAGCCGGTAACGACCTTAACAAGGAGATCATAAGGAAAGCCCTCGAATATGTGGGGCGGAGGGAAAGTATCTCATGGGAGATGATAGTAAGAGGGAAGGAACTCGAGGTAGAGAAGAAGTCAGAACAAGAAGAAGCCCTCCTTATAAAGATGGGGGGGAAAAAATATAACGAAGTTCTTAGCGAAATGAGAGAAAAAATCGACATTGGAAAAATCGGTCTACAAGTGGAGAAGTTAAAAAGAACGAATGGGGGAGATCTCCTTGTAAAGTTAAAGGGAAGAGGGGCTGCGGAGAAGTTGAGGGCTGAACTGGACAGCAAAATGAACGGGATGGACACGGCAATCAGAAGAAAAGAGACTTTCTTCACGATTACGCGGTTGGACCCTGGGGTTGGTGAGGAAACTCTAAAGAAAATGATAAAGAGCTATACAGGCGTTCCTGAGAGAGAGATAGAAGTCAAGGTTCTACGAACAAACAGATATGGGGAGCAGGTAGCTACGATAGCCGTACGCCCCTCCATAGCGGAAGAGCTGAGGAGGTACGGCTCAATAAAAATAGGGTGGGTTGTGTGTCCAATAATGGAGAGACACAACCCAGTTAGGTGTTTTAAGTGCCTAAAGTTCGGGCACAACACTTACGATTGCAAGGAAGAGAGCAGGGCGGCGTGCTGCTATAATTGTCTCCAAACGGGACATACCGTTGCAAGCTGCGGTAATAAACCGTACTGCTCGGTATGCAAAGAAGAAGGGCATAGGATGGACAGGATGGCCTGTCCGTCGTACCGAGCCCTTGTATACGGTAGGGGAGGAGAGGGGAACCCCTAAAACGAACTGACCAAACATAAAATAGACTCCCTGGAAAACGAAGGTGGGCCCATATACAGCCCACCTAGGTGTTATTTTATATCTTTAAAATTTATTTTATCTATTTTATTTATTTTATTTATTCTATTTTACTCTATTATTTCAATTTTACTAAACCGCTTTTATTTATTGAATTCTTTTACTTTTACATATTTTATCTATATACCGTATCTATTTATTTTATTTATATTAATTTATTTATTTGTTTTAGCTTTTATGCTTTTTAATTTTTTCGAAAGACGTGAGTCCGACGCAGAAACGACCTCTGGGAACTGAACCAAAGTGGACCTCAAGGATCAACCTGGTATACGGATATTGCAGGTGAACGTGGGCAGGGCACGCCGAGCACACGACCTTGTCCACGCAAAAGCCTGCAAGCTAGAAATAGACTTGCTCATCGTCCCGGAACCGAACAAAAAAATAACATCAGCCGGTGGTTGGGTCCAGGATAATGGGAAGAATGTGGCGGTGCTCTTTAGAAATAGGGGTTTGGGGGTGCGTGGTATTGTCAGGGGAGGAAATCATATCCTCATCAAACTGAGGGATTTCAGCCTGCTGGCATGCTACGTGTCCCCAAATATCCCTATGATAAGATACAAAGCAATTGTAGATGAAATAATGAGCGCCGCCACGAACGAAAAAGAAGTGATGATCGCCGGGGACATTAACGCGAAATCGAGGTTGTGGGGTGCCCCCATAAACGACAGAAAGGGGGAAATATGGAATGAATGGATAGCCCAGGCTGGCCTCCAAGTATTAAACAATAACAAACCAACATTCGTAAGGGGGGTCAGCCGAACACACATTGATATTACGTTCGCGAGTGAAGGGCTATCCAGGAGAGTGCACGGCTGGGATGTCCTTGACGATCAGTTATTCACCTACCACCGGTATATACAATACGAAATAAAGGTTAAAGGGGGAATAAGGCGGCCGATAGGACACACGGAGATTTATTTTAACAAAACCAAGTACCTATCGGAGGTCAGGAAAATTAATGAACAAGAGATTTCTGACCTTGGCCAACTGAGAAGAGCACTGCAAAGTGCAGCAAATTTGGCCACCGTGAAGAGAAAAGATAATAAAAAATCCCCCTACTGGTGGACGGATGAGATAGAAGGTCTACGGGAGAGATGCCTCAGAGCTCGAAGGAATTATACGAGAAGCCAGGGCAGCCTCGAGCTCAAGGAAATATATAAAGATCTAAAGAAAACTTTAAATAAAAAAATAAAACAAGAGAAAAAAGAAAAGTGGCAGACCCTGATAAAAGCATTGGACGAAGATATATGGGGCGATGCGTACAAGATCACTATGAAGACGCTGAAAATAATCGCCCCATATAGACTCGACGAAGACCAGCGGATGGAATCAGCTGAGCTCCTCTTTCCTACCAAGGATCATCAAAATTTCATTAAGATATTTCCAACGATGGTAGAGGAGTTCACGGAAGAGGAAGTTAGAATAGCTGGTCAGGAGATGAAGACAGGGAAAGCTCCCGGCCCTGACGGGCTGCCACCAGAGGCAATAAAAATAATAGCAACGGAGAAACCAGGTTTGATCAGAAGAATATACAACGACCTACTGCAGAAGCAAGAGTTTCCCAGGGACTTAAAGGAAGCGAACTTAGTTCTACTCCTAAAGCCTGGGAAACCCCCCGATTCAGCAGCCTCTTATCGGCCAATATGCCTTCTGGACTGCCTCGGTAAGTTCTACGAAGGGCTTATCAAGAAGAGGCTGGAGGGCGTGTTGGAAGATCAAAGAGTGCTATCAAATCAACAATATGGATTTCGAAAAGGTAAATCGACAGTCGATGCCGCGACCTGGATAAGGGACGCGGCTAAAGCAAGTAAAAAAAGATGGGTGGTCCTTGTTCTGTTGGACATAAAAAATGCTTTTAATTCAGCAAACTGGGGTCACATAGTAGACCGAATAGTCGAATTTGGGGCTCCAGAGTATGTGTCCAACATAATAAAGGACTACCTATCTGAAAGAACCGTATGCATATCGAAGAAAAAGAAGAAAGAAATGACCGCGGGTGTACCCCAGGGGTCAGTCCTGGGACCCTTACTTTGGAATATACTATACAACGGGGTACTAGAAGTAAACAGGCAGAGAGGAGTGAGAGCGATTGCATACGCGGACGACCTAGCACTACTGGTCGAAGACGACATGAATAGGGGAATAATACAAAAAGTAAACGAAGCAATACAGAAGACCGCAGATTGGATAGAGAGAAATGATCTAAAGTTAGCAGTAGAGAAGACAGAATCCATTATCTTGAGGGGACCAAGAAAGAGAGATGACATAATATTTGGATATAAAGGCTCTGTAATAAGACCCCAAAAGACGGTTAAGTACCTCGGAATTATTTTCGACGACAAGCTTAAATTCGGACAACACGTACAAGAAGCATGTCGGAAGGCAGAAGAAAGGACCTCTATACTAAATAAATTTATGCCAAATATAGGGGGTCCTGGATCCCAGAAGAGAATAGTGATGGCACAATCCATCTTATCCATAGTTTTATACGGAGCCCCAGTGTGGCACGAGGTCCTTCGAATGAAAAAGTATAAAGACGTGCTTCTTAGGACACAAAGGAAACCTCTGATCAGGGTGTGCAGCGCGTATAGAACCGTATCAACCATTGCCTTACAAGTGGTGGCTGGGTCTGTACCGGTGCACATCCTGGCCAGAGAAAGAGTCCGAATGTACCAGAGGGGCAACGGGGCAATAGGTTCAGGTCCACAAGAAAGGAAAAGAAGTCTAGAGATGTGGCAGAGGGAATGGGCAGCCGAAGTCGAGAAGGCGGCCTGGACGAGATCCCTGATTCCAGATGTGGTGAGGTGGTACGAGTGCCGGCATCGGCGCGTCGGCTACTATTTCACACAATTTTTGACGGGACATGGATCGTTCAGGAAGTTTACTCATCGTATAGGGAAAACCATGGACGATCTATGCCCTGAGTGTGGAGTAGTGGATGACGCGCAGCATGTCGTCTTCGTGTGCCCTGCATACCAGGCGGGACGTACCGAGCTGCAGCTGGGACTGGGATCCCCTCTAGGCGAGCCTCACGAGCTAATTGATAAAGCTATCAATGGCAAGAGAGACTTCGACCTGATCATTGCTTTTGTCACGAAGACAATGAAGCACAAAGAGGAGAAAGAGAGGCGACTGCAAGCGGGATGACCGTCTATTTATTTATTTTTTTAACGTTTTTATTTTTGTGTCGCAGATGGCAGCCAGTGGGGGGAGGATCCTTTACATCCAACCTGCGCTGTCTGTCTTATTTTAACTAGTTTTACTTATTTATTTATTTTATCTTGTTTTATCTTCTTATTTACTTCTTCAATCTTATTTATACAATATTTATCATTTTAAATCAATTTTATTACTCAAATGTGTTGCGTGTTGTAAGCGGTAGTCAGCAGGGGGAGGACCTTTTACATCTAACCCATGCTGACCGCCTTTGTATTGTTTTGTTTACTTTCTGTTTTGTCTTGTTTTAGTCTGTTTTTTGTTTTGTATCAGGTAGTGGGGGAGGATTTTTACACCCAACCTCACTGACTGCTTCCTGTTAACTGTAGAATGAATGGGTATGAGTGTGAGTGCGAATTGATGAAAGCACGAATGTTTGGAGTTGCTCGTAACTGTCGACTGGTATCCTTTTGCTAGTTCATGTTTGATTGGGGGCACCCCGGTCGCCCCACCCGCACATGGGCTGCACGGGACGGTCGTCTTCACCGACCGGTCTTTGTGCGGGGTGTGTGCGGGACGGGGCGGCTGGGTGGCCGCTTAATCTACGGAGTGCACGCAGAGGGTGCCCGGGGGGAGTTATGAGTAAGGTCGACGGGTCAGACATGCTCGCCAAGAGCGGTTCCAGACCTGTCGGCTGGAGGAAGAGGAGGTGAGTTTAGTCGGTAGGCGGTTCGGCACGGTGAAGCGTGACGGATCGAATCCGACACACCTGGGACACCTTCCCAGACGGTCTTTTGAAGATTCTCACCTCCCAAAAAAAAAAAAAAAAAAAAAAGGTACCCTCCATCAATAATGTAAGTAGCGTTTCTACGATCAACCTCAGTATTGACCGATTCAAAGCAATCATAAATTGCTGACTTTGTTGTTTTACGCATTCCAGCTGCATCGAAAAGTGATAAGGGGTAAGGAGCTAATTCATACTCAAAAAATTTTTCAATCTCATCCTCAAAAGCTTCAGTGATACTCATGCGTTGAAATAATAATACAGGATCTATAGCTACTTCTTCTTCATGAACTTTCACGGTGCTACTCGCAGCTAAAAGAGGCAGTACTTTTTCAGAGCGTTTTAATTTTATATTATTAAATGTTTCACCTGTCATTTTGGCCATTGAAGCAATCCCAACTTCACGAGCTTTATGGCAATTAATCTTATCATCACCAACCACTTCAGAAGCAATAGATATGATTTTATTAATTTTAGGAAAAGGATCATGTGATGAAAACCAGTCTAGAAGTTTTTTAATATCTTTAGCATCTTTTATGAGCCGCGAGTCACTTGCATCTACATGCTGATCTGTTGTGTCCATTCGAACATTAGCAAGAACTTGCAACCCCTCACACACAGTATTCATTGCATGCATTCCGTAAACCCATTTACTTATCACACTTTCTTTCGTACTTCTTCCTCGAGAAATGCCCCCATGTGTTTTCATAGATTTCATCATCGATTGTTCAATAATCATATCTGTTGAAGTTCCACAACAAAGTTTATCAGAACGTCGAACAGTAAAAAATCCTTCTGTAAACATTTGATAAATACTAGGATCCATTACCTCGTTCAATTGAAGCATGTCTTGTAAGTACAAGTGCGCAGACTTAGCATAAGATAAATGTCCAGATGCATGGAAATAAAGCAGCATTTCTTTAACGCAGTTCAAATGTGCTTGCCAATCTCCCATACGTTCTGCTCTTATAAACTCCTTTGCGATGGATACCATCCGAAAGTATTGTACCCATAATTGTGCGGTTGGCCCTCGTTTCTGATAATCAATTAATTTGTTATTAAACTGATCAAGTAATTTTTTACATATTTTATCATCTTCGATGTCATAGTATGAAAGAATGTTATTTAAAATATTTTCAACGGTAATAATAAGATTTGCATCCATTTCATCATCAATAGTGAGTTCTTTTAATATTCTTAATGCTAAAGTGAGTTGAAGTATTGTATGAGATCGAACTGCTCTCGCGTAAGCATGGCCATTAAGCATTTTCTCTAAAGATTTCAGTGCATAAATTTCAGCGAGTACTTCCTTTAAACCACTTCCTTGCATAATGTATCCGATTGCTCCAAAAAATGACATAAGCAAATGAAATCCTCCTAGTCTTATTATTATATTCGATACTTCAGATCCTTCAGGCGCAGCAGATACAATCTCACGAGCTTTCGCATACAGAGGTTGATCAAAAGTAATTATACATACTTTGTGGTTATAACGTTTAGCATTCTCTAAAGCACATAGTAAAGTTGTGTATATTGTATTGTAATTACTTGCTGGTTGATGAACAAATGGCAAAAAAGTAATTTTTGACTTATAAAAATCTATAATATTACTCGTCACGCATCCAATGTAACCATTCCAACCAGGTAGAGAAAAATTTTTGTATTTGCCATAGAACCATGTCACATCAACTTTTTTCAAAAAAGATACTTGAGATTCACATTCATAATCAAAATTTCGCACATTTATTTTGCTGTACCCAACCACACCAGAGTTTTGATAGACCTGTATAGGTACATGGGCCTTTGCTGCAAAATCTTTTGCCGAAAGAACTTCAGTTACTCGTGGCATCGGCTCTTCTTGTAATACTGAATTTTTGGGAGTCACAACTTGGATAATACCCATTATATGAAGCGTATCATTGCCGTCCAAAGTATTTACGTTAATGTCAGCATTGTCTGCAACATATTGGATGAATGTGCCTGTTTCTGGTGGTAAAATGTGAGGTGGATGACTGAAAACTGCTGCTGCTTCATAGTTCATTGTTTCACTGTAACAGGCGCATAAACCAAGAGACGAAAAAATTTGTATGAGACGTTTCGAAGCAAACCGCCGATGAAAAAAAACTGAAAGACCCAGCTGTAGTTTAGATTTAAAGGTTCTAGGCCGAACAGCTGTCATGATGCAGTGGCTAATATTCGTACAAACTAATTTTAGATGATCTAAATTATGACGCTTGTTTTTTAAGATGACTTGTTCCAAAAAATATGACAATGATTCGGGAATATCGTTATTTATATCCTCGAACATTCTACCTGGTGAGGGGTACATAGTATTATCGAAAACACAAGATTGAATATCTTCACGAACAATTGCTGCTGCGGCTTTCAAAGTTTTTAACCGCTTGTCTTTTTCATCCAAGTCTTTTTTATCAGACCAGACTTGACTTAAAATATCTTGGTAATTGTCAATAAAACAAATAAATGTTAATTTTCCAGGCTTTTCTGTAATAATAATTCTACTACCATACTTCAATTTCAATCGTATTTTTATAGTTCTGTCATCTAAGACTACATCTTGACAAACATTCCTTAATTCATCCAACGAAAACTGGCAATCATCACTAGTTTCTATGAATTGAAACATTTTCTCCATCGCAGAGTTTACAGTTTCATCTTGTGGACGGCCAATTTTACGACCATTATTAGGTTTTAAGAAAGATTTGTAACAACTGTCATGGTATTTTGCATCAGCAGCGACTAAATCATACTCAAAATTAATACGTTCAAGAACAGCCTTCGAAACATCATCAGAACGATCTTTAGCTAATTTCAACAGGGATTCTTTGAATTTTAGTGTAGTCACGTTACGAATTATTTTTCGAAGATGCTGTGCTTTCTTTGTCTCAGATTCTTCATTGGCTTCATTGCCACAAAATAAACAGTATTTTTTAAAACAAAAATGTGATTTACTTACTCGCGTTCTAGTATGAGGTGGACTTACTTTTGAAGTACTAGCCTGTTCCTCCTCACGTTGTCTTTTCACTGCAGCGATTGAAGTTTTCCGAATGTATGATTTTCTGCAATTCACGTGTATTGTAACGGATTTTTGAGTTCTTAAATACTCAATAAACTCATCACCTCTCTCGACACTAGCCTCGATTAAATTTGGCATTCCACGATCAACCACAACTGTTTTAGTTTCACTTAAAAGTTTATTGCAAATAAAGCAAAACTGAGACATTTTTAAAACTATAAAATTGTACAAACAACGGTAACAGTACCAAATGGTAGACGCTTGTAATAAGTACTTATATTCACTTGAACTGAACCTTTAGCACTAAAAGAAACAGATAATATTATGGACCAGACCTGCCAACAATATTGCAGCCTATAAAAGACAATCTGTTCTTTTTTAAGCAATGGTATAGCCAAATGTTTTTCAAGGCCACGTGGATAGAGGAAATTCAGTTTGGGACTGATTACCTTTTGAAGAAATATTTTCAGAATAGTATAATATACTATATAAAAGAGACACAAATAGGCATTTACACTTGTCTTAAGGGCCACATATGTATATACGTGGCTTATATGTGCATATAATGTATAAAGTAACTTTTAAAATCGCGATATCTCAGGAATGGTAACTCTAAGGAAAAAAATTGTAAGGACAATTTTTGTAGAGAATGTTAAGATCTACAACTTTGGTTTGAGGTTTTTTTTTGATAAATCTTACCGTTTTCGAGAAAAATCCAAAAAATCTCAAATTTTGACCTTTGACCCCGAATAACTTTTGACGCACACATGGGATCGATGGGGACTTTTTAAACTTTATTTGTTATGGTATACCCTAGCTCTCCACCAAAATTTGGCTCTGTGGGAATTTTTGTTATTTGCCAAGCATTTTGATGTCTAAGTTGACCGGATTAGTAACCGAGTGAGGAAAAATCAGGAATTCGGCAAGAGGATGGAAAATGATCAGTAAAATCAGAGTATGTATATGGATTTGAATATATATATATATATATATATATATATATATATATATATATATATATATATATATATATATATATATATATATATATATATATATATCATGGACGTATAAACACAGATGGACTCAGCAATACCATACCTTGAATACACACTGTTTTGAAGCTTCGGTACTCCTGGGCCAGAGGGTAAAGGGGAGTAAAACGGGTATCGATAGAATGTGACGCTTCCTCAATGAGCATAAGCGTGCTTGAATTATTACTCGTGGGGATAATAATTCAGGCGTTAATAATAATTGGAAGTAGTAATAATTTATAAAAACACGTTCAAAGAATTTAATTAAAAAAAACAGAGTATAAATATTAACAATCACGTTTTTATAGAAAAAATAAAAACAATTTTATTTGTTATTAAAATTAATATAATGTCAATATAGTTAAGCTCAAGTTAATTTTTTAATACGTATCAAATAATACTATGATAAAACAAATCAATTAAAAAACATACATTGGTCAAATTAAAGTACCTACCTACATTTATTGTAGTCCAGTCGGGTTAGACGAATAACAAGCCTAACCTTGCATTAGGAACTGCCTCAAATTTTATTTTTCTAATCTTTAGGGGGGTCAACAGTAGTGTAAATTTTAAATCTCGACTAAATTCCGCCGTTGCGTTAGCCGCCATCTTGATTTTAAACGAGAACCGTTTTGGCTCAATATCTCCGTCATTTTCAAATTTTCGATAAAAAGTCATCATCATCATACAACCTCTTCTGTCCACTGCTGGACATAGGTCTCTCCCATTCTTCGCCACTCTTCACGGTTCTGTGCTTCTTGTTGCCATTTCTTGGATATTCGTTTAATGTCGTCCATCCAGCGTGTTGGTGGTCGTCCTCTGCTGCGTTTGTCTTCTCTTGGGCGCCAGTCAATTAGTTTTCTGGTCCATCGTGAGTCTTTCAGTCGCGCTATGTGACCTGCCCAATTCCATTTCAGCTTGGCTATACGTTCAACGACATCAGTGATACCTGTTCTTTTCCTTAAGTCTTGGTTCCTTATTTTGTCTTTTTTTGTCACGCCGAGAATCGATCTTTCCATGCGCCTTTGTGCCACTCGCATTTTTAGTGCTGTTGTTTTTGTGAGCGTGAGAGTTTCTGCTCCGTATGTCATAATAGGAAGAACGCATTGGTCAAATGTCTTCCGTTTCATAGCTGTCGGGATGTTGCTCTTAAAGATGTCTCTTAGTGATCCATACGCCGCCCAAGCAAGTGTTATTCGTCGTTGAAATTCGCAGGTCTGATTGTCCTTGCCTATTCTGACTTCATGACCGAGATATATGTACTTTTCTGTCAATTCTACCACTTGATTTTGGATGGTTAGGTGTTCGCTGGGAACTAAATTTGTCATAAATTTGGTCTTACTGATGTTCATTTTTAGACCTATTGTTGAAGACACGTTTTCTAATTCTAGTAGCATTTGTTGTGCTTCACCCAGATCTTCGGTAATAAGTACTATATCGTCGGCAAAACGCAGATGATTGAGCATTTCTCCATCTATCTTTATTCCTCTATTTTCCCACTTTAGCATTTTAAAGGCGTATTCGAGGACCGCTATAAATAATTTAGGTGAGAGAGTGTCGCCCTGTCTCACACCTCGCTTGATATGAATTTCTCTGGTAGTATCATGTAGTTTTACACGCATTGTGGCGTTTTGGTATAATGTTTGCACTAACTTTGTAAACCGGTAATCTATTCTACTATTGTTCAGAGCAGTTATAATGCTGTCTAATTCCACAGTGTCGAAGGCTTTGTGAAAGTCTACGAAGATAAGTACCAGTGGTTTGTTATATTCTATCGACTTTTCTATTAAGGTTTTTACTGTTTGTAGGTGATCGTTCGTTCCGAATTTTGAGCGGAATCCAGCTTGTTCTCGGGGTTGGTAGAAATCTAACTTTTTTTCTAGTCTTGTCGTAATTATTCGGGTAAACATTTTATAGATGTGGTTCAATAAGCTGATTGGTCTATAGTTTTCTAGGTGCGCCTTGTCTCCTTTCTTGTGTAGTAAAATTGTTACTGCATTGTTCCATGTTTCCGGTATGCAACAATCTGTTAGACAAAGGTTAAACAAAATTTTTATTTGGTTGAGAAGGACACGTCCACCCATCTTTATAGCTTCTATTACGACTCCATCTTCTCCTGGCGCTTTGTTGTTTTTCATCCTTTTCATTGCGTCCTGGATTTCGCTTAGTGTGATCTCTGGCATGAGCTCTGAACCCTGGTTGATAACTTTGCGTGATGCAGCGGCTTCTAAATTCTTTTGGTCTTCTCTTTGGCTTGTATATAGTTCTTGATAGAAGTCTTCAACTATGTGTAGTAGTTCTTCTCTATTTGATGTGGGGACTCCTTCTTTGTTCTTTAGTTTGTGTATTTCGCATTTTCCATTGTTTAGCCGCCTTCTCAGGACTTTCAGACTTTTATTCTCTTCTATAGTCCGCTGGACTTTTTCATTCTTAAATTTCCTTAAATCTTTCCTTATAGCTTTTGATACTTCTTTGTTTATTTTTCGCAGTTCTTCTTCGTCAGTGCTTTCGTTTTCTTTGATTTTTCTTCTAGTTTCCATTAGTTGCTTTGTTTCAATGGTTATTTTTTCGTCTTGGCTTCTTTTAGGACAGCATTTTACTTGAGCCTCTCGAATAGCTTCTACGATATTTTCGTTTAGGGCATCTACATTATTCATGCATTCATTTTGTTGTAGGATTTTATTGATATTGCCTTGGTATTCATTTAAATTCGTTGGGTCAATCCATATTGGGTTGGCTTTCTTCCTAATCATTTTGGATCTTTCTGTTATTAAGTCTAATTTTAGTTTGGCTCTTACCATTCTATGATCGCTGCCTGTGGTAAAGCTATTAAGGACTGTGACATCGTTGAATATATATTTTTTGTCACTGATTATGTAGTCTATCTCGTTTCTGGTCTTACCATCTGGGCTTTTCCACGTCCATCTTCTGTGATCTTTTTTAGAGAAGAAACTATTCATCTGGTAAAGATTTTGTTGTAATAGAAATTCTAGTAGTGTTTGGCCACGCTCGTTTCTGCCTTTGGATCCAAATTTACCTAGTGCTGTTTCCTGTTCATCCTGCTTTAGACCGATCTTTGCGTTAAAGTCGCCGCATATAATCGTGTAATGTGTTGGTGTTTCTTTCAGTGCCGTTGAGATGTCATCGTAGAAGTCTTCAATCTCCTCATCCGGATGGTTCGTTGTTGGTGCGTATACCTGAATAATCTTTATTTTATACCTTCGGTTTAGCTTTACGATTAAATAGGCTACTCTTGTGGATATACTTCTTGTAATCACTATGTCATTTGCAAGTCTTTTGTGTATAAAGAATCCAACTCCCCCGACTGATTCGGTTTCACTACCTATACTATAAAATATATGCCCTGATTTTAGTGTTGTCAGGTTTTCTCCATGTCGTCTTACTTCACTGACTCCAATGATATCCCATTTTACTTTTGACATCTCGATTTCCATTTCAGTGACTTTTTCTTCAGATAATAATGTTCTGGCATTGTAGGTACAGATAAAGAGTGTTAGAGGTTTTTTCGTCTTTCGCGTCGTCAGTTTTTTGTCCCCCCCAGAATCCTTGGGACAGACTGATAAATCAGTGTGAGAGTTTCGATTTCTCGCTATACTCACCTGGGGTACATCCGCTTCTGTTTTAAAATCTGACATTTTGTTGGGAGGTATTTGCCTTAAAACACCACGCTGGCAAGGCGGGTTGGTGAGTTTTTAATTCAGCCGCTCATTGTGAGTACCGACGCTGTTTGAAGCCGCCCGCTCCGGGTCAGACGCTTCTAGGTTTGTGATCTTATACTACCCCTAAAATCGAGGGTTGCCAGCTCCGCCATCTTCGCCGTACCGGAAGTATTCTTCGTCGCCTTGGATGCCGTTCTGGACTTCATCCGTGACCCTGGACAAGGGACCCTTAGCAGGTACTAGCTTCCCGGGTCAAGAAGCTCCTGGAATCTGCGGGGGGCAGGGATTGATTCACTTTCCCTGATAGGACTATCCAAGAGAGTCCAAAGGACTTCAAAGAGTTCCTACCCGCTACCCAAGATAAAAAGTATGAGAACCAAAATTGTTAAAAATGTGATTTTCTATCATTTCTATTATCTCGAATTATCTCGTTTATTATTAGTTTTACGACAAAAATGTACCTATACAAAAATGGAGAGAATTAAATTCTAAACAATTTTGATTTCTTTCATTTTTTTTGCTAAAATTAATATTTAAGGTAGTACGTATGCGGTAATCTCGCGAGCGTAAGACCTGATTGATTTAAAAGCAATTGTTTTTGTTCAATATCTACGCCATTTTCAACTAAAATTTTCCAAATATGATTTCCTACAATTTCTCTTTAACATTTTTTTATGCGGTTGATATTTTCCGAGTTAAGTGGGAAAATAGTAAAAAGTGGTGGGGGGAGCATAATTACTGAATTGAATCTTGCTTCCGAGATGCACCAAATTTTATAATTCTCTCCTTTAGGGGAGATTAATATTAGTGTAAATTTAAAATCTCGACTGAATTCCGCGGTTGCATTAGCCGCCATATTGATTTTAAAGGAGAACCGTTGTTGCTGAATATCTCCGCCATTTTCAACTTTGCGACAAAAAGGTAGGAACTAAAATTGTTGGAAAATGCAATTTCCTACAATTTCTTTTTCACAATTTTTTTATGCGATCAATATTTTCCGAGTTAAAGGGAAAAATAGTGGAAGCGGAGGGGAAGTATAATTATTGAATTGTCTCATTTATTATGAACTTTACGACATCACTGTATATAAACAAAAATAAAGAGAATTATATTTTATAAAGTTTTTGAAATTCCCAATGAAACACCAACCAAAGTAAGTACATAAGAGACATACATAATAACAATAACTTATATGCATTAATGTCACTTAATTTTATTAACTAGCCGGTTTTATGGGTTGAAGTTGCCTGTCGATATTTTAAGTTTCATGTCAGCTAATATACAGTAGAACCCCGCAAATCCGAACTAATTGGGGGGACAGCCTGTTCGGATTCCGAAAAGTTCGGATTATCCGAAAGTTAGCCTTAACTAGTAGTTCAAAGCGTTCATTGTGATTTTGAGTAGCCAAACGTTCTCGCAAGAGTGTGGACAATATTTTTGGACTCAAGTTGACTACGAGAGAACCAAAGTAAGTTTGTGTTTAAAACACTTTATAAACCTATATATTAAAGTATAATATTTATTTTTAAGAAATTTTAAATGTCAAAGTCCTAGTAATCCTACATTGTCCAATATTCTGGCTTTACTCTGTATAATAAACATGTTTTTAAGTTTTTGTCTTGAATTTTTAAATTTTTTCACTTTCCGTTGGTTCGGATTTGCCGAAAGTTCGGATTCGCGGGGTTCGGATTTACGGGGTTCTACTGTATTTTTATATTTCAACATTTTTTTTTAAATTTTGGGCTCTGTTGGGGGAATTTCCTCATTTCCCCCCACGTAGACCCGCCACTGGTTCTCTCCAAAAGTTGTAGTAAATCGTAATTGCAACAATTTCAGCCCTTACACTTTTTGTCGAAATGTTGAAAATGGCGGAGATATTGAACAAAAACAATTGCTATAAAATCAATCAGGTCTTACGCTCGCACCTTTACCGGATACGTACTACCTTAAATATTGATTTTATCAAAAAAATAAAAGAGATTAAAATCGTACAAAATATAATTCTCCTCATTTTTGTATAGGTACTTATTTGTTGTAAAACGATAATAAACGAGATAATCCAATAATTCATTAATTATGCTCAAACTGTCACTATTTTCCCCTCATAACTCGGAAAATATCGACCGCACGAAAAAAATTATAATAAACGAAATTATAGAAAATCGCATTTTCGACAATTTCAGTTTCTACACTTTTTGTCGAAAAGTTGAAAATGGCGGAGATATTGAGCAAAAGCGGTTCTCGTTTAAAATCAAGATGGCGGCGAACGCAACGGCGGAATTAGTCGAGATTTTAAATTTACACTACTATTGACACCCACTAACAATTAGAGAAATAAAATTTGGGGCAGCTCGTAATGCAAGGTCAAATGCTATCCGGACTGGGCTATTTGATAATGTATTAAAACATACTTTTCAAATTTTTCACCAAATAAGTATCATATAGACCTTTCAGACTCTCTTTACAGACAACAAATCCTAGAAATCCAGTTTTTCTTCTGGTTTCTAAAATATTAACTAACCTATAGGATAGATTGATTATATATTCTTTAAGAACATCTAAATAACTGAAAAACTGTTCTTTTGTTTTAGGGGATAATGGTTTTTTGTATAAATATTTAGGAAATATTTTGAAATCTTTATGTTTTCTCCTAAATTTGCTACCCAAATAGTTCGATCGTCAATATTATTTGGAAACCTACATAGAAAAATAAATAATTTTTTATTCATTTCACTAATTGATTTGAATGCATGAGAAATATCAAATTAAAAAGCTACTAAACAGATCTTTTTAAATCAGATGATGTCTACTTACAATTTAAAAATATATAATTTAATGAACTAATATCTTGTTCAATACATTAATATGAAGGACCCAATGGTACGCCTATGAAAGACATATTTCAAAATGTAAACAGACTTCCTCATCCTTCTATAATGTAAAATGTAAATAAACAGTACTTACAAATGAAATGAAAGATCCGGATATAAATGTTTAGTTTTTTTTGCAAATGCAACACTGTAGCACCATTATTATGTATGTTTATTTCACTTTTCACAAAATATCACTCAGAATATAGCCAAAATAGCGAAAAACAACTTTTCCTCAATTACCTTAAAAAGTAAACAAACATGGAATATTTGACATGGACGTTTGTAGACAGAAATGCAAACACCGTTGCCATTTATTTATAGTTTCAATGCTTCTACATATACAATAATTGGTTGATATCTATTATTCAATGATATGAACACTTCATATTTGAATTACCATTCAATATGTAAATTAATATAACTGAACAATTATTATTTTAGTTTGATAGCATCTGTAGACACGACATAAAAGAGTAACATTTTCAGCAATACGCGAATAAGAAATTTTAATAAAAATACGTGACAACATGTGAAGGTACTTAGATTGTGACCTATTCAAATAATTTTGGCTTCACAATTTTATGTAAATAGCTGAGTCCATCTGTGTTTATAGGTCCATGATATATATATATATATATATATATATATATATATATATATATATATATATATATATATTTATATATATATATATATATATATATATATATTTATATATATATATATATATATATATATATATATATATATATATATATATATATATATATATTTATTTTTAGCATCTTATGACGTCCCCCCATGTTAAACCGTAGTCTCTCGTGGCTTCCAGGTCTTCGTGAACTCCGATATACGGTTGCCACGAGGACTTTCCCTAAAATGTATCGCAAATGAAAGGTACCACTTCCTACAATGCTTACACAAAATATTGGCCGGACGTCCTCAGTCACGTTATCTGTATAATAATATACACATTACTTGGAGCAATTGCCGTCAGGCGCGCCATGTTCGCTTGCTGTATATCTAAAATCACTTTAACGGTTTTGATGGCATCCAAATATATATTTATTCAGTTTGCGGTTGTAGTGGTCTCCGTATATTTGAGTTTATGTCCTCATGGCTTCCACTGCGCTGTTGTCACCTCAAATGTTGGAATTTAGACTTCGGATATTTTTATAATTGATTATTGTAGTATGTTGAAAAAAATATTGTTGTGATATATTAATGATATTTTTTTGTATAATTAACAATGTATTTTTTTTCACTGCAAAAATAAAAAATTAAAAAGTATGTTCATTAAAATTGATGAATTTATCATAACCAGTTGCCGAATCTGCTGGTCTAATTGCTCAATTGTAACATATTATAGAAGTGTTAAAATTGAATTCTTAATTTTTTATTACAAAACTTTTACCTCGACAGCGTAGGGTACAAGAGGACGGCTTAAGTAAAGTAAGTACAAAATTTTTAATAATATAATTTGTTCAACTAATATGTGCAAAGGTGTCTGGAAAATAATAAAAATGTTTAAAACATTGCTTACTTATTTCATACACTCAATGTATTTTTTTATGTAAGGATATAGAAAATAATATTTTGAAAAATATTTAAAATATAGTAGTAAGTCTTAAATTTCACATTACATAAAGTAGTTAAGTCTGCTAGTCTACAAAATTAAAAACAAATAGAATACATACTTAAAAAAAATTAAAGCACTCATGCCATACCAAACGAACTACATTCTTACATATCTTAAAAAGAAAAATCTTTAATTTTGCCCAACCCGACTAAACTATCGGCAGGTAAAAAGTCTGCAGTATGCGGGGGCCCTACTGTTGAAATAGATTAGAAAATTAAAATAAACTTATCTACCATTATGAAATTCTAATTTGACACAAAAAACTGTATCCTGGATTAAGAACAAGTGTGTAGAATACTCTCGTGAATTAAGAAGCGTTTCTACTGTAGGGTGACCATATCATAAATTTGAAAAAAACGGGACACATCCAAGCAGCAGTAGCGCACCTATAATTTTTCTCTGGGGGAAGGGGGTTGGCTTGGGCGTCGAAATTTTTTTCTATATTTTGTGAAAGACATATTACATTTTCCTGCTATTATTTATATATTTTTCATATGCCCTGGGGGAAAGGGGGTTTAACTCCCAAACCCCCCCTGGGTGCGCTACTGCCAAGAAGGGTTGGGAGCGATAATACACAAACAGGGATTGAAACACCGTCTTTTAGCTAATTTGGAACCTATAAATCCTTTTCAATTTTAAATGTGTAATTTACGTAGGTACGATCAAGACTGCGAAACGCAGAAAACTAAAAAACTACGCTAGAATGACGTGGATAAACAACCAATCCGTCAAAACAAAACAGGGAAGAATAAAAAATAGCGAGAAACACAGCAAACTCAACAAATAAAAAGAAGAAAAAGGACGGGTTTCGCTGGAGGACATTAAAAAAGACAGAAAACCATCAAATATAACAATTTTACAAAAAAGTCAGATAAAAAAATACGTCCAGCATTAAAACAAGAGTACTAAAAAACAAAAAAAAAGAGAAACCCTGTTTGAAGACAAACAGATCGGCAGAATATGAGAAGAATATTACGAAAAAATGCTATTCGGTATGAAGGAAACAGATGAAGAAGAACAAGATAACAACGAAGTAGAAATTTTCACAGAAGAAAACGTACAAAAACAAATATTAAAAACATAGAAAACGGAAAAGCAGCAGAAGAAAATGAAATAACAGTGGAAAAAAATACAGAGGAAGAGAATTACATAAGGAAATAAACCAGCTAATACAACAAAAAATATGAACAAAACAGACTACCAGCCGATTGGAACGCAGATATTATAGTAGGTACCTATATACAGTAAAACCCCGCAAATCCTAACTAATTGGGGGGACAGCCTGTTCGGATTCCGAAAAGGTCGGATTATCCGAAAGTTAGCATAACTAATAATTGAAAGTTTACTTTGTCGTTGATTTTGAGTCGCTGTGCCTGTCTCTCTCCCTCTTCCACCCATCTCAGATTGATGTCACTATGATGCAGAGCCAGTGTCATCATTTGTGCTTAGTCGTTAACTCCATGGCTTGATTTCTAATTTGAATAAGCTCCATTTTTCCCCGTTCCCCTATACAAGATGGATCAGAAAACTAAGAAGAAAGTGTAATTACAGAATGGATTGAAGCTGACGACAAAGGGAGCGAAGAATTTACGGATGAATACATTGTAGACTTGGTTCAACCTCAAGGCAACCCTAATGAGTAATGAAGATGAAGAAAGCGAGGAAGAAGTTTCCCTGTCATATTGAGTGTCACACGCAGATGCCACTAAAGCTCTGGGTGTGGCTCTACGTTACGTGGAGCATAGCTCTGCTGCATTACCAGTAGATGTAATGTTTATGTGTAAATAGAATTAGAATTAAACAATGGTTTCGAATTCACCTGTATAAGTTGCAAGTTGGGAGGGTCAGGTAGTAAAAAAGTTACGACTTGGCCGGTGTACATTTTGATTTGAAAAAGTTTGTCATTAAGAGTTACGAGTTGGCGCGTGTCCATTGGAAGAAGGAGAATGTCACGGTTAAAGAATTTAAGGGACTGGTTTAGATGCAGTTCTATAGAACTCTTTAGAGCAGAGGTGGATAGATTAAAGATAGTGATGATGATATCCAACCTCCAATTAGGAGACGGCACTTCAAGAAGAAGATATTAGATTTTACTGATTATGCCGCCCCCTTGTGATGCCGCCTGATGCGGCTGCCTCACCGCATCATAGAACGGCACGGCCCTGAAAATTACAGTCTTTTCGTTTAAGTCGCTACAGGTAAAAATAAGTAATTAAATATCTTATATCAGATAGAGTATTCATTTTTAGTAGATGAACAAAGGTTTAAAATGGCAGTTTTTGAATTTAGGTACGATTATTTGTTGCTTCGGAAGTTGCAAAAATTAACTTTTGAAAAAATAAACTTAAGACTGATATTACATGAAAAATTGGGTCAAACAGTCCATGTTCATTCCAGATATAACAAAAATTTCAAGGTGATTCGTCAATTAGTTTACATTTTATTCAATTTGTTTAATAAAAAATCCTTTTCTTTGCAATGATAAAGCATGCTTTTCTTCATAAAATAATAATGATACAGCAATTTTGTGGAAACTACATGAAAGAAGAATACTTATGTTTTCAAAGTTTTTAAAAAAATAATAAAAACTCATTTTTATTATTCCGAAAATATTTTAGTAAAGTAGTCATTTTTGGCTTATAAACAATTTGAATAACTTTGTTAGTATTGACTGCAAACTAAATTAATCGACTAAGGGATGGAAAAAACCTACCGGTTATAACCTAAACCCAGTTTTTTTAATTCGAAACAACCGGTTTTACCGGTTGTTTTTTTGTCCCGGTTATAACCGGTTTTTTTCTTTTTAAAGTAATAACCATTGAAAAACCGAATAAGTTGCCTGTGGAAAAAAATTAATTTAGAGAAAAATGAAGAAATTTCTATATATTTTCGATCTTAATCATATAATATTATAAATAATAAATGCGAAGTAATTAACCCAAACAACCATAATTCAACTTTTATTTACTAATAGAGAACTGGACGAAAGTGTCACATCAGCTTTTATGAAACAATTTTGAGAATAGTTATTTAGATTAATAAATGTTTCAAAGACTGGTGAAATGGTGCATGTGATGATAATATTTACATAAAAGTATGTGATCTGCTTGAAATTGATATTCCAACCATCATCAGCTAAAAAATTGTTTATACTTGAGTACTTGAGACTCTTGTATAATGTGAATACCGAAATACGATTAGGAATCTCCATTATGTAATTTTTAAACAATAAATAATTCTTACGAAATAAATGGTAGGTATTATACAAACGTATTAAAAAATATTACCTACTGAAATTTTTTGATGGCAATAGAGAAGTAAATACTGAATTGGTTTATCGAATTTATTTTGTAAAATACCTATAAGTCATTTGGACATTTTTTAAAACTTGATAGATCCAAGGGACATTTTGATAGATCATCACTTTTGGGAATATCCCAATTATTGACAACGCAATATACGCCGACGCCGTCTACAACGAGCGACGAATCAGAGATTGGGGTACTCTGGCCCATTTTTAGGGTAACTTGAAAGCGCCTGGGAAAATTTTTATAGGTTGAATTGGTTGGGGAATTTTTCGGGAGGAAAATTGAGCAAACTAAAGTGCAATATAAATGTAACATTATAACTTATTGAGTATTTGCTTTTGATTAAAAAAAAACCGAAAACCTGTTTTTGGAACAACCGATTTTTTGACCGGTTATAACCGCCAGGTTAAACCGTAAGTTAAAAAAACCGGTATAACCAAAAACCGGTTTTTTGTTCAACAAGCGCCATCCCTAGACTTTAGGATTTAAAAAGCTGGTACTTTTACATTATTATTATATTATCGGTTTATAACGTTCTTCGTCTTCCGATACCCGTTCGCCATTCCTCTCTGTCCGTACATTGATCTACTTGCAGACCTCTTTCATCCATGGCTTTGTTTATTCCTGCCTGCCAACTTTTCCTCGGTCTACCTCATCTTCTTCTATCTTGCAGTTTCCATTTTTGCCCTAGTTTTGGGATTCTGTCTTCATGCATTCTTTATACGTAACCAAACCATCGTAGTTGTATTTCGTTGGTTTCGTCATTTATTGTATGTGTGACCTTCATTATTTCTCGTATCCGTTCATTGGTGACATGTTCTCTTCTTGATCTTCCTGCAGCCCTTCTCCAGAAATCCATTTCGGTGACCTCTAACATTCTTTTTGATTTTTCCTTCATACGCCATACTTCGCAGCTGTATGTTATAATGCTTTTCACTACGGCGTTATAGATCTTTTTCTTGTTTTGGTTGTTTACCTGCTTGTCCCAGAGTACTGAGTTTAGGAGCCTAATTGCTTTCCTGCCCTGAGTGTTTCGTTCTTTAACGGCTCCGTCTAGTGTTCCATCATTCGTGATTTTCATATTCATACCCAGGTATTTATATTCGTTACATTTACTGATTGTTTCTCCTCCTTCTATAGTCGAGGAAATGAAGCATTTTGACTCGCAATTTTTTCGTCCAGCATGGATTTACTTGAAATTTTCACAGAAGGTAGGGCGTAGGGAATAGGCCAAGGATCATTTTCTATATCATGCCGCTGTACGCTAAAAGCTTGGGGTGGTTGCCACCCCATCTCGGGGACGGGAAATTTTTATTGCATTTTAACCATGTAAATCGATGTAAAAAGTAATTCTAAGAAAGAAATGTTTTTTACATTTTCTTCGTAAAACTAATATTTTTCGAGTTATTCGCGCTTGAAAGTAACAGTTTTTCGACGAAAAAATCGACTTTTTTAGAGGGTTTTTTGAGAATACCTCGAAAAATATGCATGTTATCAAAAAATACTATAGATATGAAAAATTTATCTTTTAGTAACACAAATTACCCCTGTAGTTATCACATTGTTTTCGATGTGTACTTTTACATAAATGTTAAAAAAAACTTTTACCTTGATTAATTACGGTCAAAGTTAGGCACTTTTTTTTATTTAATTCACAGCTAGTTTCTTTATAACAATTAAGAAACCTAACTAGCGCTATTTTAAAGTTCAAGGTATGTATATAGTTTATGTGTAAAAGTTTGAGTAAAGAACAGAGTTGTTAATATATCTTTAAAAATGACGTCCTAACGAAATCGACTCGTGGTCTGTGGAGCGGAATTATTAAAATCCGTGCACTCAAAAAATGAAATTAACTTTTCAAAGATATGTTGCGCTTAATATCTCCGGAGTTTGTTGATGGACTTTGATCATTATTTTTTTAATTTATATATACCTGTAGTTTTGTAGAGTATGTTATGTACACATATACCCACCTAACAATACAAAATGTTATGTATACATATACAAGTATATGTATACATATATAATTTCATAAAAATCGTTCAAGCGGTATCGGAGGATTATGGCAACTAACATTACGACAGGAGAATTTTATAGATGTAAATAAATAGATAACTATTAAAAAATAGGGGTTGGTGGTAGAAAGGTGAAAATTAAGGGTTGTATATATTTTTAATACAAACCACTTTAAAACAAACCACTTTAAATAGAAAATACATCCAAACAATAAAAGATCTCTATGCTAATGCAACAACAGCAATTAAAATTGGAACGAAACTTTCAAATACCTTTGAAACTTCGAAAGGCCTTTTGCAGGGATGCTGTCTGTCGCCCTCTTTATTTAAAATTTACCTTACACATGTGTTAAAATATTGGACTAGGAAATGCCAAACAATGGGGATACCAGTAGGAGATTCTTATTTGTATACGTTGCTATTTGCTGACGACCAAGTTGTGATTGCTGCTGATAAAGATGACGCCAGTTACATGATTAGAAAACTGAAAGAGGAGTACCAAAAATGGGGTTTGGAAATGAGCATGGAGAAAACTGAATACCTTGTAGTCGGAGGTGATACTGAAGACTTAGAATTAGAAGGGGAATACATAAAAGGATGTGATGAATTTAAATATCTAGGTTCAATTTTTGACAAAAACTCCACATGCGATCAAGATATAGAATATCGAATAAGCCAAGGAAGAAAAGCTATAAAACAGCTAAATGGCATTTGGTGGAGTACAGGACTGCAAAATCAGACAAAGAAAAAAATCTACCAAACTATCGTGGAAGGAATTGTCCTGTACAACTCGGAAGTGTGGGAAGTAAAAGACCGACAAAATAAAAGACTTCAAGCTTTAGAAATGGACGCGCTTAGAAGAAGCTGCAGAATATCTAAACTGCAGCATATCCCAAACGAAGAAATAAAAGAAAGAATGGAAGTAGAAAAGGATATTATAGACAGAATAGAACAAAAAAGATTAATATGGTACGGGCATGTCCAGAGAATGGGACCAACAAGATGGCCCAAGAAAATGATCCAGTATGTACCACCCGAGAGAAGAAAAAGAGGCAGACCGAAGAGAACATGGATACAAGATGTAGAGAAAGCAATGAACAGTAGACAACTCAACGAGGAAGATATTCGTGACCGAAAAGCATGGCGAATAGGATGCGGGAAACGGCGAATGCTGTAGAACACCCGATATATATATATATTTTTAATGGTACATAATATAAAATGAAGGTAGACAATTTTCTCCAAAAGAATAAAAAAGTGGCAGGGGGCAACCCCCCTTATAACGTATGGGTGTAAATAATAGATTACCACCTATTTTCAGTCCTACAGAATATACGTGTAAAATTTCATAAAAATCGGTCAAGCCGTTTCGGAGGAATATGATAACTAACACTGTTACAGGAGAATTTTATGTACATAGAAGTAACTGTGAATTAAATAAGTAATAAAAGTGGCTAACTTTGCTCGTAATTAACCTAGGCAAAAAGTTTTTTTTTGAAAATTCGTGTAAAAATATCAGCTTTTCAAATCCCAACGCAGATTTAGTCAATATGTTAATATGGTTATTAAAATTGTTTAGAAGCCAAAAATGATTCTACTTTCGTAAAATGTTTTCAGAATGCTAAAAATGACTTCTTATTGATTTTTTAAATAAGTTAAAAATATAAGTATTCTTCTTTCCTGTGGTTTCCACAGAATTGCTGTATTATTATAATTTTCTGAACAATAACATTGCAAAAAAGCTCTTTGTGATAAACAAATCGAATAAAATTTAAACTAATTGACAAATCGTCTTCAAATTTATTGTGCATTATGGACTGGTTGACTCAACATTTCATGCAATATCAAAGTCTTAATTTCATTTTTATAACAATTTTTTTATAAGTTATAACAATTTTTTTATTTTCGAAATTTAGTTTTATTTTGCAATTTCCGAAGTAACAAATAATCGGATCAAAATTTAAAAAATTTTAAACCTTTGCTTATCTACTAAAAGGTGAATAATCTAATAAGATATTTAATTACCTTATTTTTACCTGTAGCGATTTAAACGAAAAACTGTCATATTTGACCCTTATTTGTTAATTACTAAAATTCTCGTCCGAACTGTGACGGGCATTGTTGTATTTATAATGTAATAGGTATAACTCCAAAAAACCCATTTGCAACCTGGCTGGTCAAGTGTCCCGACAAAAACCTTATTTTTCTGGACTATTGCAACTAAGAGAAGAAAGAAAGAAACTTAAAAAAAAATGTTACAAAAAGAAGCAACCGAAGAAGGAAAAAGCAGTAGAAAGGAAATACAAAGAAAAAATATAGCGGTTAAAAAGCAAGCCAGGAAAGACAAAAGATACTATGTACATATATGATATGGTAAAAATGTCAGAAAAAGCTGCGCAAGAAAACGACCTGAAGATACAGTACAATATCATCCGAAATTTGACAGGGAAAACACTAAACAGTAATAAACAAATCAAAGATAAACAAGGAAATATAATTAAATCAGAACATAAAATAATACAAAGATGAAAACAACACTGCGAGGAAATATACTCCAAACACCAGATATAGACGAAGATAACGTAATACAGGAAATAAACATTAGAACAATTGAAATTACGAAAGAAGAAATACAAAACACACTGAATCAACTACAAAAATGGCAAAGCCGCTGAAAGCGACAACCTACCGATAAATTTAATAAAGGCGTGCGCAAACAAATTAGTAGAAATGTTACACAAACTCAAGATATGGGCCGACCAGGAGCTCCCACAGAAATGGAACGAGGGTGTAACCATTAAGACACCCAAAAAGGGCGATTTAAATAAATGCGAGAATTGGCGAGCAATAACACTGCTAAGTGCCACATTCAAAATAATGTCAAATATCATATTGAATAGACTGAAGCCAGAAATAGACAAGAAACTAAGACTAAGAAGCAACCAAGAAGGCTTTCGCGCAAAACGCTCCACTATCGACCACATTTGTACTCTATCAGCACCTCTGTATCTTTTACCTGTACCGCTGTATCTCCTGTACTCTATAATTATCTTGGAACAAGCTAGTGAATGGCAAAAAAATATAAACATAATGTTTACTTTGACTTTGACTTTGGAAAGGCATTCGATAGTATAAACAGAGAACAAATGTGGAAGATTCTAAAACTATATGGACTACCGATAAAATACATCAACCTAATCAGACTATTTGACAAGAAATATACAGCCAGACTAGAACATGTGGGAAAAATGGTAGTAGATGTAGTTATACAAAGCGGAGTTAAGCAAGTATGTGTGCTATCCCCGACATTATTTCTAATAATAACGGACTGGATCATGCAGAAAGTAAGCAATAATAAAACAGGTATTAGATTGAAATTGCATGACTAGTTGGAGGATTTGTAGTTCCCAGATGAAATTTTTCCCCTAACCGAACATAGCAGCCATAAGCAAAAGAAGCTTGCAAAATACTCCAGGGTAATGGGACTGAAGATAATGACAAAAAAAAACAAAACTTAAAAAACAGCAACCAAGAAACTAAAATTAAAATAATACAAGGAAGACAAATACAGGAGGTAGATAACTGTACATATTATCTGGGATCAACCATGGAAAAAAAGGTGCTAGTAGATCAGATGTAGAAAAAAGGATAGTAAAGGCACAATATGCACTCATTATATATTCATAATGCATTAAGGAAAATCTTGAACACACGCGATATATCAGAATTAACCAAAATCAAAATATTTACAGGAAGAGACAGGAAGAAACAACTAGCAAAAAATTAAAAACTTTTATAAATAAATCGTTGAGGAAAATCCTAAAAATATACTGGCCAGATAAAATAAAAAACATAGATCTACGGAGAAGAACAAAACAAAAGAAAATAACAGTCACGATTAAAAATAGGAAATGGAAATGTATTACACGGACTCTGAGGAAGGATCGAAATAATATAACCAAACAAGCACTCGAATACCAACCAGACGAAAGAAGAAGAAGAGGAAGACCTGATAATAGCTGGAGAAGAACTGTAATAAGAGATCATGAAAGAATTGGCCTGAGATGGAGAGAAGTCAAACAGAGAGCGAGAAACAGAGAGCAATGGAAAATACTTGTATAGCAAATTTCGAAAGAATAAAACAGATAAGGATGCGCTGGGAAGGGATTACAGGAAGAGAGAGAGAGAGAGAGAGAAACAGTGCCGATTATTATCAAAATAAAATTTAATAATATACCTAACCTAACTTATCGAAAGGCTCATCAAACAATTATTAACTTTAAAAAATAAAAATTTGTCAAGGGTATATAGTGGTATTGTTAAGTATATTACAATATAACTTATTCCATCGAAATCTTCCGAAATCCATAATCTTCTTCCATCGAAATAAAATAGAAAATCTAAAAGTTTAGAAAATACATCATTCATAACTACACCCAAGAAATAAGTTTTTCTAACCTGACTTAAGAGTATAAAAAAACGAAAACAAACAATTTACAGCAAATCCTTATCGTATATCCGAGCAAAACCACCTAATTGGCAAAAGTTATAAATAGAATTTGTCTGGGTTCTACAACTAAATTTGCACTTAAACACGACCAAGGTTAAATATTTTACTTGATATTATAAGTACGTTGTTGCCAGTATAACGGATGCCAAAGCGAGCGCTAACTGTATGAAATTATTCTTGTTAATATACACGCTGTATATTGATCGGAAGTCACGAAGAGTCAAAACTATACAGAAGCCACGAGGGACGCAAATACAATATATATATATATATATATATATATATATATATATATATATATATATATACATATATATATATATATATATATATATATATTATATATATATATATATATATATATATATATATATATATATATATATCGTTGCCTAAGTTCTAACAGTGGATATCTCATTTTTCGCAACTTTTCAGGAGATCGTTTTAACTGTTTCTCTGTAACCCCAAAAGCTTTTGAGTTTTGGTTTTTAGTTTTTATTTATTGTAAATATTACTTTTAAGTTATGAAATGACTAATTAATAAAATAAATATACCATTAAAAAATTGAATGAGATATTCAGTGTTGTTGTTCAAAAGCTTGAGATAGCTAGAGTTGAGCGATTGAGATATTCAGGGTTTCCATTTTCAGTAGCACTAGATTATGAGATATCAAGTGTTGGTCGTGCATTATAATACCATAGAACTTTTTTAATATTGCTATTAAAAACAAAAAATTATTTTATCTTTAGTTTACAATGAAATTTAATAAAAGCAATACAATTGATATGGTTTTATATTGCCACCCCATTGCCTTATGAAAAAAAAAACAACACAAATATTGGTTAGGTACTTTGGTGCTACCTACAGTTTATTTTAATGAATCGATATAAAAGAATAATACAAATAGGTAAAATAAAATAATAAAAACCTTAAGTGGATTCTGATTCCTTTTTCTTTTTTCGTTTCATCTCTCTTATGCTTTGACAGTCGCTTGGAATATTGTTGTAAAAGCCATGTGTGTCGCTCGGCATAAACTGCTTTAAAATTTGCAAATCATCGTACTTGTCTTTTTTGATCGTTGGTCTAGTATCATATAGCTTAGGAAATTCTATAGAATTATTGGAATTTTTTCTTTTAGACCTGTTTGGGAGTTCTTCAAGTGGAGATCTATAATCCAAGCTGAAAAATATTTTACCGGTTGGTTCGTATACAAGACGCCTCAGATCCACCACTGTGGGCTCGCCAGGCCGTTTCCCAGGTCTAATCGAGGAATATATCATTGTTTCTTCTTTTGAATAATCTTTAAAAAAGCTGTAATCACATTGCTTTGCCCTGTACGGCATTGGGGATTTTCTCGCAGTAATAGCGTGCAATATATAGTGACTGGGAAGAAATACCTCCATCTTTTCATATTTTCTCTGAATTAAGGAGTGCACAGTGTCGCACTCCATTTCGGTGTGCCCTTTTTCGAGATATTTTTGTACGATAGTAACATTTTTGTTGATGCTCAGATGAAGAAGAGCATTAGAGAGTACAGAATTTCGGTTTTGGTAATTACATCCATCAGAGTATATAATCACCGTCTTTAATGAGGTATCCAGCAATTCACTAATATAGTCGACCATACATGTAGCGAAAATAGATGAACACATACTATTTTCCTGGGTTTCATCGATCCAATATGTCATGACATCTCTAGAAGCCATGTTATAAATCGTGAAGTTATAAATTGATAATTTTAATTTGTAATAGGCCGATGCATTAGATAGTAGTGGAAGTGGTTGTACTGCCATTAAATCGCAACACAATGTGTGACACTTTCCATCGATTGCATCCGTTTTATCTTTTTCTTTTTCTATACGTGATGCTTCTTTAAGTTGAATGTGTTTTTCATAAGTTGTTCTTGATACATTACCACGGAGGTGCAGTGTGCAAGTATCACATTTATCCTTTTTGGGTTGACAGATGTCAATGTTCTTTTTTCGTCTTGCCATATCGAAAGTATTTCTTGAAAGCGGTACTTCTCCTACTTCCATACATTTCAATTTATACATATCATATAACTGCCTCCATGACCTTATATCTCCTTGAAGAAAAGCTACGTCAGCGTCAATGTAGAACTTCTTGGTGAATTTTCGACAGTAATGTGATGGTAGAACAGGTAGAGTGTCAAAATACATACGTAGAGTCTCGTGTCTTTTCTTCAAGCTCGTTGGAATAGTTTTGCTTACTTCCCGGGAAATTTCAGCTTCATCATCTACTCCCAAGACATTTTCATTGTATGTTCTCTTATTAGTAGGTATGTTGTTATCACGATACTTAATCAGCCAAGTGTTAACTTCAGATGATTTTAAGCCAAATGTGCTGAGATACATCTTTTTGCATACGGGTATTTTTTTTTCATTAACTTTTAAAAAATAAAAGTAGCTTGAGGATAGTGTTGCCAGGTCCGATTTGTTTTAAATCGGTACATAAGGTAAACCAAATCGGGATTTAGGGTTGTAGATCGGGACAAATAAACAACAATAGCCCAGTAAATAACTGTTTTGGAGTGTTTTACTTACCGTCGTAAGTAGTGTTGCCAGGTCCGATTTGTTTTTAATCGGTACATAAGCAAAAACAAATCGGGATTTAGGGTTGTAGATCGGGACAAATAAACAACAATAGCCCAGTAGTAAATAAAAGTCTCTAGCATTAAAACTTAGCGAGTTACGCTCAAAATAAAGTTGGCTCCTTTTTTTTTGGTAAAAAAAAATCGTGAAAATCCCCCTTTATTTAGCACCGTAAATAAAATTAATCGTTACCGCTTTACCATTTACTTTGTATGTGTATTGTTTATTTATATGATCTGTAAGGTTTACCGGTTGGGAGTGCTTAGTTTTGAGAAAAATTGGTTCTATGTGCCTAGAGTAAAAGAAATTTCCTAAAATATTGGAAAATGCCCTTTTTTCAAAATAACTTAAAAAGTATTAGGGATACTAAAAATCCCAAGGAGTAAAAAGTAGGTAGGTTTTACTTTTATAAATATGATAGACTCATTTTGTTTTTCTGTCAGATGGCTGTTCATATTTTGCATACACTCATGATTAGTGACTCGTTCAGGCCCTTTCAATCATGTAAAAAATACATAAGTAAAGTAAATTGTTTGTAAAGCGGTAACGATTAATTTTATTTGGAGTGCTAAGTAGGGGAGATTTTCACGATTTTTTTACCAAAAAAAAAGGAGTCAACTTGATTTTAAGCGTAACTCGCTTAGTTTTGATGCTAGAAACTTTTTTAAAACATAAAAATAAAGCTTTATTAAAAAAATTTTAATGAGTTTTTCCCGAAAAGGGCTTCATTTCTTGGTTATTTCACGTTGAAATATTTGATTTGGAATTTGACGAATAAAAACATATTTTTCATGAGCTACAACTCTGCTTTTGCTGGGTCTATAGACTTTACAAGTTCACATTTTTTTTCATTTTTTTTATATTATGCTACATTTTTGCTAAGAATATTGTTTTGGATAAAATACTTACTTTTTGAGTTATTTGTGAAAATCGACTGAAAACGTAATTTTTTTGTCGAAAAATAAACATTTTCATTCGTAAATAACTCGAAAAGTATTAAGCAAGTTAAAATTCTATAGAACTAAAATTGCTTAGAATTAGTCAATTTATCCATCTCCGGACTTATTTTAAAGGCGCGGTTTTTCACCCCTCAACTAGGGGTGACTCTCACCCCCCGAGTAAAAGCTACCAACGGCACAAGCCGTTCAAATTTTCATGCAATTCGGAGTTGATCCTGAAAATTACACAGTATCGCCGCATTTCCCGTTCATTTACTGGACTACAAGGTGTTTCTATAATCTGTATTTAATCCTACATAACAATAATAATCAGACGAAATTACAAAAAAAATCGTAAATTAAGTAAATTATTTATTTTTTATTAAAATTAAAGTTTTCATTCGATTTTGCCGCTTTTAGGAGCCGCTTGTTTTTATAACATAGTTATAAAATTCACTGCAAGTCCTCCTGAAATTGGTTTTCGTCGGTGAAAATCGGGACATTTAGTGTCCCGATCAGGTACAAATCGGTACGCGTCCCCAGACCCCTGAAAATCGGGACGTCCCGCGCAAATCGGGACACCTGGTAACGCTACTTGAGGACCTTTTAGAAGTACCTTTTGTAGTTTTTTGAATTGTTTCCCTGATTTCTACAGTTGAACACACATACATTCTTTTAGAGTCCCAAGTCATTTCTTTCCAAAAGTCATGGAACAACTTTTGCCTTGCTACCTCTGTAACTGAATCACATAACCTAGTGGCCCATTTTTTGCAGATTGTTGAGTTACAAGTAGGGCCCATTGTCCTCTCACTTTTTGGGACATCATTTAAAATTTTAAAATTGGTTGCTGATTTAGCTTCGCCTCTTCTGTACCCCATATAAGCTTCTCCCATCATTCTTTGCCTTTTAACCATGTTTTTTGTCCATTTCTTCGGATTGGCCAGTTCTTGCCTCTTTCTAGTTCTTTGTTGAATTGCTTCTAAGTCCTTTAACTCTGTATTACCACTATTACTTATCGTTATTTCACTCCCAATCACATTTTCATTTGAACTAGTAGTTTCATTCAAGTCAAATGTAGAATTATTTTCTTCTATATTACAACTAGCTTGAGCTATAAACTCACTAACACTTAGTTCAATGTTATTTACAACAGATAGTCCAGAAAATCCTGCTTCAGTCTTGTCTTCATCGCTTGGTAGATAAATAACATTAATATTAGTATCTGCTGCATTATTACCATAATTGGTTTCATTTAAGTCAAATGTATAATTATTTTCTTCTATATTACAAAGAGTGTGAGCTGTAAACTCACTAATATCCACTTCAATGTTTTTTACATCACATACTCCTGATAGTTCTGCTTCAGTCTTGTCTTCATTTACTGGTAGATAAATTACACTAACACTCGTATTTGCTTCATTATTATTACAATAATTATGGGTTTCATTCAAGTCAAATGTATCTAACTTACTACAAGTTTGAGCTGTAAATTCACTAACTTTAGCATGTCTTTCTCCAGAAGTTTTTTGCAACACAGGAAGTTCTCCACATTCCCCAAAAATAAATTTTATTATTATAGTCGGTTCGCCAAACTTAGACACAACTGGCTAGTGATTTTACTAGGTAATTTTGCCAATTTGGTAAAATTTGCAAAAAAATAATTACTAAATAGTTAGTAATTTTGACAATTTTGGCAAAATTGGCCAAAAACAAAAAAATTACCTACTAAAATTACTGGCCAGTTGTGTCTGAGTTTAGCGAATATACTATACCTAGGTAAAGAATGAAGAAGTTAAAATACATATTTTAAAAAGTATGAGACACAAACCTATTCTTGTCAAAAGTATTATTTTCATCTAAATTACTATGAGTTTGAGCTGCAAGCACACTATCTTTAGTACTGTTTAGTGTTAATGAAGAAGTTCTCTCCAGCTCTGAAAGTTCTCCACATTCCCTAAAAATTAATTTTATTATTACCTGTAAGTAATCAATTAAGAAATTAAAACATTATAAAAAATATTAGAATTTTCTACCAACCTCTTCTTCGCTAACATAACCATTAACTGCCCTCTTTTGGGTGGACGATTATAATTCTCCACTTTTCTCACTCGAACCATTATTACTTGCTAAAAATAAAAATTAAATTAAATTATTCCAGATATTTATTTATTTTTACTTAATATACACTAACTGGGTATAAATGAATTCATTAAAATGTTTAACATATCAATATTAGATCAATATTAGAACATAAATTGGAATTTCAACAGTGTGTATCTCATGAAAGCCAAGACTTGCAACACTGAATATCTCACACTGTATTTTAAACTTGAAAAAATCTATAATTACATTAAAGTTCAACTAAATATTTGAGTAGTTTTCAATTATTAAGATAAGTATTAATAAAACTAAATTGTTAGAGCTACTATTCCAATAATAAAACATTAATAATCACTTACCTTTTAAAAGACTAGTAGGAGGTGACCGTTATTGCTTTGAAAACCACGTGAGTTGTTCACTGTTGTGGTACAAACTGAGATATTCACTGTTAGAATTTTTCCACAAAGCAGTGCTTTCTGTTGGTCAAAAGTTAAATTAGACGTCACCAAACTATTCGTTGTGTCATTTTACACAAGATAGCGCTCTTAACTCAAAACCCCAAAAAATGAGATATTCACTGTTAGAACTTAGACAGCGATATACTAAATGACTGTAATAACCTAAGAATAGGGAAGTAAATTAGCATCAATATGTAGAGTCGATATTATAGAATTCAGAGACTCTAGAAACTAAAGCGAGTAGTAATATTAGATGTATATATGTTAGAGTTATATGGGGTAACGTGGTAGTTACCAAATTAAACAAACAGTATATAAACGATATATAGATTTATTAACAACCTGTAAAGCAAAATAGGTTAGAAATAAGTAAGAGCAGAGCTAAAGTAAAAGTAAGGTAAAAGTGTAATTAATAATAACCTAGAAAGTAGAGAAAACATAAATATACGTAAATTAGATAGTAACTAAATAACCTAGATAAGTAAAGTATGGTTAATATATATATATATATATATATATATATATATATACATATATTGCATTTGCGTCCCTCGTGGCTTCTGTATAGTTTTGACTCTTCGTGACTTCCGATCAATATACAGCGTGTATATTAACAAGAATTATTTCATAGAGTTAGCGCTCGCTTTGGCATCCGTTATACTGGCAACAATGTACTTATGGTATCAAGTAAAATATTTAACCTTGGTCGTGTTTATGTGAGAATTTAGTTGAAGAACCCAGACAAATTCTATTTATAACTTTTGCCAACTAGGTGGTTTTGCTCGGATATACGATAAGGATTTGCTGTAAATTGTTTGTTTTCGTTTTTATACTCTTAAATCAGATTAGAAAAACTTATTTCTTGGGTGTAGTTATGGATAATGTATTTTCTAAACTTCTAAATTTTCTATTTTATTTCGATGGAAGAAGATTATGGATCTCGGAAGATTCGATGGAATAAGTTATAATGTAATATACTTAACAATACCACTATATACCCTTGACAAATATTTATTTTTTAAAGTTAATAATTGTTTGATGAGCCTTTCGATAGGTTAGGTTTATTATTAAATTTTATTTTGATAAATAATCGGTATTGTTTCTCTCTCTCTCTCTCTCACTCTGTCTCTCTCTCTCTCTCTCTCTCTCTCTCTCTCTCTCTCTCTCTCTCTCTCTCTCTCTCTTCAGCGCATCCTTTTCTGTTTTATTCTTTCGAAATTTGCTATACAAGTATTTTCCATTGCTCTCTGTTTCTCGCTCTCTGTTTGACTTCTCTCCATCTCAACGCCAATTCTTTCATGATCTCTTGTTGCAGTTCTTCTCCAGCTATTATCAGGTCTTCCTCTTCTTCTTCTTTCGTCTGGTTGGTATTCGAGTGCTTGTTTGGTTATATTATTTCGATCCTTCCTCAGAGTATGTATCATTTTCATTTCCTTCTTTTAATCGTGACTGTTATTTTCTCTTGTTTTGTTCTTCTCCGTAGATCTATGTTTTTTATTTTATCTGGCCAGTATATTTTTAGGATTTTCCTCAACTATTTATTTATAAAGGTTTGTAATTTTTTGCTAGTTGTCTCTTCTTCTCTCTAAGATTCTGCGCCATACAACAATATAGTCTTAAAACAGCTGTTAAAGATTTTGATTTTGGTTAATTCTGATATATCGCGTGTGTTCCAGATTTTCCTTAATGCATTATATGATTATATAATGAGTGCATATTGTGCCTTTACTATCCTTTTTTTCTACATCTGATCTACTAGCGCCTTTTTTCCATGATTGATCCCAGATATGTAAAGTTATCTACCTCCCGTATTTGTCTTCCATTACCTTGGAGTATTTTGCAAGCCCGTCGATCTATTTTTGCTTATGGCTGCTATGTTCGGTTAGGGAACAAATATCATCTGCGAACTACAAATCCTCCAACTAGTAATGCAATTTCCATCTAATACCTGTTTTATTATCGCTTACTTTCTGCATGATCCAGTCCGTTATTATTAGAAATAATCCTTGTTTAACTCCGCTTTGTATAGCTATATCTACATACTACCATTTTTCCCGCATGTTCTAGTCTGGCTCTATATTTCTTGTAAAATAGTCCGATTAAGTTGATGTATTTTATCGGTAGTCCATATAGTTTTAGAATCTTCCACATTTGTTCTCTGTTTATACTATCGAAGGCCTTTTCAAAGTCAAAGTTAAAGTAAACATGTTTATATTTTTTTGCCATTCACTAGCTTGTTCCAAGATAATTATAGAGTACAAGAGATACAGCGGTACAGGTACAAGATACAGAGATACAGATAGAGTACAAATGTGATCGATAGTGGAGTGTTTTGCGCGAAAACCTTCTTGGTTGTTTCTTAGTCTTAGTTTCTTTTCTAGTTCTGGCTTCAGTCTATTCAATATGATATTTGACATTATTTTGAATGTGGCACTTAGCAGTGTTATTGCTTGCCAATTCTAGCATTTATTTAAATCGCCCTTTTTTGGTATCTTAATGGTTACACCCTCGTTCCATTTCTGTGGGAGCTCCTGGTCGGCCCATATCTTGTTACAGAGTTTGTGTAATATTTCTACTGATTCGTTTGCGTCCGCCTTTATTAAATCTATCGGTAGGTTGTAGCTTTCAGTGGCTTTGCCATTTTTTAGTTGATTCAGTGTGTTTTTTGTATTTCTTCTTTCGTAATTTCAACTGTTCTAATGTTTATTTCCTGTATTACATTATCTTCGTTTATATCTGATGTCTGGAGTATATTTCCTCGCAGTGTTCTTTTCATCTTTGTATTATTTTATGTTCTGATGTAATTATATTTCCCTGTTTATCTTGGATTTGTTTATTAATGTTTAGTGTTTTCCCTGTCAGATTTCGGATGATATTGTACTGTATTTTTAGGTCGTTTTCTTGCGCAGCTTTTTCTGACATTTTTACCATATGATTTACATAGTATCTTGTCTTTTCTGGGTTGCTTTTTAACCGCTATATTTTTTCTTTTTATTTCCTTTCTACTGCTTTTCCTTCTTCGGTTGCTTCTTTTTGTAACATTTCGTCTTTAAGTTTCTTTCTTTCTTCTCTTAGTTAGTTATACCTATTACATTATAAATACAACAATGCCCGTCACAGTTCGGACGAGAATTTTAGTTATTAACAAATAATGGTCAAATATGACAGTTTTTTCGTTTAAATCGCTACAGGTAAAAATAAGGTAATTAAATATCTTATTTAGATTATTCATCTTTTAGTAGATAAGCAAAGGTTTAAAATGGAAATTTTTGAATTTTGATCCGATTATTTGTTACTTGGGAAATTGCAAAATAAAACTAAATTTCGAAAATAAAAAATTGCTATAACTTTTGCAAAAATGAACTTAAGACTCTGATATTGATGAAATGTTGAGTCAAATAGTCCACATAATGCACAAAAAATTTCCAGACGATTTGTCAATTAGTTTAAATTTCATTCGATTTGTTTATCACAAAGAGCTTTTTTTGCAATGTTGTTGTTCAGAAAATAATAATGATACATCAATTCTGTGAAAACGACAGGAAAGAAGAATAGTTATATTTTCAACTTATTTAAAAAATCAATAAAAAGTTATTTTTACCATTCTGAAAACATTTTACGAAAGTAGAATCATTTTTGGCTTATAAACAATTTGAATAACCATATGAACATATTGACTAAATCTGCGTTGGGGATTTGAAAAGCTGATATTTTTACACGAATTTAAAAAAAAAACCTTTCGCCTAGGTTAATTACGAGCAAAGTTAGCCACGTTATTTTTAACGATATATTAAACACTATGTTCAAGTTTACTCAAACTTTTACACATAAACTATATACATACCTTGAACTTCAAAATAGCGATAGTTAGGTTTCTTAATTGTTATGAACAAACTAGCTGTGAATTAAATAAAAAAAAGTGGCTAACTTTGACCGTAATTAACCAAGGTAAAAATTTTTTTAACATTTATGTAAAAGTACACATCGAAAACAATGTGATAACTACAGGGGTATTTCCGTTACACCAACAATCAGCAAAATATACGGAAGGATCTTAAAAAACCGAATAGAAGACGAATACAAGGAAATGGAAGCAGAAGAACAAGCAGGATTTAGAGCCGGAAGATTTACAATTGATCACCTTTTTGCAATCGCACAAGTCATGGAAAAGAAAACAGCGATTAACCAAGAGATTTATTTCGTATATTATATTGATCTGAAAAAGGCATACGACAGTGTACATTTGGTAAAATTATGGGAGGCAATGGAGAATACAAATATTAACATAGAAATGTGAAAATTGAAAACTACCCCTAATTGTAAAAAATTATAAAACAACATTTTAAACTTTAATATTGTCAACATTTGGTTTTTATTGGGTACATAATGATTGTTTTATGATTTAAGATATACTATCATAATATTTCAACCCTTAAAACCACCCTTCTTAGAGCTATATATAAAAAATTTACTTATCCTAAAAGAATCATTTTATAAAAATTTGGGATTAGGATCATCTCACCCTTTACTTCATATTCTATATCATGCTTAAGGGCGTTGATTATTTTAGGGGTGTAACCTACCCCTTATTAACAAAAATTATATAAAAACATTTTAAATTTTAATATGGGTAAAATTTGGTTTTGATTGGTTAAATAATGATTGTTTTATACTTTAGGATAAAATATCATAATATTTACATAATAATAATACATTTAATATTTACATAATAATAACATCACAATTTTTATAAATAGATAATTTAATAGATCTATACAGGAAAAAAGTAGAATTAAAGAATTACAATAACATTTATTTACACAAAAATACGAATTTACAAATATGTACAAATACAAATACAAATAGTTTTTAGTCATCTTCTAGTATACGAACCGGTTCTGTGGTATTGTACATACATTGAAAATGATCCATAAGTGGACTATTCCAATTTTTCAAAAAAATATTGGTTTTCTAAACATAGCTCCTTCATTTTTGGCGATAAAAAGTTTTTTCAAAAATAATTTTGTAGGATTTTTTAAAGAGTTATAAGACTGTGAAAATTAAATTCTGTAAGAGCCCTTAGTTTTTAATTGGGGTGGGTTTAAAAGAATAAGGGGGTGTTTGCTCGAAAATAGAGGTTTTAAATAGCTATAGTATCTCGCTAACTGTTCACTGTAATGAAAATCTATGCAGAAGGGAATTTTACTTATTAGATTCTTCTTCTTCAGGTGCCGTCCTCGTTCCGAAGTTTGGCTATCATCAAGGCTATGCGTATTTTTGATACCGTAGATCTAAATAATTGGCAGCTGCTGCACTTGTACCAATCTCTTAAATTCTTCAACCATGAATGTTTTCTTCTGCCAATGGATCTTTTACCTATTATTTTTCCCTGAATAATTAATTGTAGTAGCTGGTACTTTTGTCCCCTCATTATATGTCCCAAGTATTGCAGTTTGCGCTTTTTAATAGTAAGCGCAAGTTCTTTTTCTTTCTGCATCCTTCGCAACACTTCCATGTTTGTCACTCTCTCTGTCCACGATATTCTCAGTATCCTGCGGTACATCCACATCTCGAATGCTTCTATTTTCCTTGTATCGATCTTTTTCAGTGTCCAAGCTTCCATTCCATAGAAAAGAACTGACAGCACGTAACATCTCATGAGGCGAATTTTAAGATTTAAACTTAGCTCTCTTCCGCATAAAACTGTTTTCATTTTGGTAAAAGTAGCTCTAGCTTTTTCTATTCTGATCTTGATTTCTTCAGAGTTGTCGTTGTTTTCATTAATAACAGTTCCCAGGTAATTATATTTTCTAACACGCTCAATTCTTTGATCATGTACGGTTATGTCAGAAAAATTTTGTGGAGATTTCGACACCATCATTATTTTTGTTTTTTTGATGTTAAGTGATAAACCGAACTTTTCGCTGCACTCTACTATTCTGTTTATCAGTGTTTGGAGATCTTCCGGGGTGTCTGCTATTAATACTGTGTCATCAGCGTATCTCAAATTGTTTATTAAAGTGCCATTTATTTTAACCCCTATATCTTGGTCAGCAAGGGCTCTGTTTATAATATCTTCTGAATATAAGTTAAACAAGGTTGGTGAAAGTATGCATCCCTGCCTTACGCCTTTTTTGATCTCGAGTTCCTCGGTTGTTTCCCGTTCTACTCTAATATTCGCCTTCTGGTTATAGTAAATATTGAAGATAATTCTGACGTCCCTTTTATCCAAGTTTTTCTCTACCAACAGTCTCATCAGGTGTTCGTGGCGGACTTTATCGAACGCCTTGTTGTAGTCAATAAAGCACATATATATATCCTGGTTAACATCCAGGCATCTTTGGCACATGATATTAAGTGCAAATAGTGCTTCCCTTGTTCCAAGCCCGTTTCGAAACCCGAACTGAGTATCACTGATGTCAGCGTCTAGTTTTTTGTGAATTCTTGTATGTATCACTTTAAGAAATACTTTTAGTGTGTGTCCCATTAAGCTTATTGTGCGATGGTCGGTGCACAGTTTTGCGTTTGTTTTCTTTGGAATAGTTACAAAAGTTGACAGAAGCCATTCCTTAGGTATTTCTCCTGTTTTATAAATGCAGTTAAAGAGGTCAACCAAAACATTTACTGTTTCATCTTCCACAAGCTTAAGAAGTTCCGATGGAAGTCCATCTGGACCCGGTGATTTGCCATTTTTCATTGTTTTTATAGCATATAGTATTTCTTCTTTAGAGATTTTTGGTCCTTCCTCACCTTGTATGTTACCAATATCATGATCCTCTCTTTCATCGGCAAAGAGTTCTTCTATATAATTTTCTTCCAGGTTGTAAGCTTTTCTTGTAGGTCAGTTATTATTTGTCCATTTGCGTTGTATAGCACATTGGGATGCTTCCTTTTTTGTATACCTGCCAATTCTTTTACCTTTTTATGTAGGTTAAACGTGTCATGTTTTAATTGCAGTTCTTCAATTTCTTCACATTTTCTTTTGTAAAAGTTTTCTTTCGCTGACCTTATTTCATCTCTAATTTGCTTGTGTATCTCGTTGTATTTTTGTTTGCATTTTCCCTTAAACTGTCTTCGTTCCTCCATGAGACTTAAAATTTTCTCTGTCATCCATTCTTGTCTTTTTGTCGTATTTCCTCTGCTAAGGATATTCTGAGCGGGTTTTATTAGGGCTTCTTTTAAGTCTTGCCACTTGTTTTCTACGTGCGTGTTTGGTTCCTTTGTAGACAACATTCTTAGGTTACCGTTTATCTGTTGCTTTAATTCTTCTTTGATTTTATTAGATAATAAGCTACAATTTAGTAGTCCATAATTTTTTTCGTATCTCCAGTATTCGTAACTCCAATTTTTCTAAAATTAGGCCTTTTAAATAGGTCAAACTTCTTGGGTGTATTGATAATACGAATATAAAGGGAATGACAGAAAGGTGAAGACCAATTTTTAATTAGTAGGCTAGTTAGGGGGTTGTTTTCACTGATTTTTTCATAGAGAATAGCAGGTACCGACTGTTTTGATCATAATTCGCTTAATTTTCATGCTAGAGGAGCTTCATATTATTATTTTTTGAAAGGTGTAACAGTATATATACTTGAAAAAAGATTATTTAAGTTTAATTTAATTTGTGTTACTAAAAGATACATTTTTGATATCTACAGTTTTTTTGATTAAAAGCATATTTTTCGAGGTATTCTCAAAAAACCCTCTAAAAAGGCGATTTTTTCGTCGAAAAACTGTTACTTTCAAGCGCGAATAACTCGAAAAATATTAGTTTTACGAAGAAAATTTAAAAAACATTTTTTTCTTAGAATTACTTTTTACATCGATTTACATGGTTAAAATGCAATAAAAAAATTCCCGTCCCCGAGATAGGGTGGCAACCACCCCAAGCTTTTAGCGTACAGCGGCATGATATAGAAAATGATTCTTGGACTATTCCCTATCTTCTGTGAAAAATTCAAGTACATCCATGTTGGACGAAAAAATTGCGAGCCAAAATGCTTCACTACCTCGACTATAGAAGGAGGAGAAACAATCAGTAAATGTTACGAATATAAATACCTGGGTATAAAAATCACGAATGTTGGAACACTGGACGGAGCCATTAAAGAACGAAATACTCAGGGCAGGAAAGCAATTAGGCTCCTAAACTCAGTACTCTGGGACAAGCAGATAAACAACCAAAACAAGAAAAAGATCTATAACGCCGTAGTGAAAAGCATTATTACATAGAGCTGAGAAGTATGGCATATGAAGGAAAAATCAAAACGAATGTTAGATGTCACCGAAATGGACTTCTGGAGAAGAGCTGCAGGAAGATCAAGAAGAGAACATGTCACCAATGAACGGATACGAGAAATAATGAAGGTCACATATACAATAAATGACGAAATCAACGAAATACAACTACGATGGTTTGGTCACGTACAAAGAATGCATGAAGACAGAATCACAAAACAAGTGCAAAACTAGAAACCGCAAGGTAGAAGAAGAAGAGGTAGACCGAGGAAAAGTTGACAGGCAGGAATAAACAAAGCCATGGATGAAAGAGGTCTGAAAGTAGATCAATGTGCGGACGGAGAGGAGTGGCGAACGGGTATCGGAAGACGGAGAACGTTATAAACCGATAATACAATAATAATGTAAAAGTACCAGCCTTTTAAATCCTAAAGTCTAGGGATGGCGGTTGTTGAACAAAAAACCGGTTTTCGGTTATACCGTTTTTTTTACTTACGGTTTAACCTGGCGGTTATAACCGGTCAAAAACCCGGTTGTTCCAAAAACCGGTTTTCGTTTTTTTAATCAAAAGCAAATACTCAATAGGTTATAATGTTACATTTATATTGCACTTTAGTTTGCTCAATTTTCCTCCCGAAAAATTCCCCAACCAATTCAACCTATAAAAATTTTCCCAGGCGCTTTCAAATTACCCTAAAAATGGGCGAAAGTACCCCAATCTCTGATTCGTCGCTCGTTGTAGACGGCGTTGGCGTATATTGCGTTGTCAATAATTGGGATATTCCCAAAAGTGATGATCCTACCGATCTACCGAAATGTCCCTTGGATCTATAAAATTTAAAAAAATATCCAAATGACTTATATTTTTCTTAAAAATAAATTCGATAAACCAATTTATTATTTACTTCTCTATTGCCATCAAAAAATTTCAGTAGGTAATATTTTTTAATACGTTCGTATAATACCTACCTTTTATATCCTAAGAATTATTTATTGTTTAAAAATTACATAATGGAGGTTCCTAATCGGTTTTCGGTATTCAAATTTCTTACAAACAAGAGTCTCAAGTCTCAAGTACTCAAGTATAAACAAATTTTTAGATGATGGTTGGAATATCAATTTCAAGCAGATCACTTACTTTTTTATGTAAATATATTATCATCTAAATCTAAAAATAACTATTCCCAAAATTGTTTCACAAAAGCTGATGTGACACTTTCGTCCAGTTCTCTATTAGTAAATAAAAGTTGAATTATGGTTGTTTGGGTTAATTACTTCGCATATTATTTATAATACATATGATTGAGATCGAAAATAGATAGAAATTTCTTCATTTTTCTCTAAATAAATTTTTTTTCTACAGGTAATTTATTCGGTTTTTCACCGGTAATTACTTTAAAAAGAAAAAACCGGTTATAACCGGGACAAAAAACAACCAGTAAAACCGGTTGTTTCGAATTAAAAAACCGGTTTTTTGGTTATAACCGGTAGGTCTTTAGCATCCCTAAGTCGATTAATTTAGTTTGCAGTCAATACTAACAAAGTTATTCAAATTGTTTATAAGCCAAAAATGACTCTATTTTACTAAAATATTTTCGAAATGATAAAAATGACTTTTTATTATTTTTTTAAAACTTTGAAAACATAAGTATTCTTAGATCTGGATCCCGCGTATGAAAAAAAGTTGATTAATAGCAAGCTGAAAATTTGTTAATAGCTTAAGGGTGTCTAGTCGGATAAACTTTGATATATGGGAACACTGGAACAGGGGCTGTGTTAATTGTGGAACAGGTTAAAAATTTGGAACCGTCAGACCACGAAAACAGCACATTTATTTTGTCCGACAGAATAGACTTAAACTCTCCGAACAGAGATTAAACTCTCATGCAAAAATTAGACTGCTATTTATCACCTGTCATAATTCCTATCATTTGACATATTCTACATGTTCCACTCATTAAAACGCCAATTTGGTGATAAATAGCAGTCTGATTTTTGCATGAGAGTTTAATCTCTGTTCGGAGAGTTTAAGTCTGTTCTGTCGGACAAAATACATGTGCCGTTTTCGTGGTCTGACCGTTCCAAATATTTAACCTGTTCCACAATTTAAACTTCCCCTGACCCAGTGTTCCCATATATCAAAGTTTGCCCGACTAGACACCCTTAAGCTATTAACAAATTTTCAGCTTGTTATTAATCAACTTTTTTTCATACGCGGGATCCAGACCTATCTGTTTTCATGTGGTTTCCACAAAATTGCTGTATCATTATTATTTTATGAAGAAAAGCATGCTTCATCATTGCAAAGAAAAGGCTTTTTTTATAAACAAATTGAATAAAATGTAAACTAATTGACGAATCGCCTTGAAATTTTTTGTGTATTATCTGGACTGCACATGGACTGTTTGACCCAATATTTCATGTAATATCAGTCTTAAGTTTATTTTTGCAAAAGTTATAGCAAATTTTTTATTTTAGAAATTTAAGTTTTATTTTGCAATTTCCGAAGCAACAAATAATCGTACGAAAATTCAAAAACTGCCATTTAAACCTTTGTTCATCTACTAAAAATGAATACTCTATCTGATGTAAGATATTTAATTACTTATTTTTACCTGTAGCGATTTAAACGAAAAAACTGCCATTTTTGACCCTTATTTGTTAATAATTAAAATTATCGTCCGAACTGTAACGGACATTTTTGTATTTATAATGTAATAGGTAAGTATATAGTGTCCAAAAAATCCATTTGAAACCTGGCCGGTCAAGTGTTCCGAACGTATATTTTTGATATATTTCCCTGGAGTACAATGTGTCTCCGGTTATCCATTTCTTTTCTCTTTTTTTCATCCCTATAATTTCGTTTGCAGTTTTTGCATAATGTCCTTGAAGTTCTTCCATATTTCTTCCACTGTTTCCTCATGTTGGGACAGTGCTGTTCGGTTTAATTTCAGTCTTTTTTTGAATTCGATTCTTGTGTTTTCTTGTTTAAGAGCTTCGACATTGTATCTTCTTCTTGTGTTTACTTTCCGGTTTTTGTTTTTGACTAATTTCATCTTTATTTTGGCCCTTATTCGCATGTAATATTTAGTATTCGCCATAAGTGTCTCCACTTGACCTTGTCGAACGCTTTACGATAATCTATAAAGCATACCTATGTACAGTGGAATATTGAATTCCCTAGATTTTTCGATTATCTGTCTTATATTCAACAGGTGTTCTCGAGTACCTCTACCTTTGGTAAATCCAGTTTGCTCTTGTGGAATTTCTCTTTGAAAGAATGTTTTTATTCTCTCATTGATTATATGTAGCATTATTTTAATTTTAATGGCATGTGATATAAGAGAAATAGTTCTATAATTGTCGCATTTATGGAAGCTGCCTTTTTTATGAATTGTTGTTATTGTAGATTTTGTCCAGTCTTTAGGCCATTGTTTAGAATGCCATATTTGGTTACAGAGTCGATGAAGTAATTTTACGCCAGTTTCTTCTGTGGCTTTGAGTATTTCTGCTGTTATCATATCTGGACCTGGTGCTTTATTATATTTGAGCTAAATGATCGCTAGTCTTACTTCATTTTCAAGTATATCAGGTTCTTCTTCTACCTCGTCAAAGATTTGGTTAACAGGTTCTTGGCGTTGATCATCTTTATATAGGTCCCTGCAATACGATCTCCATGTCTCTGCTATATCTTCTCTGATTGTTCTCAGAGTTCCAGTGTTGTGTTCAATGGCCCAAGTTCTGGCTTTGAAGTATCTTGTTAAGTAGCGTATTTTTCTAAATAGATCTCTCGGCTGATTATTCTGATCATGTCTCTCAATTTCTTTGCATATACTATATATTTTGATAGTACAGTTTTTTATCTGCCTTGCATCTTCGCTTTACTTCTTTATTGAGGTTTCTTAAACTAGCTTTTTCCCTTTCACTATGCATACCACTTTGACAAAGATTTCTTCTATTCTCAATGATTTGAAAGGTTTCATCTGTTATCCAGTGTTTCCGTTGCACAGGATTATTTATCTTTGGATGATCAATTGGTGTGGTTACACAATGTTTAAAAGTCTCCCATATTTCTTATGATGTTCCGTTACGAATAGAGGGCATTATTTTATGTACTTCCTGGAGAAGGTCGTCCTGCTTTCTTAGTTATATCTAATGATCTATCTGATTCTATCTATGACAAAGGTGGTGACATCATAATTGATATATTATAGTACGAGAATAGAAAAATTATATAATTAAAAATATTGTAATAAAGAATAGTATCTATATATCTATAAGCGAGGTTCCTATAGCCTCTGCTGCTTCTCGCATTTCGACCGCCATCTTTTTCTGTCCATCAATTCGTCTTCTTTGATGGCTCTATCTCTCATGATGCGCTGTACATGTTCTTCCCAGGTAACTCAAGGCCTTCCCCTTCTTCTTCTTCTTTGTTGTGGTATATAATTTAAAGCTTTCTTTGGCCATCTATCTTCATTCATTCGTTTGACGTGACCATACCACACTAGTTGTCTCGTTTCAATTCTATCTACTCTGGAATATACAGTTTTTGTCCTCCTTCTAATATCTTCATTCCTGATGCGATCTTTTTTGTATATACCACACGCTCTCCTTAGATAATCCATTTCTACTACCTACTTCTATATTCTCTTTCTATCTTTTTTCGTGATCTGCCAAACTTCTGCCCCATAAGTCATAATAGGCTCTACCAAGGTACGATAGATTGTCGTTTTTTGTCTTATCTTTTTAGACCATAGCTGAGAGCTTAGAATGTTTACCGCTATTTTGCTCTGCTGTGTTCTGTTTTCGATGTCTCTTTTGCCTTCTTTAGATATTATAGATCCGAGATATTTATATTCTTTAAATGTGTTTGTGGTTCTAATTTCTAAATCTGGATCTTCTAGTCAAGAATTAAGAAATAAATTCTAACACTTCTATAATATGTTACAATTGAGCAATTAGACCACAAGTTTCGGCAACTGGTTATGATAAATTCATCAATTTTGATGAACATACTTACTTTTTTATATTTTTGTAATAAAAAAATACATTGCTAATTATACAAAGAGAACATCATTAATCTGTCACAACAGTAATTGTTTTAACATACTACAATAATCATTTATAAAAATATCCGAAGTCTAAATACCAACATTTGAGGTGGCAACAGCGTAGTAGAAGCCATGAGGACATAAACTGAAATATACGGATTCCGCGACAACCTTAAACTGAATAAATATATATTTGGACGTCACCAAAACCGTTAAAGTGATTTTAGATATACAGCAAGCGAACGTGGCGCGCCTGACGGCAACTGCTCCAAGTAATGTGTATATTATTATACAGATAACGTGTCTGACGACATCCGGCCAATATTTTGTTCAGGCATTGCAGGAAGTGGTACCTTTCACCTGCGATAAATTTTAGAGAAAATCCTCGTGGCAACCGTATATCGGAGTCCACGAAGACCTGGACGCCACGAGAGACTACAGTTTAACATGGGGGACGTCATGAGAGGCTAAAGATAAATATATATATATATATATATATATATATATATATATATATATATATATATATATATATATTGATACATGTATCCATGTGACTTCCAAAGTAGATTCTCGTAATACGTTGTTACTTCATATATACCGTTATGACTTCCGCTTTCGGAAGTCACAACGTTTTGCCTATATTTTTACGAATCTGGCTACTAGATGGTATCAGAAGGCTTATATTAAAAATTTCGCTGGAAGTCATATCGTATCTAACATACTCATAAGATCAGATTTTAGTTCGACGGTATATCACCAGCGCTAGTGTCGCTCCCGTGCTACTATACAGGTTATGTACACAACGCGTAGCGTCTTCCGTATACCACACCGCTCGGTGTGACTTCCGTTTTTTGGCAACCCTGTGTAACGGTTTCCAGACATTTATCTGTTGTAGATTCGCGGTCCTAATCGTACTTAGTGTTTTGTGTGCCTTTTGTTTTTAAACATGAATAATAGCAGATCTGCTTTACTTTTAAAGTTAGCCTTAAATGAAGGTACAATAAGTGATTATATATCTCTATAATTATATATGTTCTGTACTTATTTCAATCTATAATATTTACTTATATACCTATTTACTTATATAAATTCATTTTTCTCGTGTTTTTGTTTACTTCCTTTTTTACAAGGAACTTCTAATTTAATCTACACTCACCGGCACGAAAAACGGGCACCCTAAAAAAATGGGTAATTTTTGATGTCTCGTATCTCCCAAACCTTTGGTCCGATTTAAGTAATGTTTTTAATATGTTATAGCCTTATTATTTAACAATATAGCTATGATAACATTGTTGATAGACAGGTAAATTTTCATTGTATACCGGGTGTACCAATCAAACTGGGTTTTTTTCTCAATTTTCACAACACCCTGTGGAATATTCTAGCCTTTATAAAATATTTAAATTAAAGCCTAACTATAGCTCCAGGTTTTATTAACATTCTGTTTTTTTATTCATTCACTTACGTTGGATAATAAAAAAGTTAAGGACTTTAACAACTAGCCATGTTCTTTATCGATACAGGTGTTTCTAAATATAAGTGCGACAAATTTTAAAGGGTAATTTCTGCATGAAAAAATAATGATCGTTTGGCAAAATAATTTTATATTTGCAAGCATTTGCGGACATAGCTTTATCAAGTAAACGATCATCATTTTTTCATGCAGAATTGCCCCTTAAAGTTTGTCGCACTTATTTAGAAACACCATGTATTGATAAAGAACATGTTTAATTGTTAAAGTCCTTAACTTTTTTATTATCCAACATAAGCGAATGAATAACAAACAGAACATTAAGAAAACCTGGGGCTATAGTTGGGTTTTAATTTCAATATTGTATAAAGGCTAGAATATTCCACAGACTGTTGTGAAAATTGAAAAAAAAAACCAGTTTGATTGGTACGCCCAGTATACAATGATAATTTACCTGTCTAGAAACAATATTATTACAGCGATATAGTTAAAGAATAAGGCTATAACATATTAAAGAAATACTTAAATTGGAGAATAGGTTTAGGAGATACGAGCCATCAAAAATGACCCATTTTTTGGGGTGCCCGTTTTTCGTGCCGGTGAATGTATCTATTAAATAATCAAAATTATTTTTAAAAATCTTATTAAAAGCTTAAATACAAGAAATGTAGGTAAATGTTCTCATTTAACGAAATTTCCGAAAATTGTGTATTTTTTTGACCCAAGTAGGCTGAAAAATCGATTTTATAGTTATTGTTATTTCGAAAGTAATAAAACGTGTAAAAATTACAAAAAAATTGAATGTACAATTACAACTGAATGGCATTAAATACACGATAAAATGAATCAAGAGCGATAAAAAGTTTAAAGTAATAAATTCTAGTAATAATATAAAATACAGTAAACTCTCTCTTAAGGGGGTAGGCGCAAAATCTCTGTCCAATGCTATTTAAATACATTTATTTTTTTCGAATCCTGAGAAAACTAATAAATATTTTTTAAAACATACACCCAGAATGAAAGATAACATTATTACGGGGGACCGAAAGTCCCTTAGAATAAAAAAAAGTTTCTTTTGAATGAAATATTCGAAATTAAAAATCACACTAACTTTTCTCTTGTTTTTTCATCCCATTATCTTTATTAAAATAAACATATATTAGGTATATAAGTTATTAAAATAAACATTATATAAGTTTTCAGGGACTTTCTGCCCTCGGTAATAATGTAAGCTTCCATTCTGCGTTTAAATTTTTCAAAAATACTTATTAGTTTTCTCAGAATTCGAAAAAAATTAATGCATTTAATTAGCACTGGACTAAGATTTTGCGCCTACCCCCAACGAGCACCTCCTCTATACGGACGGTATTTAAAACAAAATTCATTTGCCGATATACTGAGCCTGTACTCTTCCGGACAATCCCTTAAAATGATGTGTACCTAAATGAAAAAAAAATACATAGATATTTTTTCCAAATATTTTAGAATACAAAACTACAATATTTATATTTTATTATTTCAAATTAACACAGAGATGACAACGAGTGATATTTGATAACTATTTACCTTATCAGCAGTAGGTAATAAAAATCTGGTTCTAGTGTGGGATCCGTCATTAAAATATTTTGTGTGTCGGTCATTAAAAGAAATGTGACACCATAACGCGTTGCTCTAATAATACTTTAACATTGATATTATGTTGTGACTAAAAATGTTAACGGAATGTCTGCTTGGCAAAAGAAAACATCGGCACAATATCAATTTTCTTCTTTGATATGTTACCTATGTGTATGCCAAATTTCATGTCAATCTTAAGTGGTTTTTTAAAATTTATGGGTTTTGCAATATTTTACCGTCAGCGAACGGACTAATAGAAGAGGATCCGATATAAGGCCGATCTGCATCGATCTATTTAATGGATAACAATAATTATTGGATATGTAATTTAGTATGTTAACAATTATAAAAAACAAGGGGTGCATGATCTAATTTTCTTCTGACTATAATCAATTAATAAGTAATAAATGACTTTTATCTACTCTATGTCATATTATAATATATAAATTTTTAGTTTGTGAAAACTGTCATTATAGATAGCAGTGCTTTAAAGTAAGCATGAAGTAACAATGTATTTTAAATGGGATTTACTTTTTCTCACTGTCACACTTTCATATAATTAAATATTCTTTCTTAACTTTCGCGTTTCATGGTGATGACATCTTCTTTTTCTTCAAGTGCCATCTCCGCGAAGGAGGTCGGCAATCATCATAGCTATTCGGACCTTGGAGACGGCTGCTCTGAAAAGTTCGTTTGATGTACATCCGTACCATTCTCTCAGGTTGCGCAACCACGATATTCTGCGTCTCCCTATGCTTCTTTTTCCTTGAATCTTTCCCTGCATAATAAGTTGGAGCAAGTTGTATCTCTCTCCACGTGTAATATGTCCGAGATATTCCAATTTTCTGGTTTTAATTGTATTTAAGACTTCCATTTCTTTATTCACCTTTCTCAGAACCTCTTTGTTTGTGACGTGTTCTGTCCATGATATTTTTAGAATTCTTCTATATACCCACATCTCGAATGATTCCAGTTTTTTCATTGATGCCGCATTCAAGGTCCAAGCTTCCATTCCGTAAAACAGAGTCGAGAAAACGTAGCACCTAGCCAACCTTATTCTTAGCTCTAACCTTAGATCTCTTGTGCAGAGCACAACAGAGGTGATGACATAATGAGCAATAAATTACAAAAAAAAATTTGACAGTTTTGTGGTTTGAAAGAAATTAGAATTTTTATATGTCACAGTTCTAAGAATTGTAGAATAGAAATGAATTCCAGTGACGAAGAGTTACAGTATTTTTATTTGTGTATCGTAGATAAAATATTGTATGAAATTGTGCGTGAAGTACTTTTTGCGAACTTACGCGATGTATAGCACTCACTCCGTTTCATAAATAACTATTTTCATATATTAAAAAAAAAAATGTTTCGACCCGGGTAGATATTATTCCAGATTTTCAGATTTGGGCACAGAGTTGGATTGTTGGGGCATATATGGAGAGCAGGTAGCGCAACAACTATAAACTCAATTTTACAATGGAGACCCGGAGTTAGAAGGAGACGCGGAGGAACTCGAATAAATGGTTACAGGAATTAAAGGAAGATTTATATAGGGCAGGAATTAGAGACTAGCAGAAAAACAAAAGAGGATAGAAAGAAATGGAGAAGCATAGTCAATAGTATCGAGTAGCAGATTGGGAAAAATCTGCTCGAAAAAGATGGATCTAGATAGATTTTTAGCGGGTAATCCCCACCTGGAGGGTTTAGCCATTTAATTTTTTATTACATATTATTATTGGTACATCAAAAATTAAAAGGACGGTGCCTGTAATAAAATCTAAAATATTAAAATTTTCTATAAGTTCAAATTTATTTATTAACATTTTTGATATAATTTTCATAAATAAATGACTTACTATTAACACTTTTTTAATTAATTCCAATAAATCCATTTTACAGCAATTATATATTAATATTTTTGTTAAAATAAATATCAATCATATTATCATAAATAACACAGGTTTACAAAAAAAACTAAATTTCGGACAATTTGACGAAACCATATGACAAGGGGGTTTTTGGAGTGGCTGATCGCAAATCCGGGGTCTGCTCACCTCTATCGCGTCAGGTAAAGGTCATTTCAAGGTCAAATCAAGATAAATCGACAGTCGCTCTGAAAAAGTATATTAGGGGGTTCTTGGGGTCGCTGAAGATGAATCCGGAGTCCGCTGACCTCTATCTCGTCTAGTTCAACGTCATTTTAAGGTCAAATCAACATAAATTGACACAATTGCTCTGAAAGTATAGGGAGTTTTGGGGTCGCTGATCATGAAAACTGCGGTCCGTTGAGCTCTACTACGTCATGTAAAGGTCATTTCAAGTTCAAATCAGGAGGAGTTAACAAAATTGATTTGACCTTGAAATGGCCTTTACCTGACGTGGTTGAGCTCAACGGGCCCCAGTTTTGTGATCAGGGACCCCAAAAACACCCTAATATACTTTTTTACAGCGATTGTGTTGATTTATCTTGATTTGACCTCGAAATGACCTTCAGCTACACGTGATAGAGGTCAGCGGATCCTGGATTCGTTATAAGCGACCCCAAAACCCTCCTAATATACTTTTTCAAAGCGACTGTCGATTTATCTTGATTTGTCCTTGAAATAACCTTTACCTGACGTGATAGAGGTTAGCGAACCCCGGATTCGTAACCAGCGACCCCAAAAACCCCCCTAGTCATATGGTTTCGTCAAATAGTCCGAAATGTATTTTTTTGTAAACCTGTATAATCAAAAGAATATCAATATTTTAATTTAAATAGACAACTTTAAAACACAGACAACTGTATTCACAGTAAAAGTTTCAAAAGATCACACATTACGCTCAAAATAGGAGGTAAATCTAGCAGACGAGTCGTTGTGACTTCCAAAATATGACAACACCGCTGGAAGTGACAACGCGCCTTGAACTACCCTATATATGGAAGCCATAACGTATGCTGTACGCTTCGGTATATACGTATATATATATACAAAATTTATTTTGGTAAATCCTTTCCCCTCAATAGATAGACCCATTTTATAAGCCCCCCTTTTACCAAATACACAATTTTTAAAAAATAATTCCTAGTAGAAAAGGTGGAAGTCGGACAGCCTCTTCTGTATACCGGAAGTCACAACTTAACGTGCATCAATATATATATATATATATATATATATATATATATATATATAAACAAATGAAATAGAGAATGTGGAAAAATCCCCTTACGAACAATTCACACATCCACCATTTCAGGTTGGGAAAAATTTCTTGAATAGAATCAAAGATCCAAACACCTGTTCTTAAAAATGTGTTTCGCCCTCTTCAACCTCTCTGGGCTTATCAATAAAGATGAGAGGTTGAATATCTTTAGACACATTCCATCAAAAAACAACATTCGAGACCCAGACATAGCAGGAGCGTATATCTACGCCGCATAATCTGACCATGACAGCCTCACGTTTTAATTCCCTAATTACTATAAGTAAAATATATGTTTGAAAAACAAAAAAACAAAAGATGTAAATCTTTGAAACACACTCAGTGATCAAAAGATCTAAGTTATTGGTTTACCGACCAAACGTAACTAAATCAAACAAATGAAATAGAGAATGTGGAAAAATCCCCTTACGAACAATTCACACATCCACCATTTCAGGTTGGGAAAAATTTCTTGAATAGAATCAAAGATCCAAACACCTGTTCTTAAAAATGTGTTTCGCCCTCTTCAACCTCTCTGGGCTTATCAATAAAGATGAGAGGTTGAATATCTTTAGACACATTCCATCAAAAAACAACATTCGAGACCCAGACATAGCAGGAGCGTATATCTACGCCGCATAATCTGACCATGACAGCCTCACGTTTTAATTCCCTAATTACTATAAGTAAAATATATGTTTGAAAAACAAAAAAACAAAAGATGTAAATCTTTGAAACACACTCAGTGATCAAAAGATCTAAGTTATTGGTTTACCGACCAAACGTAACTAAATCAAACAAATGAAATAGAGAATGTGGAAAAATCCCCTTACGAACAATTCACACATCCACCATTTCAGGTTGGGAAAAATTTCTTGAATAGAATCAAAGATCCAAACACCTGTTCTTAACAGGTGCTAAGCCTAGGAAAATAAAGTAAATTAGTAATAAGGTAGAAATTACGATTAAGTACCTAAATAAGGGATAAAAGTATAGTAAATATATATATATATATATATATATATATATATATATATATATATATATATATATATTGATGCACGTTAAGTTGTGACTTCCGGTATACAGAAGAGGCTGTCCGACTTCCACCTTTTCTACTAGGAATTATTTTTTAAAAATTGTGTATTTGGTAAAAGGGGGGCTTATAAAATGGGTCTACCTATTGAGGGGAAAGGATTTACCAAAATAAATTTTGTATATATATACGTATATACCGAAGCGTACAGCATACGTTATGGCTTCCATATATAGGGTAGTTCAAGGAGCGTTGTCACTTCCAGCGGTGTTGTCATATTTTGGAAGTCACAACGACTCGTCTGCTAGATTTACCTCCTATGTTGAGCGTAATGTGTGATCTTTTGAAACTTTTACTGTGAATACAGTTGTCTGTGTTTTAAAGTTGTCTATTTAAATTAAAATATTGATATTCTTTTGATTATACAGGTTTACAAAAAAATACATTTTGGACTATTTGACGAAACCATATGACTAGGGGGGTTTTTGGGGTCGCTGGTTACGAATCCGGGGTTCGCTAACCTCTATCACGTCAGGTAAAGGTTATTTCAAGGACAAATCAAGATAAATCGACAGTCGCTCTGAAAAAGTATATTAGGAGGGTTTTGGGGTCGCTTATAACGAATCCCGGATCCGCTGACCTCTATCACGTGTAGCTGAAGGTCATTTCGAGGTCAAATCAAGATAAATTAACACAATCGCTGTGAAAAGGTATATTAGGGTGTTTTTGGGGTCCCTGATCACAAAACTGGGGCCCGTTGAGCTCAACCACGTCAGGTAAAGGCCATTTCAAGGTCAAATCAATTTTGTTAACTCCTCCTGATTTGAACTTGAAATGACCTTTACATGACGTAGTAGAGCTCAACGGACCGCAGTTTTCATGATCAGCGACCCCAAAACTCCCTATACTTTCAGAGCAATTGTGTCAATTTATGTTGATTTGACCTTAAAATGACGTTGAACTAGACGAGATAGAGGTCAGCGGACTCCGGATTCATCTTCAGCGACCCCAAGAACCCCCTAATATACTTTTTCAGAGCGACTGTCGATTTATCTTGATTTGACCTTGAAATGACCTTTACCTGACGCGATAGAGGTGAGCAGACCCCGGATTTGTGATCAGCCACTCCAAAAACCCCCTTGTCATATGGTTTCGTCAAATTGTCCGAAATTTAGATTTTTTGTAAACCTGTGTTATTTATGATAATATGATTGATATTTATTTTAACAAAAATACTAATATATTATTATTGCTGTAAAATGGATTTATTGGAATTAATTAAAAAAGTGTTAATAGTAAGTCATTTATTTATGAAAATTATATCAAAAATGTTAATAAATAAATTTGAACTTATAGAAAATTTTAATATTTTAGATTTTATTACAGGCACCGTCCTTTTAATTTTTGATGTACCAATAATAATATGTAATAAAAAATTAAATGGCTAAACCCTCCAGGTGGGGATTACCCGCTAAAAAGCTATCTAGATCCATCTTTTTCGAGCAGATTTTTCCCAATCTGCTACTCGATACTATTGACTATGCTTCTCCATTTCTTTCTATCCTCTTTTGTTTTTCTGCTAGTCTCTAATTCCTGCCCTATATAAATCTTCCTTTAATTCCTGTAACCATTTATTCTAGTTCCTCCGCGTCTCCTTCTAACTCCGGGTCTCCATTGTAAAATTGAGTTTATAGTTGTTGCGCTACCTGCTCTCCATATATGCCCCAACAATCCAACTCTGTGCCCAAATCTGAAAATCTGGAATAATATCTACCCGGATCGAAACATTTTTTTTTTAATATATGAAAATAGTTATTTATGAAACGGAGTGAGTGCTATACATCGCGTAAGTTCGCAAAAAGTACTTCACGCACAATTTCATACAATATTTTATCTACGATAAACAAATAAAAATACTGTAACTCTTCGTCACTGGAATTCATTTCTATTCTACAATTCTTAGAACTGTGACATATAAAAATTCTAATTTCTTTCAAACCACAAAACTGTCAAATTTTTTTTTTGTAATTTATTGCTCATTATGTCATCACCTCTCTTGTGCTCTGCACAAGAGATCTAAGGTTAGAGCTAAGAATAAGGTTGGCTAGGTGCTACGTTTTCTCGACTCTGTTTTACGGAATGGAAGCTTGGACCTTGAATGCGGCATCAATGAAAAAACTGGAATCATTCGAGATGTGGGTATATAGAAGAATTCTAAAAATATCATGGACAGAACACGTCACAAACAAAGAGGTTCTGAGAAAGGTGAATAAAGAAATGGAAGTCTTAAATACAATTAAAACCAGAAAATTGGAATATCTCGGACATATTACACGTGGAGAGAGATACAACTTGCTCCAACTCATTATGCAGGGAAAGATTCAAGGAAAAAGAAGCATAGGGAGACGCAGAATATCGTGGTTGCGCAACCTGAGAGAATGGTACGGATGTACATCAAACGAACTTTTCAGAGCAGCCGTCTCCAAGGTCCGAATAGCTATGATGATTGCCGACCTCCTTCGCGGAGATGGCACTTGAAGAAAAAGAAGATGTCATCACCATGAAACGCGAAAGTTAAGAAAGAATATTTAATTATATGAAAGTGTGTCAAAAACAGTGAGAAAAAGTAAATCCCATTTAAAATACATTGTTACTTCATGGTTACTTTAAAGCACTGCTATCTATAATGACAGTTTTCACAAACTAAAAATTTATATATTATATTATGACATAGAGTAGATAAAAGTCATTTATTAATTATTAATTGATTATAGTCAGAAGAAAATTAGATCATGCACCCCTTGTTTTTTATAATTGTTAACATACTAAATTACATATCCAATAATTATTGTTATCCATTAAATATATCGATGCAGATCGGCCTTATATCAGATCCTCTTCTATTAGTCCGTTCGCTGACGGTAAAATATTGCAAAACCCATAAATTTTAAAAAACCACTTAAGATTGACATGAAATTTGGCATACACATAGGTAACATATCAAAGAAGAAAATTGATATTGTGCCGATGTTTTCTTTTGCCAAGCGGACATTCCGTTAACATTTTTAGTCACAACATAATATCAATGTTGAAAGTATTATTAGAGCAACGCGTTATGGTGTCACATTTCTTTTAATGACCGACACACAAAATATTTTAATTACGGATCCCACACTAGAACCAGATTTTTATTACCTACTGCTGATAAGGTAAAGAGTTATTAAATATCACTCGTTGTCATCTCTGTGTTAATTTGAAATAATAAAATATAAATATTGTAGTTTTGTATTCTAAAATATTTGGAAAAAATATCTATGTATTTTTTTTTCATTTAGGTACACATCATTTTAAGGGATTGTCCGGAAGAGTACAGGCTCAGTATATCGGCAAATGAATTTTGTTTTAAATACCGTCCGTATAGAGGAGGTGCTCGTTGGGGATAGGCGCAAAATCTTAGTCCAGTGCTAATTAAATGCATTAATTTTTTTCGAATTCTGAGAAAACTAATAAGTATTTTTGAAAAATTTAAACGCAGAATGGAAGCTTACATTATTACCGAGGGCAGAAAGTCCCTGAAAACTTATATAATGTTTATTTTAATAACTTATATACCTAATATATGTTTATTTTAATAAAGATAATGGGATGAAAAAACAAGAGAAAAGTTAGTGTGATTTTTAATTTCGAATATTTCATTCAAAAGAAACTTTTTTTTATTCTAAGGGACTTTCGGTCCCCCGTAATAATGTTATCTTTCATTCTGGGTGTATGTTTTAAAAAATATTTATTAGTTTTCTCAGGATTCGAAAAAAATAAATGTATTTAAATAGCATTGGACAGAGATTTTGCGCCTACCCCCTTAAGAGAGAGTTTACTGTATTTTATATTATTACTAGAATTTATTACTTTAAACTTTTTATCGCTCTTGATTCATTTTATCGTGTATTTAATTCCATTCAATTGTAATTGTACATTCAATTTTTTTGTAATTTTTACACGTTTTATTACTTTCGAAAAACAATAACTATAAAATCGATTTTTCAGCCTACTTGGGTCAAAAAAATACACAATTTTCGGAAATTTCGTTAAATGAGAACATTTACCTACATTTCTTGTATTTAAGCTTTTAATAAGATTTTTAAAAATAATTTAGATTATTTAATAGATACATTCACCGGCACGAAAAACGGGCACCCCAAAAAATGGGTCATTTTTGATGGCTCGTATCTCCTAAATCTATTCTCCGATTTAAGTATTTCTTTAATATGTTATAGCCTTATTCTTTAACTATATCGCTGTAATAATATTGTTTCTAGACAGGTAAATTATCATTGTATACTGGGCGTACCAATCAAACTGGTTTTTTTTTTTCAATTTTCACAACACTCTGTGGAATATTCTAGCCTTTATACAATATTGAAATTAAAACCCAACTATAGCCCCAGGTTTTCTTAATGTTCTGTTTGTTATTCATTCGCTTATGTTGGATAATAAAAAAGTTAGGGACTTTAACAATTAAACATGTTCTTTATCAATACATGGTGTTTCTAAATAAGTGCGACAAACTTTAAGGGGTAATTCTGCATGAAAAAATAATGATCGTTTACTTGATAAAGCTATGTCCGCAAATGCTTGCAAATATAAAATTATTTTGCCAAACGATAATTATTTTTTCATGCAGAAATTACCCCTTAAAATTTGTCGCACTTATATTTAGAAACACCTGTATCGATAAAGAACATGGCTAGTTGTTAAAGTCCTTAACTTTTTTATTATCCAACGTAAGCGAATGAATAAAAAAACAGAATGTTAATAAAACCTGGAGCTATAGTTAGGCTTTAATTTAAATATTTTATAAAGGCTAGAATATTCCACAGGGTGTTGTGAAAATTGAGAAAAAAACCCAGTTTGATTGGTACACCCGGTATACAATGAAAATTTACCTGTCTATCAACAATGATATCATAGCTATAAAGTTAAATAATAAGGCTATAACATATTAAAAACATTACTTAAATCGGACCAAAGGTTTGGGAGATACGAGACATCAAAAATTACCCATTTTTTTAGGGTGCCCGTTTTTCGTGCCGGTGAGTGTAGATTAAATTAGAAGTTCATTGTAAAAAAGGAAGTAAACAAAAACACGAGAAAAATGAATTTATATAAGTAAATAGGTAAGTAAATATAGATTGAAATAAGTACAGAAAATATATAATTATAGAGATATATAATCACTTATTGTACCTTCATTTAAGGCTAACTTTAAAAGTAAAGCAGATCTGCTATTATTCATGTTTAAAAACAAAAGGCACACAAAACACTAAGTACGATTAGGACCGCGAATCTACAACAGATAAATGTCTGGAAACCGTTACACAGGGTTGCCAAAAAACGGAAGTCACACCGAGCGGTGTGGTATACGGAAGACGCTACGCGTTGTGTACATAACCTGTATAGTAGCACGGGAGCGACACTAGCGCTGGTGATATACCGTCGAACTAAAATCTGATCTTATGAGTATGTTAGATACGATATGACTTCCAGCGAAATTTTTAATATAAGCCTTCTGATACCATCTAGTAGCCAAATTCGTAAAAATATAGGCAAAACGTTGTGACTTCCGAAATCGGAAGTCATAACGGTATATATGAAGTAACAACGTATTACGAGAATCTACTTTGGAAGTCACATGGATACATGTATCAATATATATATATATATATATATATATATATATATATATATATATATATATATATATATATATATATATATATATATATATAGAAAACTTGGTTTAATAATAGCTGACTCAATTTAAATTGTTTAAGGAGGAGAAAATAATTGGGTAACCAGCTGAATATGGACAAAGTGTACTCTTTTTTTTTTTTTTTTTTTTTTTACTTATTCCAATATATTTCGCCCATTTTCATGGGCATCATCAGGGAAAGCTACAATGTTGGTTATTAGGTAGGTACATAAGATGAATTAGCAGTATACTTACTAAGTGAGAATTGTTGTCACGATGTTTTAAAAGAAGCAAATATAAATAAAATGATAAAAAAATAAAATACAGAAATAACATATCACAAAAGTCCATAATTTAAAATATACATGATGATAGATAAAATTTATATATTGACACAATGAATTGAAAACAAGGTTTGACATTATTTATTTACTTTTATGTTAATTGTCAGTCAAATTTTTTTGGTCATTATCCTATTAAGTTAAACAGTTAAAATAGGTTATCAGCAATCAATATTATTAATTATTTAAGTGAGAGATATTAGCTAAACCTGTTAAATTTTGATTATTTTTATTTTTGTCTAAGAATAGTAAATAAGAGTATATTTCACTCAGGTGATTAATGTCTGATTTTTTGTTGATGCAATTATCACATTGTGCTATAAAAGCCATCTCCAAAAAGATTCTTTTAGTATAATTTTTTTCTATATCTAAAATTTTAAATGAATTATAGTCCATGGTATGGTTATTGTCATTTACATGTGTAGCAAGAGTGCATCTTTCTGGATATAGTCTACTGTCACTTTTGTGGGAAGTAATTCGATCTTTTATCGATCTTGAACTTTGTCCGATATATTCTCTGTCACAATCTGCACATGGGATACTGTAGATTACGTTTGTTGTCAATTCTTTTGGATGTTTATCCTTCAATTTTGAGAACACTTTTCTGATGGTTAGAACTGTTTTATTTGAAATTTTGATATCGGTCACATTCTTAAGTATTCTGGTTAAAGCTGGAGTAATTTCTTTGATGTAAGGTAATGTAGCAAATTTAGGGTGTCCTTGGGATGTAGTGTGATGATTTAAGTTATTGTCTTCTTGGATTATTACTGTATTAATAGATGTGGTGTTAAAGAGGATTTTCTTGATTAATGCTTGTGGATAAGAGTTTTCAATAAATAGGTTGTACAGGATGTCGAGGTTTTTTTTATGAAACAATTTGTCCGATATAAGAATCACTCTATTCTTCATTTGTTTTACCAAATTTACCTTCATGGAATATTTATGATACGACATATAGTTAAGGTATCTTCCTGAGCTCATTGGTTTCCTATACCAATCAATGACTATTTTATTATCAGGTAAACGAATGAGACGTGTATCCAAGAATGGAACAGAAAGATCATTATCTTCCATTTCAACTGTAAATTTTATATAAGGATCATAGCTGTTAAAAGTGAATAATAGCTCATCTACTCCATCTTTAGGTAACGCTAATATGATATCATCTACATACTTTTTTTTGAAAGGAACTTTAAAAGATAGAACTGGTAATAATATATTGAAATAATATATAGAAATATATTGGAATAAGTAAAAAGAGTACACTTTGTCCATATTCAGCTGGTTACCCAATTATTTTCTCCTCCTTAAACAATATATATATATATATATATATATATATATATATATATATATATATATATATATATATATATATATATATATATACATATATATATATATATATATATATATACAGGGTGTAACAAAAATACAGGTCATAAATTTAATCGCATATTCTGGGACGAAAAATAGTTCGATTGAACCTAACTTACCTTAGTATAAATGTGCACGGAAAAAAAGTTACAGCCCTTTGAAGTTACAAAATGAAAAATGGGTTTTTTCCAATATATCGAGAACTACTAGAGATTTTTTATTGAAAATGGACATGTGGTATTCTTATGGCAGTAGTATTTTAAGAAAAAATGATAATGAAATTTGGAGACCCCATAAAAATTTTATGGGGGTTTAATTCCTTTCAACCCCCCCAAACTTTTGTGTACGTTCCAATTTAATTATTATTGTAGCGCCAATAGTTAAACACAAGTTTTTAAAAACTTTTTTGTCTCTTAGTACTTTTTCTAAAAGTCAGTTTTTATCGAGATATTTGAATATTTGTCAAATCCACCACATATTTGTATATGGTAAAGTACGATTATGGAGACTTGGTAATAATATGAAAATTTATTTATGATTGACATTTTTAAGTATATTTTGCACCATATTAAAAAAGAAGCCACATCTCGATAAAATATGCTTTATAAAAAAAATACAAAGAGGCAAAAAAGTTTTAAAAACACTGTGTTTAACTAATGGTACCGCAGTAATAGTTTAATTGGAACGTACACAAACATTTGGGGGGTTTAAAGGAACAAAACCCTCATAAAATTTTTATGTAAACATATTAAAAAAGAAGCCGCAACTCGATAAAAACAGCCTTATCGAAAAAATACTAAGAGGCAAAAAAGTTTTAAAAATATTGAGTTTAACTAATGGCACCACAATAATAATTTATTTGGAACGGACACAAAAGTTTGGGGAGGTTTAAGGGAACAAAACCCCCATAAAATTTTTATGGGGTGCACAAATTTCACTATAATTTTTCGTTAATATGTTCTTTCCATAAGAATGCCACATGTTCATTTTCAACAAAAAATCTCTAATGGTTTTCGATATATTCAAAAAAATCGATTTTCATTTTGTAACTTCAAAGGGCTGTAACTTCTTTTGTGTGCATATTTGTACTAAGGTAAGTTAGGTTCATTCGAACTATTTGTGGTCCCAGAATATGTGGTTTAATTTATGACCTGTATTTTTGTTACACCCTGTATATATATACCAAACAGATGAAATAGAGAATGTGGAAAAATCCCCTTACGAACAATTCACACATCCACCATTTCGGGTTGGGAAATTTTTTTTGAATAGAATCAAAGATCCAAACACCAGTTCTTAGAAATGTGTTTCGCCTCATGTTTTTATATATATATATATATATGTATATATATATATATATATATATATATATATATATATATATATATATATATATATATATAAACCTAGAGAAGTAAAGTAAATTAGTAATAAGGTAGAAACTATGATTAAGTAACCTAAATAAGGGAGAAAAAGTATAGTAAATATATATAAGCCTGTAAAGGTAAAGTAAATTAGTAATAGGGTGGAAAACTACACGTTCCCGTGAAGTTTTCGCAAATGCCGGTACCTGTAACAACCAATTCAAAGATAAGTATATATATTGGTTGGAATGAATTCCAACCGTGAAAATATAGCTAAGACCACTTTCAGTCTTCTTACATTTGTAAACTTACGAATGCTGGGTTTGAGTTCAGGGCTCTAAGCCTGAACTCCGATGGCACGAGAAGGAAACGACAGAAAAACAACTTTTGCTGGTAGAGTATTGCTCGTACCAACAAGGTCTGATCTCTAGAAGTCTCTGCTCGGTAAGATGCCGTCTGAAAAACTCCGCATGTTTTTATCCAATTCTGAACAAAAAGTCTAACGGCATCTCTGGCCGAACAATGTCGAACAATGTCAGAATTGGATTTCTTAACGGGCCAATCAGACGGCTAGGAGCTTCGAGGGCGGAGGCTGTAAGAGCGAGGCTCGTGATTGGTTGAAATCTATGTTTAAATTCACTCGCTCTTATAGCATGCCCCCCCCTTTTGAGACCTGTTGGTACGAGGTTTTATTTATTTACAAAAAAGGTAGTTTTTACAAAAATTCGTGCAAGTTTGAAAAAAAAGGAATGCGAAATTTTTACAAGTTCGCAAAAAAAAAGAAATGCGAAATTTTTCAATTTTTTCGCAGAGAAAATAAAGACCTTTTTTCGCCTTTGACTTCGAAAAGTGTGGAGACCATCTCCTTTATTGATTTTCGTCAAGGCGAAAAAAGGTAGAACAACGTTTGTTAAAGTATTTTTTTATTTAAAATGGTACAGAAAAAAGAAAGTATAATTTTTGTGTTTTTCTTTATTCGGCGTCGTCTTCGCCATTTGGCTCTTCCCGTGGAGGTGGTGCTGGACGGATGTCATCGACGTGGATCAGCCGGTCGACGTCTTGGTCTCTGTGGACTTCGTAGGTGTGGTCGCCGGCTGCTCGGATGATTGTGTGCGGTCCTGTCAGGGTCTCGCCGAAGTTTCCTTTGACATGGTTCCTGACGAGGACTTGCTCTCCTGGGACGTATCTTGGGGGATGTTTGGCCTCCGGGTTGTTGGGGAACAGGTTCCGAGCGTAGACCATTTTCTTCTGAACGGCTTGCTGGATCCTCTGCTCCCTCGTCTCTTGTCGTCTGGCCTGGGCTTCTTGCTCCTCTGAGCGTCTCGGACGGTAACCAAGTAGTAGCTCTGCTGGGGTCTGTCCTGTTGCGGCGTTTGATCGGGTTCTCAGCGTGAATACGATGTCGCCGACGTAGGTGTCCCAGCGTGGGTCTTCGGGTGAGGTTACTCGAGCTCGAAGTCCTTTCTTCAACTCCTGGACTCTGCGCTCGACGGGATTTGCTTTCTGGTGGTAGATGGGAGCTTTTTCACCTTCTATGTTGTATTTTCTGAGGAATCTCTCCCACATGTCGGTCCGGAATTGGACGCCGTAGTCAGTGATGATGATTTTTGGTCTGCCCCATCTGTTGCAAATCTCGTCCTGCAGGAAGTTGATGCAATCTCGGCTCTTGGCTGACGTGGTGCATCGGTATTCCAACCAGTTGCTGAGAGTGTCTGTGGCCAGGAGAATGAAGCGGTTCTTCGTCCCTCTTGCTACGGGGTAAGGTCCGAGTACGTCAAAGGAAATCGTCTCCCAAGGGTTCGTCGGGGTTCTGGGGATGATTGGAGCTGCTGGCTGTCGTGGCATTGACTTGGTTGTGGCACACTTCATGCAGCTTTTTACGAACTTGACGACATCTTTGGACAGCGTGGGCCAGTAGTATAGTTCTCGGATGGCTCTGGCGGTTTCTTCCTGTCCCGGATGGTTAGCTTCCGTGCTGTTATGGTATACTTGCAGAACCTCTGCACGGAAACAACCAGGGACGATGAGACGTCGTGAGCCATTGTCGAGGTAGAACCCAGCGCCGTCTTCCACCGTGAATTCCTCGATGAGGCCTCGCTCCATGTCTGTACGTGGACCTCGGTTTTGGATTTGATGCCAACGGCGGGCGAATCTTTGCATACCAATGTGGGTTTGGTGTCCCCTCTGGATTCTGGTTTGCAAGGGCATCTCGTTGAGGTCGTCAAGTATCGGGTGGTTGGCGCCGTCTTCGTCGTCGTCCAGGAGGCATAGCAGCGGGAAGGTGTCATCCTCTTGACTGGGCTGCTGTGGCCATGATAGCCTGTCGACTTCGGCGTCGGGGTCGTGTGCATTTTCGTCTTCCGTCTCGGGGTTGCGGGAGAGGTGGTCCGGAAGCTCGTTGTCTCGGCCAGGTATGTGGACGACATCGAAGTTGAACTCCTGTAGCAACAGGGCCCAACGGGACAGCTTCGCCTTGTCGGATTTGTAGCGGTCCAACCATAGTAGGGCTCGGCTGTCGGTGAACAGGGTAAACTTCTGGTCCTGTAAGAAGTGTTTGAACCTCTTGAGTGCCCAAACAACTGCTAGACATTCCTTCTCGTTGATGTGGTATCTACGTTCGGCTGATTTGAGTTTGGTCGAGCTGTAGGCCACTATTTGTCTGTCGTCAGAAGGTCCTTGGAACAGAACCGCTCCCATGCCGACTTCTGATGCATCGGTTTGCAGGCAAAAGGGTTGGCTGGCGTCTGGTCGTTTCAGTTTGAGGTCTCCGGAGATGGCGTTTTTGATCTCGTTGAAAGCTTTCTCGGCGTTGTCGTTCCATTTGAACCTCTGGTTGCCCGCAGTCAGGTCAGTTAGTGGTGTGACCATGTGGGCGAAGCCTGGAATGAAATCTCTGAGCCAGCTCGCTGTGCCTATGAAACCTCTTAGCTGTTTGAGGGTTCTGGGAGTGGTGAACCCTTGGATTTTCTGACGGTGCTTGTCTAGCGGTTGTGTGTTGTTGGATGTGATGCGATGGCCCAGGTATTCCAATTCGCTGGCTGCGAATTTGCACTTCTTTAGGGATACCCAGAGTCCATGCGTTCGAAGTCTCTCGAGGACCAGAAGTAGATGTAGTCGATGTTCTTCCCAGTTGTCGGAGAAGATGATGATGTCGTCCATGTAAACTTTTACAAAGACGTCTACATACCCGGCGAAGACAGTAGTCACCAGTTTTTGGAAGGCTGCGGGACCATTTTTCAATCCAAAAGGCATCACGGTGAATTCGTATGCCGATCCATCTGGGAGGCTGAATGCTGTCTTCTCCTTGGACGCCTCGTGCAGCGGAATCTGCCAGAAGCCGCTCTTCAGGTCGAGGGTGGAGAAGATCTGTGCTGTGCCTAACTCCTTGATGGAATCGTGTATCGGTGGCATATTCGATACTTCATCTACGGTGATACCGTTGATTTTTCGGTAGTCCACGCAGAATCGGGGGCTTCCATCCTTCTTAGTGACGATGACGATGGGGCTGTTGTATGGGCTTTTGCTAGGACGTACTACCCCAGCGGACAACATTTCCTGGACCTCTTGGTACATTATCCGCTTCTTCTCTTGGGAATATTTGTACGGCCTAACATTGATGGGCCGATCGCCTGTGAGGTCGATCCGCATGGTCGTCGCCTTCGTTGTTGGTTGTCGAACCTTGTCATCGAAGACGTCGTTGTAGGAGCGGATCATCCCCTTGATGGTTTCAAAGGCAAAGTCCGGGGCTTGGTCTGCTTGCAGCTTGGCGTGGCTGTCTGCATTCACTGGTCTTGGAGGAGCTTCCCAGAATAGTGTTCGGCGGCTCTGGGTCCCAACGTGTAGACACTTCCGTGGGATGTCTACGAGGATTTCTTCTTACTTGAGCCATGGCATGCCGAGCACCAGGTCGTGGCTGAGCTTCTCCACTACGATGCAGTCTGTCGTGCTACAGGAACCGTCGGTGAACGTGATTTTCACCTCTGCTACCCCTGGACTTCGTGATGAATGTCCGTCACAGGCGAGTCGGATCGTGGTGGGCTTACCTCGAACCATATCCTCTCCGATCAGAGCTGCACTGACGAAGTTCTCTGACGCGCCAGTGTCTATCAGGGCTCTGATCCTCCTGGAGTTGACCTCGGCGGAGATCTTCAGAAGATGGGTTGAGGCATTTTTCTTTTCTAACGGGTTCAGCTGGGGCTTCGCACTGGATGAGGTCCTCAGTGGTCGGCCCCGTCGGCGTTTCCCTGATTTTCTTGTCGGTTGTTGGATTGTCCCTTTGGTTTAGGACGGTTAGATTGGCGGGTCTGACCTCGGTTTCGCCAGTCTTCGATCGTCTCGGACTTTCGTGGAGTTTTCTGGGCTGAAGAGTCGTCTGTTTGTTTTGGTTGGCTAGAAGCGTACCTCAGGTCATGTTCGAGCTCCTCGGCGGCCCGTCGGAGGTCTTCCTCGGTCTTTGGGGTGTTGAGACGCATGTGCCTTCTCAGGTCGGATCTCAGCTGGTCGACTATGATTTTGCACCTTCTCTCTTCTGGGATTTCGGGTGCCACACGGCTGAAAAGGGCCATCTTGGAGGTGATAAACTCTGCGGTGGATTCCCTCTTCTGCCATTGTCCGTATAGCTTGGACAGGAGCCTTGTGATGACCGTCGAGTGGCTGTAGTGTTCTGACAGCCGGATGAAGAAGGTTGAATAAGGCAATCTGGGGTTGGCGTGAGTTTCGGCCCATATGGCCGCGTCTCCGGATAGACCTTCCTCCAGGATGAATGCCGTCCAGTACTGTTCCTCGAGGCCCATATTTATCAGGTAGGTGACTGTGTTTTCCCTGAATTCGTCAGGGCATTCGTGCTCCTCGCCAGAGAAGCGTTGCAGGGTTGGTCTCCACTTGGGTGGTGCAGACTGTGGTGGAGCTACGGCTACTTCCTTCTTGGGAATGGACATTTGTGATACCGTCTTGGTTAGGGCTGTGACAGTCTCTAGCAGTGTGCCTATCATCGAAGCCATCGCCGATAGGTCGGGGTGTGTGATTGGTGCCGGCTGCTCTGTGATAGCGGGTTGTGGTTTGGCCTGCTGGTCAGGCTGATTTTCGGTTGGACCCTGGGGTTGTGGATCCGTTGTAGTCCCCGTAGGTTGGGCGCCATGTCCTTCTGAGACGTCCTGACACTTTAGAGACAAAAATTTGGAAATTCTCTATATATATAGATTTATGAATACCACAAGGAGTTTCGATTCATAACCCAAAGCCTGCCTTCCCTACAGCAGAAACGTTGCCTCTGGTTACTCAGGAGGTGGCTGAGAATAAGGAAAGTTAATTTATATTCCTTAAAACTTAGTACACTTCCTATGCCGTGAGACAACGTAACTGAATGAGGAAAAATCAGGAATTCGGCAAGAGGATGGAAAATGATTAGTAAAATCTGAGTATGTATATAGATTTGAATATACAGGGTGTAACAAAAATACAGGTCATAAATTAAATCACATATTCTGGGACCAAAAATAGTTCGATTGAACCTAACTTACCTTAGTACACATATGCATACAAAAAAAGTTATAGCCCTTTGAAGTTACAAAATGAAAATCGATTTTTTCCGATATATCGAAAACTATCACAGATTTTTTAATGAAAATGAACAGGTGGTATTCTTATGGCAGGAACATCTTAAAAAGAAATTATAGTGAAATTTGTGAACCCCATAAAGATTTTATGGGGGTTTTGTTCCCTTGAACCCCCCCAAACTTTTGCGTACGTTCCAATTAAATTATTATTGTGCCACCATTAGCTAAACACAGTATTTTTAAAACTTTTTTTCCTCTTATTACTTTTTCGAAAAGCTAGTTTTTATCGAGATATTTTGAATATTTGTCAAATCGACCACATATTTGTATACTGACAAGAGACCTAGTAGTAATATGAAAATTTATTTATAAATTACAGTTTGAGATATATTTTGAACTATATTAGAAAAGAAGCCATATCTCGATAAGAGGTGTCTTATCAAAAAAAGACTAGGAGGCAAAAAAGTTTTAAAAATATTGTGTTTAACTAATGGTACCGCAATAATAGTTTAATTGGAACGTACACAAACATTTGGGGGACTTAAGGGCACAAAACCCCCATAAAATTTTTATGTAAATATATTAAAAAAGAAGCCGCAACTTGATTAAGACTGGTTTATCAAAAAAATAGTAAGAGGCAAAAAAGTTTTAAAAACATTGTGTTTAACTAATGGTACCACAACAATAATTTAATTGGAGCGTACATAAAAGTTTGGGGGGTTTAAGGGAACAAAACCCCCATAAATTTTTTATGGGGTGCACAAATTTTACTATAATTTCCTTTTAAGATCTTCCTGCCATAATAATGCCACATGGCCATTTTCGATAAAAAATCTGTAATAGTTTTCGATATATTGGAAAAAATCAATTTTCATTTTGTAACTTCAAAGGGCTATAACTTTTTTTGTAGGCATATTTGTACTAAGGTAAGTTAGGTTCAATCGAACTATTTTTGGTCCCAGAATATGTGGTTTAATTTATGACCTGTATTTTTGTTACACCCTGTATATATGTACTAAACGACAGTAAATAACCTAAGAATAGGGAAATAAATTAGCGTCAATATGTAGAGTCGATATTACAGAATACAGAGACTCTAGAAATTAAAGCGAGTAAAAAATTAGATATATGTATGGTAGAGTAGTATGAGGTAACGTGGTAGTTACCAAAATCAAGCAAACAGTATATAAACGATATATATAGATTTATCAACAAGCCTGTAAAGCAAAGATAGGTTAGAAATAAGTAAGAGCAGAGCTAGAGTAAAAGTAAAGTAAAATAGTAATTAGTAATAACCTAGAAGGTAGGAAAATATAGATATACGTAAATTAGATAGTAAGCTAAGTAACCTAAATAAGTAAAACTATAGTAATATATATATATATATATATATATATATATATATATATATATATATATATATATATATATGCCTAGGGAAAATAAAATTAGTAATAAGGTAGAAACTACAATTAAGTAACCTAAATAAGTAAAAAAAAGTATAGTAAAATATATATATGCTAGAAAAGTAAAGTAAATTAGTAATATGGTAGAAAAACTACACGTCCCCGTGGAGTTTTGCAACTGCCGGTACCTGTAACTGACCAAGTCAAAGATAAAGCATAAAAAATTGGTTGGAATAAATTCCAACCGCGAAAATATGGCAAAGACCACTCTCGGTTTCTTACATTTATTAACTTACGAGTATTTGGTTGAGTTCAGGGCTCTAAGCCTGAACTCCGATGGCACGAGAAGGAAACGACAGAAAAACAACTTATGCTGGTAGAGTATTGCTCGTACCAACAAGGTCTGATCTCTAGAAGTTCTGCTCGGTAAGATGCCGTCTGAAAAGTTGCATGTCTTTTTATCCAATTATGAACAAAGGGGCCTAACGGCATCTCTGGCCGAACAATCTCAAGCAATGTCAGAATTGGATTTCTTAGCGGACCAATCAGACGGCTAGGAGCTTCTAGGGCGGAGGCTGTAAGAGCGAGGCTCGTGATTGGCTGAAATCTGTGTTTAAATTGACTCGCTCTTATAACAACTTAGAAGAAAATTTTTTCAGTCAGCTCTGCACGGGTGTAGAGTGATAAAGTTAGAATGTGCTACCAGGTACGTGTTTCCACTGTTTCCAGTACAAGACCTCACAGTCTAACTGACGGATCTCTGCTTGTGAACTCCTTAAATATCCCTCTGCCAGTGTTGTTTCGGAGAAGTGGAACTGAGTGGGGCCATTTTCGCGGTTTGTGAGAATCTCACGGTATCGGCGTATCCTTACACACTTAATGGATTTTGCCTGAACAAATATTCATAGTAAAGATTTGGATTTTGCTAGTACATAAACTAAACAAATTGCAATATCAATATGTAATTAAGTAAAAAATGACAAAAACTGACTTAGTGTATTTTGCTTGTAACCCGACGATATACTCGTATAGAGTGAGAAATAAAAAAAATATTAAGCAGAAATATAACTCAGAAAGATAACACAGAAATGTATAAATTTTAAAAAAAAATTCAAACTTATAATGGGGCACTGTCAATCAATCAATAATTTTTATTATGTAATTCTGTAATATAATACAGCTTATACATGGCGTCCCTTGGTAGACCGTAAGCTATAGGAGAAATTCGACGGTAAACCGCATACTATAGTAGCACCGACATATCTATAATAAAGAAAAATAGTAAATTTAAACAATATCAACATTTATTTATCTTTATCATATCATATTGTCATCGCAGCTCACGCTTGCGATGTGCATCGCCCCGCCTTCTCTCCTCTGACGCGAGTCAGAGGCTCCACCCGTCGAGACATTGGAATTCCCAGCTTGCCGCACGCGTCACAGCGACGCTTCTATAAAAGCTGGCGGTTCCAATCCTCGGCACTTCAGTCCGCAGTCGTCCTCCGGCCTGCACGGGCTTGCCCGTCAGCCTGGGGCGCTGCACCTACCTTCCCTGACTCTGTGGTCTGGGGTCGCTTTCTACCGCAAAGCAGTTGTTTTATTTCTACGTTTAGAATAGTTCCTGCGTTCTCTTTCAGGGTTCATTTGATAATGTAAGAAAATGCTTTGGCTTGGTTCTTTTCAGAACCAGCCAAAGTCTCTAGAAGCAGCGTTTTTTTATTTTTAGGTACAATTATTAATGTAAGAAACGACACTGAGTTCTTGTTAGAACTCAGTGTCCCCTTTGCACAGGCCTTTATCAAGGCCTGGTGCTTTTCCCATTGCCTTAGCCCTGGAGGGCTGAGGCGTAGCAGATGACCTGCGAGTCCGTCCATATTTTGAAAATGGACGAGGATACGGATAGGCCGGGGGTGAATTGAGTAGCTCCTTGTATGGAATAAGTTAGAGACCCAGACTTTTGCCTAACTTATTCCCCCTATCCGTAACAATATCATATCTTCAACCACTGTCGTCACTATTATCACTGTCTTTGTTGTTGGTATATTATAATGGGGTATACTTCCAGTCTATCAAGTATTCTTTCTCTTTCGTACCATTTTATTATTTCCTTTTCACAATGTGGTATAGAATTCTTCCATACTTGAGGAGTAATTATTCTGAGTGCTTCGGACCACATATTTAAACAATATTGACCTGTACTGCCATCTCTACAAATATGACTATTACAATATTCTCTGGAAATGCGAAAAATTAGCTCAATAGGATTAAACATGCAGTGACAGGGAGGAAGACCTTAGCAGTCCATATTGCTCAGCTAAATGGTCTATCATATACATACGAGGTGGCTTATCTCTACAACACAAGTATTCTCATTTATCTACACATACAATAATCATAAACATTTCAATATTTATCTCAGTACTGTTTATTTTGCTGCATACTGTAATAACATGCAAGTCATTTATTTTGTATTAGCATGCACTTACTGTTTTTCTTAGTTAACCATTCTTGTATTTCAGCTTTAGTTGAGCTTGAATATGGCGTTTTATGTAGCAGCATGCTATGGGAGCATTGTCCTTAATATTTATCAAAGGCTGTGCAAGGTTCTTTAATAACTGCCCTTCAAACCAGTGTAGAATCATCTTTCTTCATTGCTCCATGGTTATCAGATAGTTTGGTTTTTGAAGAATATATTGCTTGTGCACTGTCAATAAATAACGAGCGATCCACAATTACTTTCATCAAAGCTACCCCAGTAAAAAATTATGTATGTCTTGTTTTAATCTGAATGTATATCATTGGCTTATCAATTAATTTTGATTTTGAACATTGTAAAGTATAAAAAATCAGCCAAAACCTTTATCACAGAACTTAAATCACAAATAAAAAAGAATGCGTGTGTACTTTGTACGCACAAAGGAAGATATTCTTCTATTATAGGTAATTTAAACGAAGTAAATATACTTAAAAGGTTATTTGTCATATTTGTACTTATTTTATTTAAAAATCAAACTAACTTTCTTATCTACCACTTTCAAAAAAGAAGAATATTTTCAAAAATTATATAATAATATACTTACAATCATAAAATCTATAAAAAAAAATAAAAAAATAATAAATTGCTTGGGGCTCGAACTCACTTCACCTCTACCGCGCTGTACGAAAGCTGACGGCATTTCAAACTAGACCACATCCGCGTGTACGTCATGTGGGAATATACACAAACTAAACGTTTACACCATAAATTTATATGAATTTAATAAAATTATTAGTTTGATTTTTGTCGAAATAAAATACAACAAAATATAGTGGAAGAAAACAATATATGAGATGAAGATTTGTAGAAAGTTTGTTCGTAATCGGATTATGTAAATTAAAGCATTGCCTACTAATAGGTAACTACATTATTTTGTTTACATTTTCCTAATAGATAGGTATTGAAACTATTAGGTATTTCCAACTCAAACATTTAGAATTACGTACCTGCGGCTTTTCAAAACTATTAAAGTCACTATAATTTTAAATTTGATTTTATTTCTGTCCACACATCAATAAAAACTAATATTATACAATATTTTTGTTTACCGATAACCATATTCAACAATTATTGACAGATCATTTCAAAATTTCAACACCCAATCAGAGCCCGTATAACCACTAATACCATACTGTCGGTTTGCGCATGCGCGTGGTAAATCAAATTTTACCCTTGATCGATTCGTCGCTAAAGAAGAATATCTTCAAAAATTAACAAAATTATAAGTAACAATAATAAATAAAATCAAACAAGATCCTGCATATGTCGACCACCATCTTTAAATAATGTAACTCTTCTTCTCATCGAGTTTATAACATTGTTTAGGACCCACGGATTATTATTTAATTATTCTTCAATATGATTATGTATTATTTATCTAAGAACTTTCAAATCCGCTACAGGAGTTTTAAAAATATTTTTTTTAATGTGGCCACAGAAAGAAATCGCGGGGAGTCAAATCACAGGATCGAGAGGGAATATAATAGGCGTATTTAAACTTATGCCCTATTGTTGAAAAAGTCCATAATAAAATTCAAATTTTGCAGCGTTGTATGAATTCGAGCCCTGCTGAGTCTTGCTGAAAATATCCTTCTGTTAATTCATCATCCATCAGTTGATTTATAAATGGAGTTAAAATTACTTGACGGTATCTTTCAGCGTTTAGAATTCCTTCGAAAAATATGGGTCCTACACTACGTCGATTGATTATAGCAGCCCATACTCCAAGTTTATGTGGCTTTAAAGGTGTTTCAATAAAATAATGCGGGTTATCTGAACTCCACATTTTCATATTCTGCGAATTTGTGTACCGTGTACCCAGAAAGATGAATCCAAAATTAGTCAGTAAAAAGGTTTTGCTTAATACATCACCAGTATTATTGAGATTGTTCAGAAACCAATTACAAAGTGGGGGTACTTTGGTTACTTTGGGGGTAGTCGTATAGGGTGATTTCATGGAAGCATTGTAAACGGATGAAAAATGTAAATCTTGCTTAAGAATACGCTGACAAGTTCCATATGAAAGATCTATCTGTTGATGTAAATGCCGAATTGACGTATGTGGTTGATCTACAATAATCTCGATATCTGCCTTTTATTTCACTAAATATACCATTGGTTTTCTAAATCCAAGCATTCACTATCTGAATCTTCGCGAACGCATTTAGCTGTTTGTCTCCACGCAAAACATATTTTGTTTTTCTGTATTTCCGATATTTTATTGTAATTTGGGTTTGAGATGTCCGGCAAGATCGTTTTGGTAAACCTGTTTTTCAGGCTTTGCTACGTCCTGACTTTGTAGAATAATAATATGCAAGTCCTTCCATAGGATGTTACCCTTCATATGATAGGATGATTTTGATCTCACGATCCAAATATTATTTATACGTAGTTCTTGTTGTTCCTAAGTCCAAAAACCATGAGTTTTGTTATCATTACATCATGCAACCATGTTAAAAGAGATGCATCATAAAACCACCAATTGAAAGAGCAAGCCACTTTTTAAGTATAATTTTTAACTTCTATAAAAGGACAAATTGTTACCACATTAATATTATGTGATTTGCAAGTTTGCCAATTGTAGAATGTAGAAATTTTTACTATACTGATATTGTTTAAAAACATTAATATGATTGATATAAAATGGTAATAAATTTTATTTTTTGATATAAGAATCAAAGGTAAATATGATTAGGCGAATGAAACCTTAGGTTTCGCAGTCAATATCCCAACCACACACACACACAAATTGCTACCAACTGACTGATTAAAGCTGCAAATGATCTTATTTTACCTGTACTTTTACTTTTGATGGTCTGAATACTATTAGATATTTTTTCCTTTTTTGTCATCAGGGGCAAAATATATCATTTTTTTTCGAATCACACGCAAAACCAAGAATAGTTATATTTTGTGTGGGTGAAAGAATAATTTTCTCTTTTTTATTATTTATACTAAATCGCAAGCGGGAAAACAGAACATGTTTAAACAATATTTTCTTTACATTATAAATATGATTTTGAAATTAGTAAAGTGTCATCTAAAAATTGACAAACGTAAGGCCTCCTGTTGTGCGATTATTTATGGCTGTAGGTTATTGTAAATATAAAAGACGAGATATTCAAACCAAACGGTCAACAATTGAAATTATATAGAAAATGTTTGTACTCAAATTTTAAATATTTTTTAGAATTTTCATAAACAGGAATAGCAAAATAGGCACCTTTTATATCTACTTTTGCCATAAAACGACCCTTGAAAAGGAGCTTGAGGACTGACATATAGGCTTCCAGCTTAAAATGTTTTAAATTCAAAACAAATCTATGATTTCCTTCCTTTTTGGGCACAAAAACTATGCAGAAAGAATTATCCTTTTGAATGCGAAGAATGAGAAATAGCTCCCTTTTCAAGTAATTGTTTTATAAGTCATACACTCATTTGGGTCTATGAAAACTTTTGGTGGTCTCTCTTCAGATGGTTTTGTTTTAAATAAAATATTTAAACCTTAGACCCAACTTTAAACTTTCTTTCCAGTTTTCAAAATAGTTAGCCACACTTCGTACTAATTTTTTATTTACCTTTAGTATGACCTAGTTGTTCTGATTTGGTTTTTGCACTAAATTGTTTTTGTTTTTTGTAAAATTGTAAAAATTTTCAGTGACAGTACAGGATATTTCTATTCTATTCTGGTCAATCTTTTTCCGAGGTGAAACATAATTCCATTAATAACTTCCATAATGATGTAATGGAACCAATAAACATTTTTTTATCGGCCAAGTTGTCTCTTAATAATTTTAAAGTTACATGTTTCTCTACAAAGGAAATACTATAATTAATAAAAATTCTAGAACAATCATTCTTTCTAGAGTTGTTAATTTGTCAAAGTTCTTGCTTGTTTTATACATGTGTAAATAACATCACGAATTCCACTCAAATTCATGACTTATGTGATAGCTTTAGTCTTTTTGTAAGGCCGTTTTTGAGGTGGTAATTTTAACATATTTTTGACGGCTTGAGAAATATTATTAACAGTAGCCAAACCTAGTTTAAGGCTCCTGAAACACGTTAAAATACAAAAGAAAACATTGTAATACAAACTTATATATTATGTATTCTAAATTCTTTAACTTCTGGGTCTAGGTCTAGGGGATCTGGGAGTCTCGGGATTTTGAGTTGAGTCTGTTTCTGTTGCCTCCAAAGACCTTTTGGTCCTTTTGGCCCCTCTACTAGGACCTGGTTTATTTTCCTCATCGGAACTATCAAACTGATTTGGATTAGACATTATATTGCTGTTTTGTTTATAATAAATGCTAATTATGCTATTACTTTCTGGTTGGTACAATAAATTATTTCAAACGACGCTTACAGGGCTTTTCACCGATTCTTATTTGTTTTGAGCTTCAAGATGATTTCAAATAACAAATGAAAACACACAACCACAGAGTTCTGTTAAATGACGTCTAGAGGTCTTCTTCTTATTGGCTTTTATTACCCTGAATAAGCAGCCAGTGTATCTGTTGTTTTCTTTCTTTAGGGCTACTCTACTGTCGTGAATCTGCGACTTTTGAGAGTGTATCTCATACTTGCATCTCGCCTCAATTCACGTCTAGAGGGGTACTCCTCTGAACTTACTCCTGAATACCTGAAAATTTTAGCTGGCGGTGGCATAAGGCTGTGGCAAGCTTCTTAACAACTGACAGACTTGCCAGGATTTGGCGGACAATTTAAAAAGTATTAGCCCTATTATTAAGTCGTTCGGTATGAGCTCTAACTAAAGGAAACTAATTTTATTTATGTTTTCTTATAAAAGTAGTGTTTACAATTTTATATTGGATAGGTTATTATTTATTATCGTGGTTATAATTTTATAGGCAGAGTTAGGCTTAGAGAATCGAATAAGGATTTTGTATTTTGATAATTTTAGACGGGTTCCTCTTTAGTCTTTATGTACTAAGTTCTTTAAAGTTCCTTTTTGAACAAGAGTAGAGAATTTAAAATTTATCAGCCAAATGTTCATAAGCTAATTTTCCTTGATAAGTTACTTATCAAAGAATCAAAAATTCTGATGTAAACTTGAGTTTTGAACCTTGTTCTTCCATCAAGATGAGCTTCATTTTCATTACCAATGGTTTCATCCGCAAAAGTTTTTCTGGTTCTTATCCTTTTGTAGCTGGGCGATTCAACTTGTAAAAACGTCATAACTTTTTGTTCATACTTGTCAAACTCATCTCTCGTGTCGTTTAAATAGGTCTCTAAGGTTTGAAGCTGTGTTTTACCTACTGCTAGGTTGAGGGTTTCACTTTGGAGGCTTTGCTGACTGTAAAGAAATGAGAGTTTATTCGTTACACTTTTTTATTAAACGTATTCAACACAATTAACAACTGAAAATGGATACCGGTTACACAGACAACCTTTCTGCTTCGAAGTTGGGACTGAATGATATTGCGTCTCGCATTACACATTCGCGCGCTCTAGGCGGCGGTTAGACCCAAAACAGGTTTGAATGAACTGGTATGCTTACATTTGAGTACAGCGATAAAAACGACTATTTGTACAAATAAAAAATAAATGTAAAACGGAACAGGCCGCCCGCCTTGAAAGGCTAAAGTCTTTCAAAATAATGCAAATTAATTATTTGTAAAATAAGTAAAATCGTTCAAGAGTATCTGTAAACATACACCTTACAATAAACAGTAGCACTATTCACTGCATGGTAGAGGGCAGATAACAGATACTGCTCTCTTGATGATCCCTCTCATAGTCTTTATGGACACCACCCTGGAAACTCCGTCTGGACCTGGATGCAGCTCGACCACACGTCACAACTGCCAAACCAGGGGAGGCAAGTTCTTTTCCTTGATAAGAACGAGTGTGCCAATATTAATGTCTTTGGCAACTTGCCTCCATTTTCCGCTGCTGCAGCTCCCCTATAAACTCTTTCGACCATCTTGACCAAATGTGCTGCACCATTTTTTGAAGGCGCTGAAAGTGGCTCAATCTATTTTCCTCTATGGACATCAGATGAGGTTCAGGAATGGCTGTCAAAGGCCTTCCAATTATAAAATGAGCCGGAGTCAAAGGACAAAGGTCATTGGGGTCTTATGAAAGAATAGATATAGGACGACTAGAAAGGATCGATTCTACTTGAGTGAGTATAGTATAGAATTCCTCATATGTGAGGTGAGCATTGCCGCCGACGCGTTTTAAATGCGATTTCATTGACTTAACGCCAGCCTCCCAAAGGCCACCGAAATGCGGCGATTGCGGTGGTATGAAATGCCATTCAATATTTTCTAATGTCGTGCTGTCTTGAATCTCATGTTCATTAGCCTTAATAAAACCATAAAACTCTTTCAATTCGCGATTAGCACATTGAAAATTCGTTCCATTATCAGAGTACATCTTAAGAGGCTTTCCTCTTCTGCTTAGAAAGCGCTTAAAAGCTGATATAAATGAATGAGTCGTTAAATCGGATACGGGTTCTAAATGAACAGCACGCGTTGTGAAACACACGAATAATGCTACATATACCTTTAAAAGTTTGCATCCACGTCCCTTTCTATCTTTGATTAAAAAATAGCCCGCATAGTCGAAGCCTGTAATATAAAAAGGATGGGTCAACTCGATCCTTCGGTAAATCGCCCATAATAATCGGAGATAAAGTTTTAGGTGGATTTGCACGACAGCACCTAATACATATTAGGCCAATAGAATAGGCCAGAGTTCGAGTTTGGCAAGCGAGGCGAGAGGTCGTGTGGCAGGTGTATTGGCGATAAGGTAATTTCGAATTCGAAACCTATCACAATAAAAACACCGGTTTTTTAAAAGACCTATCGTTATCGATAATCGTTAAACTTAAAAAGCGTTCTTGTGCGAAATAAAAATAAACTTCTAAGTGTATAATAATAATATTTATATTAGTGCTGAGGTTAACATTTAATTTAAAATGGCCAGTGGCGGAACAGGAACAATCCGAAAGGAAACCTATAGAAAGAATGAAGAACTATCGGATAGTGGCGACGAAGAATCTAAGAAGAAAAAATATAAAGAAGATAAATTATATTTTGAAAAGAGTAACCTGACGAGACGAACACCGAATAAAAGCAACGACACAAATGAAGAGATGATAAAAATGATGCGGGAAGTTATGTGGAAAAATGATGAAATGATGGCAGAAATAAGAACCATACGGAAAGACCAAAAAGAAACGATGGAATATATTAAGGAGCTGAAAGAAAAAAACGAAAAATTGGAAGAAGGTTTAAAAATGGCAAACAATAGAATAGAACAATTGGAAAAAGATAGACGGAGAAATAATATAGTATTAAAAGGCCTAACACTAGATGCTACCGACGGAAAGCCTGTAAAGGAGTCAGTAGAACACTTCATAGGAAGAAATCTGAAATTAGAGGTCAGACTGAGAGGAGCGGTGAAGATCGGCGACCAAATCTTTGTAGCAGAAATGGAAAACCTAACGGATAAGATGAGTGTACTAAAAAACAAAGGAAAACTGAAAAATCTACAGGGACAAAAGGTGTATATAGAATCAGATTTAACAAGAAAGGAAAGGGAAATACAAGCAAAAATTAGGAAAATGGCAAAAGAAGAAAAAGACAAAGGTAATACTACGAAGATAGGATATATGAAACTGGAGATTAATGGAAAGGAGTGGAAATGGGACCATAATAAAGAGAAACTTATACTAACTCACAGAAATATCGGGGAAGGGACTTCAAAAAACTAAAAGAAAATAATGAGACCGGACCCACAACAATGACAACCAAGGCAATGAATGGGAAAAGCGATAGGGAAAAAGATGATGCAAAGGTAAACAAGGATGAAAATAGGAAAAAGGGGAAAGCTAGATTGCAGAAAAAAGGAGAGATAAAAATGGGAACATGGAATGTGAGAAGCATCAATGGAAAAGAGAACTGGTAGAAGATATGATAAGACAAAAAATAGAAATACTAGGAATAACAGAAACGAAGATGAAAGGAAAAGGTCTTAAGAAAATACACAAAGGATATTGGTTACTTTGGGTAGGAGCGGATACAAAAGAGAGAGCAAAAGAAGGAGTCGGGATAATAATTGCACCGAATAGACTACAACACGTTATAGAAGAAACATATGTTAACCAGAGAATATTATCGGTGAAAATTAAACTGATGGACGAAGAAATATGGACAATAATAACAGCCTACGGAGTAAATGAAGATGCAAGAAAGGAAGAGAAAGATAAATTTTTCGAGGAGCTCCAAATGCAAATTGATAATGGGGAAGAAAACATAATTGTAATGGGAGATCTAAACGGTAGAGTCGGAAACAACAACAGCGGAATAGAGGAGTGCATGGGAAAAGAAGGAGAAGAAATGCTAAACAGAAATGGTGAAAGAATAATAGAAATATGTATGGAGAATAAACTAGTTATAACAAATACAAAATTTAAACATAAAGAAGTACACAAATACACGAGAGTACAAGACAGCAGAAACGAAAAATCAATCATAGATTACTTTTTGGTAAGCAGCAACAAATGGAAAAGAGTACAGGATACGAAAGTGAAAAGAGGCTCGGAGATTGGCAGTGACCACCATCTAGTAATAATGAGAATGAGAACAACAGAGGAAAAAGAAGAAAAGAGAAGAAAGGTAGTAAATGAAAAAATAAAAAGTTACAAATTAAAAGAGGAAATATATAAGAAGAAATTCCAAGAAAAATTAGATAATACTTTGAAAGGTAGGGCAAAAAATACAAATATAGAAAAAAAATGGGAATATCTAAAAACCAGCATAATCAAAGCAGCTGAGGAAACTTGCGGGAAAGCAAAAATAGCAAACACTAACATGAGGAGAACAGAATGGTGGACGGAAGAAATACGAGAGAAAATAAAGAACAAAAAAGACAAATGGAAAAGATACCTAAGCACAAAACACCCGGAAGATTACGAAGCATATAAAGAAAAAAGGAAAGAGGTTAAAATAGCGGTGAAAGCAGGAAAGGAAAGGTCATGGGAGATATTTGGACAAAAAATGACAAAAAATTATAGGGAAAACCAAAAACTCTTCTACGGCGCATTAAAACAACTCAGACAAAAGAAAGAGCACACGATGCCGAATATAAAAGACAAGAATGGAAACGTACTAACAGAAGAAAAACAAATAATGGAAAGATGGAGAGAACATTTCAAAGAGCTAACTCATGTAGACAAGGACAACATAGGGGAGATACAAGAAAGGAATGAAGAACAACAAGTGGAATCCATAACAAGAGAGGAATTAGAGAAAGCAATAGAAAGAGTAAAACTGGGCAAAGCACCAGGCAAGGATCATATCACCCCGGAAATGATAAAATTCATGGGGACAGAGGGAATGGATAGCATGAAAGAACTAATGAATGATATCATAAATAGAGCAGAATTACCAAAGGACTGGAAGAAAGACATTATATTACCAATACACAAAAAGGGAGACAAGAGAAACTGTAATAATTACCGAGGTATCACCATATCAAGTATCCCTGGGAAGGTATTAGCAAGAATACTAGAGACAAGAATAAAAACACAAATAGAAACAACTATGGAAGACACACAGTGTGGATTCAGGAAGGACAGAAGCACGCAAGACCTAATATTCACATTAAGACAAGTAAGTGAGAAGGTAATCAAGAAAAATAGAGAGATACATATGTGCTTCATTGACCTGGAAAAGGCGTTTGACAGAATCCGAAGAAAGGACGTTTGGAAGACACTAACAGAAAGGGGAGTCGACAGACACATAATAGAAGTAATAAAGGATATGTACAAAAATAATACAAATACAGTAAGAACCAATAACGAGGAATCCAGAGAATTTTCTACAAGTCAAGGCGTCAAACAGGGATGCGTGCTGAGTCCACTGCTATTCTCAGTGGTACTGGATGAAGCGATAAAGAAAGCCAAGAGAAGAATGAGAAAACTAACATTAGGATACTGGCAAATGAAACAGACTCAACTATCGGAGCTACTATTTGCAGACGACATGGTATTGATAGCAGAAAACAGAGAAGACTTACAGAACAATCTTGAAATCCTAGAAGAAGAACTATCAAACATAAATATGAAAATTAATACAGAGAAAACAAAAACAATGATAATTTCAAATACGAGGAAGACACACGCAATAGAATTAGACGGGAAACAACTAGAGCAAGTGGAATATTTTAAATACCTAGGAGTAATAATCGAATCAAATGGTAAACAAGACATGGAAATAAACGAGAGAATGGGACGAACAGGAAGCTTATTTAACACTATGAAAACAACATTTTTTGGGAAAAAAGGGATACCGGAAAAAGTAAAAACGGCAGTCGTTAAATCAGTAGTTAGACCAACAATCATGTATAGCAGCGAGACATGGACATTGACGGGGAGACAAAAATCCAGAGTCAATGCTATGGAAATGAGGTTCCTGAGGAAAATAGCAAACAGAAAAAGGACAGACAAAATACGAAACGAAACAATTAGACAAAACCTAAACTAGAACCAATCAATGAAAAAATAGTAGAAGGACAACTTAGATGGTTCGGGCACGTGTGTAGAATGTCGAACGAGAGGCTAACAAAACGAGTGTTCGAAACGAGAGTGCAGGGGAAAAACAAAAGAGGGAGACCAAGAGTTATGTGGGTAGATGAAATCAGGAAAGAAGTCGAGAAGAAGGGATTGACATTGGAAAGTGCAAGAAACCTAGCGCAAGATCGGAAAGCATGGAGACTACAATGCCAAACTCAACTCCACCAGCCTTACACCTAAAGGTAGAAAGGCTTAGGACTAAGTAAAAAGTAAAGTAAGAATAGGCCAAAATTCATTTCGCACAGAAGATAACAGAAGAAGAGGACCTGCATGACAGAGTTTAACATGCAAGTCTGAAAGAATTAAGTCAGTGAAGTAATGGTTAGATAGCAACAAAATCGGATGTCTCTTTTCAAAAGAGTAAGAATACATCCAACTTGGTCACATGTCCAAGGTTGATGATAGTCAACAGAACTTTTCATATTATCTTCCACATCATGGGGTCTCAAAAGATGATAGTCTCACCACAAAACTTCGTGTGGTGTTCGACGGTTCTTTTCCATCTCCCCGTGGTCTATCAATAAATGACATTCAGATTTCGGGTCCTACTATTCAGGATGAGAAAAGTTGGCACCACGTAGTTTCGAAGGACAAGCCTGCTGACCTTGCTTCTCGTGGAATCAATCCCCAACTACTCATGTCTTCTGACTTATGGTGGCATGGACCTTCCTGGTTAAAATCAAATATATATCCTACAGATATTCTTTTTCCAGCTGACATTCCAGAGTTAAAGGCGGTTGAGGTCAATACTATGTCTGTCACATTAGATTTTTCATTAATAAAACAATTCTCTAGTTTGATCAAGCTAAAGCGACGTACTGCTTACATTCTGCGATTCATCAATAATTGCAGAATATCAAAGTCTTCCCTCCGTGAGAGAGCTTCAGGTGCTTTCTTCTCAGGAGGTTTTGAATGCTATGTTTTACTTAGTAAGGATGGTTCAGAATGTTCGCAATCTAACAAAAGGCAGGCCTGTAAGCCCAAAAGGCAAACTCATTTCATTACAACCATTTCTTGACCCAAATCAAATACTTCGTGTTGGTGGTAGATTAAAAAATTCATCTCAACTCGGTATACATCCCTTTTAGGATGTCATTATTGTGAAGTTGTTTCTCCAAGTTGAGAAATTGCTTCGATGCCTGGCCCCTTGAATCACCTATATTTTCAACGGAACCTCTTAGAGGTATATTGATGACAAAGCGACCTTCGTCATTCCTTTTCACAGTTGAAGAAAAGTGTTTCTCGCATACTAAGCTTTCCTCGCAAAGTACAGGTTCCGTGCACTCTTCGAGTTCCCAGTATTTTTGAAGCTGGACATTTAAATCAGAACTTAAATCATTTCTACTGAAATTGCAATACGAAACTGATTCTCTTTTGGCATTGAACTGGCCGGAAATTATCCAATCAAGCTTTGTTTTTTGCATGATTGGAGCAGAAGGAGCTAAACTGAATTGTCCTACGCACAATATTTTCCAAAAGGTGTCAAACACCTATCAAAATGTCGATTTCTGAAGCAACATGAAAATTGGGATCTGCTAGCCTTAAATGCTGTGGAATATCTAAGTTTCCAATGTTAAAGCTATATGCTGGAACTCTATCACATATCCTATCAACTACTAGACATGAAAGAGATGTAGAAAATGAAGACTACTTTGACTGAATCTTTGCCGTGCATTTAGATCGAATGTTTGAAGCCGCATGACCTATCCCGACAATAGAGATGACCTCTGACCTTGATTGTGCTAGCTTTTCAGCTAATTCTCTCGTTATCAGATTTGATTGAGAGCCACAATCAAGAAGAGCCCTGCAATGATGAACCCTACCGTTTTTATCAAATACCTGAATGACAGCTGTAGACAGAATCGCTTGACCTCCATTCGAGTGAGCCGAAAGAGATACTTGGTGTTCAGGTTCATTCTCCAACCGCCGATTAGTGTCGGTAGTTTGAATTTATTGTTGCCTATCTAAATGTAATAGGGTGTTATGATTGCCCTTGCACCTTTTACACGATCCATACTTACACTTGGAGCTAAAATGACCAGGATAAAGGCAATTTGTACATAACTTGACTCTGTAGCATGATTGATTCGTTCTTGAGTTGAACACTCCAAGAATTTAGCGCAATTAAAGATTTTGTGATTTTCGTTGCAGAACGTACAGGCTTTTCCATTGAATGAAAGAAAATATTGCGGCTGCATTGAGAATTTGGACTGTCTAAAAAATAACAAATGTCAGTTGTAGACAAAAAGAAATATTGAACAATATACATTTTGTACAAAGCTCATTTTAAACGTTAAAATATTTTCGATTTCGTCTAATTCTAAATCTACCATATGGTAAAGTCTAAAAATGTAATTCCTTAATATTCAGGTGAGCGGGGTGCTATTGTCCGAGTTGTGAAATTATATAAACAAGGGATCATTTCATAAAACAGGTAGATCTCTTGTTTATGGAATTTCACAACTCAGACAATAGCACTCCACTCAGCTGAATATTAATGATTCTATTAGATAGTTTGTTAGACTCGTTTGCAGTCTTTTGTAATGTCTTTAAAATACTTTGGAGGTATAGCGGAATTAAAATATCATTTACATTATCTTAGGAGCGTAGGGGCAAAATGTCGAACCAATGCTTTTTAAATGCATTCATTTTTTTCGAATCCGGAGAAAATTAATAAGTATTTTAGAAAAATTTAAATGCAGAATGAAAGATTACATCATTACCCAGGTTTGAAAGTACCTGAAAACGTCTAATGTTTATTTTAATAAGTTACAGGAGTGAAGAAGGGAACATTGAGTGTGATTTTTAATTTCAAATATCTCATTAAAAAGAAACTTTTTGTTTATTCTAAGGAACTTGCTACCCTCGACAATGATTGTAATTTTTCATACCGCGTTTAAATTTTTCAAAAATATTGTATTAGTTTTCTCACGATTCGAAAAAAAAATGAATGGATTTAAGAAGCATTGGTACGACATTTTGCGTCTACGTTCTTAAGAAACCAGCTCTAATTAATGGATAAAATGCTGCTAAGAATTGGCAATTTCATACGATTGCATAGTATCAAAAAAATATTCTCTCTAAGCAGAAATTAGTGAAAAAAGCACAAGTGTTATTTAAGTAAATGTACAGTTTAAAAAATACAGTACCAAACAATTGCAAAAAAAAACAATTGTAAGTTATAAGCAACAAAATATGGAACAATATACCTACATTATGTAAAAAGTACATTTTAATGCAATTTACTATTTTTGGTGAAAATAAGCCAGAATTTTATTATAAAATTAAGTTTTTTACCTTACTATTTCCACTTTAAAATACAAAACAGCAAATGGAAACACCACATAAACTTAATCACATCAAAAATAGTAAATTGTATTATAATAAGATGCCACAAGAAAATATCTTCAGTTCATGTTAATCTTAAAATATTCTCAATTTCATCTAATTCTGGATTCTCAATTTCGGCACACTGGTACGTTTGCATAGTTTTAAATTTATTTAAAATAGTTTGGGTTATATCAAAATTAAAGCAACATTAATTTTCTCTTGATAAACCTGCTCTAATTGATAAAATGCTGGTTAGCATTGGCAATTGCATGCGATTGCGTATTTTCGATTAGATAATGTTCATCTGACTGAAAAGTCTTTCCACGTCTGCATTAGAATGTGGTAAAATTAAAAGGGATAGAGCAAATTCAGGCAATTCTTCGTATGGGTTTTCTCCACATGAGTTTTTAGAGTCACTCACCTCTGTCCAAAAATGTACAGTGTCTGAAGTACTACTCCATGGCACCAGTGTTATATTTCGCCATTGATTTTGAATGACGTCAATTAAATTTTCAGGATAATCAAAATTTTCTAAAAGTGGAATTAAATCTGGTTTGATTACCTTTAAAGTATTTTCAACGGAAAATAAGGACACTTGTTTTAAAATATTTACGTTATCCGGTGATCTTTGAAAAATTTGTTTTATTAATGAAATTAAAAAATTTATGCACCTATCTCGTAATTGTCTCTCTTCTGAAAAACCAGATTTAATCATTGCATTTAGTTTAGTTTCAAACACGTAACCTAAATAACAATTTCTATCTACAAAATTTTCAATATTATCCCGAAATAATTTAAACTGAGAATTCGGCGTAGTAATTTTTTTGTTAGACCTTCCAACAACATACGGCGTAGTAATTTTTTGTTAGACCTTCCAGTCTAATAATTTTGGGGAATCGACATTATTGATCTGAAACGCTTTATTCAGTTTTTGGAGTTCATTTAAAATCGGATTTAAAAAACATAAATATGCATAATTAGATTCGTCATTATACATTTCGTGCAAAGTTTGAGCAGTGTAACACTTCTGTGTCCTTTGTTATACTAAAATGTGTTTTCAATGCCAACCACTGTTTAAGGACTTTAGACACAGCAGGCTCTATTGACAACCAACGAGTATCAGAAACAGATGTTAATTTTAACGGATTTTCTCCTTCATTGATCATGTTAAATAACTGTTTATAAGCTCTTTGTCTAGAACTTGAATGAGAAAACCAGTTAAAAGTTTCTCGAACTAGAAATTCTAAAGCTCGTGATAGATGTTCTTTAGCTGCAGATGAAACAGCTAATTGTAATGAATGACAAACACATTTTATTAACACTAAAGAAGGTATTTCGCGTTTTAATTTTGAATAAACTCCATTATGTACCCCAACCATTACTGATGCGTTGTCTGTCCCTATCCCTTTTAAATTCACCAAATTTAATTTATATTTTTGTAAAGTCAATTTTATCCCGCTATAATTCCATCTGCATCAGCCGATTCTAATGCAACTAAATCTAAAAATGAATTGATAATTGCTTTTCTTTTAAAACTATAATATAAAATTGTGCATCCTAAATATTTGGTAGTCGATATATCCGTTGACTCACCTAACAAAATGCTGAATGGTGGACTGCCTATATCTTCACATAATTCGTTGAAGAAATAGGACGCTAAAATGTTTTTAATGACATTACCACATTTTGTTCTATGCATTTGCAGGTATTCCCCGGCATTACACTTGAAAGAGGTCTTACATACATTTGTGAGGGGGTCCACAGTATTAATAGATGAATGTTATGCAACAAAAACGGCTAACCTGCATTCTGCCACTTTCGCCTCATCCAACTTTGTATCTCTGACAAATAATGTAAGCCTGGGATGTGTTCTGCCAAATTTTGTAGCATTCGTTTTGTGTTTATTTGATTCGCCATGACTTTTTAAATCGGCATACCGACTGGTAATAATCTTGCCACAAAACTTACATTTGGCTTCGGTTTCATTTGTACTTTGTTTCACAGTCAACCAATCCTTAAAAAGAGGATTGGTCAGCCACTCGTGCCTGAACTTTTGAGTGTAGACCTTCGGCATGGTTCTACAACAAATACTAGATAGAAAATCAACTACATACATAATTTTTTCTAAAAATAAAAAAAAAATAATATGGGCAATGATGATGAAGAGAGACAAGAGAAGACACATAAAATGATGGAAAAATAGCTTAAACTGAAAATAGAACTTAAAAATACATCTAAGATATTATACAAGAAATATAATAGAAACGAAAAGCTGAGAAGATAAACTGAAAGACAGAAATTAATGCAAGAAAAGGGTAAACTCAAATATAAGTACAAGAGACTATGTGGATAATACGTATATAATAATATGTATTATATACAATATGTCCCTCTAAGTTTGAACCATATGGAAATAGTAATTTACGTAACAAGTTCCGAAAGTGATATTTTACGAGACGACTAGGAAGTTTCCAGGGCGAGCCGTAGGCGAGTCCTGGAATCCTGTGAGTCTCGTAAAATCACTTTTGGATCTTGTTACGTACAATATTTTTTGTGCAGCCGTTTTGTATGTTAAAAAGAATATATGGATAAACTTTACTTATGAACTTTTATTAAACACTTTAAAGTTACTCTCGTGAATTCAACATTAGAAAAATCTATTTATGAATATTAATAACACAATTATAACAATCATTTACATTGATATTGTTAGGAATATTAACAGAAGTTGCAGTGTTGAAATTAGTGTTGGACGTGTCAGTACTTTCACTATTTTTTGAGATATTAACTTGGTTGCGGCCATTTTCAATCTGTAAAGCTATGTGAATTTTATTTCTTAAAGAATTTTCTACGTATCCCTCTGCTACATTAGTTGATTTCCATCCTCCGCGTCCGTGTCTTTTCAAGCTGGTTATAGTACCACCACCATCAGCAAGTAAAGTGGCTGAGCTCCTTCGTACACAGTGCCCGGTGTATTCTTTGGGATGAGGTAATTTAAGAAATTCAGCAATAGTGCAGGCGATTTTTCCAAAAGTGTAAATACCAATAGGTTGTATAGTACACCTTCCATCTTTGTAATATACAAATAATCTACGATGCGGTATGTTTGCTTGACGTAATAACAAATATTTTCTGTATAAAGAAATGTTATTTTCTCCAATAACCACAAAGGTTCTTTCGATGTTCGTTTTAGAATTAGGAATTTTAATCACTAACATGGTTGTCTTATCTTCTATATCATCTAAACTCATTTTGCAAAGCTCCTCATGACGACAAGCGCCTGCCAAACCAATTATTAAGGCAACCTAAAATTTATAAAAAAAAAATAATAAAGAAAAGAGATATTAGATTTAATTATATAACCTTTGTCATTAAGTAGATCTTATCTTCACCTTCTGATAAAAATTTATCTATTTCTTCTTTATTCAATACTTTCGATTTTTTTAGTTTGTAGCCGATGGATTTTCTTTTAAGGAAAGCATTAACTTTTGGATAGCGGCTTATGTCTATATTATTTTTAATGTTAAGTGTGGACTTAAGCATCGAGTAATTGCTCCAAAGGCTTGATGGTTTTAAGATATTAGATTTTTCCATTAGATATGCAAGAATGACTTCTTCATTTATAGTATGTACATTTTTATCATTGCTCCATTTTTGAAATAAATCGTAGACTAATTCATACCTATTTCTTGACTTTACCGGTAATAATTCATAAATAGCGGCTTTAGCAGTTTCCCTAATCCCTTCTGGAATCATTTCTGCTTCACTTTCACTGCAGATTTCCATTTCTTGGAATTGAAAAACGAAAAACTAAGCGAAAACACATACGAATCTTAAATGACAAGCGTTGTCATAAAATTCAAAGTTGACGTTATTGTCAAAGCCGTTACCTAGCTACAGAAAATCGTTCCGAAAGTAAAAAAAGCGTCCGGAAAGTAAAAAAATTAGTCCCGAAAGTAGCTACTTTCGGTACGAGTTGTGTAAAATGGTACTTTCGATTTAATAAATCATACCGAAAGTTTTATTTTCGGGACGGCTGCAGAAAAACGTTTTTATTTTCACTTTTACGTAAAGAAGTACCTACCTATATTCTTCATAAAAAGTTCTGCGTGGTCTAAAATCTTAAGATTCAACCATCAGATATCATAATATAGATTTATGAATATTATTATTATTAACATTTGTTCGGAATTAAGAACTATATTCTAATATGCAATTACATCCTAATTGAAAAAAAAAGAATTTGAAAATTTTTGGATAGCTATACCTATCATTTTCAGTTATAGCCCGATGAAAGAACAATCAGACCCAAAAAAATAAAGGAAGGATGAACATTTGGGAATAGGTAGTTGAAATTGTCTATTATTATATACGAAAAAGTTTACAATTCTACATCCCCTCAATTTTACAAAAATGGAAGGGAATACCCCTTCTCGGGGGTGAAAAATGTATATTCAAAATAAGTCCGAAATTGGACAAAATGACTAATTCTATTTAGACATTTTTCACTAACTCAATAGTTTGCGTTATTTGCGAGTGAATATGTTTATTTTTAACAAAGAAAAACATGTTTTTGGACGGTTTTCGTAAATAATTCAAAAAGTTAGTATTTTATCGAAAAAAATATTCCTAGCAAAAATATAGCTTATAAAAAGATGAAAAAAATGGTGTATGGGTGAAATCTGTAGACCCAGTAGAAGCAAAGTCGAGGCCAATGAAAAGTAAGTTCTTCTTCGTCAAATTTCAAATCGAATTTGTATTTCAACGTGAAATAACCAAAAAACGGAGCACTTTTCGGGGAAAATTCTTTACAACTTTTTTAAAGTGTTTAAAAAAGGGTTATTTCTGTTTTTTAAAAAACTTCTAACATTAAAAATAAGTGAGTTACGCTCAGAATATTGTTGGTCCCTTTTATTTTTTGGTAAAAAGAATGTCAAAAATTACACCCTAATTAGCATCCAAATAAAATTAGTCGTTACCGCTTCACAGGTTACTTTACTTTTTGATTTACATTTACTCTGTGTTGAGTATGAAGGGAACCAGTCTCGTTGGAACTTTACCGCGCTGAGCAGATGTGACGTGAATTGTAAATTGTAGAATTCCCTCATCTTCCTTAGTCTCAGCATCCGTATGGCTTGCAAATTGTAGAAGCCTCGGAGGTGTAACCAGAGAAGGTTCCCATTGTTTTCATTCTGGTGGGATATGTTATATGCCATTAGAGTGAAAACTTAGTCTTTTACTTTACTTACATATGTATTGTTTATATGATCTATAAATTTCATTTATTTAAAGAAAAAAATTCTAATTTTTTTTTTCAAAATAACTTAAAAATTATTAGCCTACCAAAAATCTCAATGTGTAGTAAATTGTATCTACGTTTTGCTTTTTTGAATATTTTGGATGTCTCGTTTTCCTGTTAGGCAAAAATTGGTTATGCTATGGCTGTTCAAAATTTGCATACACTCATGATTAGTGACTCGTTCAAGACATTTTAACTACAGCCTTTTCAAAAATAAGCACTTTGAACCGACGAAACTTACAGATCATATAAAAAAATACTTAAGCAAAGTAACTTGTAAAACGGTAACGATTAATTTTATTTGTATGCACATTACGGGGTGTTTTTGGCGATTCTTTTTACCAAAAAATAAAAGAGGCCAACAATATTCTGAGCATAACTCACTTATTTTTAATGTAAGATGTTTTTTTTAAACAGAAATAAACCTTTTAAAACACTTTAAATGTGCCCCGTTTTTTGCTTATTTCACGTTCAAATATTCGATTTTAAATTTGACGAAGAAGAACTTACTTTTCATTAGCTACAACTCTGCTTCTGCTGGGTCTACAGATTTCATACATACACCATTTTTTCCACCTTTTATAGGCTATATTTTTGTTAGGAATATTTTTTTCGATAAAATACTTACTTTTTGAGTTATTTGCGAAAATCCATCTAAAAACATGTTTTTCTTTGTTAAAAATGAACATATTCACTCGCAAATAAATGGCTCGACGGCGAAACGGCTACGGCGAAATGGCGACGGCGAAACGGCGACGGCGAAATGTCCTAGACCCCCACAAGGGAGCATACTAGGGCCATTATTGTACATACTATATACATATGACTTGCCTACAAATGATAAAACAACCATCGGGGCATTTGCAGATGACACTGCTATTTTTGCCAAGCATGACGATCCTATTGCAGCAACACAAAATCTCCAAGAGCATCTAAACTCACTTGAAATATGGCTGAAGGAGTGGAAGTTTAAGGTAAACGAAACAAAATCATCCCATATAACATTCACTCTCCGGACTGGAACCTGCCCACCGGTAACCATCAATCAAATAAAAATACCACAAGGTAATCAAGTCAAATATCTAGGGCTACAATTTGACAGTAAACTCAACTGGAAACACCATATAATAAAAGAAAAGAATGCAACTTGACCTAAAAACCAAAGAACTTTACTGGTTCATCGGAAGAAAATCCCACCTTTCAATAGAAAACTGTGCTAGCAAATCCAATACCGTGATTATCCAGAGAGCGCAATCCAAGATACTTCGAGCAATAGTTAATGCGTATCTATCAAACCAAACTCTACACACTGATCTAAAAATTCCATATGTAACCGAAGTCATCCGAGAAAACAACAGAAAATACCACAACAAACTAGAAGACCTTCCTAATCCATTACTTCATCCACTACTGCAACCTGTCCACAATAGAAGACTCAGAAGAAGCTGGCCATCCGACCTAAGAGGTAACTGAGGAAACATCGCTGGATGTTGACCTCTCCACGTCACCACATTTACAATAATTAATTTAACGTAAGACCAACAACCAATTGACTTATAGATCTTTGTTTTATATCTGATTGTCAATAAAGGGAGATAATAAAAAAAACTTTAGAAGCTGTTGTTAGAAAAATTAATGCAAGATATATGCGGATCATGTTGGCATAATAAGCCACAACAAAAGGGTATTTTTTGGCCAAGACTCTCAAAGGGTTGTAGTGCGATTAGAAAAAGAAGATTATTACAAACTAACATGAACATGTAACTTAAGCAAAAAACCTCTATAGAACTGAAACGAGAAATTGCTACGTTTGGTCTGTATATAAATGAAAGCAAAACAAAATATATGGAGTGCACAAATTCGAATCAACATGAGAATCTGCAGGTAGACAACCATACCTACCTACGAATATGCATCCACTTTTCCCTACTTTTTTTTGGATTGAGGTGGAATGCTCTTAGCAGACTAGGGAAGGTGTCCCTAGTACTGTTGGACAGGAGAGAACAACACGCTAGGGCCCACAGACCAGAGTATGGTCCATGCGTCCCGCGTGCCCCCATAACCAGCCGCCTACCAACTAAAACACCCCCTCTTCCGGCCCGGAATATCCCTGGAAGTATTCTTTAGAGAATGATACATGAGGATATTCGGCGCTGTCTTGGATGTAACTTAGAAATATGTGTGTCCTATTCATCTGTCTAAGAGCGACAGGAATAGGTGGAGGTTCTTTATCTGAAGTGGACAGTGGGCTAAGCACCTATCAGAAAGCGATAGGGCTTAGGTGGATCAAGGATCAAGATTAGTCCAATCGAAAGCGATTTTTTTTATATATTTATATGAGGATGGTGAGGAAACCCTACCTAGGTTCAATAATAAATGAAAACAGCAGACAAGAAATACAAGCACGGATTCTTAACGGTAATAAGTGCTTTTATGCGTACAAAGTCTTAACGAAAAGTAAGTACTGAATCTTCAGTCCAAGCTTAGAATCTACAAAACAGTAAATAGACCACTGGTCACATATGGATGTGAAATTTAGACCCTCTCAACCACTGGTGAAAATAAACAGAATATTTGAGAGCAAAATACTAAGGAAGATATTTGGACCAACCCAATGGTTCGTGGAGAATTAAAATAAACCACAAGCTGGATGAACTAATGCAGAGCGCAGATATTGTTAGATTTGTTAAGTCACGTTACGTCATGTTGTTAGTCAAGACTAAACTGGCTTGGTCACGTAGAAAGAATGCCAGATAATCGAGCTGTAAAAGTAATCTAGAGATGGAAGCCCCAAGGACACAAAAAGAGGAAGGCCCCGTAAAAGATGGATAGACGACATAGAGGGATTTTAAAACAATGAACATCAGGCAGTGGCGAAGGAAAGTATCCGACAGGGCAGAATGGAAGAACATTGTTAAGCAGGCCAAGGCTATCCAAGGGTTGTAGCGCCATTAGAAGAAGAATATTATTAAAAATTAACATGAACATGTAACTTAAGTAAAAGTTGTTTATGTGCGTTTTTCATATTCTATCTGTCCTTTTTTAAAATCAGCACGAGTTAAAAAAAACTGCCAAGTTATTTCTCATTGAATTTGCACCAAAAGAAGCATTATTAGTTCCAAGCCTGGAACATGTCTCCAATATTGAGCCTTCTACCTCTTGTCTCCATTTGCCAAAGAAATCGTCACTGTCAATGTAGTTTGATGGACAATATCGCTCTTTTGCAGGCCCAGACATTCTTATAAAATTGTGCAAGCAGGTTGTTGCCTTTAGTATATTAATTGCAGTGGGTGGTGCAGAACAGATTGTTCGCAAATAGATTCTCCATCTTGCAACCATAATACCAAATGTATTTTCAATTATTCTCCTAGCTCTTGCTAAACGATAATTGAAGACTGACTTAACCACGTTTAGTTTTCTGCCAGCATATGGTCGCATTAAATTTTCTCTAAGGGGAAAAGCAGCATCACCAACAAAAAATGGTTGAGTTTAATAGTAGTTCCAGGCAGTTCTTTTGATGATGGAAGGGGAATATTTGCATTTGTTAAATTTCTGCCAAACACAGATTGTGCAAAAACACCTCCATCGCCAATGGATCCATAGGCTCCTATGTCCACAAAAGTAAAATTGTAATCAGCATCACACACTACAAGTAAAACTATACTGAAAAAACCTTTATAGTTATAGTAGAGAGAACCACTCTTCGCTGGAGCAATTATTTTAATGTGTTTGCCATCAATGCTGCCAACACAGTTGGGCATATTCCACAAACTGAAAAAATCTTGCTCTATCTCGTGCAGCTTTTCTTTTGTTGGCTCTGGCATAACAATAGGCTGCAAAACTTGCCACAAAACTTCTAGGACCTCATGGATCACAGTACATCCTGTAGATTTACCCAAATGGTAGCCATTCGCTTTAGAGAAATAGGAATCTCCAGTAGACAAAAATCTGAAAATAAGTAAATTAACTATTCGGAAAGATGAAATTTATTTATATATAAATTACCTTAATGTAATGGCCAGACTTTGACTTGGAGGTAATGCTTTTCTAATGCTGTTTTTAGTTAAATGAGGTCACAACATGTTTAGCAGAGATTCAAATAAGGTTGGTGTCATCCTTGTGTAAGTGAAAAACCACTCTGCATCATACAATCTCATTTCATTTATAAGCCTCCTAAACTCTCATTTCTTCTCTCCTATTTCTTTCTGGCTTATTTGCTTTTTGAATTCTTCTCAACAATAAAATGGTAAGCAGGTCACCAGTCAAATCAGCTGTATCCATATTCCAAAACAAATATGTAAAGAAATTTATTTTTAGATTTATATCAATCTTAGATATCAATCAATCTAAATAATGTTTTGACATTTAACAATAAAAAATACCTGTCTTGTTACGTAAAATTTAAGTCTATTGTGAAATCTGCATAAAATTATGTACAAATTATGGTTTACGTTCACCTTATGGTTACGTCCATTGTGAACAAGCGCTTATAGAGTACGTTATGTACACACAACCCCACCTAACATTACAAAATGTTAGGGGGAACTCCCCTTATCACTCACGGATATGAAAAATAAATTACGACCGATTCTAAGACCTACAGAATATACATATATAATTTCATAAAAATCGGTCAAGCGGTCTCGGAGGAGTATGGAAACTAACACTGTGAAAGGAGAATTTTATAGATGTAAATATATTAACAAATAGGGGTTGGTGATAGAAGAGTGAAAATTAACGGTTGTATGTATTTTTTAGTTCCACATCATATAAAATTAAGGTAGATAATTTTGTCCAAAAAAATAAAAAATTATAAATCGGCCGGATGCAGTATCTTTTTGATACCAATCTAATATGATTTTATTATCATTTGTTCTTATGACTTGGGTATCTAAAAAAGGTACACTATTTTAATTGTCATTTTCGACAGTGAATTGAATATTTTGATGAAGTGAATTAAATATTGTTTGCACTGTCTGGATATGGTTAAAGGGTACACTGCATATTATATCATCAACAAATTTATAAATAAAAGCTAGTGGAAACGGTAATTTTGAAATTCCAATGTCTATTAAATGGTCTAAAATAATTGTTGCTAGGATAGGGCTTATAGGACTGCCCATCGGAGTTCCAAATATTTGTTTATAGAATTTATCATTAAAACAAAAATATGTGTTGTTAAATAAGAATGTTATCAATGATAGGAAGTCTTTTCTGGATAAAGATGTGAATTGTTCTATTTTAAATGAATGTCTAAAATAAAACATAAAATAGTATTTATTTAACAAAAACAATAAATAAAACAAAACTACCAAACTACAAAAAATAAACTAACAAAAAAATTAAATATTTTGTGCCAAATTTTGCTTTTCTATTAACACCTGCCCAGCCTTTTGAAGTTGCTGTTCTTTAACATTTAGGTTTTTTATCTGTGTTTCCTCTTCTATTATTTTTAGTTTTATTTTACACATTTTCATTTTTCTTTTCTTAACATTTTGTTGTAGTTCTGCTTTTCGCACTTTTATATCTGCTATAGCCCTTTGATTAATTTTAATCTCATCTCTGATTTTTTCGATGACATCACTTTCTGATTCATTTTCAATTCATTTTCTTTCATTTAAATTATTTTCCTACATAAAACACTTAATAACATTCAATATTTAATATGTCTAGTACTTCACCTGATTGACATTAATCAACTTCAAATAAAATTTTCATTCTTGTCAATATAAAACTAATTTTAAATAATCCTATTACATAATTAACTAAATTTAACCCACATTTTATCAAAATTGCAGTATCTCGATGTCATCTAAATATCTTACTACCATCAACCTCAATTAGGTAAGATAAAAATTGTAAAAAACCATACTATAAAATTGTAGCTTTCGTCTGATGATGCTGATGAAAATCAGCGAAATATAACGTTATGTTATATATATATATATATATATATATATATATATATATATATATATATATATATATATATATTGATGTGATCTTGATTATTGATATGAGATAATATTCTTATATGTTACTTAATTTAATCAATGTATTAATACTAATCCAATTAATTACCCAGATCACATATCAATATGTTTTCAATCTCAGGGCGAATTATAAATTAATTACTTACTTCCGTGGCTTCTAAATATTTCTTAATGGTTCCTAATCGGAATAGAAAAGAAAAGAGTAAAAAAAATACACATATGGGTCACAATTATAATCAAAATATTTTTTATTTTATTTAAAAGGCAATCAATGCTTAATATTTGCTATTTCTTATTATTCTTAAACCTAACATTTACAAATGGGAATCTTATTTCCTTTTGGTTTTCAATTGAAAGTTTTTATTAACATTTAACTATTAGGAGTTATTAGGAACAACTCTATTTAAGTTTGATGAAGCTTTTCTGATATTATTGATTATGTTATTCAATTTTTTATGTGGAATTTAATACGAAAAACCCATACATTCATGTCCAAACAAATGAGACTGACCTTTTCCTGGTGAACTGAAAATGTCCTCACACAAGACCCTTTCCTGCTATCCTTGGCTGCGATCAAACCTCGTCCTGGCTTCCAGTGATGTTCTCCTTTGAAAAACTAGCTCGAATAGCTCTCGTTCCTGCTTTTGTCGTGATGCTGTGTTCTACCCTTTTTGAAACTGCTATCAGCTACCGGGACACTCTGGGCTCAAGGAGGTTCTTTTACTCTCGACCTGGCCTACTTCTCGTTCCACGATAGATACTCCACACTCACGGAACTACACCGGCTATCTCACTCCTCGAACACTACCGTCTACTACTCGACTTCACTTCTCGACAGCTCAAAACATTCTGCTCTCTATTTGTCATTCATTCCCCTACTTTCTAAATATCCCTTCCAGATTCACAAATCAAAATTCCACCACCAACTCTCATTCGCAGTATTCCTCAAAACCAATTTTTAAACTTTCTAAATATGCTTAATGGATTTCAAAGAAAATAGTTAATTCCCATTCTAAAATTACTTTCTACTATATACAAATTTTAATGACCTATTCTCTATTTCCACTTAGTCTTATTTAGCATCGGCTAATGACCGATCCTTCCGCGAACAACGATAATGGCCTATTATCGATTTCACTTGAGTCTTATTTAATCACTTCTTAAAATTAAATATAACAATTTGTTGTATACAGGTTGTTCTAAATTTATATGCCCGTGGTTGAGAAAATTGAAAATATTTTATATTAAATTGAATTCTGTTTATAATTATCAAATTTTAATTTTCATATCAAATTGAAATATAACAAATCCCCGCCTTGTATTCGATAAAATTTATCTGCATTTTTAAATAAATTTTCTCGAGGCAAAACCAACTACCTGTATATTTCCTTACTTTAATCTACGTCTTATACCCCTTCTTCTTGTATTACTCTAATTAGTCCCACCTGTAGAGTAATTGTTTCCTTATTTTCAGTGTCCTCATCCTGTGTTAGAGTGTCGGCTATTATGTTGTCTTTCCCTTTTTCCCATATCAATCTTCTGTATTTTTCCTCAGATTTTTCACATACTTTTACCGTGTATTCTGCATCCTCGTTTTCATATGCCTCCTCTTCAAATGCCACTGTTTCGATCATATCTTTTTCGCTTTCATTTGTTAGCTTTATTTCTTCTTCTCCTGAGCTCATCTCTTCTTTTGAGGAATCCCAGTTTTCTTTTGCTTTTGATACTCTCAATTTTTCTTCTTCTGGGCTCAACTCTTCTTTTGAGGAGCCACAGGTTTCATTTTCTTTTGTCTTTTTCTGACTTTTTCTCCCTTTTCTTCTTTGTCCTTGCTTCGTTGCCAAATTCATTTCCACTGTTTGTTCTTTACCTGATTCGTCCGTATTTTGTTTCTCCTGTTCCTTGTTCTGTTCTTCTTCTTTTTCTTCTGTTAGATTCATCGTATTATTTTTAAAATCTATCACTACATGTTTTTCTGCCAATTCGTCAACTCCTACTATCACGTCATGTGACATGTTTGGCATTATTACACATTGTAGTGCATACATCTTCTTACCCAGTCGTACCATTACTCGTATGCCTTCATTTATAGTTGCCAATGTCCGTTTGTTTGCGCCCACTAAATTTACCCTAGGTATTTTGTAAATTAAATTTGTTAAGTTAACTTCTATTAGTTTTCTGTTGACCAATGTTATTTCAGATCCAGTGTCTATCATAATTTTAATTGGTTTCTCGTTGATAAATCCATCCACAAATTTTAAATTAACTCCATTTTTCTTTTCGTTTTTCTTGCCAATTTAATAAACTCCTTGGGGTTACAAAAGATTCCTGTTTGATTTTTGGTTTTTAGTGAGCGCCGTCGTGAAAAAAACGCCGGTTGCTCATCGTTGTTTATATTTTCGTCATAATGTCTCTCTCCGTCATATTCATCTGTCTGGGTATTATTTACTTCTCTTCTATTTTCTCTTGGTCTGTCGGATCTGTTTCGGTTTTCTCGATATCCCTGTTCATTTTGTCTACCATTATTTCTGTTTTCTTGATTTGAGCGTGTGGTGTTTCTATTCTGGTATTCTCGATTTCTGTCCTCATTCCATTGCCTATTTCTTTGTTCATAATTTCCTCTTCCGTTGTCTCTATTTTCGTTTTCCCTTCTGGGATTAAAATCTCGTCTTGTATAGTCCCTCCTATTTTGATTTCTATCTCTGTAATCCTGTGTTTCTCGGGGCCTGTAATCTTCTCGCGACCTTCTTGATTTTCTTTCTCTTAAACGTGATTCTCTTATTTGTAGGAATTGGCATAAACTATCTATGTCTTTGTAGTTTTGCAATGTGATATGGTCTTCCAGCGTTTCTTCGAAATGTCTTGCAATCAGTTCGACTAATTGTTCCGATGAGTAATTATATTGTAAATGTTTTGCGTTATAGTAAATTTGTAATGCATATGTCCTTTCTGATATACCCATCCTATCATTGTATTTCCCATTTTGCAATTACTTGTTAATTTCCAATTGTTGGACTTTTCCCCAGAAATAATTCAAAAATTTTTGTTCAAATTGTTGCCAACTGTCAAATTCTTCTTCTTTGCAATCGAACCATAGGCTTGCTTCATATTTTAGATGGTTTCTGATAGTTTCTTTTGCTGTTTCGAAATTTCCGATGTGCTGTATTTTCTTTTTCAGGCTATTTATGAACGGCACTGGGTGTAATCTTCTTACATCCCCGCCAAACCTTATCTTCACGTCATCTGTGCTATGTATAACCATTTCTCTTCTTTCTCCTACATTTTGTTGAATATTGATTTCCGCAATCTTTCTTTCCATTTCTTCTCTGATTGCTTGAATAGCGTTTTCAAACTTGTTTTCCAAATTTTCTATTTCCTTTTTCTGGCCATTCGTTAACTCCTTTATTTTATCTTGAATTTTCATTTCATACTTTTCTATGCGTTCCTCCATTTTCTTGTTGTTCTCTTCTATGGCTTGTTTTGTTTCCTTCTGATTTTCTTGCATTATTCTTTTTGTTTCATCCATTTTTTGATCCAATTTTTGTTGTGTTTCATCCATTTTTTGTTGTGTTTCATCCATTTTTTGTTGTGTTTCATCCATTTTTTGATCTACTTTATCCATTTTCTTTGATGTTTCTTCCATGGCTTGTTTCGTTTCACGTTGATTTTCATCCAGTTTTTGTTCCATTCTTTGTGACTGGAGTTGCATCATTTGTAATATTTTATCTATTCCTGATAATTCTTGCTGTTCTGATGCCATGATTGTCGTGTCTAAAATGTCTTCTTGGTCTGAATTATTCTCTTGATTTGAATGTTCTTTTTGTTTTTTGTTTTCTTTGCTTTGGCTTCTTGTCACAGACATTTGTTTTCAAGAAGTACTGTCCCCGCCAAATATGAAATTTTACTAGTATGTTACCAAGACGACTTTTTCTCACCCAAATATTATAAATTGTCAATAAATATATCAAATGTAATATCGTAAAAATAAAATATTAAATCAGTTATGTAAAATTTGTACCTAAAGAGATCTAAAATTTTATGTTATCAAATGTAAGTATCTCACTTTTTACCACAGGCATATAAATTTTCAAATACCGGCTTTACTCTTTCTATCCTTCAAATTTGCCACTAGAAATATTTTACAATGCCCCACGTTGGGCGCCAGTTGATGTGATCTTGATTATTGATATGAGATAATATTCTTATATGTTACTTAATTTAATCAATGTATTAATACTAATCCAATTAATTAACCAGATCACATATCAATATGTTTTCAATCTCAGGGCGAATTATAAATTAATTACTTACTTCCGTGGCTTCTAAATATTTCTTAATGGTTCCTAATCGGGATAGAAAAGAAAAGAGTAAAAAAAATACACATATGGGTCACAATTATAATCAAAATATTTTTTATTTTATTTAAAAGGCAATCAATGCTTAATATTTGCTATTTCTTATTATTCTTAAACCTAACATTTACAAATGGGAATCTTATTTCCTTTTGGTTTTCAATTGAAAGTTTTTATTAACATTTAACTTTTAGGAGTTATTAGGAACAACTCTATTTAAGTTTGATGAAGCTTTTCTGATATTATTGATTATGTTATTCAATTTTTTATGTGGAATTTAATACGAAAAACCCATACATTCATGTCCAAACAAATGAGACTGACCTTTTCCTGGTGAACTGAAAATGTCCTCACACAAGACCCTTTCCTGCTATCCTTGGCTGCGATCAAACCTCGTCCTGGCTTCCAGTGATGTTCTCCTTTGAAAAACTAGCTCGAATAGCTCTCGTTCCTGCTTTTGTCGTGATGCTGTGTTCTACCCTTTTTGAAACTGCTATCAGCTACCGGGACACTCTGGGCTCAAGGAGGTTCTTTTACTCTCGACCTGGCCTACTTCTCGTTCCACGATAGATACTCCACACTCACGGAACTACACCGGCTATCTCACTCCTCGAACACTACCGTCTACTACTCGACTTCACTTCTCGACAGCTCAAAACATTCTGCTCTCTATTTGTCATTCATTCCCCTACTTTCTAAATATCCCTTCCAGATTCACAAATCAAAATTCCACCACCAACTCTCATTCGCAGTATTCCTCAAAACCAATTTTTAAACTTTCTAAATATGCTTAATGGATTTCAAAGAAAATAGTTAATTCCCATTCTAAAATTACTTTCTACTATATACAAATTTTAATGACCTATTCTCTATTTCCACTTAGTCTTATTTAGCATCGGCTAATGACCGATCCTTCCGCGAACAACGATAATGGCCTATTATCGATTTCACTTGAGTCTTATTTAATCACTTCTTAAAATTAAATATAACAATTTGTTGTATACAGGTTGTTCTAAATTTATATGCCCGTGGTTGAGAAAATTGAAAATATTTTATATTAAATTGAATTCTGTTTATAATTATCAAATTTTAATTTTCATATCAAATTGAAATATAACAATATATATATATATATATATATATATATATATATATATAAATCTGTAGGAAATATCAGGTATGTGGTCTATAATAAAAAATCTTTATTTTTTTCTAAAATATATATATATATATATATATATATATATATATATATATATATATATATATATATATATATATAAAGTAATTAGGTAATATTGACTGATACTATGTAGATTATAGTTTTGTTTTGGGGTTGCAGTCATTTATTTTTTAGGGGCAGGATAAGTAAAACTCTGTGTTATTACCTAGCTTTCGCAAAATATATTTGCTTCTTCAGGGTAAGCTGAAATGAGTATATTATAAATACAATGAAATTAAGTTAAAATACATTGTATAAAAAATAACAGAAAAGACTTACAACTTGAGGTTATTCCTAAACATTTTTGCGAAATATATCCTAAATATATTTTGCGAAAGCTAGGTAATAACACAGAGTTTTACTTATCCTGCCCCTAAAAAATAAATGACTGCAACCCCAAAACAAAACTATAATATAAAATATATATATATATATATATATATATATATATATATACAGGTATATAATATTTGCTGAACAGTTAGGAAACAAGGTTTTAAAACAAGTTTAGTGAGAGGAAACTATGGTGTTCTGGATTTTTGGTAACACAAAGATAGCAATTATTATTGATTTCAGTTAGCCTATTTGTTGAATACTGTCTATTTATGATTGTAGTTTCCCTGATGATGAAAATAAACATTTTCGAAAGCTTGGAACTATTATAAAGAGTTTTCTTTGAGATTGCTGCTACCCCAATATTTCAGCCTTGTTTTATATATATATATATATATATATATATATATATATATATATATATATAGTTTGAGTTTAATTCTTGAACCTTGATATATTTTTTTACCAATGTTTCTTGGGTTTAGGTTCATAAAAAAAGCTTGTCTATGATGTTATGACCATATTTATTGATATATTATCCGACGTTTCGGCAGGAAATCCATGCCTTTTTCAAGGATTGACTAAAACAACATTTATTGAAAGCTACAATACAATTTAAAAGAAAATCGACTTACCATGCAATCGTAAATTTAGTTTTGAAACAAGTACACAAATAGACGTCACAATTAAAACAATGTTAAAATGTTAAAGCATAGGAACGGACCCACTAAGTCATTGCGTTAAGAGAGTAATGAACTGTGTCAAAAATTATTATGGTGTTTATTGATGTTTGATTTTATGTTAAGTCAAAATAGTTGTCTTCGTCTCATAGGCGTGCTGAAATATTATATAGTTAATTTTAGATTAAGTTGAAATATACCCTATTAAGGTTTTTGACATCCCGTTTATCATTGACAGCTTTGTTATTTTTTTTAATTTCTATGGACTCTAGCAGTTCCCTCTTCTTTTTGTTGGGTTCACTTTTTAGGATTTTAGTTTTATCGAAATCAAATTTGTGTTTCTTTTCGTTTTCATGTTTTGTGAGGGCTGTAGTGTTATGTTTGTCATATTTGTGAGACCGAATTCTAGAGTTTAGTAGCTGGCTGGTTTGTCCGATATATACCCCATCGCAATTTGAACAAGGAATTTCATATACAACATGTGATTTTTTTGATTGCGGGGTTTTAGTTTTAAGTTTAGTAAAATTCCTTTTCAAGAGATTATATCCTTTGTGAGCAACTGTAATGTTATGCTTGGCTAGGAGATTCGAAAGTTGTTCAGATAACCCTTGTATGTAAGGCAAAGACATATATTTCTTCTTTTCCTTATTATTTTTGTTGTTGTTTTTGTTGTTGTAAAATGTATGTAGTCGTGACTTGAAGGTGTTTTCAATGAGGTGATGTGGGTATGAATTAAGTGTTAGTGCTGTTTTTGCTTTTTTTATAGCATGAGGTCTATTGATGGGATCAGACAATCTGATGGCTGTGTCGGCTAGGCCAATAACTACTGATTTCTTCTGGGACAACGGGTGATGAGAGTTGAAATTTAGGTATCTTGACGACCAGGTTTTTTTTGGTGTACCATGAAGTAGTTATGATGCTGTTGTCTCGATGTAAGGTCAGGTCCAGAAAATTGATTTGACAATTTTTTTCAACTTCTAACGTGAATTTGAGTTTTTGGTGGAAGTTATTGAACTCATTTAGCAAAACATTCATTTTGTCCTCTGGTGCTGCACTTAAACAGTCATCTATGTATCGATAGAAAAAAGGAATATTGAAATCTATTTTATTCAAAACAATTTCCTCTAGGTGCTCTAGAACTAATTGGGCTATGGCGCTAGATATGCTAGCACCCATAGCGCATCCATCTGTTTGTTGGAAAATTTTGTTTTTATATATAAAATATGTTGATTTTAATGTTGTTTCGACTGCTGAAACAAATTCTTCTAGAGGGATGTCTGTAAATACTTTTATTTCATTCCACTTTTTTCTAATGATGTCTTTCGCTAAATCTATGGGAATATTGGTGTATAAAGATACAACATCGAGAGACACTAATTTATACGTTGTAGGTAAATGTATATTTTTGAGTTTAGATTTCAGGTCCTCAGCGTCTTTTAAATAGTGCGGATTTTTGTTAATTACGTTAGAAATAATGTTCTTCAAATATTTAGAAAGGTTTTCAAAAGGAGACTGAATACATGAGACAATAGGACGCAGAGGCATACCTTCTTTATGTGTTTTGGGTAGACCATATATTTTTGGAGCTACAGCATTATGTATCTTGAGAGATTTTGCGGTGTTTGGTGAGATGTAACACATTTTTTCCCATCTATCAACTAATTCGTTATTTCTTTTTTGGAAGATGTTCGTAGGGTCATTTTTCATTTCACGGTATGTTGTTTTATCATTTAACAGAGAATCCATTTTACTGTCATAGTCGTTGGATTCCATAATGACAGTTTTGTTTGTTTTATCAGGCTTCAGAACAATTAAATTTGGGTTCTCATTTAGAAAGGCTTTGGTTTTTTTAATTTTCTTATGCAATGTTTTGTCTTCAAATGAGAATTTGTTTTTGTTTTTAAAATTAGTCAAAATATTGCAACATTTTGTTCTGATATCATCCTGTACATTGCTACTTAAATTAGAAATGGAACTCTCAATTGAACAGATAATTTCTGATGTTGGAATATCATTTTTATTACGGATAGGAACTGCAAAATTATCTCCTAAACTTAAAACCTCTTGTACGTCACTGGGAATATCTACATTTGTTAAATTTTCCAACCAAGTATCTTTCATTGTATTTTTATGGTTTTTATTATTTGATCTTAACAATAGCCTATTAATTTTTTGGATGTTTCTATCTCGTGTTTGACAAAAAATACGCTCATTATATTGTATGGATATTTCTTTAAATGTATTTAAAATATCAGCTGGTAATGAATCGATTAGTTTTGCTTCCAGTTTTTCTAGGTCCGAGTCTAAAGTTTTTAATGAAATAGTGGTATCCGCTATGATTAAATTCAATGTTTGTTTCACGAATAGATTAAAAACGTTACCAAATTTACGCGCAAGGTTTACAGAATTCAAATTAAAAAAATTGTCAAATCAATTTTCTGGACCTGACCTTACATCGAGACAACAGCATCATAACTACTTCATGGTACACCAAAAAAACCTGGTCGTCAAGATACCTAAATTTCAACTCTCATCACCCGTTGTCCCAGAAGAAATCAGTAGTTATTGGCCTAGCCGACACAGCCATCAGATTGTCTGATCCCATCAATAGACCTCATGCTATAAAAAAAGCAAAAACAGCACTAACACTTAATTCATACCCACATCACCTCATTGAAAACACCTTCAAGTCACGACTACATACATTTTACAACAACAAAAACAACAACAAAAATAATAAGGAAAAGAAGAAATATATGTCTTTGCCTTACATACAAGGGTTATCTGAACAACTTTCGAATCTCCTAGCCAAGCATAACATTACAGTTGCTCACAAAGGATATAATCTCTTGAAAAGGAATTTTACTAAACTTAAAACTAAAACCCCGCAATCAAAAAAATCACATGTTGTATATGAAATTCCTTGTTCAAATTGCGATGGGGTATATATCGGACAAACCAGCCAGCTACTAAACTCTAGAATTCGGTCTCACAAATATGACAAAAATAACACTACAGCCCTCACAAAACATGAAAACGAAAAGAAACACAAATTTGATTTCGATAAAACTAAAATCCTAAAAAGTGAACCCAACAAAAAGAAGAGGGAACTGCTAGAGTCCATAGAAATTAAAAAAAATAACAAAGCTGTCAATGATAAACGGGATGTCAAAAACCTTAATAGGGTATATTTCAACTTAATCTAAAATTAACTATATAATATTTCAGCACGCCTATGAGACGAAGACAACTATTTTGACTTAACATAAAATCAAACATCAATAAACACCATAATAATTTTTGACACAGTTCATTACTCTCTTAACGCAATGACTTAGTGGGTCCGTTCCTATGCTTTAACATTTTAACATTGTTTTAATTGTGACGTCTATTTGTGTACTTGTTTCAAAACTAAATTTACGATTGCATGGTAAGTCGATTTTCTTTTAAATTGTATTGTAGCTTTCAATAAATGTTGTTTTAGTCAATCCTTGAAAAAGGCATGGATTTCCTGCCGAAACGTCGGATAATATATCAATAAATATGGTCATAACATCATAGACAAGCTTTTTTTATGAACCTAAACCCAAGAAACATTGGTAAAAATATATATATATATATATATATATATATATATATATATATATATATATATATATATTTTTGAATATATACACTTTGAATATATATATATATATATATATATATATATATATATATATTTAATTAAATGTCATTATTAATGACCATTAGCAACACGAACTTGATGTATAGGTGAAATAGGTGACCTCTCTTCCCCTTAAAGTATCCACTAATTTTAAATCTTTTTAAAACTAAAAACGTATGTAAATACTTTATCTCTATATGATGTCCATATTGAAGGGCCAGTCTATCCAAGCTGTAAAACAAAATATAAAAATGCCATTTAATAAATAAATTCCAGTCAAAGTGAAAAAATTTTTGTTTTGTCTGAAAGTGATGAAAAACGGTCCGGGTTAGCCGAACTTCCGGGTTATCGTAGGCCGAGTTATCGGGGCTCCATTGTACTTAAATAGCTTATCTGGTATATGCATGTTTAGAACATCCATTAACTCAAATTTCATTATAGATATTGAACATGTAATGTGTCGATTTGTCAACCATTCTATTAGCAGATTGATTGCCGAACACACTTATAGGTGTGCTTCAGCTTCCTGCAAGGATGCCGAACACATCTATAGGCGATGTATATGGTTTTTTTGCATAAAAAAAACGTTGGCACTAACGATTGAAATTTAAAAAATTGTTGGTTGCCGGACACATCTATAGGTGTGCTTCAGCTTTCCGCTAGAATGCCGAACACACCTATTGGCGTGCTGTGTATGGATTTAGTTTATAAAAAAATGACCCGTGTTGATCTGCCCCCCCCCCCATTTGCAAAAATTAAAAAACAAATAGCCCTGATTTATGAGCTTTCATATTCCGAAAATTAAAAATTTTGAGCTCGTTTGAGCCTCCATTAATGTCCACAATAGGGGAAATGAAATAAGTCTGAGTCCTCCTTGAAGGGCCTCCGACTTATAACATGCAAGTTCGAGTCCTTATAATCGAGTTCTAATAAGAACTCGATACGCTTTCTTACACATTAGAAATTATACCTAAAAATAAACTATCTGCTACTCGACTGTTGTACTGAGTTCTACCAGAACTTGCAGAACTCAGTACAGTTCTTACACTAAGAACTATGGCTCCTAACTCTAACTGCTTACGGCTTCTATCTTCTTAAGAGACTTTGGACTTCTGAAAAGAAGCAAGCCAAAGCTCGTATTTCTTACACATTTAAAATTGAAAAACCTAAAAGAGAAACACTATACAGTAGAACCCCGATTATCCGTGTTCCTCGGGACCGAAAGGTGGCACGGATAATTGAAAAGCACGGATAATCCGAACATGTATTTCTTATGTATAATACATATGTACGCATACACATACATATGTACCTACCATAAAAAATAACAGAAAAAAATAAATCTTTCATTATGAGTCTCTCTTTCGTCATATAGAGTTTTCGTCAAGTGATTTAAGATGACGCTATTTTGATAAAACCTTAAAAACGCAACTTGAGTAATAGAAAATCATAGCACGGATAATCCGCGCCCGGGTAATCGGGGTTGTACTGTACTAGAACTTAGCTATGAAATAAAACAACCGTTTACTCGCTAACCACCCCAGACCACAGAGTCAGGAAAGGCAAAGTGCAGCGCCCCAGGCTGACGGGACAAGCCCGTGCAGGCCGGAGGACGACTGCGGACTGAGATGCCGAGCAAGCAAGCATATAGATTCAACCCGACCCGTGAGACTTGTTCACCCTTTATAAATTACATTCGGGTGTAACAATTCATTGGAGCGAGGTGTTTTAACCCGTGCCAATGACAGGAGTCACCCCAGTTCGCTCCAATGCTCCAGGCCTTCCCTTTCCCCCCATAGCACGCTGATGCGCGATAGGCGCACAACTATCAGCCAAATGCTCTTCACATGGGAATCCTGGGTAATAAGATTCCAATGTGGTGTCCTAATCGGTTTGAATTTAGGCCAGCGTGAAGCGCTCTATGCCTGTGACTACTTGTGATTTGTCCGCGGTGCTGAGGTATGCTTGCTTGGGTCCCAGGCCTCTGAACCGAGTTCATTTCGGTTCAGAGGCCTGGTGCTCAAGAGTTGGGCCTAGGTGTTTGCCCGTGTTTTTGTGTTGTGTGTCTACGTTGTGTTGTATTTTCTGTGTTTCCTTTGTGAGGCCCACACAGTGCTATTACTCCGTTGTGTATACTTCTTTATTCCACTATTTGTTGTTTTGGTCGTCTGTGTTTCCATCGGTGGAAAGCGTCGTACCCTAGCATCTCCCGAAGTATGGGGCTTGGATGATTTTCTAGTTCTGGGAATTTTATCCTGCCTCTTTCTTTCACGGTGTCGATGGCTCTTATTTGTTTCAGATCTCTGAAGAGATGTCTCTCTGCTACGTATTTTGGTACGTTTACTGCTTCCCTTAGGCTGTTGTATGCCGCTTGGATTTTCTTTTTTGTCGTGTTGTATACTTGCCCCCATGCGAGAGATGCGTATGTCAGTATCGGGATTATTATGCTGTTTATGTCTTATCTTTGTTTTTATTTTTAATTTATTTTTTCTGCCCATTAGTCCTCTTATTGACGCTTTTGCAGCGTTTGCTTTTTGTACTGTGGCCTCTGCGTGTTTTTGGAATGTGAGGCCTTTATCCATTATTACTCCTAGGTATTTTGCGTTGTCTTTCCACTCGATGGGGATATTTAGTACCGTCAGTTGTTCTTCTGGCTGTTTTCTTCTTTTCTTAAACATTACCGCTTGTGTTTTCTCTGAATTGATGGCAATTTTCCATTTAATGCACCATTCTTCGATGTCTTCTAGTGCTGATTGTAGGTTGTTAACTGTTATGTCGATATTTCTGTGTTTGGCCGCTATTGCTGTGTCGTCTGCATAAAGGCTTAACATTGTATCAAGTGCTCTTGGTATATCTGCGGTGTATATTGAATACAGTAATGGCGACAGGACCGCTCCCTGTGGCACCCCTGCTTCCGGGGTTCCGAGCTCCGATAGGACTTGTCCTATCCGAACTCTGAACCTCCGTCCGCTTAGGTACGAACGGATCAATCTCGTCATTGCCTCACCGTATCCATACTCTCGCATATTGTATATTAGGCCTTTATGCCACACTCTACCGAAAGCTTTGCTCACGTCCAGGAATGCTGCACCTGTGTATTGTTTGTCGTTGAATCCGGCTGCTATGTACTCTGTTAGTCTGACTACTTGTAGCTCACTGGAATGTTCTGCTCTGAAGCCGAACTGTACTTCTGGGATGATTTCTAGCCTGTTCGTCTCAGCTTGTAGTCGGCTTAGTATTATTCTCTCGACTATTTTGCTGATTGCTGGGAGCAAGCTTATCGGCCTGTAGTTTTGCGGAAATGTATTATCTTTGCCAGGTTTTGGTATCATTATGACATGGGCCTCTTTCCATTGATTCGGGAATTTTTTGTGTCGTAATATGCCATCTATTATGTTTATTAGGTATACTATAGCTCTCGCCGGTAGGTATTTTAGGGCTCTATTTGTTATGTTGTCTGAGCCTGGTGCTTTTCTGATGTGTTCATTGATCTCTTCCGGTGATGTTGGAGGATATCTTCTTCTACCGGGTTCTCTGGCCTGTTTCTTTGATTTTCAACTTCAGCCATGAAGTCCACATCCTCGTCAAGGTGGTAGTTTAGTGTGCACTCCCTTTCAAGTGTGGACTTCATCACCTCTGCTTTTTCTTCTATAGTATACACTATACCATTTTCGCCGTGTAGTGGAGGGATGGGTTTTCTGTCGTTTCGGAGTATTCTTTGTAGCCTCCAGATATTTTTCATATTTGGCCCTTGCTCGTCCATTTCTTCGATATGATTGTTCCATGTTTCGCTACGGTGTTCTCTTAGAGTAAGTTCTCGTATTAATGGATTTGCTCTGTTTTTGTCCGCTTGGTGTCTAGTTCTTCTGGCCCTATTCTTTTCCCGAATCAAGTCTTTTAGTTCTTGTGTTATGTCTTTGAACCTTCCCGATTTTATTTCGACTTCTTCCTCTGTAGTGCTGTTTCTGAGTGCTTCTTGTATTCTTTCTAGTTCTAGAACGTTTACTTCCATTTCTTCTGGATTATTTATTACTGGGATGGCATTTATCCCTTGACTTACTAATCTTTTAAAGTGGGTCCATTTTGTCTTCTTTTTAGTTCTTTTTGTGATGGTTTCTTCTTCCCATGTGCCTAATTCCAGTAATATTGGATTGTGGTCTGTGTTTCCTTCTCTTATTGTCTGTACTTCGGTTTGAATGTCTATGCTTCTTGCAACTACTATGTCTATGTGTGTTGGAAGTCCGTTGGTTGGATAGTGGGTTGGTTCTATTGGTCCCATTGCCTTTGTGTCTTCGCTATTTTCTATATAGTGGTTTAGTATACGTCCGTTTCTGTTCGTAGCTCCATCATTCCAGTTTGGGGATCTTGCATTTAGGTCTCCTATAATTATTGCAGGTTCGTCAATGTCTAGGAACGCGTTCAGGTCGTCGTCTGACAGTAGGTCTTGTGGTCTTACATACGCTGAGGTGATTCTGATTTCACCTTACTCCATTTGTATCCTCACTGTTGTAGCTTCCATGTTGACTAGTTGTGGTGTTGGAATCCTGATATGTCGTATGCCTTTCTTTACTAGGATAGCTGTATCTCCCGATCTTCCTGTATTGTCGTTCATATAAACGTCGTAGCCTGAAAATTTTAAGTTGTGATTGGTCCTTATTCCTCCTGAGTTCCAGGAGCCTATCCTCAAGTATCCCCTATTGGTTCTAGTTAGTTCAGTGCTAACTTTATGTTACTTATCGCTTTATATACCATGGTTGTTACTAGTTATTTTACCATGTTTGCCATCTCATCTTGCTATTGTTGCGATATTAGGCTTATTTTCGGCCCTGTCAGTTGATTTTTTCTTGCCTGAGCATACGAGGAACCGCTTACTCTGTCTCTTTGTGGTGCTTGTTGCCGTTGTTGTGGCTGAGTTCTTGCCCAGGTTGGATATCTGGAGCATCCTCTGAAGTTTGCAGGGTGTTGTCCTTGGCAATTTGCACATGTTGCCTTGTATTGGGTTTTTATTTATCTTCCCTGGGTCTCTTGCATTCTTTACTCTTGTAGTCGTCTCCGCATTTGATACATTTTGGCTCTTTATGGCATGCTGATTGGGCGTGGTGGTACCCCTGACAATTAAAACACTGTGTGGGTCCTGTTGGCTTCCTTATCAAAAAAGTTTAAAAGTTCCTTGTTTATCTTTTTTTTAAGAATGAAATTCCATATTTGTTTGATTGGATTCTACTTGTTTTTCATTTAAATATCCGCCATTTTGGATCCGCCATTTTGAAATTTAAATTTTTAATCTTTAATTCAGATTCAACAACCTGTTAAAAATAAAGACAATAAATGTTTTAGAAAAATGCTCTTTATATTCTTTTTAGAAAATCCGTATTTTGGATCCGCCATTTTATGGTTTATAATGTTAACACTTAAGTTAGGTTTATCAAAGCACTCAAAAATAAATATATGTAGAAATAAATACATTTTGTATAGTAATTATATTTTACAACTATTTTTTAAGTTATCCGCCATTTTGGATCTGCCATTTTATAATTTAAATTATCAAAATTTGATACAGGTTCAGCAACCTCTCAAAAATATCCACATATATGCAAACAAACACGTTTCATAAAAAAAATTCGGATTTTACAACTACTTTTTAAGGATTTTTAGGAAAAAATCCGCCATTTTGAATCCGTTATTTTGGATTTGCAAATTGTAATGTCAGATTCGGGTTCAGCATAATCAAAACTAAAATAAAAACATTTTTTATCAAAATAAAATGTTGAATTCACCCATATTCTTAACATTATTTATACAAAACAATTGTTATTGTTTAAACAATTAATAAACAATTAGCGGCGAAATTTGTGAGTAGAACTTTTTACTTTAACATATTTATAAACTAACAAAAAGAGTTTTAGAAAAATATAACCTTGTTTGATTTTTTCCGAAACATTGTATCTTTTCGTTCTAATTGCACTCCCCTATCAGTAAATTGCAATTTATTTTGTATAGTGCAGTCACTGAAGGTAAAAATCAACGATTACCTTCAATTTTGGTGAACCTTCATCGATTTTCACGAAAATTGGTCAGTGGTTAGAGGATACCTCAAGAAATAAAGGTGACATGGTACCACCTTGCGCCTTTACCCTGAGGGTGGATACCGCCCTTTCTCAAAGGTGAAAATTATTTTATCAAAAATACCTGCACAAATCAATAAAAGGACAAATTATAAGCAAAATTTATTATATAAAGTTATTAAATTAACTCAATACTTTATAAGTTATTAAAGATCAAAGATTTTAATTATTCGTGAAAGAAAATGCATGCTTTAAAGCGATGTTTTATAAATAACTCAAAAACTGTAAGTTTTTACAAAAAAGTTTTCATCACTAAAATTGAAGCTAATAAAAAATATAAAAATAGCACAAGAAAAAATTCCTGTACAGGCTGTATACCATAAATCACAAAAAATAAAAACTTTATTTTGTAAAAGGTATATGTATTTCAAATCCCTAAAAAGGGCTGTATCACAACAAAACATTTTCGGAATCAATATTCCATCATCAGTGTTATCACAGGTTTACATGCTTTAAGCCACCAAAATGTACGGGTAAAACCCCTTAAATTGATTTTAAACAGTTGGGGGGTTACATAATGTAAATCGATGAAGGTTCACCGAAATTGAAGGTAATCGTTGATTTTTACCTTCAGTGACTGCACTATACAAAATAAATTGCAATTTACTGTTCTAAATGCGCGTAATCTGGGAGCTCATAAATTATTAAATGATATGTAGTCGCCAAATAATTAATTTAATGTATTTTAAGCCGAGAAGATAGGGTGGTTTTCTTGCGAAGGGGTTGTAGCTCAATAATCGAAATGCACGTGATTTAATAGTTTATTCTTAGAGTATTGGGATAAACCGTAATCGTACCCCCTCCATACTGCCAAAGTGTCATGGCCGCCGTCGGGAGCTATTGTGCTGACATTTACAATGTTTACATATAGAAAAGTTTGTTTTTTTCTGCTTATAATGCCGTTTTCTAAAGATATTAGTGAACAAAATCGATTTGCTAACAATATTTAATATATTTTAAATGTTCTAAAATTGGATACAACAGCAAAAGTCGCATAAATAACATATAAATAACGAATTTGTTTACCTATTACAAATGGGGTTATGAGGTTGTAACTGCTTATTTTGGGAATAAAATGAAAATGATCAATTAAACGACTGGAAAACTGTAAGTATTACAATTAAAACATGTTTATCCTATCACAAGAGTTCACTTCCTTTTAAGAAAGCTAATTATTATTACAGTAGAACCCCGCAAATCCGAACCCCGCAAATCCGAACTTTCGGCAAATCCGAACCAACGGAAAGTGAAAATTTTTTTAAAAATTCAAAATAAAAATTTAAAAACATGTTTATTATATGTACAGAGAACCAGAAAATTTAACAATGTAAAATTAATAGGAATTTGGACATGTGAAATTTATTAAAAATAAATACACGTAGTACATACTTATAAAAACTTAAACACAATCAATAAAGGAATGTGCATAATACACATTTCCCATGGTATACTATGAACGAAAACATTGAAAAAGATAAGAAACATGAGAAACATAGTGTAATCAATATCCAGATTACAAATTAAATGAATCATTTACATAACCGAATTCCCATGTCCCGTGACTAAACAAAACTACTGGCGTTAGCGATTTAATATTTCAGTAATCTAAATATTTTTCAGCTTTAGAATATTGGAGGCATAAACGTGCGGATAAAGTTTCATAAAGGGATCGGTGGCAGTTCAAATCTTTTAAAAATCTTCTTCGTTAGCTTCTTAGGCTAACTTTCGGATAGTCCGAACTTTTCGGAATCCGAACAGGCTGTCCCCCCAATTAGTTCGGATTTGCGGGGTTCTACTGTATACAATAGATATTTATAAACTGCCATGTACTTTTAAGGTTACTTTTGATCTGTTTTCAAAGCTAAGGGTAGGTGGGGGCAAAGGTACGCATTTTCTAAATTTTCATCTCTAGTGAATCTCCAAATGCTTGAAAATTGGCACAGAGTATAGATGAAAGTGAAATTGATACATTTTGTAATCATATTAGGCAAATGGAAATTCTTCAATATTATTTTTGTAGTGTTGATAACTTTTTGAAAAAAAAAATGTAAATGTGTACCTTTGCCCCACCCAATGGGGCAAAAATACGCATGTGCGTACTTTTGCGGATTTGAGACATTTTGCAATTGAGACAAAACTAGCTGATAGAATATCAAGCTCAACTTGATATTCACTTTGAAGATTGACTTGAAACATGTATTTGCCAAGTTTACCTCAGTGGGGGCAAAAGTACGCATTGCGAAAGTTTGCCTCATTTCAACGTTCGGAGTGCGTACCTTTGCCCCATTTGTGTGAGTACTTCTGCCCCATCCGGCAACCAATAATATATCTAACCTCAATATGAAACTATGCACATATCAACTTCAAACTGTCATGTAGAAGAAGACTTCTAACAATAAACTTTCAACATGCCTAACCAATTATAATCTGAGTTTGAAAGATTAAGAATTAGAATCAATCAATTTTTAAGAAAAATTAGATCAAGAGGTACAAAAATAATTTTTACCCCATTTTTGTTGTTGTTTTCGCCCTGATTGCGCCAAAGTTTCTCATCCAATGCTACTGAGTAGTACAAACGTATGCCACAAGATGTTGTCGCCAAAATATAAGAAGTTACTGAAAAATGTAAGTGCGTACCTTTGCCCCGTGCGTACTTTTGCCCCCACCTACCCTATGATTAAATGTTACCTCTTTATTAATTAGATTTGCCAACAAAAGATGCATGATTAAGGTCAAATGCAATTCCTTTGCTAAAGTCATAAAAAAATACCAATACAGTTAATAAAAATATATTAAAAAGGTCTCTCAAAAGACATGAAAATATATAACAACTCAAAAAACTAGAGAATGTAAAGAAAGCCAGGTTATTGGAAATTTAATTCCTGTTTAATTGAAAGCCAGTAAACTATCCAAGACTTTTCAGAATCAAATGTGTCAACTTGTAAAAACGATTCTTCTGACATTCTTAGTAAAAACCAGATTATTCTCAAGAAAAATTCTGTTCTAAGTGATACTCAAAGTCATATTTTGTGAATGTGTCATCTTTGAATGAAACAATTTTTTTACCTGAACAATTAAATGTATGGATCTAATTAAAAACAATGCTGAATCAAGTACAGTTACAGAAATATAATCCTTTGAACTTCTAAATGTGATTGTTGAAAGTGTTGACATAGCTACTGCATAGGGATTCGAAAGGGATAGACTTGTTATGAACGCACTTGATCATGTACTTCTTACTGTTATAAAGTTGAAACAAAACTTATTTTATGCTTTTTTATCAGTCACTTTTAATTGTGTATCAACTTTACGTGGTACATCGTGCAAAAATTGCTAAAAATGCAAACATTATATTTATTTTCTGTGTTACATTGGATACTATGATTGAATGTCTTCCTCTTTTAGATAGTGAAGTGACAATGATGTTTCAAGATGAGGTAAATCGAAATAATTGTATGTTAGAAGGACAGAGAATACGAAGAAATGTTATTGCTGCATATTTAGTGTAGTGAAATACAAACTTCAAACATTATTATAATATATTTTTTGATTTCAAACATTTCATATGATTATGAAAGAACATCTTAGTCTTTAAAACAATGAAGAAGTGAAGAACATAAAGTTCCAACGAAAATGATTCCAGATGAGGAAAATCGACATAATGGTTGTATGTTACGTGTATAGAGAATTACGTGTATACGTATATACGAGTTACGTGTATACGAAGAAATGTTATTGCTGCAAACTTAGTGTAGTGAATTAAAAACTTATTGTCAAATACAAATCAATTTATTTCATACTTTTATAATATATATAGTGATATAATTTTATGTGTTCAAATAAAAATATTAATAAATAAAATACAATAAACACAAATCATGTATATCTTACAATGAATTACAAAATCAAAAATTAATTACAAAAATATCAAAATAAATCTAAAATATTAAAAAGTTACCCATAATTTTTATAGTACCTACATACTTTGGTTGGTACTCTAATAATTTGGAGATCCATTAAAGTTTGTAGATGGAAATTGCAGGTATCTAAAAAATATAATAATATAAAGTAACTCAATAATCTCTTTTTAATTAGGGTAGCAGTTGATAAAGATGACCCTTGCTCGGGAAATCAAATGTATCTAAAAGAAATTAAGTAACAGCTTTCTAACAAAACAATCTTAGCACTAAAGACTACTACTTAAATAAAGACTACTCTCTATGACAGTGGTGCTCAGACTTAAACTGCATGGGATCTACCACATAAATTGCAAGCATCCAGCGATCGACTGCTAATAAAAAATCAATTTAGAAAATAAAAATGTTGATTGCACATTTCTGTTTTATAAAAAGTTGTAAAGTTGCGCGTGAGGTAAGTTAGCGATTTTTTTGTATTTTTTGTATTAAAATCTTTTCCATTTTTTGTATTTTTTTTTCGTGAATCGCGATCGACTTCAAAAACTTTTGCGATCGACCGGTCGATCGCGATCGACCATTTGAGCACCGCTGCTCTATGGGAACAACTAAAACTAGGCATGCTTTACAAAAAAATGTATCCAGAACAAACTTCTTCTCTATAAGGCAATACTACGACAAGTCTGGATGTACAGGATTTAAATCTGGGGAACTGCCAGTAATACAAATATGCAAAAACTACAAAGATTCCAATCCAAAGTCTTTTATGATGTCCGATTTTTTTAGTACCACTACCAAATATCACGCTAAACTGAAAATTATAGGGTAAAAATCTGTCTGATCTCCCAAACTTTTAAAAGCTGGATGCTTATCTGATCTAGTCCAGAGGCTGGTTTCGGTATTGCAGCTATAAAATACTTAAATAGTAAGCATGGAAATTTTTATTATGGTCCGCCTTGAGGCAAACTAGGGAACTAGAGGGTTAAGAAAAGTTACAGATCTCAACACCACTGGGAAGTAGATAGAAGTTACTCATTTGTAAAAAAGTCAGAAATATGGTAATGTAGACTAAATTAATATAAATATGTAAAGAGTTCTCACCCCTGAGTGTAGTTCCCACTGTGTCATTTTTTATATCTGTCATATTGTTATAATGATAACAGATTGCATTAAAGTTAAAATAAAAAAGAATTAAAGAAGTTCATAAAAATATTCTATTTTTGAAAAAATATTTAAGTGCTTAAATACTTGTTTAGATAAAATATACATAAAATTTATTTTTTCTACAACCGTGTTAAAAGTGCAACTTTCAGCACTCCATACAAGCGTTAAAAACGCTACTTTAAGGCACTAGTGCTTTAAAATTTTTATGGCACTGCTGTTCGTATTGACCGTATAGGCAATTTTGATGTAATGTCAAAAAATATAAAAATGGAATGTCAGTCAAGTTCAAGTAATAGTTATTTATGATATAAGTGTTAAAAGTACACGTTTAAGGCACGCATGTGAAAGTTTGCAGAATTAGCGATAGCAAGTTCTGCAATTCACATGAGTGCCTTAAAAATGTACTTTTTAACACGCATATCATACAATATTTTTTCTACAAACGTAATTACAGGACAATATCTAAAAAAACTTTTACTTGAACTTGACTGACATTCCATTTTTATATTTTTTTGACATTACATAAAAATTGTCTATACGGTCAATACGAATTGCAGTGCCATAAAATTTTTAAAGCACTAGTGCCTTAAAGTAGCATTTTTAATGCTCGTATGGAGTGCTAAAGATTGAATTTTTAACACGATTGTAGAAAAAAGTTTTTGTAGATATTGTCCTGTAATTACGTTTGTAGAAAAAATATTGTATATGTGTGTTAAAAAGTACATTTTTAAGGCACTCGTGTAATTCGCTTCGCTCATTCTGCAAACTTTCACATGCGTGCCTTAAATGTGTACTTTTAACACTTATATCATAAATAACTATTAAAAAACTAACAGAAAATAGTAAAAATATTTGATTGAGCATAAGTGAAAAAGTCACTCTCTCAACCAATAAACATTTGTGATTAAAATTAATATACTTAATTGATTATAATATGAATGTGTTCTTGTAGAGTTTCATATAATAATTTCCATTTGACTAAAGAGACACAAGCTGGAATACTTAGGTCAATAATACTTAGGTATGAAACACCCTAAAAAATATGAACTTTTGCATTTGATAATTCAGAGAAAGATCCAAGGTAAATGTGGTTCTGGTAGAATCTCACAATCATAGCTGAACAATCTAAGACCATAGTATGGAAAATCGACTCCATCATCATAGTTAGAGCTGCTGTCAATAAAGCCACAATAGCGAATATGGTAGCCAATATGATATCCAACAATTGATAACAGTCATGGAACTAAAAAATAAAGAAGAGTTTCATTAAAAATTGAGTTACATATAAATTGCTTATGTTACAAAAAATGTATTTTTTCACAAAGTGTTTATGGGATAAAATTAGTAAGAGTGACATGATACCTAACAAAAATTTGATTCAGAAGATTTAACATAAAACTTGTAATTCTCTTATACTAAACTCACAATAAAGATGCACTAGAAATAAACAACCCAAGACAATGTTGAATGATACAAATAGCACTCCCGAATCATGATTTACAATGTATAAACTTTGTAAATCATGATTTGTGAGTGCTCCTCATAACATTCATCATGTCTTGTGTTGTGTTTGTTTATTTCTAGTACATCTTTATTGTGATTGTAGTATTATAATTATATATTACTATTTTTATAATAAAAAGATTATATTTTATAAAATGTGATGCTGTATGTATATGATTTCAAATCTTAATCTTTTCTATTACCATACAAAAAAATATTGCCTTTACTCAAAAACATTTTATTTATCATAAAATTTTTAAAAATATATTTAAAAAGTTCATAAATATTAATATTAATTTATACAAAAACATTAAATATTTTAGTTTTACTGGTTTATGGCTGTGAGGTGTCTCTGAATATTTTTCACTCTTTTATAAGATGTTTCGAAAATTGAAATTTTTCTGAAAGTTTTTAATATTTAAAATCAGTTTTCATAAATTTATCATCGGTTAATATTAGAGATCTTAAGTTCACAGTGGCACAAACAACTGAAAATATCTTCTGCAAGTGGAAGAAGACTAACAGACATTTTACATACATTAAATGTTTTTATTTATTTGGTTGGATCTATCTATGTGTACTCAAGCTTTAGCTATCTTCATTGTAAGAATTTTAAGTTTAGCGTGATATTTGGTAGTGGTACTAAAAAAATCGGACGTCATGAAATACTTTGGATTGGAATCTTTGTAGTCTTTGCATATTTGTGTTACTGGCAGTTCCCCAGATTTAAATCCTGTACATCCAGACTTGTAGTAGTATTGCCTTATAGAGAAGAAGTTTGTTCTGGATACATTTTTTTGTAAAGCATACCCAGTTTTAGTTGTTCCCATAGAGAGTAGTCTTTATTTTCACTTTCAGAAAGATTTTTCAAAAAATGTTTTAATTCTTACCAGTATCTTTGTTTCCGTTTAGTGCTAAGATTGTTTTGTTAGAAAGCTGTTACTTAATTTTTTTTTAGATACATTTGATTTCCCGAGCAAGGGTCATCTTTATCAACTGCAACCCTAATTGAAAAGAGATTGTTGAGTTACTTTATATATTTTTTAGATACATGCAATTTCCATCTACAAACTTTAATGGATCTCCAAATTATTAGAGTACCAACCAAAGTATGTAGGTACTATAAAAATTATGGGTCACTTTTTAATATTTTAGATTTATTTTGATATTTTTGTAATTAATTTTTGATTTTGTAATTCATTGTAAGATATACATGATTTGTGTTTATTGTATTTTATTTATTAATATTTTTATTTGAACACAAAATTATACCACTATATATTATAAAAGTATGAAATAAATTGATTTGTATTTGACAAAAAGTTTAAATTCACTACACTAAGTTTGCAGCAATAACATTTCTTCATATTCTCTATACACGTATCATACAACCATTATTTCGATTTTCCTCATCTGGAATCATTTTCGTTGGAACTTTATTATGTTCTTCACTTCTTCATTGTTTTAAAGAGGAAGATATTCTTTCATAATCATATGAAATGTTTGAAATCAAAAAATATATTATAATTTGAAGTTTGTATTTCACTACACTAAGTATGCAGCAATAACATTTCTTCGTATTCTCTGTCCTTCTAACATACAACCATTATTTCGATTTACCTCATCTTGAAACATCATTGGAACTTCAAGATGTTCTTCACTCCACTATCTAAAAGAGGAAGACATTCAATCATAGTAAATGTAACACAGAAAATAAATATAATGTTTGAATTTTTAGCAATTTTTGCACGATGATAACAAGTCTATCCCTTTCGAATCCCTATGCAGTAGCTATCTCGACACTTTTAACAATCACATTTAGAAGTTCAAAGGATTCTATTTCTATAACTGTACTTGATTCAGCATTGTTTTTAATTAGATCCATACATTTAATTGTTTAGGTAAAAAATTTGTTTCATTCAAAGATGACACATTCACAACATAATATTTATATATAATATATGACTTTGAGTTTCACTTAAAACAGAATTTTTCTTGAGGATAATCTGGTTTTTACTAAAAATGTCAGAAGAATCGTTTTTACAAGTTGACAAATCATTCTCTAGTTTTTTGAGTTGTTGTATATTTTCATGTCTTTTGAGAGACATTCTTAATATATTTTTATTAACTGTATTGGTATTTTTTTATGACTTTAGCACAGGAATTGCATTTGACCTTAATCATGCATCTTTTGTTGGCAAATCTAATTAATAAAGAGGTAACATTTAAGCATAAGCTTTGAAAACAGATCAAAAGTAACCTTAAAAGTACATGGCAGTTTATAAATGTATATTGTATAATAATAATTAGCTTTCTTAAAAGGAAGTGAACTCTTGTGATAGGATAAACATGTTTTAATTGTAATACTTACAGTTTTCCAGTCGTTTAATTGATCATTTTCATTTTATTCCCAAAATAAACAGTTACAACCACATAACCCCATTTGTAATAGGTAAACAAATTCGTTATTTATATGTTATTTATGCGACTTTTGCTGTTGAATCCAATTTTAGCCAATTTAAAATATATTAAATATTGTTAGCAAATCGATTTTGTTCACTAATACCTTTAGAAAACGGCATTATAAGCAGAAAAAAACAAACTTTTCTATATGTAAACATTGTAAATGTCAGCACAATAGGTCCCGACGGCGGCCATGACACTTTGGCAGTGTGGAGGGGGTACGATTACGGTTTATCCCAATATAAACTATAGGAATTACTCAGCCCCCCCACTTTAATATTAAATTCCTGCTCAGTGGAACGAGCTCAAAATTTTTAATTTGCGTAATATGAAAGCTCATAAGTCAGGTTGTTTTTAACTTTTGCAAGTGGGGGGGGGGGGGTGGGGGCAGCTCAACACGGGTAAAAAAATGTCGGCACCAACGGTTGATATAAAAAATTTCAACAATCAACCTGTTAGATAATGTTTTGTCCAACTTGCGTTTGGTATTTTTTCAAATAAAGTTGAATGGCATGATGCATTGTCCATTATAATCAATGAAGGTTCTTCTAAGTTTGGTAAAAGCTGATGCTCAAACCATTTTTCGAAATTATCCAAATTTATCGAATCATGGTAGTCACCAGATTTACTTCCACTTTTGAAAATGAGTTCATAGTTATCAATAAACCTATTTTCAGAACCTGCATAACGGACAATGTATCGTATACCTTCTCCATTCTTCTTTCTGACTGCACAACTACTGCCATGTTGTCAGCTCTTTCGGAATCTTCCTTTACTAAGTATCCACGTTTCATCCAAGAAAACTGGTTTTAAGGGACATACACTGCTTTGATTTTCTTTGTAGGCTTTAAAAAATTGGAGTCTCTTTAAGGTAACATGTGGTTGTCTCATTAAATGCTTCCGGTTCGAAAAACTACAATTTAGAAATCTGAATTTTAATTGATGAAATGCAGATCGTCGGCGAAAGAGCAAAATGGTGTATCTCAAATTTGCCAACTTTTCAGTAGAGACAAATAATATGTTTATTTCGTTCTTAATAGGAGCAGTTTTTATTAAAACACAAAATTATACAAGAAATGCAATTTTTAAGCTGTCAGAAGATTATCATGGTAGTTTTATTTTTTTTTTGTTAAAATTTGAGTTACACCATTTTGACACATTTTTAAATGAAGATACATGGATTTGCACGCAAGAGTAATTTTAATAAAATAAATTCTTATACATTGAAATAAAATGTTACATTTTTTTATTTTAGCTTAGTGCACAAAAACAAAATAAAGTAATGCATGACAAATAAAAAAAATCAAATATGAAGGGTCAAATTGAAAAACGCATTCAATTATGAGGCAGATTATCATAAAACGACAATTAACTTTGTCAATGACTTTTTTTAAATCTTGTAAATGATTAAATTTTTCTAATTTGATTTTTAATGGTCGGCTATATAATGGTCGAAGTTGAGTGTTGTCATGATTTGCCATAGTTGTTGGAAGTTTCTTCCAAGTTGAAATGTATTCCGTCTTATAGAAGATTTCTTTTTCGTATTTAATGCATTTCAAATCGTTAGTACGCGGATTTACCCGTCTGGTCCGAATAGTATAAAATATTACCAAAGTTTGTAAAAAAATTATAATCAACATATTTGACTGTAGGGACGGATTTTACAAGCTTCTAAACAAACGTTTAAGTAATCCGTTGTTAAAAATATGCGACGACCAACAAGCTTTCTTTCTATTGCTGAATGGCAGCTATCAACTTCCATCTGCGTATGCCCTTTAGTCAAAATTTTTTGGCAAATTGTTACGCTGCTTTTTCTGGCAAAATAAAGCAAAGCGTTAGACAACGTATTGTTTTTATTCTGATAACCGCAGTTGTCAGTATAGATAATAAATTCCTTAATTTGAGAATTGTCATCAAGGCGAAATTTTAAATAGTCTAATAAAATTGAGGCAAAAACACTGGATTCTAACCCACCGTTCCATTCGTGCCACAAATAGCACCATACAGTCTTGGAAGCCAAATCAAAAATTGTGTAGTTATGAACTGCCAGTTTTGTTTTATAATAAAACGCTGTGGCTTCAACGCATGGTGCTAACTTAACGGCTTGCATGTCAACTGTTATACAAACTATATTTTTATTTTTCATGCATTCATTTTTATCTTTTCTTTTTTCATTTCTAGACGCTTCTTTCTCTTGTTGGTGTTTATTATACTCTTCTTCACTTATATTTTCAATTTCGTGGCCCATACATGTGTCGCAAAGATCCTTTTTAGGGCGATGGATGGTGTTGTTGTTGCCACCTAAGGCCTATTAATTTTGTAATAAATAACACTGGAGAGTACACTTTGCTATTTTTAATTTTAGAAATACTACAACAAATTGAACAAAGTATTTTTACATGACTGTGAGTGTGTAATGTCTATTAGGTTAGAAAACATATTCTTTTTCTCTCTGCGCATGCATTCTTGTCGGCTGTCACAACGGCTGCTGTGGGCAGAAGAAGAACCAATGTTGCCAGTGTTGCCGGTTACAAAAATAAGAATGTTCAAGTACTTAACATAGCCGCCTCCCTTGAAGGCTGATATGCCTTTAAGCACAAGGCAACACGCATAATTTAACTACTGGACGATGAATCATTCCAGTTGCAGTTTTCACCATTGCACTACGGATGACACCATCACTTCCGGGAAAGGTCGTTTGCACACGACCTAAAGACCATTTGAGAGGAGGAGGCCCATCCTCCTTGATTAGTACAAGTATACCCGAAGTCAATACTTAGGGCTCTGATTTCTTCCATTTGTTTCGAGATTGTAGTTGTGAAATGTATTCGGATGACCATATCTTCCAAAATAATTGAAGTCTTTGTTGGATCAGCTGATACTTGTTGAGACGATTTTCATTAACATAGTTAAATTGGGATTTACCCAAGCGTCCTCCCACTCTTAAGATACCTGAATCATCTATAAAGGGGTTTAAAGAAAACAAGCCATTACAAGGATTCAATTTGTTCACCTTTAATGATTTAATTTCTAGGAGGAATGATTCCTGTTGACAAATTTTTTTTAAACATAAAATAGTATTTATTTAACAAAAACAATAAATAAAACAAAACTACCAAACTACAAAAAATAAACTAACAAAAAAATTAAATATTTTGTGCCAAATTTTACTTTTCTCTCAACACCAGCCCAGCCTTTTGAAGTTGCTTTTCTTTAACATTTAGGTTTTTTATCTGTGTTTCCTCTTCTATTATTTTTAGTTTTATTTTACACATTTTCATTTTTCTTTTCTTAACATTTTGTTGTAGTTCTGTCATTTTTTTACAACCACTACTCAAAAAGAGCTTTTTCTACGCCCCATTTTTAAAGTTCCTAATATTACACCGCTTTGTTGCACTTAAAACGGCTGTTTATAGTTAGAGTGACAAAATGTAAAAAAGGATTAAAAAAAAATGCCACAGCGCTAACTTTATTTCACGGTTTCGCCTGACTTTCACGGTTTCGTTATTAGTTCGCCTTCTAATCCCATACATATTCCATAAAGTCGGATCGATGGTTTCCAACCATTGTACACGAAAGTAGACAAATAAAGGTAATAGTAGCAATGGAGCATCATCTTTTAAATTTTCAAAGCATTCAATAATAACGTATGGTCCTAAAGTTTTGGGAAAAATTTCAAAAGCATATAACTCTGACCACAATAATCTTATATTTTTATTAAATTATTCAACAATTTAACTTAACTATCCTTATTATAAATCAAAATTCAAATGACAGAAAAGGGACCATTAATTTCGATTTGCCTAATAATTCCCCTGACACGTTGCATCATCTGTTCCTGATTTTGTGCTTCCCATCCGTTATTATAGACTTTCCGACTTAATATTGCCCAGAACTCTTCAATTGGACGAGCCTGATGTAGGTTGGGGGGATTGTCTGCTTTCGGTACATAGGTAATGTTGTTAGTTTCGTACCAGTCCCTTGTGATCCTCGCGTAATGACATGAAGCAAGATCTGGCCAAAAGAATATTTGATCATTTGCATAATGTGTGTTCACAAACTGAAGCAATTTAGAGAGACATCTTTGAATATAAATATTTGCGTTTAAGGCTTCGCCTCGAACAACACCAATGTAGGGCTGTGAGATAAAGCCAGCCTCAGAAATTGCACACCATACCAAAATTTTGTCCTCAAATTTTTTCTTACTTTTGAATTTTATTTCATCAGGTACATTTTCGTAATCGTTCGTGTAAAACCCATCGTTACCCTTCATCTCGGAGTTGGACAAAGTAAAATATTTTTCATCGTCCATCACGATCAACTTAATGACGAAATGCACTCGCCTTAACGCGCGGCAACATCTCGGAATTCTCTCTAATTGATCCTCTGTGTATTTTGGAGCTTTCCTTCTTTTCCGGTAGATAATATTGTTACTCGATAGGGTCCTGTACAGTGGTGTAGTGGCAAAATTTTAGTGGGAACCTCCAATTCTGAGGAGTACCCCCTCCCCCCACATAAAGAGCGGGGGTCCGGTTCGGGGGGCCTGTAGCCTATGGAATGGATGATAAAATTTTCACAGGGAAGAAGAAAAAATATAAGATGTAACACGTTTTTATGTATACGTTTACTAACAAATTCAAACACAAAGATTAAAAACTGAACATATTCAATAAAATTTTATAATGTATTTACAAATAAATGGCAAATGCATCTTCTTCCTCTTTGTCAGGTTGGAGGTTGGCTCGTCGAGTTCTAGTATCATCAGCTATACGGTGTCGTCTTAACCATGCCTTGACGTAATTCTCTGGTTTCCATGTCTGGATACTTGGTCCATTCAACTTGATAAACATCAATGCTGATACGTGCTCGATGGTCAGTTTTGACCGTGTTGGCGATATAATAATATTCATGTGACTGAAGCCACGTTCACACTCTGCTGAACTGCAAGGAATAAGCTTTGTGCAGTTTATCAGTGGGTTTAAGTCCTTCGGAATCGTAGTGCTGTTTTCCAGGTAATCTCTGAAGCTGTTCTTAATTTTGTTGGCATTCAACCTAAATCTTGCACAGAGATGTTCGATTTCTTGTTCACCGTATCCAACATATTTCTCTGGAGGCCAGTTGTTACTTTCAAGTACTTTCAGTTCTGAAAGGAGAGATTCATACTCTTTTTCATAATCATAATTGTTCCCTGTGGTTTTATTAGATGGTTCGTTACTGCTTCTTGTTGTGAAAAGTCTCCGTTTTAGGTTGTTAATAACACTTGATAGCAACTGCTGGTCATTAATAGCAGTTATTTTGTTGCTACTTGTTAAGGGAACATGACAAAAATTACCAGTGATTGCAGCTCTCTTGGCCTCAAGGGTCTTAGTTCCAGGTTTTGTCCGCCAGCGCCATCACAATAGATATGCAAATTTTGAACTTCCGTATTCAAACTATTCATAATGAAATGAAAAAGGAAGGAACACACTTCGACGGATCCCTTTTTTGCAACATATTCAGGATATGTGTAAAAGGACGACTCAGAACTGGATAGTACATGTATGTTAAATGTGTACATAGAGAGCTGTCTGCGATAATATTCATTCGTTGTAACATTAGGCAGTGAAATATTTTTCCATAATCCAAAGTTATCGCTTCGAATGTCGCATCTTTTCGTGCTTTTTTTTGTCTGCATTTTTCCTATCATAAAAGGTTTGGGCCTTACGTAGATGAAGCTCCCGAGCAAATGTGAGTTTAGAAAGTGCATCACTATTATCTGCAGCTTTCATTTTTGCATTTAATTCGTCACATTCACTGCATGTGTCAGTCCGCGGATATCCAAAGCCTATATTAAAATCCCTTTTAAAAATGTCTCTATATGTCTGGTAAGCAACTTTAATTTCGGGATATTTCTCTTGAAACAGCAAAAACATTTTCCGTATATTTAAAGTTTCACATAGATAGGTCTTAGATTGATTGTAACGTAGGCTGTAATGACTTTGTCGTGCTTTAAAACTCTCTGCTAGAATATCGTGCTTTATGTCTCTAGAATATCTTGCTTCAACTTTCTATAATGTTTCCATATCTTCTATCTTTAGGTGCAAAACCTGTCATCTTTAACGATTTCTGTAAATGTTGAAGTTTACTTGCAGTAATCCCGTGTACTGTCAAAAAAAACTTAACATCATCATCATTCTCTTTGCCTTATCCCTATGCGGGGTCGGCTTCCCTAATTGCATTTCTCCACACAATTCTATCTTGGGTCATATCAATGTTAATCCCCTTTACCAATATGTCCTGCCTTATCGTCTCCCCCAGGTCTTCTTTGGTCTTCCTCTCCTACTCCTTCCAGGAATCTGCACTTCAGCTATTCTTCGTATTGGGTGATTAACGTCTCGACGTTGAACATGACCAAACCATCTTATCTATGCTGTCTCATTTTGGCATCAATTGGTGCCATTTCTTATTTTATCCTTCTTTGTCACTCCACTCATCCATCTAAGCATTCTCATTTCCGCCACATGCATTCGTTGTTCCTCTTTCTTTTTCACTGCCCAACATTCAGTTCCGTGCATCATAGCCGGTCGTATGGCTGTTTTATAGAATTTTCCCTTCAGCTTCATTGGAATTTTTCTGTCACACAACACACCACTCGCTTCTTTCCACTTCATCCATCCAGCCCTAATTCTACTGCATGCATCTCCATCTATTTCTCCATTACTCTGTAATACCGATCCTAGGTACTTAAAACTATTGCTTTTCACAATCATTTCACTATCCAAAGATACCATTTTATTTGTAGTAAATCCATCTTTAAAGGAACATTCCAAATACTCTGTTTTTGTCCTACTAAGTTTTAAACCTTTTTCATCCAGAGCTTGTCTCCACTGTTCCAGTTTTTGTTCTAAGTCTCTTTCACTATTTCCTATTAACACTACATCATCAGCATACATTAGGCACCATGGAATACTACCCTGTAGTTTCGTTGTTATCTGGTCCAAAACTAATGAGAATAAATAAGGACTAAGCACCGAGCCTTGGTGCAATCCTACTTTCACCTGAAATTTATCAGTCTCTCCCACACCTGTTCTAACACTAGTCGTTACTCCCTCATACATATCTCTCACAATCTTTACATAGTCGCCAGGGACTCCTTTCTTATTGAGTGCCCACCACAGAATCTCTTATCATATGCTTTCTCAAGATCAATGAATACCATATGAGCGTTGGTCTCTTTATTTCTGTATTTTTCCATCAGTTGACTTACAATGAAAATTGCATCTGTTGTTGATCTGCCCTGCATAAAGCCAAATTGATTATCGGATATTTCGGTTTCTTCACGTATCCGTCTATCAATTACTCTCTCCCATATTTTCATGGTGTGGCTAAGTAGTTTTATAGCCCTGTAGTTTGTGCATTGTTGTATGTCTCCCTTGTTTTTGTAGACAGGTACTAATATACTGCTTCTCCATTCGTCTGGCATTTGTCCAACTTCCATAATTCTGTTAAATCGACCTGCTAGCCAACTTATTGCTGTCTCTCCCAATGCTCTCCATACTTCCCCAGGAATATCATCTGGTCCGACTGCTTTTCCTTTCTTTATTTTTTAAAGCGCTTGAGCCACTTCCTCGTTTGTTATTCTGGTAACCATTGCTGTTACTGTTTCCGTTAACTCCACAGGCTGTCTGTCAAATTCTTCATTTAATAAACTGTCAAAATACTTTCTTCATCTCTTTTTGACATCCTTATCGTGAATTAGTATTTTATTATTTTCATCTCGGATACATTAATCTGATTAAAATCTCTTGCTTTCTTTGCTCTCTGTTTGGCTATTTTATATATCTTTGCTTCGCCTTCCCTGGTATCAAGTTGATCGTATAGGTTTGAATACGCTTCTGCTTTAGCTTTTGCTACTGCTACTTTCGCTTCCTTTTTGGCGACCATATAGTTTTGAAGATCTATGTCCGATCTGGTTTCTTGCCACTTTTTATATAATTTTCTCTTCTCTTTTATTTTTCCTTGTACTTCATTTGACCACCACAAGTCTCTTTATCCTCAAACTTCTTTCCTGACGTTTTCCCAAGTATTTCAAAAAAAAACTTAACACAAACTTGAATTTATGTGATATTTTGTGTTATTGAATCATCATTATCGTACCCATCAGGCTTTATTCGTACTCTGTACATATAACTTGAGTCGTGAAACTTTGCCTCATTCTTATTTTTTGCCCTTGATCGTAGTTTTTGTACATTCATTAGGGTTATTAAAGAACAAAGGTATGAATTTTGCTCGTCGTGCGACAATAATGAGTTGAAATAATCTAGAATACGTTTCTTGTTTTTGTCACTTTCTTTTTCGACGCACTTTAGCCGTTTGCATTTGCAAAACTCACCAAATTCGTGGGATCGTAACCTTATTTTCTTCATAACCTCGTAGATCCTTCTCATTTTTTTTTTCTTTTTTTCCATCACTCTTTTCACTATCAGCCATTATGAGATAATATTATATTGAACTCACACTAAGCAATACTGTACAGTTTTCGTAGTTATAAAACAATCTGCTGCTCTGTTGTTATAATTTTGTAAACAAACTAACGACTAACCTATTTAAACACGTGTGTATTACAAATCAACCGAAAAATATACATTTTACTACGCAGCGTGCCGACGTGGCAAGTGATATTGCTTGGGTGACAATCATTGTTTTCGCCCAATTACGCGTGGACAAATATCGTTTTCTCCCGACATGGTCAATTTAAAAGGCTTAAAATCTCTGAATATTCGACGTTTTCTACCTATTTGAAGGAATTATGTGATAGTATTCGTTAAAATCGAGAGAATGACGTATTTACCTAAATATCACCCAATTGGTGACATCCATGATTTTCTCCCGACACCCTTCAACTACACTTGTCAAACAATAAACAAACAACGTTTGAGGTTATAAGATTGTTGGTAAGACAGCGGAAGATGAGCTCATGCTCGGATGCACCGGCACCGGCTGTACCCAACGGTACAAGTACTGCCAACAGCGTATTAACTGATTGCATTGTTACCAGCTCTAATATTATTATTATTATTATTTAATATATGAATAATAATGCTTGATATTAACTTATCATTATTATGTTTCTTACTATTTTTATTTTACATTTCCGGTAGCCTGTATTATATTTACTTGTTCTGTTCTATAATTTTGTGTCAGATATTTTTTAGTGTGTAATTTGTTTCTCTAATTTATTTTTATTATCTCTTTTATTTTGTGCTCCCAAAAATTTGGCGCCCTGGGCAAATGCCCAGTCTGCCCATTTATAGCCCGGGGCCTGATTACACGTATTTTTAAATTTAAAATATTGCAATAAATTATAATTTATTGCAACATTTATTTTTTTTTAGATAACACAAATATTTATCGTGTCAAATATTAAACTTGTTGCAAAAATACATCTAGTATTGATTTTAAATAAATAAAAGTGAAACATCACATCACATTTATCACAACGGTGTCCGGTTTGCCGTCGGATTTTGTTTTTAGTACAAAATACACAATTTCTTACCGGATTTTTTAACTTTTCTGTACTTGGAATGAAGGTCTGTGGTAACTTGAACTATCAAGTCTTAACGGATTTTCCGTAACACGTCCAGATAAAGAACAGCTACTAGTACCAGAAATTCCCCTGTATTTTCTAAAATCTCGAAAAGTAGTTTGATTTGGAAGTCTGGAATCTTTCGACGTCCAGTATCTGTGTATTTGTTTCTGTTTTTTCCATATCAGCTTCGTGTAGAGTAGTTAGCATCCATACCTCTCTTTTGTCTTTTTACCTCATAGCTAACATTTTGCCATCCCTTCTGAAAGCTAATTCATCTTTAGCCAACTGTTCAGACAATGCAGGCATATTTCTCCTACTATTTTTTACCGTGCACAAGCTCCAGTGTTTCTATTGTATAACCAATAAAATAGTTCTGGAATTGTTTACCAGTTGTCTAGGAATAGCTTGTGAACTTTGTCGAAATATTTATTCATTATGGTTGTTACAATATAACCCGATTTTCCTAAATTTCCAATATCAGAGCTATAATTACTCTAACCCGTATATATAATAAAATCACAAATATTGGATATATTAATTCGACTGTTTTGCAGTCTACGCGTGAAAAAAAATTAATGCCGAAACGGTGACATTTGGATGGTATGTATTGTTTGAAAAATAATCTTACCTTGAATAAAAGCAAACTTTAGTCAAAACATAAGTTATCGAAAGGTTCAAAGATATTGATAAATTTTGTTTTGAAATGACCTATCAACATCCTAACTTTGAAGAGAACATCATTTCCACACCGGTTTCTTAATGTTGTTCTGAAGCTATTTCCTTGGGCATTTTTATAATTACGTATTTTTTATGGGAAATAAGCCACAATTTTACTAAAAAAGTTAATAAATTCATTTTTTAGTAAAATTGTGGCTTATTTCCCATAAAAAATACGTAATCATTTCCACGTTGAACTGAGTTGTCACAAAAATGTAACATTTTCGAAATATTTTGATATCGATCCCGTGACATCGCTTCTGCAAAAATAGATGTACGTAATAATGGATTCTTACTCCAATTCCTCATTTCTTATACCTGTCCACTTCTTAGTTCGCGATTTTTCCGTGTTTTCTTGCTCAAGTTCTTGTAGGGTAAATCTGTTTGTTTCATCCACAATTGTTGTATACCCTCACTAGTAAAGAAATTTTCAAAAATTTCCAATGGTGTGGATTCTGAATTCAAGTAATCCACTTTACATCCTGAAGTAGAGCTATCGAAAACAAATTTATTAGGTGATAAACTATTGGTAGTCCATTCAAATTTATTAGCAATGTCTGTATTAATTTCGTCATCTTTACTATCTTCAGAATTATCATTATTATTAAGGTAAATGCACCAATGGTGGACACTTTAAGAAATAAATTTTAAGAATATTTTTTTTTATTAGAAATAACCCGCATCAACCATAAAAGGTTATTAGCGGTGGTACAATGATACATATTAATTTGTTGCAGTTCTGGGTGACAGAGTACTGGTTGTAGACGTTGCGGTTAGCTGGGAAGGCCCTGATCCGCTAAGTTTAGCCGCCGCTAATAAGACGGCTAAATATACGGAACCCCTATTTCTTCAGACCATGCAATCCCTTTATCTAGGGAAAATTATCTGCATGGCACCTCTAATAGTAGGGGCTAGAGGTACTTGTTGTCAAGCGAATTCGAAGATCCAGCGAATTCTTAACCTATCAAGGTTAGACATAAGGAATCTCATTCTTAAGACCATTCAAGGCAGCCTGTTCATTCATAGTCACTTCATGAAGTCCTAACATGAGTGTACTTATGGAACAAATTTCGAGTCATCCCCCCGGCTTTTCCTAAAAAGGGGATATACGTTCGTCAGTAAATTCTTTTTATATATTAAGACTAATTTATATGTCTGTGAATGTCGTTAATGTCTGTGAATGTCAATGTTCAGAGTTAATTTTTCCAAGCTAGAGCCTCTTGGGACGGCGTCGCTTCGTGGTGGGTGCGAACGGACGTAATAACACGCCGATATAACTGCAAAAAGACCGTTGCAAAAAGAGCCAAACGTCACTGGTTGGTCGGATTCGCCTGTCGGAGTGCGACCAACCAGTGAGAGTGCGCTAGATCGATGACGAGGGGGGCTCATGATGAATTTGCCCCTCGACCGGCATGCCTAGGCACGCCAACTGAGGTTTGGCTCCACTCTGATACAAAATATAAACTATTTTACAAAGTTTTTTTTACAGAGTTTTTACAAAGTTGATTTTAATTTATGGTTGTTCTGAAACGTAGTACTCATATTTGGTTATATAATTTAGTTTCCTTTAAAAACCTAATGATTTTATCACAATCCGCACTGTTTAACGCACACTTTATATCACATGGTAGTCCAGTCCAGCTTGTCTTTGCAGATGATATAATGGACAGTCTATAACAATGTGACCTACAGTTATATTGGCGTCACAGGCGTAGCACATTTATTGATTTTTTTTAATTGAGGTTTTCTTGGGAAACATCTGTATCTTCGGAGTTATCACCTTCAGTTTTATCTAGATTTAGTTGACGACGCATTTTCTTCTTTATTCGTGTAATTCTAGATTTAATGCGTCTGTCTTCGAGTTTGGGGTAGATTTCTGTTAGCATTGTCAATAGTCCTGTTATGTTTTTCGTGTATTCTTGTGCGATACTTAATGGATTGGGGGAACCGTGTGCATCATCCAGAAAGCTGACTATCTCTGTATAGTTTAATTCAAACAGGGTTGAAGCTTTATCAATAAATTCCTTTGCAGGTTGGATAAGTGATTCAGTAGAAACTGTTTCTCCAGTTTTTGTATCAGATTTAGTGACTCTTGGCTTTTTTGTTGATCTTGCTTTAGGTTTTGTAAAATCTATTTCTGTGTTTTCTACCGGTGGTGTATCAAGTGGAGACGATATTTCAGAATGAGAACGTTTCGGTATAGTAATTTGTGTAGGGAGTTCTTGAGAGTCCATTACTTCACCAGTGTTTTCTGTTTGATTCTGGACAGAGTGATTTTTGTCTTCAGCTGTTGCATTACAGGAAGAAATAGAGTCTTGGTCAGTTTGGGATGTAGGTATGGACGGGTTTGACTGGATGGCCATATAGGTACATGTTGAGGCGATATGACCAGATTGATGACAGAGATAGCAAGTGAGTCCATCAGAAAGAAAGATTCGGTAAGATGTATTATCGAAGTCAATGAGAATTGATTCAGGAATAACAAGATTGTCAGCAGGTGTATAGTACACCTGCCTACGAAAGCTTAATACGTGACTATATTGAGGATCTTGAATTCCCGCTCTTAAGAAAGACATCGGTGAAAGAAGATGAAAGCCCTTCTCGGCAAGATATTTTTCGAGAATGTGATGAGGAATAGACGAACAGACACTAGACAGCAGTAACCTTTTAGCAGGAGTGACTAGTCTTCTTACTCTGATAACATTATCTCCTATTTTTATACCTCCGTAGTCTGTTAAAAAAGTGTCAACAACTTCTTTGCTGGAAAGATAGATGCAGATTCTGCCGTTAGAAATTCGTGATGAAAAAAGTACATTTTTGGGTTGTACTAGTGATCCTATTTCTGTAACGTAGTCTTCTAATTTTAGTGTGTCTACTGCTGGGATAATAACGGCTTTAGTTTCGAAGGGAATGTAGCTGCTTTCTGTTGGGTAATTGTAGAGTAAGATGGTGTTTGTTGATCGGGTAACATTGGAGGACCCCTGTAGTCAGAAGTACCAGCCATCGGATAAAATTGTTAAATACTTTTTATTTTAATTTTATTATTTCGTTTCATTATATTGTAATTGGGTCAGTGCGACTCTGTCAATTACAAAGTATTTAACTTATCGAAGATAAGCCAAAAAACAAGTTTTTGTTAAACACCTTTGAATTTAAAAAACTGTATGACTGGATTGAAATTCTATAAGATTTTGATGAAACCGTAAATATATTGATAAAAGTACTTACGGCAATCAAATCACAACTAATAACTAAACTACTGGTTATGTTTCTTATAATTAATTTAAAGATTTACTATGGTAAAGCGATGAAAATCTTCGAGACTAAATTTAGGTGTACTTAATCAACTAGGTTCAGGACCGCACTCCTTAAGAATATTTGTTATTTTAAAATCAAATTTTAAGATATATTTAAACTATTCTAGTATTTTACTCCTTATGGGTTGCTTTTAAAGACGTATTTATTAAAAACACTTTAATATTATAAAAGATAAAATTTTAACTTGTTTTCTTAGAGAATGTAATTGCACCAAAGGTTGACACCCAAAAATCAGAATGTTCCATTAGCTGACACACAATTACACCAATTGTCGACACATTAAAAATAATTAAAATTTGTTTTAATAATGTCAAAAAATGTGGGTAATCTGTATTTTAAAAATTCATTTAATTATCAGTAAATAATAACACAGACAGAATAGGACATGTGTAATATTATCATCAAAAGAAATTATAAAAACTTAATACAATGTTTACATTTACATTTCTTTTACATCAAGAGATTGCTCAAACTGGTAGCTAACTCTCTCCTGTTACAACAATTGTGGGGTTTGACACATTTCCTAGAACTTGATTAAAGGATGCAATAGATATATCATTTTCCTTGGCCACAAATAATTTTCTTGTTTTATCAATACTCTTGAGTTCCATTATTTCATTTTCATTATTTGAAATGTTTTGAATAATGCAAAGATATATAAAATTTGATGTCATACGTTTTCCTCCTTTAAACTTCACTAATATAAAGCCCCCTCTTTTAGTTTTTTTTTTAAGAATTAACTTTTGTAACATATTCCTCTTCACCACTTCTTTCATCTGAATTAGAAATATCGGAATCTTGCAGGGAAATATCCATCTCAGAATTGGAATCAGAAGGTTCTTCTTCAATTTTCTGTTTCTTCTTTTTCTGTTGCATACGTTTTTCTTCTAAATTTTTTTCTTTATTTCCCTGTTTTTTTCTGTCATCTTTTAATTTTTGTGTATCCATTTTTTGTTTTTCTTTTTTCCTGTAATATTCTAACATTTGCGGGGATGTAGCTACTGCCGGCAATTTTTCTCTCCTTCGTTTTGATTTTGCCATCTCTTGTGGTTCGGGCCACATCAAAGCTCTTTTAAATGGGGATGGTATTAAGTCAAATTTAGAAGTTGACGGTTTTTGATTATCCCCAGAAGATGTTAAGGTATTTTTCTTCACAGGCGTTACTTGTTCCTCGTGCAATGTCTCTCTTTGTGATGTGTCAACATTCTCTGTGATGGATGCATCTAATTGTTTTGGTTCTTCTGCAGCTGGTAGTTCCACTCTTTCTTCAGATGGTGTATTTTCATTCTGTTGTAGTAGCAGTTCTGGTATTTCAGTGTTGTAATCATGTTCTTGTTTCATTTCCTCTGGAATTATTTCTTCTGCAGATTCTTCTTGGTTTTCTTCCACTGACTGGGTCTCCTAAAAACAAAGTTTGATTATTATTCTAGAACGTAACAAAATAGAGCATTGCTTTTATTACCTCCAGTTTGTTCAAGTCAACTTTTATTGTTTTCCACAGATTGTGTAAGGAGTAGTCTTCTAATGGCCCTTCCCAATTTTCATAATTTTTTATTAAACAAATTTAATTTTTCATTGGCAATTTTTTTTTTCAAGAGCAGACAAAAACATTTTGTCTTCCTGTTGTTTGTGGCACTTCCTGTTGGCTGTTAATGCGTTTTTATCTTCTGATATTTTTACTTGGCTGCGATTCCATGGAACTAGTCCACATTTCCTAAAACCATTTTGGATCGTTTGTAGTGTGAGACGTTCTAGCGTGGGTCTTAATAGTGGTGCAAAATCATGTTTGTTTAATTGTTCTCCACTGTTCTGCATTCTCCAATCCTGAACACTCTGACGCCACGTTTGCTTGAGTGAATGGAACACAGCTACATCCATTGGCTGGAGTATTTGGGTTGCATTATGGTACAGAGCAATTAATTCTATACCCTGTTCTTTGCAAAATTGACTTAATGGTAAAGAAATGTGGGACGTGTGACCATCCATAAAAAAATAATGGAAGAGGAATTTACTCTTCCTGTAAACGTTTACAGTTCCTGTAAACAAACTCTGGAACGTGTTACGACAGACGAATATTAGTGTCACCTTAATAAAAGCCTTAAGAAATTTGTATGAAGGGTCAACATCACAAATAAAAACTGGAAACAGATTATCGCAAAGCTTCCTGGTTAATAAAGGTCTACGTCAGGGGTGTTGTGTATCACCGACCTTATTTAAAATATATGTTGCAAAAGCATTGAAAGAGTGGAAACGAAAATGCAGAGGCATGGGCGTAGACCTTGGAGAGATTTGCTTATATACATTGCAGTTTGCTGATGACCAGGTTGTTATAGCAAACGATAAAGATGATTTAGAGTACATGGCAAGGAAATTACAAGAAGAATATAGAAAGTGGGGACTAGAAATTAATACAGAAAAAACAAAATACCTGCCATTAGGTACCGAACTATCGAACATCACATTAGAAAATAATGAAATCATCATGCCCTGCGACCATTACACATATCTAGGAATCGTTTTTGACACAACGGGGAAAGATGATGAAGAAATAAAGAGAAGAATAACACAATCCAGAAAAACAATAGGTTGTCTAAACAGCGTACTGTGGAATCATGAAATAGGAAAAAGAAGAAAACACAATATCTACGAATCTCTTATTAAAAGCAGTCTATTGTACGGAGCAGAAACTTGGCGGATAACCGAAAACAACAGAAGAAAACTGGAGGCAGTAGAAATGGACGCTTTTAGAAGATCAGTAGGAGTGTCACGCAGAGAGAGAATACGTAATGATGAGATAAGACAGCGAATGGGGGTTGACGGCTCTCTAACAACAGACATAGAAAGAAAACAGCTGATATGGTACGGACACGTCCAGAGGATGGATAACTCAAGACTCCCTAAAATAATTATGCAATGGGTACCACCAAACCGCAGAAAGAGAGGAAGACCCAAGAAATCTTGGAGAGAGGGAGTAACGAAGGCGATGAGCGCAAGAGATCGTAGAGAGGGCCAATGGGATGATAGAGTGTCATGGAAATTAGGCATCGGACAACGTCGCAAGACGTTTTAAAACCGATTGATAGATAGATAGGAATTTACTCTTTCTTTACCCATGGTAAAAATATATTGGCTATGTATTCGTAAAACAAGCCATGTGTCATCCAACCATTTTCACTTTTCCCTATAGCCCATTCTGAAGGAAATGTCTCTGCTATTATTTGGGGAATCCTATTATATCTATAAACAACCATAGGGGGAGCTATTTGTCGTTTAGCATTTGCAGTCAATAAAACTGTAAGATTGAATTTTTCATCATTCCCTGCAGTCGTGTATACTGTTTTGCATCCCTTTTCTGCCAAAACTTTTCCTGGTTTCGGATTAATAAAAAGCTGCTTCATCTGCGTTGAATACACGTTGTTCATCTTTTAAGATGTCCATAAAAGCATTATCAATAAGATAACTCTCAACCTCAGTGAATCAGCTATTAATATTTTCCTGGCTAATATTTCTTCGCATAGCTATCAAATTTTGGCTTACGCGTAGACTTATTTCATGATGCCTTGCTAGAAAAAGTGATAACCATTTTCGTCCTGGTGTGTCGTTACTTCCAAATTTCAACTTTAATTCCGTTGCTAATTTGCCAACACTATTTAAAAATGTTTCTTTACTAACTGGAAAACCAGCTTTGGCCATACATCTCACCCATTCAATAAGCAGATTTTTTTCTGGACTAAAAATACTTGCAGCTCCCATCTTTACTTTAATTGGCACCTGGCCTTTATATTTGTTCATTAGTGTAACTCTAGGAACACCGTGATTCTTAGCGGCAGCTTTATATGACAGTCCCCTATTTATATCTTCAATTGCTGCAAACATAGAAGCATCAGAATAATTGCGAAGTCTTCTTTGTGACATCTGAAAACAAAAAATATATAATGTTCCAGTTACCGACACCCATGTGTTCTAATTGTCGACACCCCTGTCGAATATTGGAACCGAAAAAAATAATCTGATGATTTTACATGCAATAAATTGGTCACCAAAAATGTATTACAAAGAATGCTTCTTAAGTCGACACTCCTGTCGACCTATGAAACATTGCTGGTTTTTTGTACCAAAAGTGGACATCCCTTGTTATAACCACATTTTCAGTAGAATGTCTAAATAATTATGTCTAAAAGGGACAATGTTATCTTAAAATGTATATTTATTTTTGTTGATGCCTAAAAATAAAACATAATATTTTTTAAGTACAATTTACTAATACTTACTTCTTATTCGTTTTCGTAAGAATCACTAAGCAGATAGCCGTTTACCGTCACGCCCAAATAACTTAACCACAATAACTTAGTTCGCGCTTTTTGCGGCGATCGGAAATATGCAAATGGTCGGACGATTACTCCCGACATTAATTCCGCAGCGGGAATGCTTAAACGGTTTCACTTTTCTTATTTTTTGGATTTGAATTTTGGTGTGTCGACTTATGGTGCAGTATCGACTATTGGTGCATTCACCTTAGCTTGCACCTCAATATTGTCCTTGTCAAACACGTATTCCACTTCATTATTATCACTTTTTAGAATTAACTATTATGCTCCACCCAAACCCTTTTTTTCACGAAACACAGTTCACTACAAATTATCACAACCTTTCTCAAAAGCCAGATCAAAACTAATGGAACGATCCACACCGTTTGTGTTGATGAGAGCGTGTCACTCAATTGCTTATTGACAAGTGGTTTGTACTGGTGGCACGGATTTTATAATACTCGTATACAAGTGTACCGCATTGAAAGGGTTAAAAGTATTATACATAGGAAAGGAACATATATTAGTGATTACGGACATAATGTGCTTAGGTGAAGGTGGGGTAATACCGTGCACTTAAGCGGAAAAGGTGATTACGAGCAACTAAAACTGATTTTGAAAATAAAATTTACATTGGCCTGTTGACTATGGTATTGGCCAAAAATTAGCTATGCTCAATTTCGTTCTATTCAAACAGTTTAATAATAATATTTTTTCTAAACTAATGCATTTGCGCGATATTCCCCACCCCGTGGGGTAATTTGGCGCACAGAGTGGGTTAATATCGCGCGTAAAAAATGTATGATAGATTCTTTGATATTTATATAAATACGTATTAAAAAAAACACAAAATATTTGCAAACTGTTTAAACAAATTTTTTAAACAAACAAAAAACTAAATTCTTTAATTAAAACTGCGCAAAAAACTTATTGTCTACTTTGATAAACAATTATTGGTAATATAAAAAAAAAATAAATTATTAACATAAGCTAAAAGAAGCCCATGTAAAGTAAAAAAAAATAAAGTATTATAAATATTTTACTGTATAACCCAACACGGGTAAAAACCGCGCGGTATTACCCCTCAAGTATATTTTCCAAACAATAATAAATATAAAAAAGTGGGGTAATTAATGTTATGGTTAAACAAAGGCTAAAACACCATAGATTTACACAAACGCAAAAACAAGTAAATAAGTTAAACACTTTGGCTTACCTTGCTTATTTTGTCGTAGCAAAATATTATAACGGCCACGTTGCAAACAGATAAATGCATATTAGCGCCACGGGTGTGAACTTGCAACAGAATCTGCAATAACCGACAATATTTGGTTGGTTGACCGCTAGAGATCAGCACTAGCCGAAATTTTATAATTCTCAGAGAGCGAGAAACATGGTGCGCGGTATTACCCCGCGCGCGGTATTCCCCCACCTTCCCCTATATAATTCGACATCATTACAAAGAATGCTTCTTTCGAAAATAGAGTAATTATTGATAAGATTAACATATAGAAATAGTATTGAGGAGTCAGTCTATGTTCGTTTCATCAACTATTTAATTGTTTCATTTCTGAACTGTCCGTGTAATAAGTCTAACAATTTATAATTTACCATTGGTTCATATCTATATTTTGATTCTAAGGTTGAACTTCGCACGAACAAGTCACTTAAAGCATTTGTTAAATTTTCTTCGTTATCTTTTTTCTGAAAAGCGTATAAATAATCTATTACTTCATCATAGCTCATAATATTTTCTGAATCTATAAAAAATTTTAGGTGTAAATATTGAACTGCAAGTGCGATTAGAGAATGGAGTCTCTTATAGTGACTAATATATTAATATCTGACCTTATTTGAGGTATCCCACAATCTTCAATGCATTTTCCAATAGCTTTAAAATATTACATCCACATGTGAAAAGGTCGAATGCGGATGAACAGATTATCTATTGACGATTGCAGTATATTTCTTAATATGTATGCTTTCATGGTAATGACTAAGTCATACGTAACTTTTCCGTATATTTGGCCACATTCTTCAGCTTTCATGGCCTGCTTCATGGTCTCTAATATAACATCATTTTTAGAACTCTATTCATTGATGGGAGTAAGATAAAAACATTTTGTTTTCTTGTTTCTCACACTTGTAATTATTCCCTCAGGCCATGACCCGTATGCTCGCTAATGATGAATATAAAATTCTTAATTGTATGTTAAAAAATGCACAATAACTACCTCTTAAAACCCACCAAATTTCATAACAATTTTGCCAGTAGTTTTGGCAAAATCGTAATAAATATGTATTTTTTTTCAGTTGTAAACTAACGTAAGATTTTTTGAAAGTATTATTGTTTAAAGTTTGACTGTTAAAGATATTATTTATTTCATGTCAGTGGCGGCTCGTGGAATTTGAGCAGGGAGGTCGCAGATAATAACAATTGCACACAAAAATTTGCCCTCAGGGATTTAGTAGGAATTTGATCAGGGGCAGCGGGTTTTCATTTTTCTATCGGGTGCAAAGTGGATTTCCATTTACGATTTGAACGGTGTCTTTGCAATTTTTTCCCTAGAATGTTTGCTGAGAACTATTGTAGGTTTATATACGCAGATGGGCAAATATGACGGCAAAGCTTTTGACGCGGCAAACGGTTTCAAGTTCGTAGAAAACATTAAATTGGCGTTACGCAGGTAAACGCAATGAAGGGCAATACTCAAATAGGGGCAATAATTTTTACGATGGGCTGGTCGGCAAATTTCTCAAATTATGGGAAAAACCAACCTTACCGACTTTCGGCTCTGGTCAAAATAAAATAGTTAGGTACAACTTACAGGAACTAGGTACCTACTACATATTTAAATTTTCAAATACAAACAAATTTGATTTATAATAGTTTAATAGTTCTATTCAAGAAATACACTACGACATTGCGTTCATAATAATTAATACATTACAATTACTTTTTAAAATTAAAATCGGCTCTACGGTCTTTCATAGCAATAAATTTTTCCATAACTTTTTCCTCGAAATAATTGATCCCATCATGAAGTAAATTTCGGTTTATGGACATCATAGCTAGGGCATTTAGTCGATCATTAAGCAATGTGTTTCGCAAAAATGTTTTTATGCGCTTAAGGGTTGAAAAACAACGTTCCGATTCTGCAGTTGTCATTGGAGTTGTCACAATAATTTTTAACACCATTATTGTTTCTGCAAAGGTTTCGGCAAGATTATTCTCTAACATAAACGTGAGAATGTTCATAGCTCCAACAATTTCTTTTAAGTCTGGCCTCGAATATATTACTTCTAATTCAGTCTTTAATCTGGTCTTGCATAACACGGGATAACAAGTAGTTACAGCATCTAGAATATTAACTGGAAAAGTTTTCGAATATTTTGAGTACATGTCTTTGTTGAATAGTTCAGCCGCTTGCAAATGGCCCCGATAAGAGAACCTTTCCTTCATTTGTGTTGTTATTACATCACACACCTCCTTGGCAATAACACTTCGCATATTATCATCAGTTCTTCTTCTTTTAGCACTTTCAAAATTTGATTCAACACTTTCTTTAATTTCATCAGTACATTTCGAATGTTGGTAATAGTTTGCTCAAAAATTTCTAAGTCCTTCTTCAATTCAACACTGTCCTTATTTCTTGATTGGAGTTGATTATAAAGTATATCGACTTGCGGCAAGACTTTATGGAAAATCGTTAACCAAAACATAAATTCTGGATCTTCTAACGCTCGCCTCAAGCCAGAAGCCTCATTGGAAGTAACACTCTTTTCACATCTGTCCTCGACCTCTTCAAAAACTTCTATAAGTTTATCACGATTTTCATATACAGAATTAACCGTACGAATATTATAGTTCCATCTAGTGACGGCCACTCTCGGTAATCTTTTATTTACTATTTCTTCTAAAATATCGCATCGATGGGAAGAATTTGAAAAAAACGCTGGGATAGCTGATAGATTATTAAAAAACACTCGCACTTTAGGGTTTTGCGATGCGGCTTTCTGCATAATTAGGTTTAATTGATGGGCATAGCAATGTATAAAATGTGCACTGGGATATTTCTGTTTAATTTGGATTTGAACACCGCTGGTAGAACCGCTCATAACATTTGCACCATCATAAGTTTGCGCTATTAGTTTTTGAGGAGTTTTTAAAATTAACGGATCTATTTCGTTTTCAATGCAGGTTTTTAACCCAGCTGCTGCTTTATCCATAACCCTTAAAAAGCCCCAAAAATTTTCATAAATGGAATCTTCGTAGAAATACCGTAATATCAATACCATTTGACAATTATTTGAGACATCGGTGGTTTCATCGCATTGGATAGATAAAAAGTCGGCCTTTTCAATTTGATGGGAAATTTCTTCCCGACAAACTAGTAGCATACAGTCCAAAATATCATTTTGTATGGTCTTGGAGGTTCCTTTAAACACAGTTGCTTTCTGTAAATGTTCTTTAAGTGTAGCATCCAACTCTGCAGTAAAATCTATCAACTCTCTAAATATTCCTCGATTTTCAGATCCCTCGCTTTCGTCATGACCTCTAAGTGCTAGTTCAAAAGAACCGCAAAATTTTACACAGCTAATAATTCTTTTCAAAATGTGTCGGTTTTTTCTGACTTTATTATTGTGTAGTACTAAAGACTCCCTGTATGCAGAACTCAATTGTGTTAAAATATTGACTTTGCCAAGCAATGCGAACCCTGTGCATGAATTAATATGACCACGAGACGATTCATGTTTTTTTATTTTTGCAGGAAGGTGGTGAAGATCTTTTATCCCTGTTCTTGCCCAATTTCGGTCCATCCCTGATCCGGCATTGTAAAGTAATAAACACGGGAAACAGCACAATAAATTCGAAACGTCACAACCACAAATCCAATTATTTCTTGTATAAATGTCTCTTGAAAAATGGCGGGTGAAACTTCTGTTTTCTGCTTTGCGTTCACTAATTTGCGTTAACTTCAAATTTGGCAACGGCCTGCCCAATTCTTTAATTTTTAACTTATCTTCAAGTGGCAGATTGGAAAAGTTCGTATTTAATATATTATGAACAGTATTCATGATGCTAAAATAAATTCGTTCTAATTAGCCCATGTGTTATAATATGAAAAATATGTGTACTTACGTAATAAGAATAAGTGAAACTTTAAACACTACTACTGCAAACTTTTCCACTGCTTTCGCTTTATTGTTGTCAGAGATAACTGCTTGCAAAGCTTCTTGCCGCGTGCTTTCTTGCTCACTGAGGCCGCTAAAGAAGTGCGGCCAAAATGCAACATCACGCAACGTCTGAAGATGAGTGGGAGTGTTGGTCGACCGTCCTCGATTGCTATGGTTACGTGGCCGCACTTCTCTTGCGCCCAAATATCGTGCGTGCCCTCTCAACGTGGTCTCAACCATCGCCTACGTCCGATAAAGCTATGACAAGCTGGTTGAGCGTCGGAAAAATATCAGACAGTGTTTTTATGTGAATTTCAACAAATTAAAATTAGAATAGAAAATGTTGAAGTTGGTTGTATCAGAATTTTTTAACCAACATTATATCTGGGAGGGCGTGCGGCCATGCGGCCTCAAAGAGGAGCCGCCACTGTTTCATGTTGATCAATAATAAATCTAATAAGGGTGATAAGGAATTACCCACAACCAGACATTGTGTCTGTCTATAGACATCATTAAAGAAAAAATTCTTGTTATAAACAGAATATATGTAAACAAACTAAAAATATGAGAAGCGGTGTCTCTATTAACCCTGCTGCCCCGTTCGAGTCAACTACACAAATGTACTGTTCGGGTCAATATGGCCCAACTATGGTTTCGCTTCTTTACCGAAATCAAATAAGCTACTGATGCCAAACAAAACTTTATTAACAAAAAACTATGGTTACTTAAACAAAAATTATTATGTTAATGTAAATTAAACCTTATTAATAAAAATAAAAGGTATTTTTTTTCTGTCATTATCCAGAAAAGCCTAGTAACAAATATTTTCAAAAATTTAATTCAGTTTACAACTAAGGCAGTCATAAAAAGAATGGGTTTTACAAATATGTTTATGATATACAGGGTGTCCCGAAAAGATTGGTCATAAATTATACCACAGATTCTAGGGTTAAAAATAGGTTGATTGAACCTCATTTACCTATATACAATACTGTACACAAAAAAAGTTACAACCCTTTGAAGTTACAAAATGAAAATCGATTTTTTTTCATATATCGAAAACTCTTAGAGATTTTTTATTGAAAATGGACCTGTATCATTCTTATGGCAGAAACTTCTTAAAACAAAATTATAGTGAAGTTTATGTACCCCATAAATATTTTATGGGGGTTTTGTTCCCTTAAACCCCCCCAAACTTTTGTGTACGTTCTAATTAATTCATTTTTGTGATACCGTTAGTTAAACACAACGTTTTTAAAACTTTTATGCCTCTTAGTACTTTTTCGATAAGCCAGTGTTTATCGAGATATTTTGAATATTTGTCGATTCCACCACATATTTGTATATGGTTAAGTATGATTATAGAGACCTGTTAATAATCTGAAAATTTATTTATAATTTACATTTTTAGGTATATTTTGAAAAAGAAGCCACATCTCGATAAAAGGTGACTTGTCAAAAAAAAATAAGAGACAAAAAAGTTTTTAAATTACTATGTTAAACTAATGGTACCACAATAATAGTTTAATTGGAACGTACACAGATATTTGAGGGGTTTAAAGGAACAAAACCCCCGTAAAATTTTTATGTAAATATATTAAAAAAGAAGCCGCATCTCGATAAAAACTGGCTTATCGAAAAAATACCAAGAGGCAGAAAAGTTTTAAAAACGTTGTGTTTAACGAATGGTACCACAATAATGAATTAATTAGAACGTACACAAAAGTTTGGGGGGGTTTAAGGGAACAAAACCCCCATAAAATTTTTATAGGGTAGACAAACTTCACTATAATTTTGTTTTAAGATGTTCCTGCAATAAGAATGATACATGTCCATTTTCAATAAAAAATCTCTAATAGTTTTCGATATATTAAAAAAAATCGATTTTCATTTTGTAACTTCAAAAGGCTGTAACTTTTTTTATGAGCACATTTGTACTAAGGTAAGTTAGGTTCAATCGAACTCTTTTTGACCCCAGAATATGTGGTATAATTTATGACCAATCTTTTCGGGACACCCTGTATACAACATACTATATTTTATGTATTAGTCTTGTTAGAGCAAGTTTACAGCGGGCTCGTTTAGCCGGCGGAGTTAGATTGTTCATAGAGGGTCCACTAGAATTTCTATCTTGTCTACTCGCTTCTGTTCGTGTCATTTTTACCAGTTATTTTGATCCTTCAGTTATTGGTATATCTTGCTGGAAACGGTAACTTGTTTCACCTCACCAGTGTTTTTCCCAATTCCTCAAAAAAAATTAGCAGGTTTTGCCAGTTTATTGGTATTCTATTGGAGATTTATTGATGTCTATAAAACGAGCTCTTTGTAGGCAGAAATGTCTAGCAGATTATAAAAAACAATCATTGGCCAGCGATTTGTCTTCTTCTTACATGTATATGTACCAACAAGCTGATCTAAAGTATCCACTGCTCCCTTATTGGAATAATTGTAATCTAAAATAATTTGGGGCTTTTTTCGTTTTTGTCACGAATCACCTTTTCATGATGCAAAGTACTCATAAAAACATTATTTTTATTATTTTTTGGAATATTGTCAACAAGATTGGTATCTTGCGTAAACAAAAAATACGAACTGTGAACTATGAATTTATACATTGTTATTGGGGAGCATAACCCAAGTAGCACCGAACGGGTTTATTAAGTCTTTTAAGGATACTTTAAAACTGTAGAATAAAACTAAAATTACATCTATTTGGTTTTTAAGTAAACCTTAAGGTTGCAATAAAACCGCTTAAAAGGGCCCACTCGGAAAGAGGTCAATAAAACCAAAAATAAAAACCTTAAAACTTTGTTTTCTTTGTTTTTTCAAAGCAACTGGTTTTAAAGCTGCTGTTTTGAAGGTGCTTTAAAAACCATGTTAAAAGACACCTCAAGTGCAGGCAGTTTTAACAAACATAGCAAACTTCAAAAGGTTTTTTAAATGGAGATGTTTAAAGACAATTTACCATCGATATTGTTTGGTGTTTTAAAAAATAAAACATTGAAATTGATTGACTTATTGGGTAAAATGGTTCATCATCCTTTTTACGTCTCTTCTGCACAGGCTCCCCATCGCCATTTTGATAGCCAAATTTTTCATAATAAGTTTTATACAAACTTTTCAATTTTTTCGAAATTTCTAATTTTTTTGTGCAATTTTCGAATTCTTTTAATAATATTTCCTGTAGAATTATCTCCCAAACTATCTTCGTCTTCGCTATCATCTGAACTACAATCATCGACACTTTCATTATCCAAATCTTTGTCTTCATCCATGCCACTATCATTCTATTCGGCTTGATTTCATTCGTAGAGTGTGCGTTACTCTGCAAAGACAAATATGTTCTAATTAAAATAAATACTTAAATTTAATGAACTTTAATTTTATATTCTCTTATTACTTGCAAATCGAATAGAATTTATTTTGCAAATTAGGGGAGTTTTTGCTTACGTAATGGAAAAAATCAAACAAGATAGAACTTTTGTAATTTCATTAAGAAATGTTTAATAAACAAAAAAACCGACTTTACCATTGAGAATTCAGAAAATTTTACAAAAAAAAACCGATAAAGATTTTTCTAAAATTAAATCCACAGCTTCTATAATTTTTTATTTATAACGCTCAAGTCACCCTCATCACAAACATTGGCGCATTGTATAGTGGCGTTCGACTCACGCGTTAAGTTAATTTAACTAGCTGATCAAATTAAATTTTACAAATTGGAAATGAAAGAAGATTATTAAAGCTGCAGTGGAATCGCGATTATCCGAGCTAATTGCGACCGCGCATACCTCGCATACCGCATAACTCGGATAACGCGGAGATCGGGTATTTGCTCAAAATAAGCGAAAAATTCAAAAGTTATGACGTATGTAATTAGTTTATTATGTAAAATTGAAGTAAACCTGTATACAGAGTAGGCATATTGTTAAAATATATAGACAGAAAAACATTTACATACGTACTGGATCATTTTGCTACCCCCACTCCTCAGCTAACGCACAGGATGGGGTAACAAGGGGTGTGACCGGCCAGCTATTACCTTGTCAGGCAGCGGGATGGATCGTGGGCCTTAAGACGACCTCAAGAAAACCATAAAGTACGGGCGCCAGTCGATTCCTCGACGGTACAACCCCTAGGCAACAGTGATCTTCCTTCTGAACCGACAAGAAGAAGAATATACCTAAATGATCATAAGCTATAAACGTCACGCTATTAAACACAAATACATCAAAATAAACAAAACAACAATATACCACAATAATTAAATATATTATTACCTAAAGAAGCAAAAAAAAAATAATTGATTGACTAAGAAAATATATGATTGACTCTCCTATGCTGCTTTTATTTATACAAGTAATTATATAACCCAATCAGTCAAATCAAATAACCAGTAAATGAATAATTACAAAAAAAATCAATAAAATAGACCTGGGCACATGAGTAAGTAATTTTGTATTTAAAATCATAAATAATAAATTCGAGATAGACCTTTTATTTCCCATTACACATATTCAAATTTAGACCAGGGTAGAAAAATAAAAACGGGAAAAAAATCAATACAGGTATTTGAAGGTGCTAAATCGTAGGGAGGATATAGTTATTTAAAAATACATACAGAGGTACTCGTAAATCGACCTCATTTTTTTATAAAAAAATGCCAAAGTCAGAAAATATTGTTTTTTGCCTATAGCATTTTTAGTATCATATTTACAGCAAAAGTTGTGTTATGAAAGTTGTGTATCACAAAAAAACGATTAATTTGAATTTTTACAAGTTAAAATCCATCAAGAATTAACCGAGATAATTGCAAAAAACCACGTTTTTTGCACTATTTTGGAAATGTTAATAACTTTTACTAAATAGGTCGTAAGGAACTTATTGTAAATTAATCATGAGGTAATTAAGTGCCTTTATTAGTTTACAAAATCTCAAGAAGATCTGTTTGTTAGTTTACAAGTTATGTTAAATGTTTTTCCCAGACATCGAATGTTTAAACAATCATTGTTGCCCAAGGAGTATTTTCAGAGCTTTTTGGCAAAGTGCAATGACTACTTAAAGACTCAAAGTACTAAGAAAGTTAAAAAAAATAATATATTTGTTTTTTAAATGTTGTTAAACAAGTCGATAAAAAAATGGTAAGTTCTTTCCTTATAAACAATTAGAATATCTTTGCCATTTTTTCTGATAAATAATTATAATTGGTTGTGTCAAAATCTGGTAAAAAAATGCACATTAAAATGAAAAAAATAACTTTCTAGGACCAATAATAGCCAAGTTATACTTTTTTTTTTGAAAAATCACATCTCTATTGTTTATAAATATTAAGAGTTGAAATTTTTACAGCATGGTAATAAATATCTATATTTTATATGACAATTGATAAGTACGAAATATCTTCTATTTAAAACGAGTAATAACCCTGTAAAGTCAAGTTACTCACGCTGACTGAGCTGGGACCGTGTGATATGGAAGAATGTCGGAGTTCAGTTTCTCTAGTCGAGATTTTGCTATAGAAAGTTCAATTTGGAGCTCTTGAAAATTTTTATAATATCTCAGCTTCCAGAGAACGTAGAGCCTTCAATTTTTTTTTAAATTGGGGTAACTCGACGAAAGAATAACAACTAGCTAATTTTCATTGACCGGAAAAAGCGGAAAATTCTGGAAAATGGATTTTTTTATTCAATATTCTATTTACAACGTTAACAGTAATATATTTTGATAAATATTTTCATAAAATATTATAAATTTGTGAATAAATATTAAAATATAATTATAGTATGTATATATTTATTTATATACAGGGTTGTTCATTTTATTGGCCTCAGTGTCTGTACGGAAAACGACTTGATTTAAAAAAAAATTCTTCATAGAAATATACAAAGCCATTAACACTACAATCTAAAAATAATATGAATTATACAGGGTGCTTCAAAAAAGAGTGGTATGTCAAAGATATATTTTTAAATTGCTCAATTTGAAACAATATGCTAGCTGCTAGCTAGACTATACCTAAGTACAGGGTGTTTTAATTTATTTAAATTTTTAGAAAAATGTAAAATTTTAGAAAAAAATTAATATTTACGAATCTAAGAATCGGTGACAATGTTTTCTTAGATCTTCATAATAGACTATTTAGCATATTTAAACAGATGTTTATTGTAACAAAATTTATAATTACTTAGATCCAGTTTTACCAACAACAAATAAATCAATGAATGCTATTCGTCGAATAAAATGTATTAGATGTTTAAGTTTATATTTTGTTTCAATATAATTTTAATAATTTAAAGTGAAAGTGGCGAATTTACTTTCTTCTAAATATTTACAGTCAGATTAACTTGCCAATTTACTCAAAGGAAAAAATGGAGATATGTCAGTTAATTGGTCGAATAACTTTAATCATAGAATAAACTACGATTCGTCGTTGGTGAAACCGGCCATTAATCGTACATTTTTAGATTTAAAAACTAATTGGAAACAATAACATTCTCAAATTAAGAAAAAATGTATATGTATAGATTATAATTATTGATCTTCGTTAATTCTATACAGTTTATGTACAGATTTATTAATTTCTTAAACATTATCCCTAATTTTTTTAAACAAATCTTCTTCAACTTCACTTTTCTCATCTATAATAACTGTCAAAAGATTGTAGCATCTTTTTTCGTCAATGTTATCTTTGCAATATATGCAAAGCTCGGTACAATTGATTTATTTTAAGAAATTATGGATAATGTGGAAGAAATTGATGAACCTGTACAAAAACTGTGTAGAATTAAAGAAGATCAATAATTATAATCTATACATTTTTTTTTTCAATTTGAGAACGTTTTTGTTTTCAATTAATTTTTAAACCTGATCATGTAAGTAATTATAAATTTTGTTAAAATAAAAATCTGCTTAAATATGCTTAATAGTCTATTATGAAGATACAAAAAAAAATTTGTCACCGATTCTTAGATTCGTAAATACCTGTTTATTTTTTTTTTCTAAAACGTTCCATTTTTTTTAAATTGAAATAAATCAAAACACCCTGTACTTAGGTATAGTCTAGCTTATTGTTTAAGGGCAAATTCAAAAATTTCATCAGGTGTAGGGTGTTCCATAAAAAATATGTCTTTGATATACCACTCTTTTTTGAAGCACCCTGTATAATTCATATTATTTTTAAATTGTAGTGTTAATGACCCTGTATATTTCTATGAAGAATTTGTTTTAAATCAATTCGTTTGCCGTACAGACACCGAGGCGAATAAAATGAACAACCCTGTATACATACTATAATTATATTTTAATATTTATTCACAAATTTATAATATTTTATGAAAATATTTATCAAAATATATTAGTGTTAACGTTGTAAATGAATGTTGAATAAAAAATACATTTTCCAGAATTTTCCGATTTTTTCGGCCAATGAAAATTAGCTAGTTGTTATTCTTTCGTCGAGTTACCCAAAAAAAATTAAAGGCTCTACGTTCTCTGGAAGGTGAGATATTGTAAAATTTTTCAAGCGCTCCAAATTGAACTTTTTATAGCAAAATCTCAACGCGAGAAACTGGACTCCGACATTCTTCCATATCACACGGTCCCAGCTCAGTCAGCGTGAGTAACTTGACTTTAAAGGGTTATTACTCGTTTTAAATAGAAGATATTTCGTACTTGTCAATTGTCATATAAAACATAGATATTTATTACCATGCTCTAAAAATTTCAACTCTTAATATTTATAAACAATAGAGATGTGATTTTTCAAAAAAAAAAAAAAAGTATAACTTGGCTATTATTGGTCCTAGAAAGTTTTTTTTTCATTTTAATGTACATTTTTTTACCAGCTTTTTAACACATTAAATTATAATTATTTATCAGAAAAAATGACAAAGATATTCTAATTGTTTATAAGGAAAAACTTACCATTTTTTTATCTACTTGTTTAACAACATTTAAAAAACAAATATATTATTTTTTTTTAACTTTCTTACTACTTTGAGTTTTTAAGTAGTCTTTGATTATCTATCACTTTGCCAAAAAGCTCTGAAAACACTCCTTGGGCAACAATGATTGTTTAAACATTCTATGTCTGGGATAAACATTTAACATAACTTGTAAACTAACAAACAGATCTTCTTGAGATTTTGTAAACTAAACTAAACTAATATTTTCTGACTTTGGTCTTTGTTTATAAAAAAATGAGGTCGATTTACGAGTACCTCTGTATGTATTATTAATAAAATATATCCCCCTACGATTTGGCACCTTCAAATACCTGTATTGATTTTTACCCTGAAATCGCTCATATTTATTGTTCTACCCTGGTGTATTGTGGAGAAACACAAAACACAAAAACACATACTTATTATGTGTTTTTGTAGATACACATTAAAACTAGTTTTGGCCCTATAATATAAATATTTTTGTTTATGTTTTCAGTTTTGTTGAATGTTTTTGTTTTTAATTAATTTTTAAATCTAAAAATGTACGATTAAATAATTATAAATATTATTACAATAAATATCTGTTCCAATATGCTGAATAGTCTATTATAAAGATCCAAGAAAAAATTTGTCACCGATTCTTAGATTCGTAGATATTAATTTTTTTTTCTTAAACCTTACATTCGTATAAAAATCGAAATAAATCAAAACACCATGTATTTACGTGTAGGAAACCCTTATAAAAATATAGCTTATTTTTTAAGGAAAATTCAAAAATGGCTCACGAGTAGGGTATTCCATAAGAGAAAATATAACTTTAATATACCCCTCGTTTTTGAAGCACCCTGTATAATTTTCATTAGTTTTAGATTGCAGTGTTAATTGCCCTGTAAATTGCTGTCAAGAATTTTTTTTAAATATCAAGTCGTTTTCCGGAGACCGAGGCAAATACGATGAACCACCCTGTATATATATAAAGATATATATACTATACATTTATTATTTATTTACAAATTTATAATATGTTATGAAAATAGTTATTGAAATATATTAGTGTTAACGTTGTAAATGAATGTTGAATAAAAAAGTCCATTTTCCAGAATTTCCCGATTTTTCCGGTGAATGGAAATTAGCTAGTCGTTATTATTTCGTCCAGTTACCCCAATTTAAAAAAAATGAAGGCTCTACGTTCTCTGGAAGCGGAGTTATTGTAAAATTTTTCAAGTGCTCCAATTTGAACTTTCAATACCAAAATCTCGAAGCGCGAAAGCGGACTCAGAGATCCTTCCCCCATCACACGGTCCCAGTTAAGTCAGCTCGAGTACCTTCATTTTAAAGGGTTATTACTCATTTTAAATGAAGATATACTGTAGTTATTAATTGCAATGTAAAATATAGATGTCTATTATGATTTTTTGCAAATTTCGACTCTTAATATTTATAAACAATACAGATATGATTTTTCAAAAAAAAAAGTATAACTTGGGTATTATTGGTCATAGAAAGTTTATTTTTAGTTTTTAATGTGTGTTTTTTACCACTTTTCTGATACAACTAATTATAATTATTTGTCGTGAAAAATAACAAAGTTATTCTAAATGTTTATAAGGAAAAAACTCGCTATTTATTAAACGACTTGTTTAAGAACATTTAAATAATAAATGTATCATTTTTTTTAATTTCTTAGTAGTTTGAGTCTTTAATAACTCATTTCACTTTGTTAAAAAGCTCTGAAAATACTCCTTGGGCAACAATAGATGTTTAAACATTCAATGTTTTGGATAAACAATTAACGTAACTCGTAAACTAACAAAACGATCTTCTTGATACTTTGCACTCTAATAAAGGCACATAATATCCTCATAATTAAGGTACAATATGTTCCTTAGGGCATATTTAGTATAAGTTATTAACATTTACAAAATAGTGCAAAAACTGTGGTTTTTTGCAATTATCTCGGTTAATTATTTATCAATTTTAACTAATCAAAATCAAAATTAATCGTTTTTTTATGATACACAACTTTCATAATACAACTTTTGCTGTAAACATGATACAAAAAATGCTACAGGCAAAAAACAATATTTTCTGACTTTAGCCTTTGTTTATAAAGAACTGAGGTTGATTTGCGAGTACCTCTGTATGTATTTTTAATTAACTATGTCCCCCCTACGATTTAGCACCTTCAAATACCTGTATTGATTTTTACCCTGAAATCGCTCATTTTATTTATCTGCCCTGGCGTAATTATATTTCAGATTGTCAAAATAAATTTATACACATATCTCGCTTTATTACCCTGTATATGTATTATCTGAGCAAGTTACGGCTATTTCAAATTAAAACTTAAAAGGAAAACTTATATTAATTGAACAAAATATAACTAATCACCCTTTTTTTTACAAGCATAACGTTTTACAAACGATTACCTATACACCTGCCGATGTTATGATACTTTTTACATAGAAATGTGAGATAGTAGGTCTATCGTTTTTGTAGTCGACTACAACAGATATTTACGCGGCAAAAAATTCAGAATGGCTTGCTCATGATATTTAGCTTGTTATATTGAAATAAATGTTTTACTGTATTTTTCCACAAATAAAAAAAAACGTTAAAGACTTACCTTCCAGGTCAATAAGCAATATAAATTAAAATAGTTATTTACTCTTCTCCAATAATTGTCCCCAACTAAGGTCATTACGCTCCCACGGGACTCCTAAAAATCCTATAGAAATAACTGAATAAGTTACCATTTAACCCGTTCCACTGGAAATGTCCCACTACGCCGCATGGTTCATCCAGAACCTTAATGGAACCACATGCAAGCGAATCCGGGAAACTAGATACCATTCACAAAAACTCCAATACGGTACTACAGCAAAATATGCAATGTTTGCAAAAATATCTCATCAGAGATAAAAGTATACGGGAAATCTGTTTTCCCCCAAAATAAAAACCCTAAAATAAATAGCCGTTATTACAAAAAGGTACCACGATCACATGGTCAAATCATGGCGAAACGTAATAAAAAAACACTTACTCAAAATAATGCCGCAATTCAGATTATCTCGAGGTTTTTCTATAATTAGTCTCTTTTGATCCAAAAAAATTGAAGAAGGGCTTGGTCCAACCACATTCACCGCCCTTCTAGATAATATGCTACGGCCTTTAAAACCACCAACTGGTGAAGAGAACACCTCTTTTCCGAGCGCCGTACACAAAATAAAAGACCATACTTTCCACTTTCCTTCGTTCCACCAAAAGTGTCAAACTTCTACGACGTTGCCAAGCATCTACAACAACCTAGAATACCCGCAGAACACCCCATCTACGGCATTCTCACATGACATAGTACTATTCCTATTTATACTTTATACTAAAATACCCTACTATTTCCAACATTACTAAGATAATGGGAAATTATGGAAAACACGCTCCGCGAGAATTCCTTCATCCCTTAGTAAGACAGAAAGACAATAAATACAATAAGACAACACCGTAAAGGTACTACAAACAATGCCAAAAGTCCATCTGTTTTCTAATTAACGAAATATATCCACACCAGAGGTAGGAATTATAGTTGACAACACTTGCGTTCTGGGTTTTGACCTCAAGGTGACACCATAGGTGTGAAATAATTAATTATTAATTTACAAATATCAATGTTGTGATGGATATACAGGGTGGAGTGTCGTAGTACGATTTTGAAACGTAACAATTTTCATGTTTTAAAAAAGTCTTTGATAGATTTCTGCGTCAACTTATGGCCTCGTTTTGACGCTGCGATGTTGCGCCAACGCTGAAAATGAAGAACATCGGTAGGGGTTGACTCTTCCTGTTGCTCGATGTAGGCGAGGGCAGCTCCAATCGCCTTCATTCCTTCGGAGTGAGATATTTTCTCGATTATCTAATCTGTGTCATCCTCAGTGACATTGTGTGGGTTGATAACCATGTCGGCGATTGCATCATCAGTCAGTTCCAGTTGCTGATCTTGCATAATCCACTCGTTGACGTCTTCATTCGTTGGTAACTGATTAGCGAGGTCTACTATTTCAGCAATACAGTTATTATTTTTTCCATCACTTTTTGCTTCAATTTGAAATAGCTTTCGCCATGACTTTTGCAAAGTTGATACTCTCAAATTATCCCACGCTGAAGCTATCCAGTAAAGGCTACTTTACAGTTTAAGAAGTAAAAAGTACAAGTAAGAAGTGACAAATGACAACTGACAAGAAAGTGTTAAGTGAGAAGTAACAAGTAAAGGTTCACACAGGCCAAAGTTCTTTCTGACAAGTTCAAAGTAACTGCGTCAGTGCACAATGGAGGAAGAACAACATTTACAAATACGGAACATTATAAGAGAGATAGTTGAAGTGATAGGCTCACAGCCGACATGTAATATACAAAACCATTTAATATTTGGTACATAAATGTCGCTCGTCCCAGCACCAGACTTGTTAGAATTTTTTACTTTCTTCAGCTCTTGATAATATGTTGATTTTATGCTTCTTATTTTAAGATATGCATCTTTCGGGCCGAAGTTTGTCATGTTCATACTTGTACCTATTTTTAAAAGAGATGCATCGCGTAATGGTTTGTTTCTGTACTGTTTGCTATGTATATCGTAAAGACATTTGTACTGTATAAATTCTTTAACGAAATGCATAGTTTGCTCCTCGGTCCACTTCATTTTCTGCGTTCGTACTATGCACTTGTCACAGAAAAACTGTTTTCACACTGCGAAGTTGTCACTGTTATCGGTTGTTGCGAAGAGAGGGGGAAGGCTACTTGTCAGGAAAAATCAAATCAATTCTCTTTACTTCGCACTCGCGCTGAAACCTCTATACTCTGGGTATAGAGATTTTTGAAGAAAAAGAACTGACGATATATGGGAAAAAGAGGAGAGAAGAAATTTAAGACAGAAATGAAGAGTGGCTTAGCTCAGAAGAAAGAAAAAATAAAAAGGGCAGAGAGACACTAAATCTCAAGTGGGTATTCGGGCTAGCTTCAATACATTGACTATTGGCTTTAGAGATATAAAATGATAGATGGGATAATGAAATGAATGTAATACGAAAGAAAATGAGACCCGTCAATACAAAAAGGGAAGGAAAGTATATAAGAATGCTAGATATGAAATGATATGGAGGTACAACAAGGAAAGAAGAAGAAAAAGGGCGCCAACTCGAACGAAGTCGGAAAAGTTCGAGGTTTTTTTGAAATAATAAATGACAGGAAATAAATGACAATTGATACAATCACCTGAAAAACAAAATACTCAATACTAACCTTGTCTTGCTATATTATATACGATTGATAGAGAACTGAATAAAAATCAACCTTTACTAATGACCAATATATTTATAATAAATAATTTTTAACAGTGTAGATATAAAAAATAATAATTTAGATAAATATACATATAAATAAATAATTTAACAATCGTGGTGGTGGTGTATAGTTTCAACAAGTCCTTATAGTCTCCTACACATATATTTTTAAAATTTAACCACCTTCACCAACCGGTAGGTATATAAAAAGAACACTAAAAATGAGTATGGGTTAGACTCTTAATTTAAATGACACAATATCTATATATACTTTAACAACCTTCTATCATCTCTTTCTTTTCCTTTAAATCCACTATATAAATTTTTAATACACCTTTTACCCTATTTACTTAAAAAAAACTGATTAATTAATTTATTATTGATCATTACCTAATTAATATATATTTGAAACCCTAATATTCTGAAATGAAAACAAAAAACAAACCCCCTATTTATAAAAAAACCCTATGGAAAAGATACTGGGTTTATATGCAAATAAAAACAGTAGCTGTAAATAAGAATAATAAATAGTTATGAAATTAACAAAAAAAATAGGCTTATCTTTTAAAGCAGATGATTATGCCTATAAGTCGTCCACTAGGTGTTTTATTCCTCCGGGTACGATAACGTCCAACGCAGATGGGAAGCTGTTCAAAAAGAAGTGAAGCTGCTGCTCTATTGAAGGTGGTGAAATTAGGTAATGATGTTATTTCCAAATGTTACTTCCAAATGTCTGTCCAAATTTACAACCCCAAAATAAATACTTTAGGGGAACGGCTATCTACAAGATAAAAACATTTTTTTTTATAGAAATTGGCTATACTCTGGACAGTGCACAACACATTGTACCGAACAAACAAAGCATTACTGTTCGGCTTTTATTTAAAATCAATTACTGGAAAAAAAAATAAATAAACATCTTGGTTTGGTTATGTCATGTCAAACTTTATGTCAGTCCACAGTCTCAGCATTAAACGGCACATGCGCATTTACCTGTATCTGCGCGTTAAAACTTTGAACATGCCATCCATGTGGTAGAAGAAAAAAAATTGACGAAAAACTATTGATGTACAAAAACGTTTAAGTGGAACGATATTTTGACGATAAAAACTCTCGACCTTGAATACGGTATTATAATAAAATATACTTGAAACACAAATATATGTATCGTAATATAATTAGCAAAATGAATTAAAAGAATATCTAACAAAATAAAGAAGTAATGATGATGGATGATGAGTTTTATACCAAGACATAATAAGTAGACTTACCTGAAGCTTAAAACACAGACAACCTCTGCGTTATTCCGCAGTTACTATTATTACTGAAATTTTAAGGGCAAATTTTAACTTCTATTTTTCCTATGGGTATAACTGTTGTTTAAGGTAGTTTTTCTTTATATAATCGATGTTATACTTGTAGTATGGACGCTTCAGATGCCGTTCCTTGCACAGAAATTTGTCTGTGTTTTCCTCGTTCAGTCTATTTCCATACTATCGCTTCAGTCAGAATTTCATTTGCGCGAAGTACACGCTGGCAGCGCTCGCATGATTAAAAATCGTATTAAAGCGTAACCGGCGTATCTTGGATATTTCTGGAGGGATATCTGTTTAATTTTTTTTTTAGTGGAAGTAATTTAATCAGTAACCGCTACAGCGCTTGTCACTTGACACGCTACTATACACATCTCATTTGTCACTCGCACTTTTTACACGTAGTGACAACTTCTCAAAGTATAAATTAGTCTTAAGACACATCCTTAACGGTGATCTTTTTAAGTGCTGCCACAGTCATTCCCTCATCCAACCAGGTCAACAACACTTGGAGAAGCCGTCAACGATAGTTCCGTTTCATAGCCTCTAAAACTCCTTGGTCCAGAGGTTGAATGAGAGATGTGACGTTAGGTGGCAAGAACACAGCTTTAATGTCACCGCTAACCAACGAACTTGTATCTGGATGAGATGGCGCGTTGCCCAAAAGAAGAATAGCTTTTCTTGGTAGATTACTCTTGAAGTAGGCCTCAAACAGATAGATAGATAGATAGATAGATAGATCTTTATTTGAAATAGGAAAAACCTAATATACATAAATTTAAAACAAAAATTACAATATGAAGTTAAAGTTAAGTGAAGACATAAAATCATAGGTAATACAATATATAATAAAATAAAAAATATATATAAAACATAAAGTCAACAAAAAGGTACATCATATAACAAAGACACATACATTGAAAAAAAGTAATTCCAAAATTTGCAGTTATATTTTCCCAAATCTTTTATATATTTCCTTAATTCACTTTTAAATAATAAAAATGACTTACAATCCTTCAAATGCATGGGTAGTTATATTCTTGAAAACTCCTAAATAATAAAGATGACATTGAGTTGGTTAGATTAACTCTGTTTACATAAATGTTGTTTTTATTTCTTGTGTCATGGTCATGTATGTCACTATGAAAACAAATAAACTGGCGAAAATAAGGTGGAGCTAAGCAGTTAATTATTTTATAAATTAACAACATTGTAAAATAGTACAGTCTCTGCAAAACGAACGAACTGCTAAAACAACTCAAACGAACTCGTCAAAAAACCAATCTTCAAAAATTTGAACGCACTACGTTGATTACTGCAGTGGGTAGGCACTTTACTTGAATATTTTTAAAAGCCCTTGGAGTCTCCGATTTTCCAATAAGTAGAGGTCTTAATTTTAAGGAACCAGAAGAGTTGCTACACATCAAGAGTTACTCGTTCTTTTCTTTTTGTGCATCCAGGCGCAGTTTTTCAATTTGTGCTGCCAGTGTTTTATTTGGAAGCATTCTGAAATTGAGACCTGTTTCGTCACAATTGAAGATTTGGTCTGGCGTGAGGCCATGCTCTAAAATAAGATCTCTCAATTTTAAATTAAACAGATGAATCAGCCGAAAGTTTTTCACCCGAAATGTTAACCCAGTAGTCAGCATTTTAGTGAGAATCTCAATTTGTTTCAATTGCATATAAAAAAAAATAAAGGCGTTAAATAAAAACATATTTTTTTCAGAAAATTTGCTTATTAAATTATGGAAAGAGATTAACTAAATGTTATTATGTTATAATTATAAAAAAAATATCACTTAACAAAATATGGCACTTTTCACCTGTAGTCAGCCTCATTTCTCCCCAAGTCAGCCATATCTACCCTGTAGTCAGCCACTTACTTATTCTTGGATGTTGGACATAGAAACTCTTTATTATATACATTGTCATAAACGTTAACGGCAAATTCAGTACATTTTAGATAATACCACGCAGGACAATTGTCACAAACAATATTTTTTAATTCGTTTATTGCTGTGTCACTAGTCAGTTCCTTTCTGCTTTCGTAAAATTCAGGAAGGTACTGACCTGCTCAGAGTTCGACCTTACACTGAGACTAAGGTTTACTAAATGCTACGTGTGGTCGGTGCTGCTCTATAGCATAGAGGGCTGGACACTCAAAACGAGGGATATAAACAGATTAGAAGCCTTCGAAATGTGGCTTTATCGCCGTATCCTAAAGATACCATGGACGGCGAAAGACACAAATATAGATGTCCTTAAAAGAATCAACCAAGAACGCCAGCTTTTCGAAAACACCAAGAAAAGAAAAACGGCGTATTTGGGTCACGTCATGCGAAACGAAAAATACCAGTTCCTTCAACTTATAATCCAGGGTAAAATTGAATACAAGAGAGGAATAGGACGCAAGAAAATGTCCTGGCTCCGAACCATAAGGCAATGGACAGGGATTAACGACATACAATCTCTGATCCGCATTACAAGAAACAGAGAGTTAATGGAAAATGTGATCGCTAACATCCATTAGTGGATTTGAATTTGAAGAAGAAGTCAGTTCCTCTTCACACGAGTCACACCTTATTCTGCTCACTGTGCATTTTTAACTTTTCTTTTTTGTAATTATTTTTTCTTTTGTTTTTCTTTCTCCTTGTTTTCCTTAGCTTCCAGTCTTTTGATTTTTTTAATCAATATATCGTTCTTTTTCTGCTCCTTAATTTCTACCTTCTGCTTCTCAAACTGTCTCCACTCATCGGAGGAAATGGCTCCTATTCTATTAATGGATTTTCTTGCAAAATACCATTTTCGGTGGGGTTTATGTTCCTACACTCTTTGTTATTTTTATATTCTCCGTAATATAGTTATGGTTTTCTAAAAGTTCGTCTTCCATTCGATTTTCTTTATCATCCTCCATCTTATCTTGGTTAATATTTGTTTCTGTTTCAGATTCCTTAGATGATATTTTCAACTTATCATGTGTCGGAGGTTCTTTGTGACAGTTCAGATCTTCTGGCGTATTTGCATTAAATTCAGCATCTTCTGGTTGCTGTGTTTCCTGGACTTCATGATTTTGTGGTATGACTTCAAATTTGGTTATAATTTCGAAGTCATTTAAGTCACTTTTTGTCAAATTATTTTCAAGTGTATAATCACCTATATTTGGTAAACTTATATTCAAAAACTGGTTGTGACACTATGTCTGATTGATTATGTGTATGATTAGGAAAACTTATGTCATTTATTTGTGCCTGGCTAATTGAATTTTCGGTTGAATTGAGACTTTCAGCATCGTGATTCTTTGCTGTGTTTAAAACATCAACAACGATTTTTGCGTCAACTCTAGCATTTTTCAACTCGCTACTAAGCTGATTATTTATCTTGATGGCGGTGTTCAAATGCCTGTTCTTTATTTTCTTGTCTACAGATTTAACATTCTTAGTGGAATTCTGATGTTTTCAAGAATATTTTGTACACATTTTGAGTAATCCAAGGCATTTGGATTGTATGGATATAGCCACACTTGCTAAAACCATTGCTGATAATTACAGGCAAATTTTCTTTTTCTAAAACTTTTTTGAGCAATGTACAAAAAGTTGATTTGCTCAAAATATTATTAACATTTTCAGGACGAGTTGCCCATTCGTGTACTGTATCTTTCCATTGTGACTTTAAAGGTTTGAATACACTTACATCTGCAGGCTGAATCAAATGTATTTGAATTACAAATGAATCATTTGGTGGAAGTACGTAAAGGATAATAACGTTTTCGTGACAATATTCACTGAGCCGCATTGATAAGTGGCTTTTATGTCCGTCAACAAAAACGATAACTGGCTTTTTTATGTTTTCTTCTTCCACCCATGTGTTCAAACCTTTAACAATATAATGATAAAATATATCTGATTCCATCCACCTGGTTTCTGATTTTCCTAACAGCCATCCAGCAGGCATACTGTTTATAACATCTTTTGGTGGTCTTACATATGAAAACACTACACAAGGAGGCAAAATCTTCCCAGAAGCTGTTGTACTTAATACCTGAGTAGGTACTAATTTTACTTTCATTGTTTCAAATCCATTGGGAGAAATATGGCAATCGGTAATTTTAAAACTTCTCGCAATGGATACTGTTTGTCATGTTGATACAATGCTTTAATATGGTCCCACGAAGTTGTTTTGCCATCAAATAAAGAATTACTTGATAATAAATTATTCCTGGCCAATTTAACCAAGTGAGGTGTATCAAACATGTAAATTATTTTCTGTTGATTTACATAAAAGAATGGTTTCTTAGAACTAACTCCAAATAAACTGGATCTTTCTTCTTCTTTTGCCCTTTAATTCGTCCAATTTTGAACATAGGCTTCCCCCAGTTTCCTCCGTTCGCTTCTGTTTAGTGCTTTGTTTCTAGTGCGTTCCTCCTATCTTTTTAATGTCATCTCCCCATCTCATCTGGGGTCGTCCTCTTGCTCTCTTTCCTGTCCATGGTCTCCATTGTTGTATCGTGCTATTCCACCTATTGTCCGTTTGTCTAGCGTTATGACCTGCGAAGCTCCATTTTAGCCTGGCTATATGTTGTCCTGCGTCTTTGACTTTTGTTTTATTTCTTATCCAGTTGTTTTGCCTTTTGTCTGTCAATTTTACTCCTAACATTGCTCTCTCCATGGCTCTTTGTGTCTTCATTATTTTATCCATGTTTGCCTTGGTCAAGGTCCATGTTTGGCATGCGTATGTGAGAATTGGGAGTATGCACTTGTGACGTTCCGTCACTTATCTAATTAATTATTAATGGGAACACCTTATTGGATTATTGTTAAAATTATTTTCTTATAATATTAAAAACCCGTTCGCACAAAATTCCCTTAGCGACGTCATACTGGTGTATCGTGGCCACATTGATATTTCGTGAGGTTGGTACTGACGCCTGTCGCCAGCTGTCACGAGGTCGGAACGGTGAAGGGAGGCCATTGACTTGGGAGTGTCATGTGAGTGCAGATGGCGGCGTGAATTTCTTTGTAAATTAAATAAGTTATTTCCTGTTGCATAGTTCAATTATTGCTATTGCAAGTTATATTTGTTTTTTTGGGTGAATTAAAGTGACGGAATAATGGAACTGTAAGAAAACGGATCTCACGCCGGTATGTTTTTTATAATAGTTCTTAAGATGGTATCATAATTTTGGCAATTATAGTTCTCATTATAGATTTAATTTAAATCAAGTCATCGATTGGTTTTATGTAGAATATTGCAGTTTCTATAATGTATCCAGAAAAGATCTTTAATAATATTCTTAATATGTGGTTATGTTCATCAAAATTTTCCAGTTCTGAAACTTTTTCTGACAAAAAAAAATTTCTTTGTTTTGAAAAGTTCTTCCTGAAACCTATTAAATTTTACTTCATAGACTTCATAATTCTTTTCCCATATCTAGTATGTTCATATATTTTTACAGTACCTATTTCTTTATACAAAACATGTACAACTTCATTTGAAAAAAAAAACCAAATATATTATTTGTTAAGATAAAAAAAAAAGAGACATTCTACATGTAAATTGTAATTCTCCTTGTCTATTCGAATCAAGGCCATATTTGTTAAAAGTCTTATCACAACCCATGGTTAAAATGTCAAGCTAGATAGGTTTTTTGGGTCAATGAAAGGTCGGTTTTTTGGAGTCTTCTAAAAACCTCCTCGTTAACTTGTCTTCTTACTGCTCTTTCAAACCTGTTTTATTAGAAATAAACTGGGAATATTTTTGTTTTTAGCCATTCTGGAGAAATCTCATTACTGATGGTAAACCCTCTCTAACACCGAGAGCAGACACTTCCAACGTTCGATCAATCAGGGAACAAGCCAAAGGATACCGTCTCCCATTTGTTTTTGTATTGATTCATCATCCTGCACCCTCCGAGGGTAGTTTCATTAGCTATTGGGCAGTTGCACCACTTCGGTGATAACTTCATTCCACGGATTTGGTACCAGACACCAAGGATCGTTGTTGGAACATGTGAAAAGGGGTTTGTTTTGGGGGACATTTGTTCATACCAGTTAAAGACATATTTTTTTTTTCTAGTAATATTCAGGACATTTCATACTTTCATAATTTAATTACACATATATGTTTTTCTTTCTCCACAAATTTAAGTACATTTTAGATATAACAGCCATACCTTACAGTTAGTAGTGTTCCCCAAATTTATATAATTCCTGGTAGAAGTTTCGAGCTCGAATATTCTCCACCTACATGTTCTTTTCACTTGGTTTGTATTAATTTTAGACTTGTTTCCTCATTTAATTTAAAAATAATATTAGTTCAATTCACCTAAATTTAAAATCATTTAACTTGCTTCATAATTTTCAATTTTTATTAGATTTTTTGGTAAATATTATTTAACTTTCGCTATTAAACTTTTTATATTAAATTCGAATAAATCCCTAATACCCATCCCCTCAGGAAGGTACTAGTTTTACTTGCTGTTAGTATTTAGAACCACTAGTCAGAAAAGGATCTTTGTATCCAGTACTAAGTTGGTTCATTTAGGGACTTGTTACCCATCAACTCATTGAGAGTTGTATAATATATATTATATACATTAGGTATTTTCATTGTTCTAATATCAGGTAGTATTCAATTAGGGTGTACGTATTACAATCGTACAAGTGTTATTTGGTGAAGGGTTCATACTAATCTAGGTGTAGTTTGTACTTCCTATATTAGAGGTACTCATTTGTAAAAATTTTCTAACCTCATTCACATTATTGTTACATTATTTAATTGTATAAATCTGTAAATGACTTTCACTAGTATCTACCATTTCTTGTCATTTTAGAGTCACATACTAGTCACTTGTTTTAACTCAGAGATTGTGAATATCTAGTAGTTATATTTAATAAATATATACATTTATTGTGAATTTTTTTTAATTCTTTAAATTTATACATTTAATATACTTGTACTACAAATTTAATATACTCTATAGCAGCGTAGAATACCTGGAAGAGTGTTAACCTAGTTAGCCTTCTTCTGGCGCCCAAAAATTTATTCTATTTTCATTATATTATTATATTTACTCTATCTATCTTCTGAACATTATCTTAATATCTTCTTTTCTAGCCATCATTATCATTTCCTTTAATTTATTGTCTGGTCAAAAATAGGCGTGCAAATTGGCAGAATCCTTCCTTGAGTGTCAAGTGGCCATTCTCTTGCATATTTAGCTAGCCATTCAAGTTACATTTATCTATTCATAATTTTTTTCATCCCCTTTCTCTATCAAGTATACTGTTTTCATTTGCATAGTTCCATACTAGTACTACTGCAAAGTAGTATTCTAGTTACTTCGGCTTCTTCAACGTAGAAACCATCCATTTTTGTTCCTTTGGCTACATTAAGTAGGTCTTCTTTTTCCTACGTCTGTTTGGAGTTTATCACTCTCTGTGCATTCACTCCAACAGAAAATCTTCTTCTTTCTTGTTACATTGGCGCCCAACGTGGTGCCTTATTTTTGGTCTAAGACAGTTCATTTAGGTCATTTCTTTTCTTTTATCTGAAGTTTCTTTGTTATTTCCGTTGGTATATCTATACTCATTTTATTACTTATTTATTTTATCGTTAATATTTTCTGATATTTATCAGGTATTCTTATACGCTGTATTTATTTATTTTTTTTCCATATTTTGAGACCTCATTATAGTTTATGATTGTGCAACTCACATTCTAGATTAGATTTTGTATTTTATTGGGAACTTATATTTAATATTGCTATTACTTATATTACATACAACATATATTTTATTCCTCCATCCAATAGTGGTATATTTGGAGGTACACTTAAGCGTTGATCATATATATTTTTTTTCTAGAGTGGTAGTAAGTTACATATAACTAAAAATTTATTTCCAGTATTTAGGTACTAGATTTTCTTAAGTATACTTTATTTACTGGATCATTTATTTATTTACTTGATCTTATTTATTTATTCGCTTATATACCTGATAATATATATTTGCTGGCCGTTTTGATTTTGTTGGTGTGTTGCTAATCTTTTCTCAGTACTTATATATTCTGCGTGCAAACTTAGTTATATTTCATACTTCTGATCTTTGGACTGTTTGTCAATAATTTTGTTATCATCATGTGTGCTTTTAAAGTGGAACATCTTCTGGTGGACGAATTGGACTATGAGTTGAATATTAGGGACGTAGTACCAGAGGAGTTGGCAACAGTCGATAGAAAACGCAATCTTCTGCGGGGTGCTTTAAAACAAGAAGCAGGCAATAGGAGTTTTCTCCAAATTTCAGCTGCACATATTCCTTTTGAGGAACAACAGAAAGGAATCTCTGAAACATTAGACAGCTTGTCTAAAAAAATCGAGAAGTTTCGGGGAACTGTAAATGATGCAGAATACGCGCGATTAACATCTCGTTTAGCCCATATTTCTGGCCGTGTACACTTGTTACACTGTGCTACTGAGGAACAGGAACCTTTTAAGAAGTCTGTTTCTCTTAGAATATTAACCCTAGAGGGTGAACTTGATTCTAGAGTTAACCCCGTAGCTACCTCTACTCCTAATGCTCCCGTCAACGTATCTAGCTTCACCTACCCCAAACCTGTGCAAGTACACAAATGGGGTATTTCATTTTCTGGTGAAAAACAGCACACTGATGTAATGTCGTTTTTAGAAAGGGTTGAATGTCTTCGTGTGTCTAGAGGTGTCTCTGAAGAGGATTTGTTTGCTGCTTCTGCTGAACTGTTCACCGGTCCAGCTTTTACATGGTTTATGAATAATAGGGGTAGTTTTTCTTGTTGGTTGGATCTGATTAAAAGGTTGAAGTCAGATTTTCTTCCTTACTCATTCCAGGACGATTTACTAGATCAAATTAAAAATCATAAGCAGAAACCTGGGGAATCTGTTACTATGTTTATTAATACTATATTAGGTATGTGTAGTCGTCTAGACACTCCTTTGTCAGATTTATCTAAAATTAAAATTATCCTTAAGTGTCTATTACCCTTTTACCATCAACAATTAGCTCTGATGGACATTCAGAACATTGATGACCTCACTGTAAAGTGCAAACGTTTGGAGGAAACGTTATCCTGGTCTTCTCAACCTCCATCCACATCTAGATCCTCTTCTAATTCTTCTTCTCAGCCAACTTCCTTTAGGCAACGTTCTTGGCAAAATAAGGGTCATGAACATAATGTTTCTGTTGTTAGTTCTGTTGTCTGCTGGAATTGTGGTCAGGTTGGCCACCCGTTTTACAATTGTAGGATTCCTCAAACCCGTATTTTCTGCCATGGTTGTGGCCTAGAGAACACCCTTAAAAGGAACTGTTCTAAGTGTTCGGGAAACGAAATGTCGGAGTTCCGTCCCCTGAGCGTTTCTCCGTCCACCTCCCAATCAGGGAATCAAACTCCATCAGACAACGAGACCGTCGGCCCAAGCACACCCAGCAACTCAAACCCATCTTCCAGTCGGAAAGGGAAGAGAGTACCGTTCAAGAAACAAGCACACACCACAAATCAAAATCAGTCCAGAAATTAACTTTTTGTCAGGATACGTTGAATTCGCAGGGTTCACATGATTACAAATCCACAAATTCTTCTTTAATTAGTAGTGTTAAGCATAATAATAATTTTGATAGTGAAGTAGTTCCATATAACGGTTGTAGCCAACCAAATACTTTAGACTTAGATATTAATTCTCTATTGGTTAGGAAACAAAATGATAATAGGCCGTATCTACCTATACAAATTTTAGGACAACCGTGTTTAGCTTTATTAGATAGTGGCTCTAATATTTCTTTGATAGGGGCACATTCATTAAATTTATTGAAAATTGCTAATATTCCCATTATGCCCATTTCATCCTTGCAAGTATCTACAGCAGATGGTACAGTTCAGTCTATTACAGGCAAACTCCAAATTGAAATCACAGTGGCAAACTTATGTAGGCAAATTACATTTTATGTTATTCCTTCTGTACAGAATTCTATAATTTTAGGTATGGACTTCTTCAATGCATTTAATAGCACCTTAAGTTGTTCTGATTTTTCTTTTTCCATATCTGAATTCAATCTGTCTACTCTTAGTGCTATTCATGATTTTTCCAGTTTATCTAGTGCTGAACAAAGGCAATTGGAGAATATGATCTCTCAGTTTACTACTATTTCTTCAAATGACAAACTAGGTCGTACTTCATTAATATCTCACACTATTGAGGTGGGAAATCCTACTCCCTTCAGATTATATCAGTATCCCATACCTCAAGCCTGGCAGGCAGATTTAGAAAAAGAAGTAGATTCGATGCTTGCTTTAAATATCATAGAACATTCAACGTCGTCCTATTGTTCCCCACTCTGGTTAACAAAGAAGAAGGATGGATCCTTCAGGATCTGCTTTGATGGTCGAAAACTAAACAGTATCACCACTAACAGGGATGCTTATCCAATTCCCCGAATCGACGTGATTTTGAGCAAACTTCAGAATGCCAAATATATCTCTTCGATTGATTTGTCTAAGGCCTTCTTACAGATCCCACTGAGTGAAGAGAGCAAGAAGTATACTGCTTTTGCTGTCAGTGGTAAAGGACTGTTCCAGTTTGTCACCATGCCTTTCGGTCTTGTTTCTGCTCCCCAGACAATGTGTCGTCTGATGGATTTAGTCATTGGTCCACAGTTAGAGCCCTATGTTTTCTATTATTTGGACGATATTTTGGTTGTCACCCCTGATTTTGCCCTTCATATGGAAATTTTAGATAAGTTGTTTTTACGTCTTAAGGAAGCTAATTTAACGATTAATTTGGATAAGTGTCAGTTTTGTCGCCCTAGTCTTAAGTTTTTGGGTTATGTTGTTGATAATCAGGGTCTAAGGACTGATCCTGAGAAAATAGTTGCTATTAAGAATTTCCCTATACCTAAGACCACCACCCAAGTCCGTAGGATATTGGGAATGTGTGGATATTATCGCCGGTTTGTACCTTCGTACTCTACCTTGTTGTCACCCCTTACTGATCTTCTGAAGAACAGGAAAAAAGGGCAGACCATTACTTGGACTCCTGAGGCCGATGAAGCTTTTAGGCGCGTTAAAGAGGCTTTAACTAGCGCACCGGTTATGATGTCACCTAATTTTAACGAGCATTTTTATTTGATGACTGATTGCTCTAATACTGCTTCTGGTGGCGTGTTGTTTCAGTTGAAAGATGGCTCTGAACATCCCATAGCCTACACGAGTAAGAAATTAAATAAGGCCCAGAAAAACTATTCCACCACGGAGAAAGAACTCTTAGCTATCATACATGGGTTAGAAGCATTCCGTTATTATTTAGAGGGTCGTAATTTCACTATAATTACGGACCATAGTTCCTTGGTATGGCTTCATAGTATGAAAAACCCATCTCAGAGACTTTCCCGATGGATATGCAAACTGGCTGCCTATTCATATAAAATTGTTCATCGAAAGGCCAACAGTGTAGTGGTTGCTGATGCTCTTTCCCCTGTCCATGATCTTAATGTTTTAGATTTGTCCACATTAACTCCTGATGAGTGGTATTACAATATGATTGATAGGGTCACTCAAGACCCACAAAATTATCCTGATTTTAAGGTAGAGAACAATATACTGTACAAACACATCTTAAGTCCTATAGAGTCCTTATCCAATATGTCGGAGTGGAAAATAGTTGTACCTACACCAAATAGGGAAAATATTCTGCATATGTTTCATGATGAAGTTACAGCTGGTCATTTTGGGTTTTATAAGACTTATCACCGTATTGCTGAATTATATTATTGGCCTGGCATGCGGAAGTCTATTAAAAAGTACATTTCTAAATGCATGGTTTGTGCTACTTGTAAACCAAGTAATTTACCACAAGCTGGACTTATGGGGTCCTTCAGGAACATTAATTTTCCTTGGCAGATGATCTCAATGGATCTCATTGGACCGTATCCTCGGAGCTACAAGGGTAATACCTATTGCTTGGTAGTTGTGGATTATTTCACCAAATTTCCTTTAGTTTGTCCTCTTCGTCAGGCCACAACTCCAGCAATTTTGAAATATTTGGAGGAACAAGTCTTTTTGGTGTATGGTGTTCCCCAAATTGTGTCATGTGACAACGGTCCTCAGTTTGTATCAAAGGCCTTTAAAGATCTTTTAGCTAAATATAAGGTTCAGAAGACCTTTTATAATGCTGCCTACCATCCTCAAGCCAATCATACTGAGAGAGTGAATCGCAGTATCGTCACAGCCCTTAGGTCCTATACATTCCCAGATCACAGAGCTTGGGATCAATATATCCATTCCATAGCTCAAGCCATAAGGACATCTGTCCATGAGGTGACCCAATGTTCTCCGGCATATCTCAATTTTGGTAGAAATGTTGCTTTATCTGGTGACTATTTTGGTGCAATTTCAGACACTTCCACAAATCTCCCTCAGATATCCGATAACCTTCATCGCTTAGATGATCTCCAGACTCTACCTCAAATTTTTTCTGACATTAGGAAGAAGTTAAAAACTTCCTATTTAAGGAACCAGCAGCAGTATAATTTGAGGAAAAGAGATCTGCGATTCTTCGTTGGAGATAGAGTGTTGAAGCGAAACTTTGTAAAGTCTAATAAGGGTGATGCTATTTCGGCAAAATTTTGCCAGAAATATATTCCCTGTACGGTTGTGAAGGTAATATCCCCTTTAGTGTATGAATTGAAGGACAATTCGACTAACAAACGAATTGGACAATTTCACATAAAGGATTTACTGCCTGATAACACCAGGGATGAGGTTGATTCGTCATCTTCGGAAGAAGATTAACTTTATAGGGTTGTTAGAGCTAACCTCTTCCTCTATTTGTCTTTAGCTCAATCCTTATTATTATTTGATATTATAGTCTAATGTTGTATTCACCATATAGGGCAGGTACATAGCAATTTTATCTTTTGGCATTGTTGTTAGCTGACTTCCAATTTAGGAATCATTAGGTTAATAATTTATGTAATACTCTTATGTATGAGCTTATCATTTTTTTGTATTATTAATGGTGCCCTTTAATTACCATGAGTCAACATTTAGCAACTAATCCTGTCGGTAGGATTATCTATTTAATAAGAACTTCACTTGTATTTTTAGTGTGTACACCTCACACCTTATTATAGAAGGGTGTTGATTATTATAGATTTATATTTGAATATGTAGGCTCATACAAGTAAGTTGGTTTAATATTGATATTTATTATGGAACTATGGAACTAACGATATTATACACTACTTATCTCAGGTTGTGTGTTTTATTTTTGATATTTGATTACATACTATCTTTTAAATATATCCTTTATTATCTTCTTATTGGATTTGCCATATAGGAAAGATGTTGTGGGTCTTAATTTGATATTGGTTACTGTATTGATATTTGTCACGGATCTCTTGAATACTTTGTAATAATTTATATCTTTATGCCCTAGACAACATGATTCTGGAATTAGTTTGGAATTTTGATGTGTGTATGGATTTCTTCTTCTGAACTAGTCTGCCAATACTCTGTTAATTCTAGATAGTGAATACGTGGGTTCGAAATTCAGCAACTGATCACTGCTATCCGATTTCGTAACCTATGTCTTCATGGCAGAGTACGCAGACGTCTATTCGTCATCACATCCTTGTGTAATTAGTCTAATTATTCCAGTTACATGTTTACCATTTGATAGGGAAGTATTTAGTTTATATTATGTCTCGTACTTCATAGTATGTTTTGTTGTTGACTATCCCTATACATAGTAGTTCGTTAATTTGGTGTTTGGGGTGTTTAGACAAATGATTAATTTTTTTTAGTATTTTCCCACTTCTTTCCTTAGGCATCAGTTGTTGTTTAGATTCAGGAATATTTCCTGGATAATTCTATGTATGCGAGAACCCATGAATCTACAGTTTTATTTAAAATTGGTTGCACGTTCTCAACATATTTTTTTTTCTTTCTATCATGTATCATGGTGTCATAGAACTTGTAAGTTCTCTATTTAGATTTTATTATTACAATTGGTTCTTTACCTATGTTTGGTTATTCTAATACCCCTGTTGTAGCAAGATGCTATAATTAGTGTGAATACCAGCATGAACCAATTTTAGTTCATTTAGTATTAGTGAGAATTGGTCCAAAAATCTTTCTGATCGTTCTTCTTTGGATATGCTCTTATAAATCTGGTGTCCATTGATAGTCCGATTTTGGATTAAGTGTCCGATTCTTCACTTATTTTGTTTATTCGGTTGGATAGGTTCGTGTTACCGGATGTGGGTGTACGTAGACCTAATTTATTTCTATGATTTAGTATTGGTGTGAATTGGTCAATAAATCTTCCTGATTGTCCTTCTCTGGATATGCTAGTACGAATCTGGTGTCCATTGTTAGTTCAGTTTTGGATTAAGTGTTCGATTCTTCACTTATTTTAGTTATTGATTTCTTTGGTCTTACTTTAGTATATTTACTTGCGTTATTGTACGAATAGGCTCACACCTTTGCCTGGTTGTTCGTCCTTGGATATACACTTTATAAAGCTGATGTCCCTGGATAGTTCAATTTTGGATTTAGGGCCCATTCGACATTTATTTGTCATTATGAACTTTAGTAAATTATTTAGTTTATCTTTGGCTTTTAGACAAAATGCCGAGGATATCTTAATATCACTTCGAGTCATCTGTTGCGGTTCATGATATCTGCTGCAGTGACCATCCTGCTTTCTCCTGAGGCATGGTTTGTAGTTATTTGTAATCTTGCGAATCGACGAGAAATAATACACTACTACTACTTTAGTTTAATATTTAGAGATATAAAAAAAAAAAAATTTGATTAAATTTTTTTTTCTCCCAGTAGGAGGAGAATGTGACGTTCCGTCACTTATCTAATTAATTATTAATGGGAACACCTTATTGGATTATTGTTAAAATTATTTTCTTATAATATTAAAAACCCGTTCGCACAAAATTCCCTTAGCGACGTCATACTGGTGTATCGTGGCCACATTGATATTTCGTGAGGTTGGTACTGACGCCTGTCGCCAGCTGTCACGAGGTCGGAACGGTGAAGGGAGGCCATTGACTTGGGAGTGTCATGTGAGTGCAGATGGCGGCGTGAATTTCTTTGTAAATTAAATAAGTTATTTCCTGTTGCATAGTTCAATTATTGCTATTGCAAGTTATATTTGTTTTTTTGGGTGAATTAAAGTGACGGAATAATGGAACTGTAAGAAAACGGATCTCACGCCGGTATGTTTTTTATAATAGTTCTTAAGATGGTATCATAATTTTGGCAATTATAGTTCTCATTATAGATTTAATTTAAATCAAGTCATCGATTGGTTTTATGTAGAATATTGCAGTTTCTATAATGTATCCAGAAAAGATCTTTAATAATATTCTTAATATGTGGTTATGTTCATCAAAATTTTCCAGTTCTGAAACTTTTTCTGACAAAAAAAAATTTCTTTGTTTTGAAAAGTTCTTCCTGAAACCTATTAAATTTTACTTCATAGACTTCATAATTCTTTTCCCATATCTAGTATGTTCATATATTTTTACAGTACCTATTTCTTTATACAAAACATGTACAACTTCATTTGAAAAAAAAAACCAAATATATTATTTGTTAAGATAAAAAAAAAAAGAGACATTCTACATGTAAATTGTAATTCTCCTTGTCTATTCGAATCAAGGCCATATTTGTTAAAAGTCTTATCACAACCCATGGTTAAAATGTCAAGCTAGATAGGTTTTTTGGGTCAATGAAAGGTCGGTTTTTTGGAGTCTTCTAAAAACCTCCTCGTTAACTTGTCTTCTTACTGCTCTTTCAAACCTGTTTTATTAGAAATAAACTGGGAATATTTTTGTTTTTAGCCATTCTGGAGAAATCTCATTACTGATGGTAAACCCTCTCTAACACCGAGAGCAGACACTTCCAACGTTCGATCAATCAGGGAACAAGCCAAAGGATACCGTCTCCCATTTGTTTTTGTATTGATTCATCATCCTGCACCCTCCGAGGGTAGTTTCATTAGCTATTGGGCAGTTGCACCACTTCGGTGATAACTTCATTCCACGGATTTGGTACCAGACACCAAGGATCGTTGTTGGAACATGTGAAAAGGGGTTTGTTTTGGGGGACATTTGTTCATACCAGTTAAAGACATATTTTTTTTTTCTAGTAATATTCAGGACATTTCATACTTTCATAATTTAATTACACATATATGTTTTTCTTTCTCCACAAATTTAAGTACATTTTAGATATAACAGCCATACCTTACAGTTAGTAGTGTTCCCCAAATTTATATAATTCCTGGTAGAAGTTTCGAGCTCGAATATTCTCCACCTACATGTTCTTTTCACTTGGTTTGTATTAATTTTAGACTTGTTTCCTCATTTAATTTAAAAATAATATTAGTTCAATTCACCTAAATTTAAAATCATTTAACTTGCTTCATAATTTTCAATTTTTATTAGATTTTTTGGTAAATATTATTTAACTTTCGCTATTAAACTTTTTATATTAAATTCGAATAAATCCCTAATACCCATCCCCTCAGGAAGGTACTAGTTTTACTTGCTGTTAGTATTTAGAACCACTAGTCAGAAAAGGATCTTTGTATCCAGTACTAAGTTGGTTCATTTAGGGACTTGTTACCCATCAACTCATTGAGAGTTGTATAATATATATTATATACATTAGGTATTTTCATTGTTCTAATATCAGGTAGTATTCAATTAGGGTGTACGTATTACAATCGTACAAGTGTTATTTGGTGAAGGGTTCATACTAATCTAGGTGTAGTTTGTACTTCCTATATTAGAGGTACTCATTTGTAAAAATTTTCTAACCTCATTCACATTATTGTTACATTATTTAATTGTATAAATCTGTAAATGACTTTCACTAGTATCTACCATTTCTTGTCATTTTAGAGTCACATACTAGTCACTTGTTTTAACTCAGAGATTGTGAATATCTAGTAGTTATATTTAATAAATATATACATTTATTGTGAATTTTTTTTAATTCTTTAAATTTATACATTTAATATACTTGTACTACAAATTTAATATACTCTATAGCAGCGTAGAATACCTGGAAGAGTGTTAACCTAGTTAGCCTTCTTCTGGCGCCCAAAAATTTATTCTATTTTCATTATATTATTATATTTACTCTATCTATCTTCTGAACATTATCTTAATATCTTCTTTTCTAGCCATCATTATCATTTCCTTTAATTTATTGTCTGGTCAAAAATAGGCGTGCAAATTGGCAGAATCCTTCCTTGAGTGTCAAGTGGCCATTCTCTTGCATATTTAGCTAGCCATTCAAGTTACATTTATCTATTCATAATTTTTTTCATCCCCTTTCTCTATCAAGTATACTGTTTTCATTTGCATAGTTCCATACTAGTACTACTGCAAAGTAGTATTCTAGTTACTTCGGCTTCTTCAACGTAGAAACCATCCATTTTTGTTCCTTTGGCTACATTAAGTAGGTCTTCTTTTTCCTACGTCTGTTTGGAGTTTATCACTCTCTGTGCATTCACTCCAACAGAAAATCTTCTTCTTTCTTGTTACACACTGGTCAAATACTCTTGTTTTTAAGTAGGGTAAACAACATAATCATTGGACACTTAAGCGAACGGATATTACAAATTTGTTACTATTTACGCAATTCTTTTATATTAGACGATCTAACCACATTAATCGATAGCTGAAACATTACTTTATTAGCCTGTATGTTTATTTTGAAATAATTAAGACAAACAAAGTTTAAAAAAATATTTTATTGAAAGTCACGAAAAAATACAGTTATTGGACACTTTTCATAATTATTGGACAGACCGTAGATAGTTATTGGACAATTCATAAAATCAATTATCTTTGTAGTAATGTTGATATTGGGAAAAGAGTAGGTCAGTTTCTTCTGGATCATCGTCATCATAGTCCATATCTTCATCTTCTGAAGCACTGTCTTCCTGGTAACAACTGTGGCACACAAATAAATCATTGTCTGCATCGTCCGGAATATGAATCTGGTGTTTCTTGGGAACGCATGACTTGTGATATATTTTAGAACAGTCATCACAAACTAAGCGGTTTTGAGAACTAACACATCTTTGGCAAATTGTACAAGAGTTTGTGGAATTTATGCTGTTTCCATTGGGGCTGAATAGTACTCGTGTGGCACTCTGCACGTTTGGAGGAGTGCATTTTCTAGACGTTAAAGCATCTTTAAAGTTTGCTTTGGACGCTTGCTTTTGTTTTTCTTTTACATTAATTGTTTTTGTTCCTTTACCAAGTGCTTTTTTTTCTTCGCGTTTCTTTTTTCTTTCAGCCTTCTCTTCTTCTAGCTTTCTTTTCTTTTCACTCTTCTCTTTAAGCATTTTTTTGTATTTTTCTGAAGTGATTGCAAAAGGAAGACGTTCAGTATCACGTTTCCCCTTACGTTCAGGAGTTTTGGGACATACTAAATAATTACCAAAACCGGAATGATTGATAATTTTAAAGGCTGGACTAATATCTGACTTCAATTTGTGTGAATCTTCGGTGCTTTTTGGTTTAATCAGATTTTCACTGTAATGCTCTTTTTCTACAGATCCTCCATTGGTTAGCGTTTTTTGTTTACTATTTTCACATGGCTTAGGTTGCGACAACTTACATTCTGGCGATTGTGGTGTGACATTTGCACTAGCCAAGTTATCCTGGCTATTCCTTAGTTCAACTAATGATTCACAAGGTTGGTTTGTCTGCTTATGACTGCTATTTGTTTGAACTTGAGTGACCATTTCTATTCTATTATCAGTTATACATTTTTCACTAATGGCAGTTTGTTCTCTGTATTGGTTTTCTTCTTGAGCAGGAATTACTTTTTCTGGTAAAGATTCCTCTAACGTTTTTGAACATGCTTTCGTAACAGGCAGATTTGGATTTTCAAAACATTTCCAAACATTGTAAAGAAGATTAAACTCTTCACTATTATGTGTCATTACTTCATTAAGTTTTATGTTACGAAACTGTTTTATTTTTTCCTCCCCAACAACATTTGTAAAAGCTTCATATGTTATGCTGGAGATTTTAGAGATGTCTGTGGTAACTGATGGTGCTGAATGATGTGTTTTGCCCAGACATTTCGAAAAATCTATATTCTCAACATTAAACGGACAAAGTCCGCAAACCTTAAAACCATTTATTAATGCTTCTGGATTTATCGACGTATTCACAACTTTCTCCAAGATACATGCAAAGTTTACTTTAGTCACCATTTCGTTTACATGCTGAGCACACCACTCTCTAACTGATTTTTTCCATGCAACTTTAATTGGACGAAAAACTGACACATCTGCAGGCTGGAGGATTCTGGTGGCATTGGGATATAAAGCTATTAGTTCAATTTGAAGCTCGAAACAAAGCTTGCTAAGCTCATAGGTCATGTGCGTTTTATGTCCATCTAGAAAATATATGACGGGCAATTCGATATTTTGTTGTATGAGATAGGGATGAAAAACGTTCCCCATATATTCAAAAAACACCTCTGAGGTCATCCAACCATTGTCACTTTTTGCAATACCCCATCCTGGCGGAACAGTAACAGCAACTTTTTTCGGAATCCTCTTGTATCCGTATACTATCATTGGTGGACAAGATGTTCCATTAGCCGAAAACGTAAACATGACGGTTATATTTTCCTTTGTAGTACCTTGTTCTATTGCATAGACATTTTTTCCCCTTTACATGCTAGTACCTTCCCCGTATTAGGACATATTTGGAATGCGGTTTCGTCTCCGTTAAAAACCCTGGCGGGATCATTGATTACACCTTCCAGATTTTTATCTTTTATGAACTGAAAAATTTCTTCAAACCATTTCCTTATATCCTTTTCTGCTACGCAAGAACTAGCAGAAGTCACTGCTTCACTCGTCCTTTGGACTATAAAAGGGTGACGTCTTAAAAAAGCCTTAACCCATCCATCCCCAGGTCTGTTGTTTTTAAATGGGTTCGGACGTGGATGGCTATTTAAAAAAGTTTGAACACTTGATTGAAGGTCTTCTTTTTTTCGTGGAAATCCTTTTCTCGCTAAGTCCACAATCCAATTCGCTAATAGTTTTTCTTCATCTTCAGTAAGAATTGGACGAGGGCCGAAGGTCTCCTTGTGTCCCGGATTTTTTAACTTAAAAGATACAGTTGATTTTGGAACACCATACTTTCTGGCGGTAGCTCTCAATGAACTCCCATGCTCCCGAATTTCAGTTACTGCCGCTTCTAAAGCTGCTTCGTCATACTGTTTCTTAGACATTTTAAAGGGTTTCTGAAACAATATGTACCTACATAGTGAAGCTATTCAATTGAACTTTGTATTGTAAAAGTTATTTCTGTTTCAAATTAAATTTTTTTCGATAAGTAAAATATAGGCACAAGTTTATTCAGTTAATTGTTTCTACTTTAATTTACCTAATAAAGCAAATATTTAATGAAATTTAACAAATTTAAGAACTTTTATTATACTGTACCGGTGTTTCAAAGGTCTAACTTTGCATGATCAGGAGTTACATAAAAAAAATTATATTCACTCCGGGTGAGGCAAAGTTTGTACCTTTATGAAACCGGTCTAGTATAATAAAATTTTTCAATTCAAGAATAAAACTATTTTATTCTACAGGAAGTCTTATAAAAATATCAGGTGGCCATATCCATACAAAGAACAAACATTAACAATAACAAACGAGAAACTATTATTTATTATTATTACTCTACTTGTGCAGATCCTTTTGATTTTATTGTTAATATTTAATGTTACCTACTTAATCAGTATATTTGTGTAACCTAGGAATATGGCATATTTTTCTTTATTTCATTGCAAGATTTTTATGTTTTTTTGTTTATTAAATACATATTATTAATAAATATAATTACTGGACAGCAAGAATATAGTTATTGGACATGTGGGCAATAACTGGACAGGTAACATGAACCGTAAAAAAATAAATATTCCATGTACCTATTTGACCACATTATCTACAGCGTAACAGGTTCTATTATCGTTTTGGATCAATATTCAATATACAGTCATTGGACACCTTGTCCAATAACTGTAAACTACACAAATTTTAAAGACATTTATTGGACACATATTTAACCTCAAATTATTACAAGCAGGCATGTAAATAGAACATAGACAATTAAGCTTAATATGAGAACAATAACCCAAAACACAAAAATTTCCAGTTTAATAAACACTTACCTTATTATAGAACAAAATTTGAGGTCAATATTCTTAAGAAAATATTAACAATTTACTAACAGCATGCACAAATAAAATACAATTCACCATATTAGCTACAGTGGTGCCATCTTGCAAAAATCGTTGCTACTTAACGTAAAGTAGCAAGAAATAACAATTAACTGTAAAATAGCGGCTCAGCATGCAGGTACAGGATCCTTATTTTTTATGAATGACTTTCGAATGTCCCATCACTGTCACTGTCCAATGACTGTATAGTTTACCCTATTGTTGTATTTTTTTATTCTTTAGGACCCATTTTAATTTTCCAAATCCTGCCCAGGCTAATCTGACCCTTCTTTTTACCTCCGCTGTTTGGCTTTCCTTATTTATTTTTATCATCTGTCCCAAATATATATATATATATATATATATATATATATATATATATATATATAATCATTAACTGCTTCTATTGTGGTGTCGTTTAGTATTACGTTTCTATTATCTTGTGTGTTTGTCATTGTTTTTGTTTTGGCAAAATTCGTTTTTAGACCTATTTTTTCGGATTCATTTGCTAGTTTGGTTAGCATGGTTTGTAGTTCTTCAAAACTTGATGCTATGACTACTACATCGTCTGCATATCTTAGGTGGTTTAGTTTCTTTCCATTTATGTTTATTCCCATGTTTGTCCATTCAATTGTTTTGAAAACATCTTCCAGTGCTAATGTAAATAGTTTAATAGAAATAACATCTCCCTGTCGCACTCCTGTGTTAATTGGTATGGGTTTTGTTGTTTGTATGGGTATGTTTTTGGAAGTTATCCAGTAAACTGGATAACTTCCAATTATTGGAACATAAATTACTTGTTACAACACACACTTTTAACCCACACTTTGTAAGTTTTTCTATGGTATTACACAAAATTTCTTGTAATGTCTCAGGTGAACATACGGAGTTATGTAGATAATATAATAGAGGTTGTTTCCGCTTCAGATAACGAAGAGTCACTTTCTTCGGCTGGTCTTTTATTTGAATTCTTACAAGTTTTCAAAGTAGCTTTTTCTTCTTTGACTCAGGGTTTCGTTTTCGAGTCAGAACAGGTTGGCTATTCAGGTCAAAGTACACCATTCTCTGCGGTTGGAATTACTCTGTATGTAAGGTCACTGGGAGCAATAGCTTCGTCTTTGATTACAGTAAAAAACAGGGTTGCAGTCCCTAAAACTGGAAATAACATTGGTAGGAGTTACAGCTTTGGCCCAAGCCCGTGAAAAACCTTTCCCAAACTTGCTTCTTGTAATGACGCGACCAGCGCTTACTTCTACGACAGAACCTCCTTTTGAGCATGCCAAAGTAGCATCATTTCATCATCCCAATAAGATTCATAAGCACGAAACACGCTTTGTTGATTAGCTGCAGCTCATGAGTGGTATTGCTTGGTAAACAAAACAATGTTATTTCATGCATACAATGTTAGCATCCAAATGAGAAGATACGCCGTCAAAGAGGAACTGATGCAAAAGATTCATAAACTAATAAAAAATGTATGTGACTGACAAACCGACTATGTCTTTTATTAACACATTAATCGCTTAGTAATCATCACTGCGGAAAGCCGAAGGCTAGTCGACCTATTTGATCTTGAGTTCTTATCAGCGATAACTGTATTGACAATACTTTTCTCCTACAACAAAAGCAAAACAACTGACAATTTGAATTGATATTGATACTACATATTTTTCGTTCAAGGAAGACGATTCCGATGAATCATAAATTCTCCAATATCTTCCTGAATACTATCTGCTGTCCTCATTCTATTTTCTATTTCTTTTACATATGTCATGTAATGTTGCGAATTTTGTACTATGACATTGCTATATGAACTTTTAGTTAATTGTCTTTGACCTTAAATTTTTTATTGTTCATTTTTGTTTTTGTCATTTGCTCATTTCTCTAGGGTTTAGTTCACAGTGGTAAGGTGGTAAACGCAGAACTGTATGTCCTCTTTCCTCTGAAATTACATCAAGCACTTTTTTGTCAAAATCAGATTTTACCTTTGAAACAAATTGTAACAAATCTTTTTTAATATATTATTTTCGTATAGTACATTGTTGTCGACCATCCAGTTTATAATGTGTTGTTTGCGGCAACGAATACATATTATAAGCGAAGATTTTGCCTTCATTATAGAAGAGAAAATATTACATTATCTCTAAAAATAAAATCTTTACAACGAAAAATGTGAGATTTTAAAAATTTACTTACCACGTCAAGAAATGAAAAATGTGCCGTGTAATACATTCGATCAGTACTGATCTCAAACTAAAACTAACGTTTATGAGTGGTGGTCATCGGTATGTTTCGGAAACCGCTGATTGCGCGATGTTGCCAAGTCTTTTAGTTGTAAGTAAATCTCAGTGCGTCAGCCAACCAGTCCCGGTCTCCCCTACCTGATTTTTCTTCAATCGCATCTCGTCTTTAAGGCTTCTTTCTATTATCAACATTTGCTTTAGATAATCTGGAACAACCGCCTCGATATATCTATAAATCTTCCCAAATCTATTTTCTCGTCGTCCTCTCATTTTGCCTACTTCACTTGCAAGTGAAGTCTCCGTATCCTTCACGTCGCATGGCTGTTTTCGTACTTTGAAACTGATTTTCGATATTAATATCACTGACAACACAATTAATGTCAAAGAACAATGTCCAATATAAAAGTTTGACTTTATTTATACCTGTTCATCATTAGCCTGCCTAATTCTTAATTTACTTTTTAGATGGGGTTACAATGGGCTAGAAAGTTGAAACGTTGGTAGAGGAGAGTTTACTTGAAACGGGCAATTTTAATTTTTTATCTGTAAAGTATTTCTGGGAATAAAAAGTTAAAAATTTCTTCGTTAGATTATTGGCAGTAGGTTTGTTCATTTATTTTCTCATAAAAAAAACCGAAAATAAAAATCTTTTGGTATCAAAAAAAAAACATCTTCAACTTTATTTTATAAAATGTCCAATTCCAATATGACAATAAAATGTCCAATAAATTTTTAAAGTAAACTTTTAAACTTTAATTTAATTAAAGGGTACTTAATATGATATTAGTTTCAAAATCAGTGCAGTCTTACAACTGTTGACAGTGGTCGCGGTTATAGAAGCCTGAAGCCTCTAGTGTTACAGTTGTAGGTATCTCTGGTGATACACTTGTAGGTGTCTCTGGGTCCAGCAAATTTGCTTCCATTGAGCATGGGGAAGGCGTCTCTTATGCCACCGTTGTAGATGTCTCTGGATTCAGCAAAATTTCTTGCATTACTAGTGTAATCATATTTTACTGCAGTAAAAAGCTTTTGGCCCTAGCCACGTTTCTTCAACGACACAAAATATTTTCCAAATTGATCCAAATGATCTTCGCGGTTTTGGTTGGTCAAACTCGTTTGATCTGCACGAGATATATCTTCTAATTTTTGTAAAGCCACATGGATGTCTGAATCATGTAATTGTGCACTTACAGGTGTATTTTTATTCATTGTACTGCTATTTGCCAAAGTGTGTACACTCTTTTTACCACTACTTTTACACTGAGAAGACTGATGAGATTTCTTTTAAATGTTGATGTTGAAGGTTATTCGACCAGTTGTCCGATTGTTGTGTTTGTTCTTCCTTTCTCAAAGTTACTTGTTCCTGGTTAAGAATATCTTGCGTCCCAGTAGCCTGTTCGTCTTGTGTATTTATATCTTGAGTATGTATATATTCAGTATCCTGTGTCTCTGTGTCCATAATATGTATTTCCTGATCCTGATGGTCTTGTGCTCGCGTATCATTCTGAAAGTTAAAATAAACATTACGTCAATTAGATAATTTTTGTTTTGGATTTATGATTTAAAAAGTTCTTATTAATGTTAAAAATACATTTTTTGTTTAGGTACCTAACACAACAAAACAATGGCAAGACATTGAATGCGGTTTTATAATGAAGTGGAACTGTCATAGCTGCATAGGGGATTGATGGAAAACATATAGTTATCAAGGAGCCACCTAACTGTGCTTCCGATTATTTCAATTACAAAAAGACTAATAGTGTCATATTATTGGCATTAGTTGACTATGATTACTGTTTTTCATACATAGATGTAGGAGTAAGGGGAATAGCTTCAGATGGCGGTGTTTGGGAAAATAGTGCTTTGCTTCGTGCTATTGAGAATCGTAGTCTTAATATTCCGTCAAATGGAATAGTAGTGAGCGATGATGCGTTTCCATTAAAGACCTTTCTTTTGAAGCCATACAGCAGAAGAAACTTAACATTCGAAGAAAAAGTCTTTAATTACAGATTGTCTAGGGCACGGCGAATTTCCGAAAACGCGTTTGGCATTTTAGTTAGCAAATTTCGCATTTTTGAGAAACCTGTCGCGTTAAATCCTGAAAAAGTTGACAAAGTCGTATTGGCATGTTGCGCCTTACATAACTGGTTGCGTAAAACAGGCACTGCGTATGTACCATTTGGTCTTATTGATTTTGAAAATGTAGACCATCAAAGAGAACTGGGAACCTGGAGAAATGTTAAAAGTGACGGTCTTTTATATATCTCACACATAACAGGTTATAAACATCCCACCAGAGATGCATCAAAAAACGAGACGGACTACTGTAAGTATTATAATGACAAAGGCGCTGTATCGTGGCAGTGGCGAATGATACAACAATAATAATAGACAATATTTTTTTTGATACATACAGTGAGGACGTTTAGGATGGAATAAATTCAATTTCTCGAGAATGGTTGATTTTGAAGAGAAATCCCGAAACATGTCAATTTTTCTTTTTAAATTATGATCTTTTGGCATATAATATATCATACTAGTAAGGTCAGCCATCTGGGCGTTATGACGTAAGTGATGGTGAAATAAAAGTAGGGATCGTGTGATATGTACATCATGCCGGCTGTAGGATACCTACTGTTTAAATTTCGGATATAAAAAAAATATGTAAAAAGAATATGTCCTATTGTACATTTGTCTTTAAAAATATCACTGATTGGTCCTTGTAAATTCTTCGTTCATTTTAGATCGTTCCCTCCATTGTCTTCTTTGTTATGTTACAGGCATCATATAGCATGGTATAATAAATATCGATAATACAGGTAGATAATAGCTCTTCTAGCGTGGCATAATAGCTAATAGCTCTTATTAAAGTCATAGATAATTTGGCGGAAACCCGTTGATTCTTTCGTAAGCTTTTTGTGGAAAAAATTTCTAGCAAAATTTCTTTACTTAGAAGAAGTTAGCTAGACTTCAAGTACTGCTAAGGCTTCTAAGTACTACTTTTTAAGGCTTCTTTCTATTATCAACATTTGCTTTAGATAATCTGGAGCAACAGCCTCGAGATCTCTATGAATCCTCAAAAATCTATTTTCCCGTCGTCTTCTTATTTTTTCTACTTCACTTGCATGTGAAGTCTCCGTATCCTTCACGTCGCACGGTCGCAAGTCACAGCTTATCATGCAGTGTAAACATGTTTTTTTAACATCATAGAAAGGAGAAACCATATTCAATCTCATATGATATTGTGATATGATAAATCATGTAGTGTAAAGGCTACTTTAGTGTACAGACCCAAATAAAACACCAGTAACTCAGAATTATGTGTGATTAAAGGTATCTTTCTTAACTATTTAGTAATAGAATCCATGTTGGGCCCTCTCGTCAGATCATTATCCTACTCTATTTGACTCGAAAGTCATACTCGTCAATTTTGCCAAAGTTAAATTAAATCTGGTTTGGTTCCCTTTAAAGTATTTTCAACTTAAACTAATGATGCTTGTTTTAAAACATTTACATTATCTGGCAACCTTGAATACTTATGCTAGAATAAAAATTTAATGCAAAATTATAAAAATCTGTATGCGTCAATTCAACTACTTGAAAAGGAGAGGGAGCAGACCTTGATCCTCTCATAATACGCAAATAATTAGAAGGGAGGTAGATCTCCTTTCTGCGTCTTAACTTTCGTTCTATTAGAATTAGAGTATTAGACTATGTACTGAGTCTACCTACATTTGGGTATGCCCTATCTCCAGATACTTCTGCTTTATAGTTAGTGAATAGTTTTTGGAAATATCGCGTAAGGCGTTGGATAGTTTGACGTTTCTATTTAGATAGCAACATGCATCGCTCCAAATAATGATCTTTGTAGGACAATGTTTATTAATCTTTTGGTTTAAGAATTTTGCCGTTATCGAAATTAAATAATTCGTTTCGAATGTTGAGTTTTTAAAAAATTTATTTTTACAAAAATAGAACAACTATTACATATGAAGAATGAAGTAAGTCTAAATATAAAGTTTGTTTTCACTCTCGTTGTAGGCTCGGTTTCCCTTATCTGAAGACAAAGGTCACTACTGATTGTCTACTGTATTTCCAGGTCTGGATTCCTTAATTCTTTCCCCCTTAAGAAGGAAGCTATGGACTGTCTGGTAGGACGTGTCTTCAAGAACAAAGTTTGAAGTATTTTTCTTTTATAAACACAAAAACTAGAAATTGTCAAAATTATTGCACACTAACAATGTTTCATGTAAACATCTTACAATGTTTCTAAAATGTGCCCTTGGGGAATAGAAATATTTCTTAACTTTAATGTGTAGTGGGCTTGTATCTTCACTTCTTTTGGATCGGGAATGGTAAACTCTTGTGTTTGCAAACAGTTTACTGGCATGACGAAGACATCGCACTTTTTTGGTGTAGGACATCGTTGTGTTGAAGGATTTATCGTACTTATTGACGTCTGTTCCAAAGATATATATGAATACTCTTGTATATCTGTTTTTGCAAAGGTGCAAGTATTCAGTTGTGCTAAATTGCATCGGTCAGTTTTTTGGTATTGACATACATGTTTTTTCTTCTAAATGCCAACATTGAGAAAACCATTTCTCATTGGAATACTTCAACGAAGGTCGACCAGAATTATGGTCGACTATATTAAGGAATTATTATTATCAAATGTAGGAGTAACAACAAAAATATCGTCTAAATACCAAAACCTATACTTATCGAACGCAGGACCCAAAAATAAATCCATCAATCTACACATTGTGTGTGGTGCAGACACTAAAACAAATGGCATAACATTGAAGTGGAATAATCCCTTCTGATGCACAGCAAATGCAGTTTTGCATTTAGATCCTTCATCCAACCGAATTTTATAGAATGCTTGTTTAAGGTCAATTGAAGAAATATATTTTGTGTCTCGAAGTTTACTTAAAATGGTATCAATTAATGGTAAGGGAAAAGCATCCTTATTAACTGTTATAGAATTTTATTTACGACCATCAAAGCAAATTCGATAAGTATCATCAGATTTCTTATCTAACCATTTTGGTGAAGAATAACTAGAATGACTTTCCTCAACTATCCCCAACTTAAGCTGTTATCAAGTTCTTTATACAAATGATCCTGCATAGCCACTGACAACGGATATTGACGTTGCTTAAAAGGAGGTGAATCACCAGTATTTACGAGTATAGTATGCTTCAATAAATGTGTTCGACCCAGACGATCTTCAGATCCAATCTCTTTGAACTGATCCAAGACTAACACTAACTGACTTTTCTGCAAATCTGACAACCGTGAAAAATCCGTAATTGTATTCACAACCATAAGCGAGAGAGACGACACATCAAAAGAATTTAGGAAGAAATCTAACTGAACCTTAAACAAGCGCAAAAAATCCATACCCAAAAGAACAGGACAAGTGACAGTTCCAATAACAAAGAACTTAATAACCTTGCTAATTCCTGAAACTAATACTGGAATATCAATACAACCATTAACATTCTGCACCTGACCATCAGCGGTGTTAACTGCAACACATTCCATACAAGAAAACTGTAAAACATTTACGTCCATCAACTTTTTATACCCAAAACCTAAAACAGATGTTCGATCCACTATCAATTAAAGCAGACACTTCCTTATTTAGTACACTCACAGTGATATAAGGACGATTATCATGCTCCTTTTTAAACAACAGAGTACTAATAGACAAAGGTAACGAAACATCTACACAACAAAAAATTTTCACAAATTGAAGCCAAGCACACCACTCATCCTTGGACGTCTTACTAAATAAAACTAACAGATGATGGACGACGAGTCGACAACTGTTTTATTTGTCTTTTGATGGAGACGTTTTTGTAGTGGACCCCTTTTTCCGAGATTTGTCGGTGCTTTGAGAAGGACGGTTTGACGATGGCTTTGTAGCTAGAGGGATGTCGTGAGCCTGCACCACAGCATACCCCCACCTAGCAATGTAACAGGGATATTCAAGGTCAACGCACGTTTGCTAGTTCGCTCCCTAGCACGGGATGGCACTACTAGTCTAATATCTGCAGGTTTCTGCACTTTGTTCCTTGTCACTTTATGCCATTAGTCATTAGTCATTTGACTTCCTTTTCCTTCAATTCTTAAGAGTAGGACGCCTTTACGACGCCATATTTTGGTTTGATATATTTTTTGTAAAGAGTGCAATTTGTGGACAATTATGGAATCGGAATTAACGATGACTACAAGAACCATACAAAAATGAAGATGTTGTGTACCTGATTGTATGGATAACAGAAGCAAACAGTACCGTTTTCCGAGCTCAAAAAGTTATTTGGATTTGTTTACAAAATGGGTCAATGCGGTAAAGAAACTATTTATAATAATTACCGTGTATGCGCTAGACACTTTAGAGAGAATGATCTCGTAGAAGTAGGACATCGAGGCGTTAAAAGAACAGACGTCCCAAGTTTGTTTGTACCACAACAACAACCAGGTACGAACTATATTAGATATATAGCAAATTTCCACATTATATTATGTCTTCTTCTTCGGCACTACAGCCCAAATTGAGCCTGTCCCTCCTTTATTTTTTGCCTCTACCCTTGCTTGTCTGTGGCTGCTCTTCTCCATACACGGACTCCTAAAAGGGCTTGTGCGTCGCTGTTTACTGTGTCTTCCCAGTGCTTACTTGGCTTTCCAACTAGTCTCTTTCCCTGCATCCTGCATTCTAGCATTCAGTGCTCTTTTTGGCAGCCGACCCTCTCCCATTCTTATCACATGTCCGGCCAATTGCAATCTTTGTGTTCTAATGAAATCTGAGAGGGGTGCTTCCTTATAAAGTTCGTTGTTGTATCGATTTCTGAAGATTCTGTTTTCCCTCACAGGTCCTAGTATTCTCCTCAGTACTTTCCTTTCGAATGTGTTGAGTTTGTTTTTGGATGTTTCTTTCAGGACCCAGGCTTCACTGCCATAGCATGTTATTGGTCAAATTAAAGTTTTATAGATTATCATCTTTGTATTTCGGTGGACACTTTTAGATCGAAATATATGGGAGAGGGCAAAATAAGCTCTGTTTGCCTGCGTTATTCTCTTCCGTATTTCTCCATCTTCTCATTATGTTATGTACAAAATCTAAATCTTTTCTTCCCCCTATTGTAGCGATTAATTGTTGATAATACCGGGTGGACCAAAAGTCAGTTAACCGTTTTGTATATTAATAAAAGCAAAAATAGCTGAAGTAAAAAAAAACGTTTATTGTAAATAATTAGGTACACAAAATGCATGCTTTACATGTTATGATCAAAATGTAAACCACCTTCATCAAACATTTTTGGCAATGCTTATACACAGTGAAACAAGTCTTTCTACAGACTTACAAGTTCGCAGGGAGAACTTCAAATTGGCAAAAACTTTTTCCTTAATCTTTTCACTGCTGCTAGTTATAAAAGTAAGGTCTCTGGTACGGGTGTTTCATGCTTGTGCTGATCAACCCGGTTATGACTGTTAATTTGTTGGTGTTAGATTCTTGAAATGTATGAGTTTTTAAATGTATTGTAAATTTAGATATAACATGCCTAACTCTCTTCTATGGGCAACATACAATACGCAAACAATAACTGATTCATGCAGTTGTTGCAGCGGATGCTGAAAAGGCTACGCGTATTTAGCCGGTTTCCGTTGTATGGCCCGAAATTATTTTATGTATATATCCGGTTCCCACAGTGAAAAGGTTAATTAAGTACTCCCCACAAGGCAAAATCACAGGACGTCAAATCTGGCGTACACTCAGGCCATCCAATTGTATCTCTTGTCCCTATCCAATCACTGAACTGGTCATTTAGAAACTCACAAACTTGCAATCCGTAATGAGGCGTGCACCATCTTGCTGAACAGGTCGAATACCTTGTAACTCTGGATTATTTATTTATTTATTTATTTATATCATGCTCTGTGAAGGGCAAGGCCTTTCGCAGAGCATGATATATTTTCTTTTGATAGCGTTAACTGACTTTTGGTCCACCCGGTATATTAAAACATTTTGGAAATATCCTGTATGTAAGCCATGGTGTATTAAAGTTTAATAAGTATATTTATATTTTAGATTACTTAAACGAAGCTGGGCTAGAAGAGACTCCATCTAAAAGGAGGGCAGTTGATGTTTATGGTAATATACAATATGTCTCTCATTCTAAATTATATTAATATTCCATTATTGTAGATTTACATATGCCGTCTACTTCAGGGCACTTATTTGCTAGTGGTGCTAATGAAGATAAAAACACAGAACACAGAACATGTACTCCTTCTGTTGAATTGGGCAAAGGTGAGTAGCTGATATTGAATGTTAGGCTATTATTTATTTTTCCTTTACTTTTTGTGTATAATTGAAGCGTTTTTTGAAAAACAACACATGTCCATTTTTCGCAAATTCGACTTTATGTATTGTTCTCATAGAATAGTAGTTTCTTTATCTGTCTCACACATCACATTCAGTTGTTTAAAAATCTCATATGTAGGAGTAAATTAAATAGAACATTCAGATAGTTTTAGAAAAACAACATGTCCATAAGGTTTGTTCTAAAAGCAACACTTGTTTTTTAGTCAACGGTGATCGATAAGGATCAGTCTAGATTAATGTGTATTTTTTTCGTTTTGTTGGGGCGTTTTTATTGCAGTCAAAAGTTAGTAATTTTAAAGTGAAGTATATATGTTTGTAAGTCTATTGTATAAAAATTAGGTAAAAGTAGTTCAAAATAAAACTAATTTTTACAGATTCCAAAATCAAAAAGCAAAGATTCTAAAAAATATTTCATTGTTAATGGACCAATCTTTGACCTAATACTTTCAAAATTATATACAGTGGAATCCTGATAAGTCAGATTAATCGGAACCGCAGCTGATCCAGGTTATCGAAAATCCCGGTTAGCGGGAGAATATGGTAAAAATTAATAAAATACAGTATTACTTACAGATAAACTCCATTATAACTGCAAAAACATGAAACACCTGTGCACAGTACATCTAAATTACGTACATGTTGTTCTGAAGCTATTTTCTTGTGGCATTTTTACAATTTTAACTATTTATAATGGGAAATAAGCCACACTGTTATTAAAAAATGATTGTTATTAACGTTTCGACGCCCAAATCGGGTGGCGTTGTCAAAATACAAAGTACTAGTAGTATTTTGTATTTTGACAACGGCACCCGATTTGGGCGCCGAAACGTTAATAAAAATCATTTTTAATAATAGTGTGGCTTATTTCCCATTATAAATAGTTAAAATTGTAAAAATGCCACAAGAAAATAGCTTCAGAACAACATGTACGTAATTTAGATGTACTGTGCACAGGTGTTTCATGTTTTTGCAGTTATAATGGAGTTTATCTGTAAGTAATACTGTATTTTATTAATTTTTACCATATTCTCCCGCTAACCGGGATTTTCGATAGCCTGGATCAGCTGCGGTTCCGATTAATCTGACTTATCAGGATTCCACTGTATATAATTTTGAAAGTATTAGGTCAAAGATTGGTCCATTAACAATGAAATATTTTTTAGAATCTTTGCTTTTTGATTTTGGAATCTGTAAAAATTAGTTTTATTTTGAACTACTTTTACCTAATTTTTATACAATAGACTTATTTCCCATTATAAATAGTTTAAATTACGTACAGTTGTATACAGTATTGTTAATTTCTTGGTAAAAAACTCAAAATACATACACATTACCACTCAAATATATTGAGTTTTTATTGTTGAAATGTTTATCTGATAAAAGTTGGTCCAGGTTAGCCGAACTTCCAGGTTATTAGAGGCCGACTTATTGGGATTCCACTGTATTATAAAATTAGACCTGCATAGCTTACTGTTTGAATTATTTGTAGGTGGACGTTCAACCACTATCTTAAAAAGCATCAACGTAACCAGACTTAACACCAAAGAAGAGGAAAATGTATAGAAAGTTCATTGAGTCAACTAATAAAATCCGTAGATTATCATATAAAGTGACTAGTTACCAAAAAAAAAAGTAGAAGCTGCTGAACTCTACTACAAAAATGGACAATTTAAAAATATGGTAGAAAGTGTAAACCCCTTAACATATAAATTCATTCTATCACAAATACGCACCCAAAAACAAAAGTCAAAGGGTAGAAAGTTTACTACTGACGAAAAGATTTTGGCATTGACCTTATTTAAATGCAGTGGAAAAGGTTACAGGCTTCTGTCAAAATTTTTTTCTTTGCCTTCGAGAAGAACATTAACAAATTTATTAAATAGAATTCCGATGAATCCTGGCATAAACGAGTTAATGTTTAATACATTAAAACGTAGTATTCAGAAAATGACTCGTAAGGACAGGAATTGTATTTTAATATTTGATGAAATGTTCTTATCGACAGGCATTCAATATAAACCAATTTTGCAAACTACATGAATGTTTTTATGATTAAGGGTATTTACAGGCAGTGGAAGCAGCCAATTTGTTTCACATTCAGTGATGGAGCTACAAAAACTGTTAAGCTAAAGTCGTTCATCACTAGAATTATTGAAGAACTTCAACAAATTGGCTTAACAGTTGTAGCAGCTGTGTGTGATCAAGGTGGACCAAATCAAGCTGCTGTTAATTGTCTACTACAGGAGTCACGGGCAGTTTTCTACAGAAAGGGGAAGACTATAAATATTTTGGCTTTCTTGTAATCAATCAAGAAATAGTCCCTTTATATGATACTCCACATTTATTTAAAGGCTTGAGGAACAATATTTTAAACAAACACCTACATTTTGAATTCGATGGCAAGGGGGTATTGCTAAATGGGAACACGTTGAGCAGTTTTACAATTTAGATGCTCTGGAACCTATCCGCATTTGCCCTAAACTAACAGACGAACATGTTTTAAGAGGGAAGATTAAGAAGATGAAGGTTAAGAACTGCACACAGGTATTTAGTCATCAAGTTGGCAGTTTAATGGGGAAACTTGTTGAGTGGAGTAAGTTATCTCATATTAATTTTATCTCTTTATTTATATATATTTTGTTTTAGAATCTGAAGTAAACCTTGCCCCAGAAGCTGCAGATACAGGCAAATTAATTTTATTTTTGGATGAATTATTTGATTCCCTTAATTCAAGCCAGAAAATAGCTCCCTCCAGCAAACCCTTAAAAGGTGATCTTACTTTAACATCACAGCATGAATTATTCTGGAAAAATTCTTTAAGTATCTTGAGGAAAATGAAATTTTTCGATGAAAAGAAAAATAAATTTGTTAGTGTACCTTCATTAACAAATTTAATATCCACCATTCGTGGATTTTTATATTTAAAATCAAAAGTGTTAAAGAAGGACGCTAATTATTTATTATTAAGGGTATTTCAGCAAGATGCCTTAGAGAATTTTTTTGGACTAATGAGGAGTTACAGACATACAAGTAACTCAACAAATGTGTCTAATGCTGTAACCACCTTCAAGGCGTTATTAGTGAATAATTTCATGTCATACCATTCACCATACACAATTTGCGAACAAGATCTCAGTGAGGGAGCTGTAGATAATTTAAGAGTTTTCTTAACTGGCGAAGAGTTACCAGGTTGTAGACCTTTGGCACCCGAAGTTGACATTGAAATTCCATTATCACTTTCTAATATACAGAGAACTCGGGTGGGAAGGTCTACTGTAACCTATGTTGCAGGTTATATCGCCAAAAAAGTTTAAAAAAGGTTTTACGCACACATTATAAAGCGAACATATTATGTAGAGGAAAGAATGTCGATACATACTTTATTACAGCAAGAAAGTATAATATGTCTAGTTTGACAGTTCCTGGAAATTATTTAACTTATATTGTATCTGAGTCGTTAGCTGCATTAATGTTTTTAATCCCAAGGATATGCCATATGCAACCATTAAGTAAATTGTTATGTACAGAACTGATGAGATATTTAAATTTTAGACCCTTTAATTGTAAGGATCATGGAGAGACTGGTTTGAACATATGCAAATTTATTATTAGACTTGCTTTATATATGTGGTGTAAGGCAACAAATTCAAAAGCAAATGGCAAAGATACAAAATTTCTTAAATTTATAAAGAAGAATCCACAATCTGTAAGAGATCCAATGAAGGTAACGGCCCATAATAAGTATGAAAATAGAAGAAAATTAAACTTGAAGTACAGATAAAAAATCTAAAAGTTTAACATATCGGCGGCTTAGTATGAATTCTACATAAACACAACATTCTTACTTAAAAAAAAATCGATCATTTTTTGACCAAAACTTCAAAATTAATGTGTACATTGTCATAGGCGGTTAAAACTCTCTCCTGTAAACTGAGATAGGAGGTTTTCAAACTAAGCCATTTATATTTAGACTACTTTCTTCAGAAAATAGTTCTTCTTTTTCTTCTTAATCAGGCGAGACTTATTGCTCTCTGACACTTTCTCGTAAGGACTTTGTACCATACCTTGTTTCTTTTCTTCACCTCTGATAAGTTCTGTGGCCTTGACGAAGGCCAACAGTTTATTACCTCTTGTGGTTCAAACCTCAGTTGACCAGTGAATTATTACCTTATATCACTTAGCACAGTGCAATGGTATAGTATGTGTATGGTCTTGTGGCTCTCAATTACTTTTGATGATTCCTTATCAGCAATTTCTGAACCTTCAACTCCAATAAGTTCTGTGGCCTCAATGAAGTTTGTTGTCTTTTCAGTTCTCTGCAGTTCCTCGTCAGTTTTGATCTACGACCAGACCTACAAATGGAATAGTCACTTAGCCCTGTTGGTTATATTGTTAATATAAGTGTTCCAATTGAGTTTGGAATCTGGGGTTAACCCTAGATACTTGACATCATTGGTTCTTTCCAGGGCCTCTCCAAATTAATTTCAACTTACTAAGTCCAGTAAGCTTCCTCTTATTTGTAAAGGCTACCAATTTAGTTTTGAAAGGGTACACACAGAGGTTCTTTTTCAGGCACCAGTTCTCTATGTAATGAATGGCATATCGCATCTGATCTGTAACAGTAGGTACTGGAAAAATTTCCCGTAGTCATTATTACAATATCTAGTTAAATAATTTCCAGATACATCTACTGATAAAGTATTGTATATTTAAGGTACAAATTGAGGTGTCCTTTTGCAAAATTAGGCTTTTATGTGCATAAAACTTTTCCAATCTTGGTTCAAGACTATGTAGTAGTAGTAATCTTTCAAAAATTGTACATACATATATACAAAGACATACACATGTACACAGAGCGACATAAACGCCAAAAAGAAAAAAAATTACAGAAATCATGTTACATATTTGAATTCATAAAATTTATTACCTTATATGGTCTATCTGCAATAGTAATCTATGTACAGCCTTTTTATACCGAGTCAAATTTGTCATCACTGTAATGTCGAGGCCTCGGTGTTGATGCACAAAGTTGGTTACAGTTTTAAGTAGTAGTTTACTAGTAGTAGTTTTAGTAAGTTTTTAATTCAACAGTTTTAAATTACGTTGGGTTTTTAATTAATTATTGATAAAATAATCTGCACTTTTGTAACTTTTCAGTGTGTAATACTATAAAACAGATCAAAAAATAAGGTGGGTTACAGCCTCGGAGTTGATATTTTGACATTAAAATTGCATAAAATGCTTGTAAAAATACTTTTTTTAAATTAATGTTAAGTGGCGTACATTAATCTATTGTATAACTTAACTTTGGCAACATAATTTGAAACACAGTATGTAAAGGACTTAAGGAAAAAGCGAGTTACACAATATGCCGCTTATTTTGGCGAACCACCCGTATACCAGGTGTGGCCCTCATACTTCAGATGTCTGTGATGTCTCATACTTGAATCTGTGATTAGTTTGAATTGCTTTTCTATCAGATAATATCTCCATTTTTTCATTACTTCAACACATATGCTTCTTTTTCTATTGCAGAATGTTTTCGTTCAGAATCTGTGAGTGTGTGTGCGAAAAAACCAAGGGTCTTCCAGATTAATTGCTTCGATTATGTATGTGAGACAAAATGTCTATCAAAATGTATCATAGATGGTCTGCGAGATAAAATTTATTAAAAGCATGTACTTATCTTTATCTTCTAATGATTTATCTTTCCTATTCTTTCTGTCTAATTAGATTCATTGCTTTCCCAAAAATTCTTGAATGTTCCAAAGTAATGTTTGAATTTTTGGGGCAGCTTGAGACTTTGGATTAGCCTCTAGTTATCTGATCTAAAGTAGCTATCCATAGTATAATTTATGGGAATGAAATTGTAGTAAAATCACATTTGCAGAATTAGGCTTTTATTCACATAAAACTTGACGTTAGAATGACAAAACAATAAATCGTTTATTATTTAAGTTCTTGTCACAACATTAAGAACACTTATTATTATTAATATTTTTTGTAACACAACATTTATTTCTTGTAATATTTTTATAAATTAAGACTTTATTCTATATTTTATTGTTTAATTTTTTAACCATTTTGGCATTTTAATGTAATGGAAAATAAATATAGCTCAAAATAACAAAAAAAATGCAAATAGTATACGAAAAATATATAATATTTACATATTATCGTATATGATAGTTTTTTTCTTGTTATTTTGAGGTTATATTGATTTTCCCTTACATTAAAATGAATAATTGTCAATGCCAATCCTAGTTAATTTTACATGGCTTTTGAATTTACCGCCATATAGTTCCGCTCCCTACCACTGGCTAATGCGTCAATCGTCGTTTCACTCGTTAACACGGGACTTGCATTGCTAGGTGGGGGCTGTGGCCTGCACTTCGCCCCTGCCATACTCGTTTTTTGAACAGACATTGCACCTAGGCTTAATAAACTCATGGAAGTCCGCCATCATAACAAACAATTTTTAAGGGAAGTGTACACTGATCAAAAAAATGACCTCCTTCACAATTCCAACAACCTGGATTCCTGTTATTGGACGTGACAGCATTGATTTGTTGACGGATAGGACGGAAAGTCCGTGTATCTGAAGATCGAGCACTAACATTGGACTCCATATCATTCCTAAGACGATACGAATTACTAGAAGCTTCTGTTAAATCAAACGATTCTTCTAATCGTCGACACTTAACCTTTAATTCTGCCACTGAAGAGATATCCACTAAAGCTAACGGCTTCATGAACTTTGGCAAAAGATTACGACGATTTCCTCAAAGCGCTATGATTCGTTGACATTACCAACGGTGCCAAGTTTCACAACAAGTTAAGAATTTTCATTTAATAAATTAAAAAATTAATGGTTTTCTTTTAATTCCTTTGTTGCTGAATGAGTGTATTTAGAAGTAGTTTATACTAAGTACTATATTTTTATTTATAAATTTAAAAGGCATTGTAGTGTAGGAAACAAAGGTTGAACCTTGCAAAATGGACACAAGTCCGGTTTTATTTTTTTTTTCTGGTATATCAAGGGGTGCTTATTATAAGACTAACTTTTTCTGAAAAAATTTCGCCCCGGAACCTCCCTTTTCACCCCTTTAAAGGGGGTAATTTGTGGTTTTTGCGGAACGTAGCCCTTCCTGTAACTTTTACAAAAAATTTCTTTTATAGAAATATGAAGAGGACTATATTTTCTACGATTTATTTCCAACACCATCTCTATCATCCACCGTTTAGCGGGGGTGGCGCCCTAAAGTTGACAAGTTTTTAAAAAAGATGTTTTTAAAAAAAATATATTTTTCCCTAACTGTACCGGAAATTAAGAAGAAATCCTGCGGCAATTATTCACAAATAATTGACTGATTTTTTGGTATAGGTTTTACTTAAGGATAATTGCCCTTTTTTTAATTACAGGGTGTTACATTTTAAAAAACCTCTTTTTATACCATCTGAACCGTTTATGCTAGAGTAAAAAGACTTTCAGCGATTACCCATGTACTGGTGCTATTTATAAATTTGTATAATGCACCCCCATTTTTTCCCCGGAACCACCCCAAAAAAAAAGAAGAATTAATAAATAAATTGATTTTCTGTGATCCTTCACACACAATGCCCTTTATTAATATTCTTCATACATCATTTTGTGGACGTTATTATTACCCATACATGGACACCAAAAGCAATTTCCTAGTGCAACCCCCTAAGCAAAAAAAAATATATAAAATGGGGGATTGAAAATTTTTTTTTGTTTTTTGCTTTTTGATCCATATGGGCATATGCTTCATCAATAGTGCTTTTCAAAAATATATATGGTTATTGCAACATCTCTGCGAAAACCACCCCTATCCTTGAAAATGTACTGCAGAAACTACCCCTATCCCTTGGCGAGCATGTTTTTACGATTTTCTCATTACCTATGTATTATTTTTAAACAAAACTTATACAAGGTTAAAGACCACTATTTACTCTAAAAATTATGTCCTATTCATTTTTTCGTATAAGCAACGGTTACGGCACAGTGGCGCCGTAAACCTCATATATGCTTTGGCGGGCTCCAGTTTTTCTTTTTTTTTCGTCATCTGTTCGTTTTATTGATAAAGTACTTATGCAAAATAAAACAACACAGTGTAACCTACAAATTATGACTTATGCACATTTTACATTCTTTGCTCCCCAAAGCCACAGTGGTGGCCCAAAATAAATTTTTGCATATTTTCGCCACCTACATGCATTTTATTGCATTAATGCTACCTTAACAGCACAATATTTACCCTTAGGTGGTCGCTACGCAGTGGCGGATCCAGGGAGGGGTGATGGTGGTGAACACCTCCCCCCCCTCTCAAACCAAGTCATATTATATTCAAAGATTATAAAAATATTCATTTATTTTTATAGAAATTTAACCAATTGGTACCCCCCTCTTAACGATGCTGGATCCGCCACTGTCGCTAAAGCATAAAAAGTCATTCTTATAAAAATAATATTAATATTATATAAGTATTTCTATAAAAATAAATGAATATTTTTATAATCTTCAAATATAATATCACTTGGTTTGAGAGGGGTGGGGGTGATCGCCCCCATCACCCCTCCCTGGATCCGCCACTGCTTAGCGACCACTTAGGGGTGAATATTGTGCTATTAAGGTAGCATTAACGCAATAAAATGCGTGTAGGTGGCGAAAATATGAAAAAATTTATTTTGGGCCACCACTGTAGCTTTGGGGAGCAAAGAATGTAAAATGTGCATAGGTCATGATTTGTAGGTTACACTGTGTTGTTTTATTTTACATAAGTACTTTATCAATAAAACAAACAGATGACGAAAAAATAAACAAAAACTGGAGCCCGTCAAAGCATATATGAGGTTTACGGCGCCACTGTGCCGTAACGGTTGCTTAAACGAAAAAAATGAATAGGACCTAATTTTTAGAGTAAATAGTGGTCTTTAACCTTGTATAAGTTTTGTTTAAAAAAAATGAATAGGTAATGAGAAAATCGTAAAAACATGCTGGATAAGGTATAGGGGTAGTTTCTGCAGTATATTTTCAAGGATAGGGGTGGCTTGCGCAGGGATGTTGCAATAACCATATATATATTTTTGAAAAGCACTATTGATGAAGCATATGCCCATATGGATCAAAAAGCAAAAAACAAAAAAAAAAATTTTAACCCCCCATTTTATTTATTGGTTTTGGCTACAAGGGTTGCACTAGGAAATCGCGTTTAGTGTCCATGCATGGGTAATAATAACTTGCACAAAATGATATATGAAGCATATTAATGAAGGGATTTGTGTGTGAAGTATTCCCAGAAAATCACTTTATTTATTAATTCATCTTCTTTTTTGGGTGGTTCCGGGGAAAAATGGGGGTGCATTATACAAATTTGTAAATAACACCAGTACATGGGTAATCGCTGAAAGTCTTTTTACTCTAGAATAAACGGTTCAGATGGTATAAAAAGGGGTTTTTTAAAATGTAACACCCTGTAATTAAAAAAAGGGCAATTACCCTTAAGTGAAACCTATACGAAAAAATCAATCATATATTTGTGAATAATCTCCGTAGCATTTCTTTTTAATTTCCGTTACAGTTAGCGAAAAATATATTTTTTCTAAAAACATCTTTTTTAAAAACTTGTCAACTTTGGGGCGCCACCCTTGCTAAACGGCGGATGATAGAGAGATGCTGTCGGAAATAAATCGTAGAAAATATAGTCCTTCATATTTCTATAAAAGAAATTTTTTGTAAAAGTTACAGGAAGGGCTACGTTCTGCAAAAACCATAAATTACCCCCTTTAAAGGGGTGAAAAGGGGGGTTCCGGGACGAAATTTTTTCAGAAAAAATTAGTCTTATGATAAGCACCCCTTGATATGCCAGAAAAAAAATAAAACCGGACTTGTGTCCATTTTGCAAGGTTCAACCTCTGTTTCCTACACTATTGTGTCAATTTTAAGTTTCAAAATTTAATGTGTCGATATACAGGTGTCCCGAAAAGAATGGTCATAAATTATACCACACATTCTGGGGTCAAAAATAGTTCGGTTGAACCTAACTTACCTTAGTACAAATGTGCTCATAAAAAAAGTTACAGTTCTTTGAAGTTACAAAATGAAAATCGATTTTTTTCAATATATCGAAAACTCTCAGAGATTTTTTATTGAAAACGGACATGTATCATTCTTATGGCAGGACCACCTTAAAACAAAATTATAGTGAAATTTGTCCACCCCATAAAAAATTTATGGGGATTTTGTTCCCGTAAACCCCCCCAAATTTTTGTGTACGTTCCAATTAATCCATTATTGCGGTACCATTAGTTGAACACAACGTTTTTAAAACTTTTTTGCCTCTTAGTATTTTTTCGATAAGCCAATTTTTATCGAGATGCGGCTGCTTTTTTACTATATTTACATAAAAAATTTATGGGGGTTGTGTTCCTTTAAACCCCCCAAATGTTTGTGTACGTTCCAATTAAACTATTATTGTGGTACCATTAGTTACACACAGTGTTTTTAAAACTTTTTTGCCTCTTAGTCTTTTTTGATAAGTCAACTTTTATCGAGATGTGGCTTCTTTTTCAAAATATACCAAAAAAATTAAGCTATAAATAAATTTTCAGATTATTAACAGGTGTCTATAATCATACTTAACCATATACAAATATGTGGTGGATTTGACAAATATTCAAAATAACTCGATAATCACTAGCTTATCAAAAAAGTACTAAGAGGCAAAAAAGTTTTAAAAATATTGTGTTTAACTAATGGTGCCATAATAATAACAATTTAATTGGAACGTACATAAAAGTTTGAGGGGTTTAAGGGAACAAAACCCCCATAAAATTTTTATGGGGTGCACAAATTTCACTATAATTTTTTTTATAAGATGTTGCTGCGATAAAAATTCCTCATGTCCATTATCAATAAAAAACCTCTAGGAGTTTTCGATATATGAAAAAAAATCGATTTTCATTTTGTAACTTCAAAGGGCTGTAACTCTTTTTGTGTGCACTATTGTATATAGGTAAGTGAGGTTCAATCAACCTATTTTTGACCCCAGAATCTGTGGTATAACTTACGACCAATCTTTTCGGGACACCCTGTATAATGTATGATACCATCACGAGTGCAACATATTAAATATTGAAGGGGAACGAAGCAAAATGACGCATATCAAAATTTTCGATGTGTTTTAAATGTATTCATTTTTTTCGAACCCTGAGAAATCTAATAAATATTTTTGAAACATTTAAACGCAGAATGAAAGATTACATTATTGCCGAGGGCCGAAAGGCTCTGAAAACTTCTATAATGTTTATTTTAATGTGTTACAGGGGTGAAAATAAAAGAGAAAATTTAGTGTGATTTTTAATTGCAAATGTTTCATCAAAACAAACTTTTTATTTATTCTAAGGGACTGTCGGCCCTCGGTAATAAAGTAATCTTTCAATTTTCCTCATTAAAATTTTTCAAAAATAGTTATTTAGTTTTCTCAGGATTCAAACAAAGGGTATATTTAAAACACATGAAAATTTTGACATGCGTCAAAATTTTGCATTTTGATCCGATCCCCTGAAGTGTATTACATTGCGTATATTGTGACCATGTTAAAGATTGTTTCATTGTGTCTGTTGGTTTCTCTATGTCTATTTCTAAACAATCGATTATACAATAAACAATACAATATCGAGCTCGAGAAGCTGTAGGTAAATTTGATTTCACGAATGAAACCTGAGGTTAAACTATACATTTTCTTAAGGAGGGGGTATGGTTTGAAATCAACATATCAAGCACATTTTTGTGAATTTTTTTCGACGCTATGCTAGAAATATTTTATTTTTATATTAAATAAGCATATTAAGTACAATTCAAAGAATATTTAAGAAAAAATTCAATCCAAAATATTAAAAAATAAGCCATTGGCGACAAATTTTGGCAGGCAGCTCAAAAAAAAATTGATTTTGCGGTGGACATCAGAACTCATCACTGGATCATACGAAACAAAAAATTCAAAAAGATTTAATTAGCTTATGAGTTTCACGAGGTAACAACGTCGAGTTTTTTTATTTTTAATGATTTTTGAATTTTTGGTATCACTCAGAAGTCAAAAATACGAAATTTTTGATAAAAATTTTGTGAAAACCAACAGATTTAATATTGTTGAACAAAAAATAAGCACAAAACGAAAAATATCTCGACGTTGTTACCTCACCAAATGTCTAAAGAAAATCTATGCAAAATTTCAGGTAGATCGGTCAAGTAGTTTTTCAGTTACAATGTCCACGGCATTTGAAAAAGCAGTTTTGAGAAAAATGCGTTTAAAGTTTTGACAACTGCATCTTCATCTTCTTATTTGTCTGCCAAATCGTAAAGTGATGAACATTGGAATATGTTTGTTGAATTGCGGAGTAATCTACAAAAGAAAAGGCGAACAGTTGTTTAACGTTTCTCACTACGCTCAAGCGTGCTGGCGCGAAGCCGCGGCAAAGCGAGTCGAAGGTAGGGATATTCAACACCCTGTATCTCTGGTAATTTTACTCCGATTATTTTGAAATTTTCAGAGAGTATTCTTGAAAGTATGCACTTTAATTTGAAATAATAAAAAAAATTAAATATTTCAAACCATACCCCCCCTTAAGTACTTACTTATGATTGTTACAGATTTTAAAAATATTTTTGAAGCATGACTCTCAGTTATGCCAGAATCATCTGTTAGAGCTTTAACAGAAAGTCCAATCCCGATTTTTTTACATAGTGTTAAAAATATATACCTAGATACATAGAATGTACCTTGCAATATTTTGCAATTGAAGTGTATAGTATGCACGTTTTGGTAATCCCATATACAATCTAATCTGTTTTGTAACTTTGCAATTGTACAATTCATTGACATGTTTTTTAATTTCAGTTTTCTTTTCATCATAAAGTTCTGTCACTTCACTTGGCGTTAGAGTAGTTGGAGAGATCTTTCTCACATCACTAGTTGATGGCTTCATTTTTACGTTGACTGGGATAATTTTGATTGGCGATAACCCTACTGTCATTCCACACTGTAGTTTACATAATGATTTTTGAAGTCTTGCGACTATATGCAACTATCTCAAAATTTTCTTAAATACAAACTGGATTTTGTGGCACAGAAGAATAGCTAGTAATAGCTTCATCAACAAATATTTTTGTAGTTCTCTGCTGCTGTATGAAATGATTTTTAAAAGATCTTTTTCTATCTGGCTGGCAATCAAATATATGAGGCACTACATTTGTTTTAATTTTTTTCTCATATTTAACATAGTTACCACTCATTAACTTTATATATTTAACATATTTGTTATCCATATCTGGTTCAAGCTAGATTAAAAAAATAAATAATTTTTTACCAGATAAATAACTAGCCATATAAAATAAAATATGTGTTATTATAGATAACATGTGATAAAAATATTAAGATTTAAAAACATAATGTTCTTTGTATTACTGGTATTACCACATAGTCCAGGGTAATAAGGTTTTTTCCATGGCACTTCAACAGCCAGGGTATTGAAGCGTTTTTTCGACAGGTAATACCTATAAGAGCAAATTGTAACTGTTTCCTGCGTAGGATCTGGCGGCCATTTTTATTTATAAACAATTTGGTGTCAAAAAACGGTATTTTTCCTTTTTTTGCAAATTAATGGAGAATAGTAAGACTTATGATTTTCTTAGTACAAACATCTTCGAGAGAATGGAAAAAGCTTTAAAATGGCGTATTACAAAGTTTAATACACTCATTTGTTGTTAATATAATTGTGAAAAAAGGTCGAAATTTCAAAAAAATTAATTTCGCAATAATTATTTAAAAAAAGTACAGAGCTTTGAAATTTTTGTCAAATGAGGGTTGTTTGGTGCTTAATATTTGACAAAAATTTCAAAGAGATTCATTCAATTGTTTAAATTTTATTCAAATTGTTTATCCTAGAGAGCTTTTTTTGCAATAACATAAGTCATAAAAAAATAATGATAGGACCATTTCACACGTGTCAAATAAAACAGAATGAGCTAAACTTTCAAATTGTTTTAAAAAAGTGAATAAAAAATGCATTTATTAGTAATAAATAACTATGCAAAAGTATGTTAAATTTTTCCTTATAAACTTTTTATTTTTTTATATAATAAATTATTTATATTTATTACAAGTTTTTATCAATTATCATATTATACATATCATGACTTGGTAGTTATGCACCTAAAAAACGGTAAAAAATGGATTTTTTTGAAAAAGTTATTCAAAAAGTTTCAAGGATTAAAAATTAGAAACATTGACGATACTTTTGCATAATTATTTATTACTAATAAACTCATTCTCTATTCACTTTTTTTAACCAATTTGAAAGTTTAGTTCATGCTCTTTAACTTGACACCTGTAGAATGGTTCTAACATTATTTTTTCTGACTATAGTATTGCAAAAAAGCTCTCTGGGATAAACCATTTGAATAAAATTTAAACAATTGAATGAATCGCTTTGAAATTTTTGTCACATATGAAGCACCAAAGAACCCTCATTTGACAAAAATCTCAAAGCTCTATACTTATTTTTACAACAGTTATTGCGAAATTATTTTTTTTAAATTTCGACCTTTTTTCGCAATTATATTAACAACAAATGAGTGTACTAAACTTTGTAATACGCCATTTTAAAGCTTTGTCCATTCTATCGAAGATGTCTGTACTAAGAAAACTGTAAGTCTTACTGTTTTCCATTGATTTGAAGAAAAAAAGGAAAAATATCGTTTTTTGACACTAAATTGTTTATAAATAAAAATGGCCGCCACATCCTACGCAGAAAATAGTAACAATTTGTTCTTATAGGTATTACTTATCGAAAAAACGCTTCAGTACCCTGGCTGTTGAGGTGTCACGAACAGGGTATATTTTTGTCTTATTACCCTGGCCTAACAGTAAGGGGCCGCCCTTTAATCACGTGAGGTTTTTTTTTAGCATTTTTTAACTCCCCCTCCCCCTTGGTTATTATCCCCCCTGTCCTTGTATCAAATTAAACGGCCCTGAAGGAGGTTTGATGCCACCCATTCCCGTTGTAGGATCCGAATTCGGTTATAAGTCAATCGGTTAGTAGTTCCGACGGGGGTGAGTGGACAGTGAGTGTAAAACCTTTATTATCGTCTTCCAGCCATTTCTGCCACATTTCTGTTGTTGCATCTTTATTTCGGATTCTGCCAATATAAAACCAAGCGGTTTTAGGTGTTGCTACCCCTGCCAGGAGTCCATTTGACCTATCTGTTTGAGCTGTACTGACCTTTTACGAATATCTGACCAATTTTCTTCATTATTTGTTTGAATAATCGTATGGTTATTTATTTTCAGCACCAACAACGTCCAATTCTATGTTTGCATTTGCATTCAGGTTTGTTGTTGTGCATCCATCTTGTTTATTTTGTTGGCCTTGAACTGCATTTGACAATTCTTCTTCGTTTTCTTTTAGTTCTTCAAAAACATTTTTGTTTAATGGTTGGTTTACAAGTGCGGTTGTTTTCGAGGTTGATGTTTCGTCTTGCGCAGTTTGAATATGTTTGGATTGCAGACTGCTGAGGTTATTTTGAAAAAAAAAATTCCACCGCCGAATAGAGGTGGCAATTACCCCCAGGGTGAAAACGGAGTTAGGGTCAATATCACTTTTGAAGTTAAGGGTAGGATAAGCCTAATTCCAAAATTTCATGTAAATCGGTTCATAGTAAAAAATTTCTGAGCTAAAAAGCTCCAATGGCTGTACTAGAATATTAAAATCTCCATTTATGATAAAATTAACATTGTCTGACAATACTTAGCTATAAAGTTCTAAAAGTTCCTTATAGATATCTAACCTTACACCAGGAGGTGTATATATACACATGATACATACAATAAATATGTTTTAAACCTTACCTTAAGTAACAAGCACTCAACAATTAACTTTTATACTTTCTACAATAAATTTCTTTTTAAATGCTACCATAATTCCACCACCCAATGTCTTGCCACTGGCCCTATATTTGCGGAAGACTATGTAGTGATTATCAAAAAGTTCTCCATTGGAGATTCCATCTATAAGCCATGTTTCAGTTAATAGGTTGATATATCAATATCTTGACTAAGAACATTGGTATATACTTATATACCATATATATACTTATATACTATATTGTAGGTAAATTGCTTTAGTGCGTAGGTCTCGGACATTTTGATAGAAAATGTTTAGATTTGGGTCTGCAGTGTTTATATCGTTAATTCTGATTCTGAGGATCCATCTGCCTCGTTAGCATCCTCGTTTTTACTAAAAAATGAGACACGAGTGTACCAGATGGCCATACTTCCCTCTTCCAAGCTTTTTTTAGTACATCTCTTCTGATAGTAACTTTCATTATGTATAAAATTCAGGGTGTTTACATGGATGAGACTCACACCGTACATCTTTAAAATTCTGTATAATAGGGTCTAAAAGCCGCTTCAAGTATGCTGTGGTCGTATTTGGAGCAAGCCTAGTTACATGAAGGGATACACACAGTACTGACTACGCATCCTTGGTTTCTTCGTTATTCCCAACCATAAACTTGCGGTATCTCCTTCTATGCTGCTGCTGACATTCTACTTCATGATTTTTTGTGTGGCCTAAATTTATTATTTCTTGCATTTTATTAGCCGTATGAGCATGCAGAACACATGACTAATTTGTTCCTCCTTAGCTACTTCATTTGTCATTGACACATTTGTCGTTACTGGGTTTCAAATTATTATCTGTTTGAATATCAGTTGGTGCGGATAGAGGTAAATCGTCTTCAGTAAAAGCATTAACATCTAGAAGCCGTATTCTTGTTTTACGGAAGCCGTTCAGCCTGAAAGAAATTCAGTACTTTTCCAGGATTTGATCTTAACCAGCTTCGCACTTCCTCCTCACAATAACCATTAATAGGCTTCTTCAGTCAAATATCTAACGGCTGAAGATGGTGCGAACAGTGGGGAGGAATGCAAAAGAATACAACTCCGTTATCTCGAGCAATATTAATGAGTTCGAGGTTTTTGGTAGGTTTTAAATAAATGCCCGTCGAACAGAAACAAAACGGAGCATCTTTTGTGGTCTTGGAGAAATATATAAATTTTTTAAGCCAACCAAAAAATGTTTCGGTTGTAACCCATCCTGAGTCCGGTCCACCCTCCGGAGGCAACTCCAACTCGAACTTTTGCTGCTTTCGTTTCCCAGGGAAAATAAGATAGGGGACATGTAAGATCCACTGACAGAAAAACACAACTACTCAGTCACAGTTTCACCTTTCTCAGATGATGTTAGCGTGTCTAACTGCCGTTTCCCTTTCCTTGCTATGATTTTAGAATGTCATTTTGGGTTCACGCTAATGGTCTTATCACAGTAGCAGATACGAGCAGAAATCAATTTATATGTGCACAGGGTTATGCATAACTCGACCACGCGCCAAAACATTGCTTAGAGATAAATGGATTCAAAGTTTGTCATTTCATAAAGATACATTTATTAATATATTTGCACAAAATTGTAACAGAAGAATGATCACCTACAACTCTTTTTGGCTGCAAAGTTTCAATTTAATCGCACCTACCATATTCTAGAAAAAGAAATATACAGTAGGGTGGCCCACATTATAATGTTAATTTTTCAAAGTTGTATTAGACACCTGGGCACCCTCTAACTTTTTTACTTATAATATTAATAGCATTTATGCAAAATTTCAAGATGATATTCCATTTGGAAAGGAGTGCTCAAAGACATTTTATGTTGGGCATAATTTTAGAAAATCGGAATCTTTGAGGGAATTAAAAATCAAGAAAAAACAGCTCAAAGTAAGTAAACTAAATGTATTTTATTTACAGTATAAAGGTACAATAAAACACTGCAATGATATTCATGAAAAGAATTTGCTGTGGGCGATCAATCCTTTGTTGATATTTTCAAACTATCGACGATCGCTTGTTTTGTAGTCTTTGTAGGCACCATCTTTCTGTTAGCTTCTATGACCTGGAGAAGCACCTGCTTTTCATCTTCATCATTTGTTAACAGCTTGTTAAACTCTTCAAACAGCTTTACTCCTCTTTCAGCCAAGTCATTAACAACTTTCAGATTTCTGATGATGTTTTGACCTTTGATATACTCTTGGTCATCGGTCCATTCATCTGGGTTTTTGGTGAAAAAATTGGTATTGATTTCCAATTTCTCAAGTAACTGCAGTGATCTTTTTGAAGCAAAATCAGCCAAACGCGCTTTCTCAGTTAGGAGTGCTGAATTGCCTCTCACTTTCCGTTCAGCAGGCTCACATTTCATTTTTTCAACCATTTCCACCTTATCATCAACAGATACTTTTTTTGAGAACAGACTCAAACCAACCAACTCATCCGAAAGATACCAAAGATGAGATTTGAAAGCCGTTTTGACAATTTCAGTTACTTCAGGATCAATATCATGGTACTTTGTCATATCATTCCACAGTGAGAGATCTGACCATGGAGCATTTGAAGCTAAAGGAGCTTCTACCCAGTACTTGACGTAGACAAGAACTCCAAATTTCACAAAGCGTTCAAGCTGAGCTTTCTCCCTTTGCGTTGTCACGAAACCACTGTCATCACGAAACAAATAGATTTTGATGCCATATAACAACTTAGCCATCCAACGGGCGTGGTGTACCGCACCAGGAGCTCTCCAATAAATTTTGGCTGGAGTGTGGCCTAAAGCAATTAAAGCCAGCTCAATCAACTCCATATAGTCATCCCGAGGCTGATTTTTGCCTTTTAAGGCAACTTGGAGAACATCAACAGCAGATTGTTTGAAATCTTCACTGCCAGGAATGTTTCCCAAAGACTGATAACTATCTTGTCTGATATATTGCCATGCTGCTTTGAATCTTTTGAATATAGGTATACCAGGTGAACTGGAGGGACCAAAACAGAAAGTAAATACTTTACTGAGTACAATCTCTAAAACATGGTGTCTGCATGCTAGCCATAACAATTCTCCTTCAACTAGGTGTTCAATCAGAACACAAGCTCCATTTTTCAACCCTGTGTTTACAGATGTTGTGTCAAAACACATACCCACTACCTTTTTACCCAAACCCCATTCAGTAAGCTTTTTGTAAACAGCATTAGCTGAATTTTCACCAGTACCACCAACTAATTTTGGTACACCAAGCAATTTATCTGTATTGTCAGCAGGACAAGATACTATGACAGGCAAACGGTCTACCTTGTCACTTCCCAAAATATCAGGAAGAATTTTTCCATCCCAGTGTACAATGACGGGATTATCAAAAGAGGTAGATTCTTTAATAGTTTGAAATATAGTTTTTCGTGCTTCCTTCCTTTCCCGTTGAATAGTGCTTCTTGAGAGCGGCAATTCACTGGGATCATGACCGAGAGCTGCTGCGATAGGAGCCATTAATCTTAAAGCTTCCCTATCAGAAACTTTGTTGCGATCCAATGCACTAACAACATGTGTGGAAAACAAACTTCTCTTTGCGATTGGTGGAGATGACAAGTCTGTGTGTGAATCTCTTTTGTTTCTTTGGGATGCCGAAGATGATGATGATGGTTTGTACAGCTCTTCTTCTGATGAGCTGTGTTTTACTGGAGTACACTCATCTGATGAATCATCCTCTGAACTTTGGCAGGAAGCAGTCGGAGTCACCAGAGGCGAAGCGGTTCCCTCTTGAGCTTTTTGAAGTCTTTTTTGTTCTTTTAACTTTCTTTCAAGGATTCTCTCCTGTTTTTTTTTATATTCCTTGTCTTCTGATGTTATGATCATTTTTCTGTCAGTTCTTTGATCTATTAGAAACTGTCTGTCCTCATCTACTTTACACATAACCAGGGCTTCACTGTGAGCAATATCAAAAAGCTGATCGAGCTGCTCTACAAACAGATTTTGTCTTTTGTTCTGGGCATCGGAGTTTCTTCCTTTATTTTTCTTTAGCATAAGCCATTCATTGTGTATTTTCTCAACTTTTTCAATACAATGTTTTTTAATCTGGTAGAAATCGCAGCCTTTTGCCATACTGACATCACTTCTTCCAAGGTTAAGTGGCTAGCATTCCTTATGGATTTTTTCTCGTTTAGGAAAAAATGAAATCTGAGAAGAACTTGCCTTACAGAAGGTAGTTGGTTCAACTGAGATATGGGTTCTAATTCTCTTATTCCAATTAAAAAAATATTGTCTGCTTTACGCGTTGAAGTGGAGGGCGAAGCCATGACTACGCACATGCACAAATCACAGTTCTTACTTTTGTTCACTTTTTGCACTTGACTCGTATTTTCTACTAGTAACAAAATAGTCTTTTAAGACAAATATTATCAGTTTATATATATATATATATATATATATATATATATATATATATATATATCAATTACTTAAGTCTTTAAATGCACAATTTTCACAATTTCAGCATCTGAAACAAAAAAATAATGTAAGATATTAATTTTTGAAAATTCGACGAAATTGCGAAATTTTCAAAACTTTGAAGACTTTGAGCACTGCTTTCCACTCCACCTATGACATTGAAACTTTAGGGATTTACTTCTATTAGGCAAAGTAAAAAAATGAGAGGGTGCCTAGGGATGTTCTACAATTTTGAAATTTTTGGGCCACCCTAATATACAGGGTGCTAATTTTTGGTGTGAAATTATTTTTTATTGATTCAAATGACAAAAATGTGTGAAAATAATCAAAATTTCGGAATCCACTCATTTTAGCTCGATGTGGCCACCTTTTGCCTTGACTATGGCCTTCAAACGATCAAAAAACGAGTTGCATGCTGCACGAATGTGATCTTCCGGTATTTTGGCCCATTCACGTATAATTGCTTTCTTCAGCGCATCCATACTGGCATATTTTTTAGTCCTCATCTTGCTCTCCAAAATGGACCAGATGGAATAGTCAATAGTCCATCGGATTTGCGTCTGGCGAATTCGAAAGCCATTGTGTGGATGAAATGAAGTGTGGAACATGGTTTTTTAACCATTCTTGGTTCACCCTACCTTTATGAGACAGCGCCGAGTCATGTTGGAACGTCCATGGTCTACAACCGAAATGTTTGCGTGCCCACGGCTCTAAAGCAGCTTCTAATACATTTTCCCGATAATAAGTTGCATTGACTTTGACACCTGATTCAATAAAAACGATTGGAGAGCGTCCATCGGTGGTTACAGCTGCCCATACCATTACTTGAGATGGGAAATTACTTCGGGTGGCCGTTCGTAGGCTCAAACTTTCCTAGGTGCGTTCGGTCAAGTAAACATGATCATTTTGAGAGTTTATGAACTGTTCAATAGGAAAATTTTTCTCATCAGAGAACACTATGTTCGGAAATTCGCCACGTTCGTGCAGGCGTAACAACTCCTTTGCTCTTTCAAGCCTAACTTTTTTTTTGCTTTGATTGTGTGCTTTTTGGAACTTGTAAGGCTTGGCCTTTTCCTTTTTCAATATTCGTTACATGCCTCGCTGGGATATTTTCAGTTCTTTGGCCATTTGATTACCACTACGACGTGGATTTCGCTCAAGTCGAGCCTTCACTTTCCGAACCATTTCAGGTGATGTTGCTGTTTTTTTTTCGTCCACCACCATAGCGTTTGGCAATGCTACCAGTATAATTATAACGAGTTATGGTGCGATACACAAACGTTTTATTCACTTTGAGCTGTTTGAACTGACGAACAATAGCTGGTTGTGATTTTCCCGCCAAATATAACGCAATCACACTATTAAATTCCATTGCGAATAACTTTTGTTGTATGTATAAAACTTAGATGCAAATGCTTTTGACGGCTTATTAAACAATATACTGAAGTGTTATCAGGCCAACTTTGACGTAACTGTCATTATCGATTTGCCAGATATATCGATGTGAAGTCGGTAACAGTTCAATTGCGTAACCCTGTAATAGCACTTAGCCCACTTATGATTTAAATATATTTTAGGAAGTTTAGTTGTTATACGTTACTAGACCACCTACCACTTATATTAATTGGTCTATTAATGCAAAACAAAACACTGCGATAGGCCTATTGTAATCACTAATATTAAGCAAATATTTTTTAACGTTTATACGTTAAACAGTGTGTTCATTTGCTAACCTATTGGTCATCTATTGGAAAATCAAGTTCACTATTAAATCCTTCAATGGCATCTTCCACGTGACTGTTACTAAACAAGGACCTGTACCTACACTGGTTTTGCATCTAATGGTATAAATTGCAGCAAATATTTTAGATCTAATTTTGGTTTAGAAATAGGTTTCCCTTGTGCCCAGTTGAGCCAAGTGTTCACTAAGATTGAGGAGATATTGAATAATTGGTCTTCCTTTCCCTTTTTTTTCAGTAATATCTATTTCTATGAAAGTATCCTGATAAAAAGTCACTATTCATTAAAATAGTGCAAGGTTTTTCTTTTTCAATTTTAATTTCCTTGTTTTGAGCCAGCTCACCTTACAATCTGTAATATCATCGTTTCATAATTTCGATGTAATCATTTACTATATGCAACTGTTGTTGAATCTGAGTCGTTAGGTAGAAAACTGTGTCCTGGGAGAAGATACCTAAATGTAATTTCTTCAAGAGTAGGGTAACTTTCCAATACAGTTTTCATTATTAATACAATCTTAATGTTGAAGTTTTGGCCGCCACACGAATCAGACCAAAGGATTAATTTCTTGGAAGTCACATTTTCTTTAGGTAATGTGCTTTCTAAGGCCGCTGCCAACTTCTTGATCACCCCGACCTGCCTTCTCCTTCAATCCAAACAAAGCAATGGCCTTTTTTCGTTTGTCTACTGTGTATGCCTAAGTTATATACACACAATTGCCTTTTATAGTCGGGATTCTAGGAAGCGGCAGAGTTTTCTCTAGATCAAAACCTATTTTTTGTATAAAGCTAATTAGAATTAGAATTAGAAATATGCTTTATTGTCATGAAAAATTATACAATTTTATTGACAAAGCTTATGAAAAGTCACGAAAACAAAACAATAACAATACAATTATTTACTAAAATTACATAAATCGTCAATATAACAAAATAATAATAATAATAATGAAGTAAACAGAAACAATCAATTGCAAAATTTAAAAATCTAAATAAATTGCAAATTACATAGTCTACCTTAGTAACTAATAAGTTTAAAAGTTAGGCTGCTGCATATGACACCTAAATACACACATGTCCAAAAGTTTGGAATACGTACAAATAATATATCTACGCCTATGGTGGTTTCAAAACTATTGTTGATATTCATTTTAGAACGTTTTTACATGAAAATGATAAAACTTTGAATCGTTTTTGTATCATTTTGCCCATTTTAGTCACATTCAACTGATTAGAGTATTTTATTTACAGGTTATTTCAGTCTGTGTTTAAATTTGAATTGAGCCGTTTAAAAATGCCTAGAAACGTGATATCTCACTTTGACAGATCTAGAGTAATTGCTTTATTACAACAGGGCTTTAGTTAAAGTGATATCGCGAATATTGTTGATTTTACTCAGAGTGCTGTATCTAAAATTTAAAAAAAATTCCAAGAGACAAATGACGTCAAGGATCGTCCCAGAAATGGTAGAAGTCGATGTACAACAGCAGCACAAGATCGGCAGATAACATTGATAGCTTGAAGAAATCGTCTAGAATCCACAAGTGGTATATCCAGAGAAATTTCTAGGCTGCAAGGACTGAACATTTCACTGCAAACAATAACACGCCGACTAAATGCGGTAAATTTGTATCGTAGAAGGCCCTTACATGTTCTTAAACTAACCTACCAACACAAAATAGTAAGGATCCAATGGGCTACAGAAATGGCGCAACATGGTCCTAACTGGAATAACGTGATGTTCTCTGATGAGTCAAAAATTATCTTGGTATCTGATTCGCGAAGAACACTGATTTGGAGGGCCCCAGGACGACAAGCCCGACTAGAAACAGCCCAACCGCGTGTCCCGTTTCAAGGTGGCAGTATTATGGTTTGGGGTGGTATTATGAGTGGTACACGGACGCCATTGCTGGTTCTGGAGAGAAGTGTCACTGGTGCTGTGTACATCGAGGAAGTTTTAAATCCTGTCGTACGTCTATTCCGAGGGGCACTAGGTGATGAATTTCTGTTTATGCATGACAATGCACCTCCTCATCGAACAGCAGCAGTACAAAATTTTCTGGAAGAAGAAGGAATATCTACATTACAGTGGCCCTCGAATTCCCCCGATATGAACGTGATTGAACATGCTTGGGACATTCTCAAAACACTCATCAAAAAGCGAAACAATCCCCCTATTACACTTCGCGAACTAAAAGATGCTGCTCGTGAAGAATGGGAAAGAATTCCGCAAGCCCAGCTCGACCAGTTAATCGGCAGCATGCCAAATCGCCTACAGGCATGCATACAGGCCAGTGGAGGAAATACTAATTATTAGTTTTATTGAAAATTATTTTTTTCTTTACTAATTTATTTTTAAATGTAAGTTGTACTTTCTAAGTTTTTCACTCCAAGAGAATAAATATTTTTTTTGTATATCGTTTATCTGGTTTTGAGATTTATTTAGTATTGGTAAGAATTGAAACAAAATGATGTTTACCTATTCAGAAAAGTTTATATATAAAAATCAATAAAAGACGAAATATTCCAATATTCCAAACTTTTGGACATACACAATATGTGTATAGATAAAAATAAATATACTACTCGTACAAAGGGTACTTACAGTAATTTCTTAGATATTGATTAAGAAATTCTTCTACTGAATAATATGGTCTTTCAGATAGGTAGGCTTTTGTCATTTTACGGAATTTGGAGAAAGATGTTGCAGATTTTTTGTAGAGGGAGATGGTTGTACAGTTTTTTGCGGAATATAATATAGATTTCTTTACTAACTCAGAGGTTGGGGTCGGTAAATAGCTAATTCTTGGATGCAAAAATGTCTTCTCTCCTTTTATTTTCTTTTTTCTGCTGTTTCAAAATGCAAGAAAATCCTTATTAAGCCTAGCATCGGTTGACGTCGTTCGGCTTAAAGAACCTTCCTTTTTAATGCTGTTTTGCTGTATTGCCACATCGGCTAAATCGCAGGTATCTATGAGTCCCCTCCACCAGAAAAGAGGCCTAATCGTTGTCTCCTCACCAACTCCCTCCCAAATAAACTCTCGAGAAAATCCCTTGTTTACCCTATAATAGGCCAAACTTTCTCTAACTTTCATTACGTCAAGATTGATGTTTTGGACACATTCGCGAATAGGGCCCATGGCATCCAACAACTGCGTTGAATCAAGTAAACTTCTCTGCATATGTAGACCTAGCAAAAAAGCTGCCAAGTGAATATCTCCAATTCCAAAATCTTTTCTCTCCTAGAATTTGCCTGTGAGTTTTTTCCTTAGCCTACTGAAGAGGTGAAGCGATCAAGTTTTGGGCTCTAATATTTTCCAGATCATCCAACTTTCTTATAACTCTGTGAATTTGTGGTTCATTGGATTTAATCGCAGTAAGGAGTTCTAATCTTTTTCTTTTCTCAAAAATCAGTAGTTTATGATTATCCACACAATGTTTATTTCACTTTTCAAACGATCCCACACATTACAAGTATCTGTCTTAAGTTGAATTGTGTTAAAAAAATTTGTTTACATAAGGAAAAACTAGATTTCCCACTTCTAGACAAACAGCTTAGTTTTGCGTAACTAGACCAAACACCAATAATTGCGCTTAATATACTATTGCAAAATTAAGAATGGCAGTTAAGAATATAGTATTGTCATGCAAAACAGAAAACGCTTCATAGACAGAATGTCGCTTGGTTTAACTTTGTTTTTCTTAGCGACCGTTAGCGTGAGATCGCTAACAACAGGGATTTTTTCCAAGTTAGTTTTAGCTATTTGTCACCAGAATTCACTAATCTCGATTTTAAAGAAATGGCGCTTGGTCGAGTTATGCATAACGCCGTCCATTTATCAATACGTTCTTTTAACAGTGACTGCGATTATGCTACAGCTACCCGATTGAAGCCCATCGCACGAGCTCCAGAGTTTTCATCAGGTCTTCATTAACTGAAATCTGGATTCCTCTTCAAAAAGCCATTAACCCAGTCTTATCCTGTTATTTCATTACTTTGGATACATAGATACTTTCATTACATTGATAAGCCAAACAATATTTTTCCATGCCTTTTACTTAAGTAGGGAGTTCTAACTCCTGATATCTTTGAAAATACTCATAAATTATACTGACTTTGTGTTGAAGCGAAATCCCGCACCATTATTTTCTTAAGATATCGAGCTAATGATGATTTTGGTACATCAAATTCAGGCAAGGCTTGGACTAAACCTATATTACGGAGAATTGCGGAAATTGCCTGTTCCATACAATCCACCGGCCAACTTTGGCTCTGTTTTTCTAATATAGTTCAGACCCAAGCGACATGAAATAAAGCGCGGCAGAATGAGACACATCCCGTTCTGCCCAGTATAGCAATATTTTAAAGGTATATGGGGGTTTACAGAAAGCTGCTATGTATATGGTGTATTCCATGAATATACGACTGTTTTGGATTATCGGAACGACGAATATTTTAGTGTGCAACATAAATAGTACGAAAGTATTTTGCTCTAATAATAACTCCAATAAACTATAAATATAATTTGCAATTTACTTTCGTCCTTCATATTTTGCACAGTAAAATATTCGTTGTCGCGATAATCCAAGAGAGTCGTATATTCGTGGAATGGGGTATATCTATTTCAGTAGTACTTAATTACTGCTGAATAAGAAATAAGAAAACTTAGTCACTTACCTTCAGATGGGAAATGGACAGAAAATGTAACAAAGCAACTGAAATTGAATGGAACACATGAATGGAACAATAAGCAAAATATCCGGCAAGGTATTTAACTGACTATTTCACTAGACTGTTTTTAACCGATAAAACGTCATAGCAACGCCACGTTTCCTACTGACAAAACTCCTTCCTGCCCGTGATTTCTCATCGACAAAATTATGACAGATCCGTCACGAAGGTGTCTGGTAATTCTATTGTTGTCAATTTGACAAACGTCATTGAGGCGTAATCCGTTTTGGGCAGATATAATGAATCCAGACGAAAAATCAAAATTTGGATGCCAGTCAGGTGAAGAAATCAAAAAATTGGTTTTTATCTCGTGAAATAGTCTTGTCGAATATCATTCGAGAGAAAATTATTTACCGGCAACATTTTCTTCTGGTATTATTCAAGTTTGTTGCCTTATAGCAATTTTCGCTTATGAAATTTTGACAAAATCACTCGACTGACGTCTCGTGATTTAACTGTCAAAATTGAATTCACGAAAATTGCCAGGCAACAAACTTACATACGAGTCGAAAATATTGCCGGCAAAATTTTCTCTGTTATGATATTATATACGAATAAAACATTATACATACTAAATATTATCGTACATCATGTTGTCTGGCATATCATTATAATTATCCATAAAACCGCAAACCTCTAAATAATTTTCAGAATGAATACATTTATTACTAAGGCTTATTTGTCCATTACCCAAGTAGCACCGAACGGGTTTATTATGTATTTTAAGGATGCTTTAAAACTATAGAATAAAACTAAAATTAAAACCAATTGTTTTTAAAGTATACCTTAAGGTTGCAATAAAACCGCTTTCAGCATAAAAGGGCCCACACTGAAAGAGGTCAATAAAACCAAAAATAAAAACCTTCTTAAAACTTTGTTTTCTTTAGCAACTGGATTTAAAGATGCTTTGCATTAACTATTCTGATGCATTTTTAAAGAAATGTTCATTTATCGGCTTGTGAAAAGTTCCTTAGATCAGAAAAAAGTTCTAAAATGTCCCAGTACATATCTAAGGACTTATTTTGTGATCTATTGGACTTTTTGAAGTCAGTGGGTATAATAAGGCTACTTGCAAAACTTTCCACTATAATAAAAACGTTAACGGGCCATTTATCCTACAGCATTTCTCTAAAGAATACTGTGGTGTGGAAATGGATAAACTTGTATCTATCTATTTTAATAAAAATTTTAAGAAGTCTAAGTGTATGTTTATTTCACCTTAAACAAAACTTATCATGTACAAAATGGTGTGCTTGATAACTTCGTGTTATTTTTTAGTTCTTGAGAAAAAAAATACCAAAAGAAGGTCTCAAACAACCTTCAAGTGGCTTGCAACAAAATTTGGTAAACATTTTTCAACTTTGCAATAATATAATCTATCAAACTGGCAAGAGGCAGGTGGGTGGCAGCTTTAACATTGAATTTAAGCGAAAAACAATATTTATTCGTCAAATAAATTTTTTTTCCTATTTTCTGAAAACATTAAAAGGTATTTTGAATTAGATAAATTATATACATTCTTCTTTTTGTCTCAATTATTTTAATTAAAAAAATGTTTTTTTGAATACCTTGTATAAATAATTATGTTAATGTTTATATTAGAGAATAGAGAATTAAATACCCTTTCAAATGAGCTATCACATGACCCCTAATCTCATTTAAAAAATCGTCGATTACGTCATCACACGCAGATAGATGACGTCACTAGTATGATATATTTGCCAAAAACTCGGAAATTAGAAATAAAAATCGACCGGTTCCGGGATTTTTCTTTAAAGTCGCCGGTTTACGAAATAATGAATTTATGCGTTACTTTATGGACGCACTGTATAGTTCATTCACTTTCAATATGAGCTAAGACGCCAGATTTGTGGTTCTTCATGTCGCTGCAGCTTGTCGTTGGTTAGAAATTAATTTATAATAAAATCATTAAATTAATTGCTAACCAACGACAAGCTGCGGTGACATGAAAAACCACAAATCTGGTGTCTTAGCCAGGGGAGGATCAATAAAATTGTGTTGGGGGGGGGCACAAGGTTCAAACTTAGAATAAGAAATATTATGTATTACAGTGAGATTTGTGAATTGCGATGACTAAATACCTAAACCTAATTTTTTTAATAAATGAACTTATTTATACCAAAATATGCAGTTGTATTCAAAATTATTTGTTTGCATTTTATTAGGAACTTTAGAATTATCCATATAGAATATTACCATTTTAATTCAAAAATACTGGTCAGAAGACCTCGACCTGTAAGCTGTTAGTTACCATAAATTTAAGATCTCCAAAATGTTGTTTACATGATAAAAATACACAACACATAAGTATGCGTATACTGTATTTCAATATAATATAGCTAAAAACATGAAAAAAATTACTTTTTCTTCGACATCTTATAAAATCTTGAGAGACAGCTTTCGCTTGTGCTTCCTTGCGTACACGTCCAAGACTTCTTCGGCGTCCAATTCACTAGATAAGTCTTGGTGAACATGGAGTAATGCCAGTCCATTAAGCCTCTCTTCCGTGATGGTCGTTTGCAGATATGTCTTCATACGACGCAAAGCCGAAAAGGTTCGCTCCGCTGTACTCGTCGTCACAGGAAGGGTGCACAGCAGCTGCAGTAAAACTTGTTCATTTGGCAGTGGTTCGGCCAACTTGTAAGCCTTTGCTGGATGTTTTGGCATTTCTTTTGCATAATTGGACCACACGTGTTTTCAAATTTGTAGCTCACCTTTCAGAGCAGAGAAGCACGGTAAATCATGTTCGTATTTACGAGCTCCTTGAAGAATATCCCTTATTTGATCATAATTGAGATCTGGTGAGAGAAGATGTTGTAGCTTACCTACACATTCCATTTCATTTTTGGGAAATCTTACCATCAGTTCATTGATTACAAAATCCAGAAATGGGATGTAAATTGTCATCCTATAATATTCTTTAACCGTTTCAGCCTGGACATTGGCTCTGTTTTTTTTAAGGAATGTTGTCCTGGTCTTCTGAATATCTGTACCCATTTCTTCCGCCAGCTTTGTTGATTGACTGAATAACTCCTTGAATGTGTCGGTGCTGTTTTTTCTTCTCTCTTGCAGAATTTTTGTAGTGGCTTCTACAAGCTCAGTTGCTTTAAGTATGTCCATGTACTCAGCTTGAAGTTTACGTGCTAGTGGTAAGGTTATTCCAAGGACCTCAGCTAACACTACCACACTGACCAAAAACTCGAATGAAAGAAGAGAGTGCATGAAAGAAAATGCATTGGTTCCCTTGCCTTGAGGGGAATTGGCAATGGTTTCTAGAGCAGCAGGGAGTGTAGGAAGGTGTTCCACAAAAGTCAAAATAGCATCGTGTCTTTCAATCCACCTTGTTTCACAGATGTTTTTCAGACCAAGAGTTCCTGGTTTCAGGTTGTGATTCTCTCTTACTTCATTTTCCAAAATTTTAAATCTTGCTGGAGAATCACGGAAGAAAACTGCCACGGAAGATATAACTCCCATGGTATTCCTAATGCTAGCAATAGAGCAAGCTTTACTAATTGCCAAATTCAATCTGTGATTGGCACAGTGAGTGTACATTGCCAGAGGCTGGATCTGGGAAATTCGGGCTTGTACGCCTTTGAAAACCCGACTCATGTTGGAAGACCCGTCAAAAGCTTGACAACGGCAGTTAGCTAAATCAACATTAAGTTTTTTTAGTTCTTGGGCAGTAGTGTTTGCTAGGTTCTCTCCAGTTAGATCAACAACATCAACTAACTTGATAAAGTCTTCCTCAATTTTGCATTTCTTAGTGTCGAAATATCTAATGCAGATGGTTAGCGTGATTCTTTTGTTTTAGATATGATCTTGTCAGTGATCACATCACCGCAATATTCAATTATCTCATTCTGAGTTGTTTTGCTTATGTAACTAGCATTCTTTCCACAAGATTTTAAATGAGAGCCTAGAACTTCATCCCCCGCATCCACTCTGAATTGCAATAGTGCCCGAAAATTACCTTCCCGGAAGCAGCTCTCAGTGTTTAGATCAACTATACCATCATCTCTGTGGCCACGAAGTGGTATATTTTGTGCCCCACATAAAATAACTGTCTTAATAATGAGAATCAGCTTTTTGCGGTTCTCTTCGATCGTTTTTTTTTTCTGCTGTTTTCATACAAGCTACTACATTGCTAATATTTCCTTCATGAATCAAACAAAAGTTATGATATGCAACCACATTTCGGCTGTGGTATTCAGTACTTGCATGACTCTTCAGAAATTCAGTAAACTTTTTATAAGAAGTCATTGACTGAACAACCAACTTTCCCAATTTAACATCATTATTCCCACCTTCTCTACGACCAAGCATAACACAGTACTTGCATAGACCACCATGTAATTGTTTACTGTAAACTAGCCATTCATGTGTTTCTAACCAGCTTTTCTGAAAAGAGAGGTTTTTCTTGCCTTCAGAGACCATTGGGAATATGAAACTTTGACATGGTACCCAAGGGTTTTTTACCCATTGAAATTTCTCTTCATGTTAGAAGTGATGGTGTGACATCTCCATTTTTAAGAAGACGACCAAAATCGCGAACAGATAAGTTACAAGTGCTGACTCCTAATCCTGATGCAGAGCAATCTGTTCCTGATTCCTTATCTCCAAATACATTAGCCTCTTTAACAGGTATGTTACTGTTAGCTGTTGTTTGATTTTCTGGTTGGGAATCTGCATGGTCCACCTGAAAATTATGAAAATACAATAAACATTACATGAAAATTTAGCATACACAAAAGATCGCAAGATTGGTATTTCTTTAATAATAAAAACTTAATGTTCTCAGTTATTTGTAACCTGATCTCAATAATATTTTGTATTTGTTTAGAAAATTAAAATACACACATCTTTGCGTCTTGTATGTACATTTTTTGTGAAATGTATGGTTTTTAAGGTATTTAGCTTTAAAAACTAAAAATGGTCGTCATTTTATAATAGTACAAATTAGAAATTTAAGTTTCCATATTAAAATAGGTCCTAATATTTATCAAAAAATTACTGAGTTTGAAGTTGATATCTGAAATGATTCTAAAGTTATGATTAATTGTTTTAAAAACACATACAGACAAACAGACTGAAAATCGAGCTAGATAGACCATATTATATTATGTATTTAACATTTTTTTGGCTGTTTTGAGTCCAGGATCACGCCCTCAAGGTTTGTGATACTCCTTTGTGAACACACCTGGAATGTAGGCTTTTTTCTATACTTCCTACGTGGGAAATAAATAAACTCCGTGTATACAAGTTACATTAAGTTTTCAAAAACGTTTTCTTTGTCTCTACAACTATGTACATATATACCGATACTAATTAAAATGGTGTAAGCGATTTTGACGTAGTATTAAAGAATAACCAGGTTGAGTGGGAACATTTCATTTTTTGTCATTTTTCGATAAATATTTGAAAACAAACGACAGTGCAAAAGACAAACTTTTAAAATAAAAAAAATTTTACCTCTCTGAACTATGTTTTATTTATCCTAATTGATAAAACCTTCAGAAATGTATATTCTGTAATTTGGTGTACATATATTTATTCAAAAAACTATTAAACTTTAATAACTAGGCCTACTGCCACAGTGTCCAATATTTAGGAGAATCTAGTTATCTAGTGTGATTGTGGAAAATTGCCAGAAACTTGCCTATAAAGAATCAGAGACATAGGTACACAGTAATATCTTTAATAAAACTAGGCTCAATAATTCCGAATAAACTTGCTATAAAAACACTTCATTGTGCGTTTTAGTATGTAAATCCATTAGCAGTAATAAGTTCGAAATCCTCAATATGATCAGTTATAGATCCAGAAATAAAATAGAAGAAATCTATTACTTAAGCTCTCGCTTGAACCTATAGTAGACCTAAACATCGTAAAACAACATGATCTAGGAATTTCAGGAGTAAGTTTTAACAGTAAGCCAATGCAATAAAGACAGTGTTAACTAAATGAACATGTTTATCGAACTTACCTTAGGTTTTTTAGAAAAGAAGGAATCAAGGCCTAGTTGTCTTTTATTCTTTCCACTAGAACTCATTTTACACAACACAACACTGACAAAACGAGTAACAACGAGAAAATCTTAAGTTTTTTATTGTGAGTTCTGAGTTACGGCACGTTGGCATAAACACGTTTATAAGACAGACAAACTGGGAAACTGAGCTAGTAAAATGGCGGATAGCGGGTGGATGCCGGCATGCGCTAGTTGTTATGCGGTTGTACTGCTCCTGGTTGAGGATTTTCAGCTCAGCGACCGCGCGAACCCGCACCGACTGTCGTAGTTGTAGCCGTGCTGGTAAAGTAGAAACCGAAACTGACATGAATATCAGTTCTATGAGCAGATATGTTGACTGTAGAACAGAATATATTGAATTTTATGTAATAATATTATATTGTAATTATTAACCAATTAATGCATTTATGTTCCCGAAATAAATTATTTGAATCAGGTACAATATGTTTCATAAAAGAACTTTTGAACCCATTTTATCTATTGTATTTTTATTTCGTCTGGGGGCCCGTGCCCCCCCCCCTTGGATTCGCCACTGGTCTTAGCTCATCTTGAAAGCGAATGAACTATAGGTACCTAAATAATTTTAAAAAAGATTCACATCAGTCTTTCACATACAGTCGAACCCGCTTATTGGAATAGCCTTCGTGCCAAGCACAGGTATTCCTATAACAGGGATATTCTAATAACCGATCATATGTGGCTAGTAAAAACGTTTTGGGACCTCAAATTTCTATTCCATATACCGGGATATTCCTTTAACAGGTATTCTAATAAGCGGGTTCGACTGTATTTTTAAAATGTTAGTGAATATTCATCCAAATATATGTATAATATGTAACTGTTTGCTTTGTCAATAAATAACTATTTTTTTCTGTCTCATAGTTAACCAATAAAATAACGCAAATCAAATCTTGTTTAAGTCTTAAATTTTTTGCAATTTTAAAACAAATTACAGTTGATAAATAGTAACAAATCACAAATATTATATGTAAAACTAATAAAAAATAAATGCTGTCCCACCAGGAATTCAACTAATAATTATAGGTATATCTACAGTTCTCCTGGGGAAGTATGGAGAGCATTGGGAGAGACAGAAACAAGTTTCTACATATTTTATAGAATTATGAAAGTTTTTCAAATGCCAGATGGCAAATGGAGAAGCAATATATTAGTGCCTGTTTACAAAAACAAGGGAGATATACAACAATGTACAAACTACAGGGCTGTCAAACTAGTTAGCCACTCCATGAATATACGGGAGAGAGTAATTGGTTGACAGATACTTAAAGAAACCGAAATATCCGATAATCAATTTCGCTTTATGCAGGGCTGATCAACAACAGATGCAATTTTCATTATAAGGCAACTGATGGAAAAATACAGGAATAAAGAAACAAACGCTGATGGCATTCACTGATCTTGAAAAAGCCTATGATAGAGTTCCTCGAGAGATTCTGTGGTGGGCACTCAATAAGAAAGGAGTCGCTAGTGAATATGTAAAGATTGTGAGAGATATGTATATGAGGGAGTAATGTGTTAGGTCAGGTGTGTGAGAGACTGATAAATTTCATGTGAAAGTAGGATTACACCAAGGCTCGATGCTTAGTCCTCTATTCTCATTAGTTTTGGACCAGATAACAGCAAAAATACGGGGTTACATTCCATGGTGCTTAATGTATGCTGATGATGTAGTGTTAATAGGAAATAGTGAAAGAGATTTAGAACAAAAACTGGAACAGAGGGGACAAGCTCTGGAGGAAAATGGGTTAAAACTTAGTAGGACAAAAACAGAGTATTTGGAATGTTCATTTAAACGTGGAGTTACTACAAATAAAATGGTATCTTTGGATGGTGAAGTGATTGTAAAAAGGAATAGTTTTAAGTACCTAGGATCGGTATTACAGAGTTATGGAAAAATAGATGAAGATGCATGCAGTAGAATTAGGGCTGGATGGATGAAGTGGAAGGAAGCAAGTGGTGTGTTGTGTGACAGAAAAATTCCAATGAAGCTGAAGGGAAAATTCTATAAAACAGACTTGCTATGATGTACGGAACTGAATATTGGGCAGTGAAAAAGAAAGAGGAACAACGAATGCATGTGGTGGAAACGAGAATGCTTAGATGGATGAGTGGAGTGACAAAAAAGGATAAAATCAGAAATGATTATATTAGGGGAAGTTTAGGTGTGGCACCAATTGATGCCAAAATGTTTATATGCTACTTATTCTGTTTTTAAAATTGCAAATCATGAAACAGTTGTAAATTATTTCATTGACATATGGGAATAATTTTTAAGAAATTCTATCTTGCAGTATTTTATGTTTTTTTGCCAATCCTATAACATTTTCGACAATTATTCTACGATTGGCAATTGCCCTTGTTTTTATAATATCCTCTTCTGACAACTGACCTCCTTTTTTAAAAGGAGGTACATATATTTAAATGTTCTCCTTTTTCTTCTAACAGATCGGATATGTCAAAACCCCTGTCAGCTAGAACAAATTTTCTTTTTTGAATTAATTCTAATATTCCACATTCTGCTGTACTTTCTATCTGAAATACAGCCTCCATAAACATCATACAGTGGTGTTAAAAAGTCCTGCATCACCTTACCTTACTACGCGGTCTGTCGTCGATTTTTCCTTGTTCAGCATACTTCTTAAACCGGGAGTACTCTCGCTCACTTTTATAACGTGAATAGTCGCGTGTTAGATTATATCTCAAAATACGAGTTTAAATACGAATTTATAACAAATTTTTATTTTATAGTATTATTATTTACTTGTTATGTTAGAAATATTATTTCTACAATTATTAAAGCTAATTGGCTCTCTCCAAAGCCATAAATTCCACAAAAAGAAGAAGAAAAAAAATTCCTACGCATTACTACACCCTTCCTCGAGGAACTTACGAAATTTTTTCAAAATTGCAAAATTTTTCATCAAGTTATCGCGAAAAAGGATAAAATGTGAGATTCTATCTATCGGCGCGACTACTCGCGGGTTAATGACTCTAATTACTGTAGATTGATTACAGTTTACTGCGGATGCTATTTCGCGACTAGATTTTTCGTTTTTATGGTGAAAAATAATTTCAAAACGCTTTTCGTCCGATAATTTAGTTTGTTTGGTCTGGGATGGCATTTTGGCCTTTTTATCAAAAATTAAAGAGCGAATAAATGTGTTAATGTAACTACAGTGTTTATATAGTCAAAATATGTGGCAAATTTGTCATTAAGATTCAATTTAATAGTACTTTAACGACTTAATAATTACCTCATAATTTTCTCGAATTATGGGAAATCCCTTCAATCAGATTATTTTAATCCTTTCTGTAGAATTTTGAGCTAGTAATTAAAAACACATTAGTAAGTATACCGATAATGCTAATTACAAGTACAAACTTAAAATGAATTAGCGAAAATATACAAAAAACTTGTGTTAAACCTCAAAAACTATAAGGCGCTCAGGTGATGCAGGACTTTTTAACACCAGTGTATATAATTTCTCCTTTTTCTGAGCAGGCTATTAGTACTTTAAACGTATTTGTTCCACAATACGTAGAATACGTTGCCTGCTGTATAATAGGATCGGTGCTTCTTTCTATGGGTATTTCAGTACAGTCCAGAATAATTTTGTGCTGGTCTTCTGACGTTGTTGAGATGTCCCAAAAGTTTATTTTTTTAAGCAAGTGTACAGATGCCTGATCCACTTAACAAATATTTTTCGGACAGTTCGAAAATCTACTGAAAAAAAATTCTGTAAGGTGGAGTAATACATATTACTCTATTTCATAAGTGTTACACATAGTTTCAAAAGTTATGCATCACCCCTCGTATTCACGATGTTTACGCTTTTATAAATCCGTATCTTTATCACATATTTAATGGGTCTTTTTTATAAAAAATATACCATCTTTGGTTTTTTATTTTATTTGATTACCCATTTAATTGACCTGGTTTTGCCAAGGTGTAAACATTTGAAAAATTTATTTTGGTGAAATTTTTGAAAACGCGATTAAAAATGAAACGTACTTTAATTTCTGAGTTGGACCGTATAAGAATTATCGATTTAGTTGAAGAAGGCCATTCACAGCGGTTCGTGGAGGAAAGAGCGGGTGTTTCTCAGAGTGATGTCTCACGGATATGAAATAGGTTTCTGGAGACAAAATTGATACGGAATAAAGCTCGGTCTGGTAGACCCCGAGTTACCAATGATCGACAGCATAGATATATCATAATTTCCATCCGTAGAAATTCTTCGTACCAGCCCTCCAAAGAGAATTCAGGCATGCTACAGGAGTCACAGTATCGTTGGCTACAATAAGAAGAATTTTAGACTCAGGTTTGAGGAGTCGTCGACCAATAAAAGTTCCTCCGCTACAACCTAAACATATTTTGGACCACCTCCAGTGGGCTCAAGAACACATAGAGCTCCCCCAACTGTTTTGGAATTTTGTGCTTTTTTCAGGCGAGACCAGAATCTGTTTAAGTAGGCGAATTTGTGTGTGGCGAGAGCCAACAAGAGCTGCACAACTAGCCACACACGAATTCGCTGGATATCACTATTTAAACAGATTCTGGTCTCGTTTGAAAAAAGCACAAAATTCCAAAACAGTTGGGGAGCTCTATGTGTTCTTGAGCCCACTGGAGGCGGTCCAAAACATGTCTAGGTTGTAGCTGAGGAACTCTTATTGGTCGACGACTCCTCAAACCGGAGTCTAAAATTCTTCTTCTTATTGTAGCCAACGATACTCTGACTCCTGTAGCCTGCCTGAATTCTCTGTGGAGGGCTGGTACAGACATAGAAGAATTTCTACGGATGGAAATTCTGATATATCTATTCTGTCGATCATTGGTAACTCGGGGTCTACCAGACCGAGCTCTATTCTGTATCGAGTTTGTCTCCAGAAACCTATTTCATATCCGTGAGACATCACTCTGAGAAACACCCACTCTTTTCTCCGCGAACCGCTGTGAATGACCTTCAACTAAATCGATAATTCTTATACGGTCCAACTCAGAAATTAAAGTACGATTCATTTTTAATCACGTTTTCAAAAATTTCACCAGAATAATTTTTTTAAATGTTTACACCTGGGCAAAACCAGGTCAATTAAATGGGTAATCAAATGAAATAAAAAACCAAAATGGTATATTTTTTATAAAAAAGGCCCATTAAATATGTGATAAAGATACGGATTTATAAAAGCGTAAACATCGTGAATACGAGGGGTGATGCATAACTTTTGAAAGTATGTGAATTAAGAGTTCATTTTCCACTGAAAGTGCACTATGAACTTTAATGTCAGATTTTCCAAACTCTTTAACAAAAAATCTAAACAATTTTCTTGAAAAGCCAGTAAAATGTTTTAACTTTTCTTCCGACAAAAACTCATATGCAATTAACTGACATCTATTTAATGTTATGACGGTTTGGGTTTTAATAGATGTCTTAGAACTCACTGATGGATTTTCACTATAACGTGCCTCTGAACCACACTTTTGTGCATTATTCATTTTCTGTTTGCACTATATCGTTTTCTGCTTGCTCAATATTTTTGTTTAGTGGCAATACTGTTGTACAAAGTCTTTTTCTACTTATCCCAGAGTCCCTTCACTTGAGTATCCAATTTTATTTTTGGTAAATTCAATGAAGGTACCACATCTTTTTTAAGAATCCTCCATTGTCCAAGAATCCAGGATAAGTATTTTTTAACTTACCCAAACTTGTAACTGTATAATTTTCATCTGAAAAGTGCCTGGAACAGATTTTTGTATGTTTGCTAATCCTTTTTCCAGACCTGATAGCAATCAACCATCGTTTTTGTAGATCTTTATTCGATGGGAAATTATGAAATTTTACATTTTCGGTTTTATTCAAAACCGAATTGCACTGTGGCACACAACAATTGTAAGGCATATTGATAGTGTAAAGTTTAATAACAGTGTCCAAAAACAATTAAAACTATTAACTTAACGATTAAAACTAAAAAATGTCCTATTAAAACTATTATATATAAACTATTAACTTAACAATTAAAACTAAAATATGTCCTAAATAGCTTATTAAAACTTAAATCACTAACAAAATTATAAAACAACTAAGAAACGAGTACCAAAACAATGTAAATAAATGACAGAATAAAGTAGGGTTATGTTTTAATACCAAACCCTGACGCCAGCGCCACCTACATGCATGTGATCTAATGACTATATGACCTATTGTAGAGTAGGTGTTTACAGTGAAGTTTGAGCTTGCCACTGATTGTCCTGATTGGTTGGGCTTGAAAGAGGTGAATGGGACACAGAAGATGCGCCATTGGAGACTACTGAACGTGCTTGAGACTGTACTGGTTGAATATTTATCATTTCGTTCATCATTAAGTTTTCCATTTAATATTGGCTTACTAAATTTAATATTTTGGATTTAATTTCAATTTAAATCTGGGGTGAAAAAGTTCGCAGTTTCCTGCATAGCTTCAAAAAAATTTTTAACGACCCTTGATTTCCTTCAAAATAATTTTTTAACACTTGTGTCATTTGATTTGGCGGTTGCCTCATATTCTTAGATGTAGACGCCCTATATTCTGATATTGATGGTGACAGTATTGTTGTCCTGAGGAGGATATTCCAAGAAATTCGCAGAATTCTCAGTAGAAGAAAGCATGACTGTTTGATCATCAGGAATATTTAAACGATTCTCTTCTGGCTGACTGTCTGACAAATTTGACTTTTGTGCTCTTTCTGCGTAGAAGCGGATTATGAAAGACATGGGGTCTTCATATTTCCACTTTTTTATTATGGTATTCCCTTGACCACTTACGGTTTTTCTGTTTTTAATTGATTTTCGGAAAGCATCTCTAAGCGCAGTCCACCTTTTTTTTTTGCAATCTGGAACTGTAAAAAGTTGACATTAAATAATTAATTAAATATGTAGTCTGTTCCAACGAAAATTTGACCCCCTCCCCCAGAAACTCAGAAACGAAGAGCTTCTTCAAAATAAAAAAAAAACACGTTATTTTATAATGGGAGGGGGACGAATTTTCATGTAAAATTCATGCCCTCAAATGTAACCCCCTACTGCCCCGCATGAACCACCACTTTTTAAATAGCAAGTGTGGTCGAGTGACACATCATTTGAAAGGTATTTTTTTGCTCTACACGACACTCTATTTTTTTTGTTATTTACATAATAAGTTTGAAGATAATTTTTAACTCAACAAATTTATTGTAAATTAGTTAAATGCAAAATTCATGCCCTCAAACAAATATGTACCACTTTCAGTCCAGAGAAATTAATATATTATTTTATCATCAAAAATGAGATGTTTTACTTTCTTTATTTGTCCTTAAAAATAGAAAAAAAAAGTTTAATCTCTCTTGCTTAATATGTATCGTCTAATAATTTTAACTGGACTATTATGCAAGTGTTTAGTTTAAGTTCTAAAATGAATAATTTATCAGTAGTGGGATTGTTAAAATACCGTTAATGCCTTTTTTAAAGCGGCTGCTACAATTTCTTTATACCAACATTTTTACCGCCACTTTTTTATATTAGCGTTAGAAATATGGAGGCAAAGCATTCTTATTTTGAGATTAATATGGGTATTTTCATATCATTGATGAACTCTGTACTTATTCTTTATTACCAATTAATATATTTTCTTATTTGTAGATTTCTATGTTATGACGATTCAGTTTTTACAATTATTTGTTTTAGTTATAGATTAGGATAAACAACAGTAAGAGAAATAATACATGATACATGTCAAAAAATATGGACTACCCTTGCACCGTTAGTGATGCCTACTCCTCTCTAGAACAGTGGCGAAAAATAGAAGAAGGGTTCCGTACAAAATGGAACTATCCTAATTGTCTTGGTGCAATAGATGACAAACATGTGATATTTGGAAAACCTCCGAATTCAGGATCCCTTTTCCACAATTATAAAAAGGAGTTTAGCATCGTTTTAATAGCTTTAGTAGATCCAGAATACAGATTTATCTCGGCAGACGTTGGATCATTTGGCCGAAATAGTGACGGGGGATATTCCGTTCATCACAGCTTAGAAAAAAACTGCTAACAAATGAATTAAATTTACCTGCAGATAAAGCGTTGCCTCAAACAGATATTGTTTTACCCCATGTAATTGTCGGGGATGAAGCATTCCCCTTATTGCCTAATGTAATGAGACTTTATCCAGGAAGTCAAGTAAGCGATAATGAATCAAACAGAATATATAATTATCGCCACTGCAGAGCTAGACGTGTAAGTAAAAACGCATTTGGAATTATGGCGAAAAATTCCGAATTTTTTTTAAAGTTTAAAAATATTTTGCCCGACCACCTAGATACAATTACTTTAGCTGGCACTGCTTTGCACAACTTTTTAAGGGACGATTCTTGTGCTTGACAACCTGGAGAACTTGAGAATGAGGAGGTGCCTAAAGGTCTGGATAATATGGTTTATGTTGGTGGTAATTTTCAGCGAGAAACTTTCAATATCAGAGAAACGTTTAAACAATATTTTGCATCCAATCAAGGAAGTGTGCCACGGCAACGTGAGAAAATATATGCTGGGAGATAATGTCTTTAAAAACTATTATACAGTGCGCTGGAATAAGTGTTACCTCTATATTAACTTATTTATTTTGAACACATGAGCAAAACGCTCGGACAGGTCGATTTTTAAAATAATCAGAGTATATTACAGCATCAATATTTCAAATTTTGCGCGACCCCTCTTCAGGTGACAGTCACAACTTTGATTTTTTTTGTATAGGAAAGTACATGACGTGACACCTCATTTAAAAGCTTTTGAAATACTGATTACAAAAATGTATAATACTTCGGTCCAATTCGGCAAAATTTAGGTCCAATGCTTTTTAAATGCATCTATTTTTTGCATCCTGAGAAAACTAATAAGAATTTTTGAAAAAATTAAACGCAGAATGAAAGATTATATTATTGCCGGGGGCCGAAAGTCCCTAACAACTTCTATAACGTTTATTTTAATAAGTTACAGAGATGAGAACGAAAAGAAAATTTAGTATGATTTTTAATTTCAAATATATTATTATACATTTTTGTAATCAGTATTTCAAAAGCTTTTAAATGAGGTGTCACATGATGTACTTTCCTATTAAAAAAAATCAAAGTTATGACTGTCACCTGAAGAAGAATCGCGTAAAGTTCGAAACATTGATGCTATAATATACTATGATTATTTTAAAAATCGACCTGTCCGAGCGTTTTGCTTATGTGCTAAAAATAAATAAGTTCATACAAATAAATAACACTTATTCCAGCGCACTGCATAAGTACAATAAAATTGGCACATTTTCAATTAATCAACTTTGAAGTATTAGTAGAGTCTAGATCTAGTTCTAAGGAACATCCATAAACTGGAAAAAGGGGGAGGGGGGCTTTGTGTATTACGATGGTGTGCGTCGTATATTTTTAATTTGTGGTATTGTTTGGTATATTTAAATTTAATTTAATTGAAACAAAAGGTTCACGAATATAATTATTATACCCTATTTTAGAATAAAAAAGAATTTGTACTACTTTTATCGCATACTTTTCATTGCGTTTCATATTTCCTTTTTATCAGTCACAGTCTTAATGTTACCATATAGCACTTTTGTACCGAATACCAAACAATAAAACATTGTTCCTTGAGTTTAAACAAACGGTTCTATAAAGAAAAACGTCTGGCATCAACAAATTAAACTGTTGTTCATTTATTTACTGAACATTCGGTGTGAAACAATTCTTAAAAGAACGAATAGAACTAAAATATGAAGCAGTTAATAAAGCATAGGGATTCCGATAAAAGTGTTGTCTTTTGTCCAAATAAAGTTAAATAGTTGTGCAGTGAATTAAGAAAAAAATTACGCGGATATTAATGAGCTACATAATAATACCGATTTGAATACCTTCGTAATTAAAGTTTGAGAGTTAACTTTAAAATTAAAAAATCCAGAAATAGCATGGAATTTAAAAAAAAACACTTAAGACGGAAGGCAGTGAGTTTATAAAAAACTACAAAATTTTCACGACGCCGCCCGACGCAGTCTATGGATGTTCCCTAAGCACAATATTAAAATTAAGGAAATATATTTTAAATTTAAAATAATATTAGGATAAATATGTGGTGAAATAAATATTTATTACTTACCGGAGAGTTCTGTTTTTTTTTCGCTACGTTTTCTTTTCTATTGGTGTCATGATAATATCTATTTTTGGGATCATATAATATTACATATTCCCGCACACTTTCTATAAGAAGTTCGTCAGCCAGTGGCGTAACTAGTCTGATCTACGCCCCAATGCAAGTATTCCTCGTGCGCCTCTATTCCCAGACTTATTCTCCACCCCCCTCCCCCAACCTCCAACGAAACTTACAACATTTCTCCAGAGAAAGATTCTACAAAGAAATATAACAGTAATGTTTTAAGTTAATTATTAAAAAGTTATTATTCAAGAAATTAATTGAAAGTAAAATTAAGGGGCTAGTGTAAAAGTACGAAATTCACATACTTTTTTTTCATTTCTAAAATAAAAAGAACTGTACCAATTGTTTTGAAAATTTGCATGAGCATTGCACCGTGAAAATAAAAACATAGCTCCACTGCTGCAGTGATTGGGACTAATAGAGACCCTGAAACATGAAATTTGAAAAACATTGCCATCGTGGTAGGCTTTGGCCGAAAAATACGTGTATACTGTTTATTGTATCATAGAATAATGAAATCTCTGAAATCGATTTCACACTGTCGTTTAAAACTAAATTTAAATTGTGACTAGCACAATGAACATACTCAGCGTTAGGAGACTTTGATTTTATTCTGGTCTGCAGTCCTGTGTAAATTCCACTCATGACAGAAGCGCCATCATATCCCTGACCTTGGCACTTATCAAAAGGTATTTTCTTTTCTTCTATAAATTTAACTACAAGCTCCTCTGGTCCTTTGGCTGAGTGGTCTAGTACTTGCACAAAACCTAAAAAGGATTCCGTTATCTGAAGCTGATTTAGGTCTGGTTTGTATAAAACATATCTTAAAATTATTGATAACTGTTCAATTTTTGAAATGTCTTGTGTAATATCTAAAATGAGAGAAAAAAATGGAGACTGTTGAACATCAGTCAATATTTCACTCAAAATCTGATGAGATGTCAATTGAATAAGTTCGTTTTGAATTGAAGGGCTTAAGTATTTTACTCTACTATCTTCGTTTTCCAGGTGATTCTTTAAAATAGGGTCGTATCTAGAAAGAAGATCAATATTCAGAAAATTTCCTGACTCACTTTGAACATTTTTTATGCTTTCAGGCCGATGCCCTCTGAAAGCTAGATTACAGGTTGATATTGTTATGGTAACATCAAAAATTCTCTTTATTACTTTAACCAGTTTTTCTTCTTTGTCATAAAAAAGCATTTTGATATCTGTTATTTTTTCTCATTCTATAAGCGATACATGCATTAATATGGCACTTACTCAATTCGTGGTCTTTAATTCTTGTTGACAGATTTCTCCAACCATTGATTTTCCCCGTAGTCCATGCGTTGTTAAAGTTTTTATCAAGTCTGTTAGCGAACAACCAACATGGTTCACAATACACTCCATTTAAAGACGGAGAGTAGCAAAGCCAAAAACGCTCAATTTTTGACCAGTTTTTGTTTCGAAAAAATAATAGTCTTTTGAAAAAGATCTATTTGTTTGAATGTCTTTAGGGAATGGCCCTTGAGGTCTACATGGTTCGGAATTCAAAATACGAGATTTCAGGTCATCTTTATTCATATCTTCTGAGAAAAAAGCTATGTCTGTATTCTCTACATTGCAGATTATACCTATGTCATCAGTATTTTCTTGTACTGTACTACTTATGCCAGTTGCTGATGTAGAAGGAGCTATATATGTAATATTTAAATCAGCAGACTTACTCACGTTTTGGTGGACTTCTGAATTTTGGTTATCGGCAAGAAAATGCAATGTACTCCAGGGAAATAAGGTTTTTGTCGGGACACTTGAGCAGCCAGGTTGCAAATGGATTTTTTGGGTACTATATACCTAATACATTATAAATACAAAAATGCCCGTCACAGTTCGGACGAAAAACTTAGTTATTAACAAATAAGGGTCAAAAATGGCAGTTGTTTCGTTTAAATCGCTGCAGATAAAAATAGGGTAATTATATATATTATTTAGAGTAATCGTATTTTAGTAAATCAGCCAAGGTTTAAAATTTCACCTTTTGAATTTTGGTCCGATCATTTTTTGCTTCGGAAATTGCAATATAAGTCTAAAATTTCAAAAATAAAAAATGTGCTATAACTTTTGCGAAAATGGCCTTAAGACTCTCATATTGCAAGAAAAGTTGAGCCAAACATTCTACATAACGCACAAAAAATTTTAAGACGATTCGTCAATTAGTTTAAATTTTATTCAATTTGTTTATTGCAAAGAGCTTTTTTTTCGCAATGTTATTGTTCAGAAAATAATAACTACATAGCAATTCTGTGTAAACCAAATGCAAGAGCAATAGTTATATTTTCAGCGTCTTGAAAAAAATTATTAAAAAGTCGTTTTTATCACCCCGAAAAAAGTTTAGTAATATATAGTCATTTTTGGCTTAAAAACAATTTGAATAGCTTTGTTAATATTGACTATAGAGTAAATTTACTCTAGGATTTTAAAAGCTGGTATTTTTACACGAATTTTCAGAAATAAACTTTTTACCTAGGTTAATTAAGCTCAAAGTTAGCCACCTTTATTATTTCATTCGCAGTTACTTCTATATACATCAAATTCTCCTGTAACAGTGTTAGTTACCATACTACTCCGAAACGGCTTGGCCGATTCTTATGAAATTTTACACGTATATCCTATAGGACGAAGAAGATGTTCTAATCTATTTTTTATACCCATAAGTTATAAGGGGGGTTGCCCCCCTGACATTTTTTTTTATTTTTTCAGACAAAATTATCTACCTTAATTTTATATGATGTAGAATTAAAAAATACATACAACCCCTAATTTTCACTCTTTTATCACCAACACCTATTTGTCGGAATGGGACGTTTCGGCGTCGCCGTTTCGGCGTGGCCATTTCGGCGTGGCCGTTTGGGCGTAGAGCCGTTTCGGCGTAGGCCGTTTCGGCGTCGGCCATTTCGGCGTCAGAAATTTTATTTTAGTTGACTAAATACCTACATTGAGGTTTATTGGTCAGGCAATTTTTTGGAAAAAAATCTTTTAATATAGTTATTTAAATACATTGGAGTTCATTGGTCACACAATTTTAACATTAATGGTCAAGTAGAAAAATAAACTAAATATATTTCTTTTATAAACATTTTGTTATATTTTATTCTGCAAATACCTATATTGGATTTTTTATTAATGCATATTAATAATAATTGCTGTTCTCTTAATTGTCCCAGAGCTAATTAGATGATAACTGACATTTTTCAACTTTAATTAGACATACATTATATGGTATATAGACGGAGAATTTTAATATTGTTAAAATATCTTTTTTAAGCAAAAATATTTGCAGAATGTATATTTTTAAAAAAAATTAAATTATACAATATTTTCTTGAAAGGAATCTGCTTTTAAAATATTTACCATTAGTTAGTATAATAATAGTTATCCCTATATTTATTGCAGTTTCTTCGAAAATTTAAATACAAAATTCTATAAATCACATAATAATGTTATTAACATTTCCTCGAAAACTAAATTACCTGTTAATTCCAAATGACATTATCATGTATCAATTAGTTGTTGATTTCAAAAATTACATTATAATGTCATTAACGAGAGATGCAAGTTATTTGTTGATTTTAAATATTCGAAAACTAAATTAGTTGTTGATTTCAAAAATTACATTATAATGTCATTAACGAGAGATGCAAGTAATTTGTTGATTTTTAATCTTAAGGGAAATTTTAAGTAGGTACCTACCTATTATTGATTTGATTGGTTGGATTATTGAGGGTACAGCTATATAAACAGAGATCAGTTTAAGAGTTTATGTAGTGTCTTATAATATTTCATAGTAGTATTTATACGATATACAGACGAAGAATTTTTAAGCTATGGAACGAAAAATTTTATCGACCAGAGGAAGAGAGAAATTTACCACTGATGGTTTCATGTATGTTTTTGACGCTGTTAGTAAAAGCGATGAATCCCTAAAATTTTGGAGGTGTGAGAGGAAACAAACGTGCAAAGCAAGAATACATACAAGAGATGGTGAAGTCATCAAGAAAGTAAATGTTCACACTCACGACTCCTCGGCGATGGACGTGGAAGTAGCACAAGTTGTTACAAAAATGAAAAAGCGTGCTACAGAAACAAACGAAGGGACAATAGTGGTAATCAATGAGTGCCTGAGAAATACAAGTCAAGCTTGTCATGGTCGGCTCCCAAACACTGGCGCGATGAGAAAATTCATCAGACGAAAACGTAACGAAGTTCATGCAGCCCCATCAAATCCGACAACTGTTGAAGAGTTAGTAATTCCCGAGTCTTATCGTGTTTACACGTTACAAGATGGTGTAGAAGAAAATTTTTTATTAGCAGATGATGGAGAAGGATTGCAAAGAATTTTGATTTTCGGGAGAGAATCGTGGCTGCAACATCTACAGACCTCAGATGTGTGGTATGGTGACGGTACATTTGCTATAGCACCATCTCTATTTTTACAAGTATACACAGTTATGGCCACAAAATATAATGGAGTCCATCCAATATTTTATGCCATGCTGCCGAATAAAACAAGATCCACATATACCCGTATGTTTGAATTGATCAGACAAATTGTACCAAATTTGCAACCCAGAGCAATCCATTGCGATTTCGAACAGGCGGCATTTAAGGCAATGGAAGATTGTTTTCCAGGCGTCGACATCAATGGATGTTTTTTCCATTTGGCACAAAATATGAAGAAACAAGTGGCTGCTATGGGATATACGAGAGAGTATAATGCTGATCCACAATTCGCTTTAAATTGCAGAATGTTGACAGCATTAGCATTTGTTCCTATCGAACATTTAGATGATGCCTTTGCCGTTCTAGCGGAAGCTCTACCTGCTGAACACCAACCACTTGTAGACTGGTTTGAAGACTACTATATTGGACGTATGAACAGAAGAGGAAATGGCAGAAGACCAAGTTTATTTCCCCAAAGGATGTGGAACCTCTACCAGAGAACTCTGGATGGAGAAGACCGGACAAATAATCACGCTGAGGCCGCCCATAGAAGACTCAAGATGGAATTGGGAGCAGATCATCCAACCATATGGAAATTTATAGATGGCCTGCGTCAGGTGCAGAAAGGTCGAGATGTCTATTTCGAGCAACTTGTGGCAGGTAATCTCCCACCATTGAAATTAAGAAAATACAGAGACGCAGATGATCGCATTTCACGGCTTGTGGGAAATTTTGATGCAAACGGGGATGTTTTAGAATTTTTAAGAGGACTAGCACATAATTATAATATGTAAGTAGGTACTTTATTTTAATTAATATTTCGTGAATAAGTTTTGTAGGTTAAATATAAATGTCTTGTATGTAAGTATAAATGTTTCAGAATTTTTAATTGGACTAGCACATATCTAATTATAACATGTAAATACTTTATTTTAATTAATATTTCGTGAATAAGTTTTGTAGGTTAAATATAAATGTTTTGTATGTAAATATAAATGTTTCAGGATTTTTAATTGGACTAGCACATATCTAATTATAACATGTAAATAATAACTAAAATAAAATATTCATTTTTCCAAAATCTTGTTTATTCATTTATTTATATATAATATCTACAGCTAGAAGCCAATTACAGATATTACATTAACTATGAGCTAAATAACAAGCACACACACATAAGTATAAAATTGACATATACAAATCTACCATTAATATTAAAATTTTGTGATCAATGGACTCCAATGTATCTATTTAAATAACTATATTAAAAGATTTTTTTCAAAATAATGTCTTACTAATAGACTCCAATGTAGGTATTTAGTCAACTAAAATAAAATCTCTGACGCCGAAATGGCCGACGCCGAAACGGCCTACGCCGAAACGGCTCTACGCCCAAACGGCCACGCCGAAATGGCCACGCCGAAACGGCGACGCCGAAATGTCCTAGACCCCCTATTTGTTAACAGCCATCTATATATTTACATCTATAAAATTCTCCTGTCATAGTGTTACTCTCCATACTCCTCCGAGACCGCTTGACCGATTTTTATGAAATTATATATGTATATTCGGTAGGTCTTAAAATCGGTCGTAATCTATTTTTCATATCTCTGAGTGATAAGAGGAGTTCCTACAACATTTGGTAATGTTAGGTGGGGATGTGTGTACATAACGCACTCTATAAGACTACGAGTACACACAAATTAAAAAAATTATGATCAAATTCCATCAACAAGCTCCGGCGATATTATTCGCAGCATATGTTTGCAAAATCCGTTTCATTTTTTCAGTGCACGGATTTTAATAATTCCCCTCCACCGATCACGAATTAATTCCGTTCGGACGCCATTTTTAAAACTTTATTAACCACTCCGTTGAGGTTCAAAGTTTACTCAAACTTTTACACATAAACTATATATCTTCAACTTCAAAATAGCTCTAGTTAGGTTGCTTAATTGTTATAAATAAAGTAGCCGCCAATTAAATAAAAAAAAGTGGCTAACTCTAACCATAATTAACCTAGGCGAAAAGTTTTTCTTTGAAAATTCGTATAAAAATACCAGTTTTTCAAATCCCATTGTAGTTTTAGCTTACAGTCAATATTAACAAAGTTACTCAAATTGTTTATAAGCCAAAAATCACTCTATTTTAGTAAAATGTTTTCTGGGTGATAAAAATGACTTTTTAATGATTTTTTTAAACACTTTGAAAACATGACTATTCTACTTTCACGTAGTTTTCACAGAATTGCTATATCATTATTACTTTCTGAACAATAACATTTCGAAGAAAAAGCTCTTTGCGATAAACAAATTGAATAAAATTTAAACTAATTGACTAATCGTCTTAAAATTTTTTGTGCATTGTGTGGACTGTTTGACTCAACTTTTCGTGCAATATGCAAGTCTTAAATTCATTTTCGCAAAAGTTATAGCAAATTTTTTATTTTCGAAATTTTTGTTTTATTTTGCAATATCCGAAGCAACAAATGATCGGACCAAAATTCAAAAAGCGCTATTTTAAACCTTGGCTCATCTACTAAAAGAAAAATATTATAAATAAGATATTTAATTACCCTCTTTTTACCTGTAGCGATTTAAACGAAAAAACTTCCATTTTTGACACTTATTTGTTAATAACTAAATTTCTCGTCCAAACTGTGACGGGCATTTTTGTATTTATAATGTATTAGGTATACAGTATCCAAAAAACCCATTTGCAACCTGGCTGCTCAAGTGTCCCGAACATGGTATATTTTTGCCTTATTTCCCTGGTGTAATGCAACGATCTCTTCTATCGTGGATATTTTGTCCCCACGCTCACATTCACACTCACCAACACCATCGTCACCTGATTGACTTTTAGAAGTATCAGCAAAATCCTGTTTTTTTAAAAACATGTCAATCTTTGGTAGTTTTTTCACTTTTTCATCTTCTTGTTTTTTCCTTTTTCGGAACTCAGCGCCACTAGGTCTTTTTCTTTTATTTCCGTTCATTTTGTTCACACTAAATCCACTAAAACGTACAAATAAACGGTCCACTTATTTCAATTGTATAACAACTACACCGACAAAATTTGTTTTGTATTTTTATGTAACAAATAAAGCTGCTGAACCGTACGATCTTACAACAAGGACTGACACATGACAGGGACACGTTGTCCTAGTTACTAAAATAACACTAAAATATTTTATCTGAATATCTTTGTAGCTAACAACGATAAATAAACAAAAGCAGTTGTGATGAGAAAGCCATAAACACAGATGTGCATCGTCGCGCCGAGGAGATAAGATAACGATAATAGTAAACAAAAGAGTCACCAACATTTTGTTGTGACTGAACGGAATAAAATACCACGAATATTTTTTTTACATTTCTTAGTTTCGGGAAGCTACAGGGAGTTTTGCTTCAACATATTTTTTTGCTAAAATTTTTCCAGAATATCAGTTTTTTGCGCCCCCAATGCCTGCGCCTCAATGCACCGCATTGGTTGCATTGGCGTTAGTTACGCCACTGTCGTCAGCTTGGTGCGTTTCTTAAAAATTATAAACGTGTTCCTTGCAATGCATAAAATACTACTAAAACGTACACAACGGCATCCGACCATTCGGAGGGTTTTGCCTCTGCTATCATTCTCCGCCGAAGCGATCTGTAGTTCTGTAGAACTCCGTTCCGAGTCGAACGTTCTTAAGCGGTGCGCGGTGGCTCATTTATTTCCATGCATAGCAAAATCTGCCGATTGCTCTTAGCCGAGCCGATCGCTCGGAAGCACTAAAAAATGGGCTTTGTTTAAAAGATCGTACCATACTACGAAAATCTAAACCCAGTAAACAATATAAAGTTTTGTCTAATCCTGGCGCTGTATGCATTTGACAAATGGTAAAATAAAATGTATATGAGTTAAGGCATATTATATTTCATAGGTATTGTTGCCACATATAGCTAATGGGGAGGCCTTCGTCCAGGAGTGGATGCAAATAGGTTGAAGAAGAAGAAGATTGTTGTCCCAAAAATATTATATATAATTCATATGACCTGATCAATGCATACGATGCCACTCGATAATGTATAAGAATAAGCAGTCACTTTAAAAATCCAACTAATATACAAATTTCAAAAATAGAACCATATTCCACATTCCAAAATGTTCAATTAACTATGAAATATTTTTCCAATATTACTTACTGTTAATAACTTACTTATTTTATATTTTTAATTAACAGTAGTTTCACTGAAAATATTTTAACAAAAGTTTAATAAATATTTTTAAACGTTAAAAGAATTACCTGCTGCACTAGAAGCAATAGAATTGGTGTCTATATTTTGTGTTCTGCGTAACAAATGAATGTGTTGGCACATTGTCCATCTGATTGATAAGTCAGGGCATGGACAAGAATATATATATAGACATAATATATTGTTGCACTCACGGCAAATAAGCTGGCATGTGCAACAATTCCTAAGTTTCTTATTGAATATAACTCAAAATTATTTTGAGATGACGATACTACTTCCCAACCATCTTCTGTTTGAGGTATTGTGTCCATATCTAACTGCAGGCTTTTTTATGCCTGTCTCGAATTTGATTTAATTTGCTTGTAACCTCTCCTTTATATTGTTATTAGTCTATCAAAAAGTCTGTTTCTAATAAATTTCATTATGCTCATAATAGCTTTATCTAACTTTTGGTTGTTTCCCTGTCAAATAAATACATTTTAAAATCATATGCAATCTATCTAAATGCTTGTTTGTATTTATTCCAGCGCGTAAGCGATAACAATTTGCCGAGCATTTGAAATTTTGCAAATCATTTTCAATAACATACTTCGCAAATTCGATCGTGTCGGGGTTTTCTAAAAGGTGTTTGCATAGTTTGTCCTTCATTGTAATAAAAGCAGAGACATCCCTTTCCTCCATAAAGCATCTAATTTGTTTATAAACAAGAACCTGTAACAAAATGGGTTCATAAATAATATAATTTAAACGCTTTATATCCACAAAGAAGAAAGTGCAACAAAATTACCTATACAGTTATTTAACCCATTCGCTGCCAAACTTCATTTTTTAAATTTTATAGCTTCTACAGGTCAATTTTATGTTCTGAACTTATAAAAAAATATTAAAAAAAATCTTAATCTTTTCACAATAGCCCTTTGCCTAAAAAATTTTTTGTTCCAATTTTGGAACATGGCCATAAATAAGTAGTAAAAAATCAACAACGTCAATTTAAACTTAAACATTTATTGTTAAAAAAATTTTTGAGAAGATCTATTAATTTTTTTCATGAAAAGATTTGAAGCAATTAATAGGATGTACATTAATTTTACAAATACCGCATCCAAAAGTTGTGTTTGTTTTACAAATTTTGCATCTGTTTTGTTTTAAAGAAATTGGGTAATGCAGAACCGACATATTTTGTGAAACATCCTAGAATTTTTCGAAATATTGTTCCTAATTTTGTCTTATCAGGTTTTGGTTGTCGAGGGTTGAGTAGTAGATATGTTGCCACAATGTTTCTTGTAAACCCTAATAAATCCAATAAACGCATACTTTCAACGAATTCATCAGCGTTAGATTGAATGTTATTGTGGTTTTGAATTTTATATAAAATCCATGCGTTAGATATTGAAGCAGACAAAAGGCGAACAAAAATTTGCCACCACCATTTATTGTTACGCAGTTTTGGTCCATAGTTAGCGATATTTCTATCCATTAAATCAGTACCTCCCATATGAGTATTATACTGCTGAATTACGTAGGAAACGTCTACCATTATATATTTTTTTTTTCTTCTGCAGAATAACGACGTACCGATTTTGTAGGTTGAACGCCATAACAATTTGAAGCCACGTGAACGATGGCATTATCCTTCCACTGGATAATTGAAGGGGTCGGGGCAATAAGGGACCTAAGCCTCATTTGAAAAGTTTTGAGTAAATCACGTTTAAAGTTTCTGACAAAATCCTGAAATCACATTTTTATATTTTATAATGTTTACCTTAATTCCTTACATGCATAATAAATTCTTAAATATATTTTTTCAAAGACAGATACAAAATGACACTGCATCTTTTAAGAAAAAATTTATTAAACAAATAAATGTGGCTTATGACCTTTTTGAAAATAATAAAATGAATAATTCTAAAAATCAAGAATATACCTACAATATTATTTTTTATTAAAAAAAATCGGTTTCATCATCCCTGTCTACTTCCTCTGTTTCATCAACTTGGGCTTAGTCTTGTTCAATGTTACTTGTACTGATTCCAATCATTTTGAGATAAAACTGCTGGTTTGTGAGAGGAATATATTGTAAAAGTTTCTTTATATCCTGAATTTTTTTGATGTTCAGTATAATTGGTCCTCCATATGTATACTTTTTAAGCTTTTGGTTGTCACCAAACTTTACAACCCTCTTACCAACATTTACTTCATCAAACGCTCCATTTGGGGTGTGTTTAATGAATATGGAATTTGGGTGTTCGCTATCGAACCAAGAAGGGACCAAGCCACCTACTAAATAAAATACTTTTTTGGTCTTAAAACGTGTTATTGACAAACGAATTTAAATAGAATATTATTGTTAATGGCTCTTTATCAATAAAAAAATTTAAAACAGGTTATTTGGGGCTACGTTTTACTAAAAAAGTAAATTTAATGTTATTATAACTTTTAAGACACAAGCCACATATCCTACAGCAAGAAGGTCTCAAGCCACTAAAATGTTTACTTACCTTTTTCGGAGAAGATTCATAACTTTCACTGGAACTCGTATGCGGAGAATATTCTCGATCCTGTACAGAATCGTCAGAGTCAAGATCCGAACCAGAACTGTATTTTTCCTTATAAAATAATTGTTTTTCTTTCAACACTCTCCGATCATGTGTCGCCATGTTGATTTTACTGTGGCTTATGACGTTCTTGCTTAAAAATTTTCCATGATTTTGCAAGTCGGCAACAAGGTCATTATAGCCTGGTGGCCACATTTATTGCCCAATAGCCGTAAAACTTCGCTGGTGGCTTGAGACCATCGTTACAGGGCCCGTTTTACTAAAATCTTCAAATTTCAAAAATGTGGCTTAGGCCCCTTATTGCCCCGAGCCCTTCAATTATTATATCTTCATCAGAACTTGTGTATGAATCAACGGATCCGCTAACTGATTTTTTGATTGCGTTTTTATTCATCGCGCATTTCCCAATTCGATTATGGTGCCCGTGCAACCATATCCCAATTCACTCATGGCCTTTATCAGTGGAAGTCCAGTAAAAAAGTTGTCAATAAAAAAGTAAAATTTTTGATCTGGAAAATTATGCTTCACCCTCTCGGCAAAAGTTGTAACTACAGATCCACCTAGCCCCTAGTTACTCTCTCCTAGTAAGGTTCCTTTCCCTTGGTAAGGTTCGGTACCCACAAGATAACCACTTGATACTTTTTGAGACCAAAATTTAAACCCATATCTAATAGGTTTCCCTTGAATACGCTGTTTACAGCTATGGTGGCTGTAGTACGGCACCATGGATTCATCAACAGATACTGATATGGCTTCACCAACCGGAACATATTTTATAAATGAACTATTTAAATGTTCTATGAGTGGTCTTATTTTAGCAAACTTATCATTTTTTTTGTAGCTTAGTGTTATCGGAAAAATGTAAATTTTGCAAAATGTCTCTAAACCTATTTCTAGGCATTGCGTTGGCGATTGCTTCGTTTCTGAGATCAAAATCCAAACTCCAGTACATATCTTTTCGAGGCCTTTGGAAATAACCAGAAATCAGTAGGATTGCAAAGAATACTTTGAGTTCTTCAATCGTAACCTCAAATGATGTGTTTGCATTTTTGTGTCGGGCATACTTTATAGTTTCGTCTTTTATTTATTCAAAGAAATTATCACACCAAAAAAGTGTAAAGAAATCGATTGCACTTTCACAGTGAACATTATTTCGATTTGAAAGTGAGATATTTTCTTGATGATTATCTAGGGACCTCTTTTCCAGTCGTTTTGTCTATTGGATTTATTCGCTCTTTTATTAGATTGACCTACATTTATTGGAAGTTCATCATCGCTCGTCGAGAACATCTCTTCAGCGTCTTGTGTATCACATTGTGAAATAAGAGTTGCCTCAGCTGGGGCGTTCAGTATCTTTGATGAAAACTTATCAGAAAAATCATTGAAATTCACATCATCCGATGATTCAGAATCTCCATCAGAATCTTCCGCTGGAGGATAAATGTATATGTTTGCAGAATCAAACTGCTTCTTATTTAGATCATCGATTAGCTTGTTCAGAGTGTCCGCTGAACAACTCATTTTCTTTCCATAAAATGTTTTCACATCCATAATACCAAACTAAAAAGAAAAACCTCAATTAGCAACATATACCGCCAAGTTCCATTTTTGGAACATGCAAAAACTAGAGGTTACTCGGTATATTCAATTTGAGGTTAAGCATTTAAACGATACAGATATATTGTATAGGCATATAATATTACTTAAACTTACCCCGATCGCAATATTTCACAACAGAAAATAGCTATAATCGAACTAGAAGTTATACAACTGCACCTTCCTTAAAATTTTGATATGAATCACAAAACAAATGCCACTTATACGAAACCAGTGAGTAAATTCAGTACGGACGTGTTGTTTTGACACTACCGAACACAAATAGTTTATCAGATTTAAGACCAACAGTGGCATCTTGTAACCAGCAGCGAAACTAGCAATTGTTCCAGATTTGGAACATGGCAGCGAATGGGTTAAGTAGGTACGGTATGGTACATCGGGGCAGGGCCCACTTGTGAGCCCTTCAGACACTTAAGCCTCCTACGGCGGGTTTATTGTATCATCCATATCTTACGGCCTATATAAGAACGTAGTCTTTGGTGTTTCTGGGGTCCAGGCTGTACCGGTCTCCCATGTCTGTCAGAATCAACAGGGTCTGCAAAGAAGGTAAATGTTTTTGTGTCTATTATCTGGTCTGCTATCATTGAACGTTGTTCGCAAACAGATAGTAACATAGGTATAGTTTGTACACGAATTATGTTTAAGAATAACAATCATGATCATTTTTAAAACTATAAATCATACGGTACCTGCTTTTCTTTGCCATAAACTGTGTTCAATTTTTTACACCAAGCACGATCTGGCACGATGCCAACTACAGTGTAATCGTTACCAATCATATTATTATGTATAATAACAAAACACAATATTAAAACACAGTACACAATTCCAGTGACCCTATGCAACTGCGGATATCACATAGGTATCTATCACATGACAGACTATAATAATTATTATTACCTAGATTAGCGGTTCTCAATCTTTTTAACTCAAGTACCACCAAATACTTTTTATTATTTTTGGTACCACCTAACTGAAATACTTATCTGGCTAGGTGATCTAATTAACTATAATAGTGGTGTTGATTATGGCTGTTTTGCGTTTTGTGTACCACCTCAAATAATGAAATGTACCACCAGTGGTACATGTACCACAGATTGAGAACCGCTGACCTAGACAATGGTATTCCTATGCTTCCTTTCCAAGCATTATAGAACGATTCCGCAATATCTTTCTTGAAAACAGCAGGAGTAATGACATCAGAGAATGTTTTTATTGGGGTAAAGAATAGTTTTAAGCCTCTTTATCACATCCATTGGTAAACATAAAAGCGCAGGGAAGCCTTCTCGCATATGGTCAATAGTCAATAACCAATAAGGTAATTAATTCAAATTTATATCCATTGGTACCTTGTGTACCATCCAAGCAAATGAAATCTGATTTGTACTTTTTCAACAGATGCCATTGTGCTGAGTTTGTGCAATTGTGCTGATGCTTTTTCAGCTGACTATAATCCTTGCTTGGATGGTGCCCCGAAAATTCTTATACCAAGGCAGCATTTGCTCTGGTTGTTCACCGGCCAACATTCTTAAAATGTTGGTTACAATGTCCCTCGGGTTAAAATTTTGAATTTTCGTCATATACCCAGTGCCAACGCCTTAACCCTGTACTGCATGAATTATTGCAAACATGAAATAAATTTTTTTTTATGTATTATGATTTTTATTAAGGCATAGAAAAGGCATTAGTACATTAAAAATAACTTTTTAGTCCTATATATAAAAGTTTTTTTGAAAACCCATATATGGTTTCATATGCAATAACAACAAACTGGAAGATTTTTTGAAAATCCATATATGGTTTCGCATGCATTATACGAACATATTTTAATAAAATGTTAACAAACAAAAATACTTATTAGTTATGAAATTACAATAGACAATTCCTTTTTTCATCATAACATAATAATACTTTGCACTTTATACATTTGGTGTAAGTTTTTTTTGTACACATTTGACACTGTTGGCGTAATTTTTGCCATTCTAGCATGTGTCCAATGTTGTCCGTACGCGCAGACCAAATTTTAAATAGTTTTTATTATTGTTTTAATAAAAAATTTATATCTCTATCATGTCTAAATAATTATTTTAGTGGAAGTTTTCGCAACAAAGATATATATGGATCAGATTATTTTAATAAATATTTAATTGTCATAATTGCTTCGGTGTTTTGAAATTCTCATTTTATGCCCCAGTCTGACTCTTCTTATTTCTTTATTTTTAGCCTCGGAAGCTTGTTCAGACATTTTTGTGTATTATATTTGGCAGTTATTTTGTTGTCCTTTGTTAAATAATTAGCTACAGTTCTACTAGTCTGGGTAATTGGATGGTGCCCCGAAAATTCTTATACCAAGGCAGCATTTACTCGGGTTGTTCACCGGCCAGCATTCTTAAAATGTTGGTTACAATGTCCCTCGGGTTAAAGTTTTGAATTTTCGTCATATACCCAGTAGCAATGCTTTAACCCTCTACGGCATGAATTATTGCAAACATGAAATAAAAAATATTTTTATGTATTATGATTTTTATTAAGACATAGAAAAGGCATTAGTACATTAAAAATAACTTTTTAGTCCTATATATAAGTTTTTTTGAAAACCCATATATGGTTTCATATGCAATAACAACAAACTGGAAGATTTTTTGAAAATCCATGTATGGTTTCGCATGCATTATACGAACATATTTTAATAAAATGTTAACAAACAAAAATACTTATTAGTTGTGAAATTGCAATAGACAATTCCTTTTTTCATCATAACATAATAATACTTTGCACTTTATACATTTGGTGTAAGTTTTTTTGTACACATTTGACTTTGTTGGCGTAATTTTGGCCATTCTAGCATGTGTCCAATGTTGTCCGTACGCACAGACCAAATTTTAAATAGTTTTTATTATTGTTTTAATGAAAATTTTATATCTCTATCATGTCTAAATAATTATTTTAGTGGAAGTTTTCTCAACAAAGATATATATGGATCAAATTATTTTAATAAATATTTAATTGTCATAATTGCTTCGGTGTTTTGAAATTCTCATTTTATGCCCCAGTCTGACTCTTCTTATTTCTTTATTTTTAGCCTCGGAAGCTTCTTCAGACATTTTTGTGTATTATATTTGGCAGTTATTTTGTTGTCCTTTGTTAAATAATTAGCTACAGTTCTACTAGTCTGGGTAATTGGATGGTGCCCCGAAAATTCTTATACCAAGGCAGCATTTACTCGGGTTGTTCACCGGCCAGCATTCTTAAAATGTTGGTTACAATGTCCCTCGGGTTAAAGTTTTGAATTTTCGTCATATACCCAGTAGCAATGCTTTAACCCTCTACGGCATGAATTATTGCAAACATGAAATAAAAAATATTTTTATGTATTATGATTTTTATTAAGACATAGAAAAGGCATTAGTACATTAAAAATAACTTTTTAGTCCTATATATAAAAGTTTTTTTGAAAACCCATATATGGTTTCATATGCAATAACAACAAACTGGAAGATTTTTTGAAAATCCATATATGGTTTCGCATGCATTATACGAACATATTTTAATAAAATGTTAACATACAAAAATACTTATTAGTTGTGAAATTGCAATAGACAATTCCTTTTTTCATCATAACATAATAATACTTTGCACTTTATACATTTGGTGTAAGTTTTTTGTACACATTTGACACTGTTGGCGTAATATTTGCCATTCTAGCATGTGTTCAATGTTGTCCGTACGCACAGACCAAATTTTAAATAGTTTTTATTATTGTTTTAATAAAAATTTTATATCTCTATCATGTCTAAATAATTATTTTAGTGGAAGTTTTCTCAACAAAGATATATATGGATCAGATTATTTTAATAAATATTTAATTGTCATAATTGCTTCGGTGTTTTGAAATTTTCGTTTTATGCCCCAGTCTGACTCTTCTTATTTCTTTATTTTTTTAGCCTCGGAAGCTTCTTAAGACATTTTTGTGTATTATATTTGACAGTTATTTTGTTGTCCTTTGTTAAATAATTAGCTACAGTTCTACTAGTCTGCGGACATTTTATTTCCACAACACATTCCTCACATATGGCATCAGGTGAAGCACCAAAAATTGGAAATTTAAAGTTTAACTGTAAGCCAATAAGGTTTAGTTTTATTTTAAAGGCTCTTTCCAGGCAATTCACCATACTTTCTTCCAACTTACCCCTATTCATTGCAGAAGTTGCTTTAAATTTTGAGACCCCCAGTATTTGTTCAACAAATGTCCCATCGCAGTTTTTACAGTGAGCTGCATCGTATACTTTTGATGCAGTTATTCTGCCATATCTTAACTCGAACCATAAACTGCTATCGGACTGTGTCATAGTTTCTACGGCAGCTTCTGAGCATACTTTCTCACTCATATTAACTGAATAAAATTCAAGAAACTATATGTGGTCTGTTTTGTTTAAGTAAATTTTAGCAACAGCTGGAAAATCCCTAACTTTTTCATAACATCATCTTCCTTAAAATGTTGCAATAACTTGCCCTCAGACAAGTTTTTAATGTCCATGGCTACTACTTCTTGAAAGAATTGGTTACTATCTTAATCTGAGCTTAGCTCCTCTGGGCCCCAAAGTTTTTCAGTGTTAAATATTATATACTCGTACCCACTTTTGATAATTTACTTTTGGCCCAATAGCAAATTACTTCTGCTTTCGAGGGCTCTTCACTCCTTCTGTGCAACCGCCTCAGAAAAGCTATTTGATGTTTGCATCCACATATAACATAAGTTTTGATATTTACGAATTGTCCATATATTTTTAGAGAAACAAAACTACTATCGAATCTAAGTAAAATATATACATTTTAGAGATATTGATATTTATTTTAAAACTAGAAGAAAAATTATTATAAAAGTTTTATATTTAGATACCTATCAAAGTCAAGATGTATAAGACAAGTTAAAAGAGTATTTATTACTTCATATTTACTACAAAATGCAGCATATCCTTTAGCTGATTTGTTATTTTCCCCTGTTGGAAATTATTAGGTTTGAAGAATTCTCTTAATTCAAATTATTAAAAATAAATATCTGTATACAAGTAATACTTACCTAATGAAGCAGCACAATCATAACACTTTAGGTCGAGTACTTCCTCACTTAATTCACAACTGACAGCGTATTGTTTTTTCTTAACACTGTGTTCAGTTGTTATTTTTGCCCTTACAATACAGATCGTATCATTTCTTTTTTACTTAAACCCATCCTACCGCTGCTTTTCCATATGATTCCCGGCCAGATATAAAAGAAAACGATAAATAAGTTTATTTGATTCAACTTCAAGACAATAGCATAAAAACATAGTATTGCCACTATACTTAATATAAAATGTGTACTAAGTTTTATCGTTAAATACTTATTATGAGAATAATAATCAAAGGTAATACCACGAGTCCTCTAAATTTTATCGATAATTTTTTTTTCACGAAAACTTCTTTATTTGGTAAAATTACGAAAACAAACCAAATGATAAAATCACGAGTCCGAAGGACGAGTGATTTTATTCATTTCGGTTTGTTTGAGTGATTTTACCCTAAATAAAGAACTTTAAGTATGAAAACGAAAAAATTTATCAAGCAAAATTTAGAGGACGAGTGGTATTTGAAAAGATTATTTTGTGAACCAATATGTATTATTAGTCAATATTTTAAGACAACTAGGATCAATGTCTTAAGTAGGTTATAGATAAATTATTTTATGATTTAAAAATGAACCAATTTATTTATTATATTGTTAATGCATAAAAAACTGTTTAAATCGAAAATGAACAATTATTAAAAACACAATTTTTATAACTAATATGAGATTTTCCAATGTCGTCCGTAATTAAGGTATGTACGTATTATGTGAAATTTAGGGTAACTTAAGTTTTATCAGGGAAGAGACTGTTTTATCAAGGAAGAGGCTGTTTTATCAGTATTACACTCAATGATTGGCTAGAACGACGCGTGGTGATTGGCTGAAAAAGCAAAAACGTCAGAATTTGACAGGTGAAAAAAATAATCAGAATAAAATTAGTAGGTATAATAGGAGTATATTATACATAATATTATGTAATTACTTATCTGCTTTAACTCCCCGAACTTCTCCAATGGAAAAATTTTCACCCTGTGCAAAGATGTGGCCACCATAAATATATTTACTATAGGTAAGTTATCAGACTGGGCCTCAGAAAAATCCTCTTTGGCCATTTTAAAAAAATTGTGTTAGGTAATGAAAACACTCAACTATTAATTAAAAATTAACTATTAATTAAAAATTAAACACTCAACTATTAATTAAAAATTGTCAACAAAAACACTTAAATACTAGTTCGAAGTGGTCTTAACAAAAACACTCAAATATTTGTCAGAAATAGCAGCTATACTACAATTATATGAGGGCGCGTTTTGGACTGGCTGCTATAATTTGATTTTTTAATTGTCTTTAGGGACCAACCGAAAGACAATTTTTTTTCTTTGATATATGTTTTAAATTATGTTCTGTTGTGATTTATAGCATTTTTTTCGAATTTAAAATTTTATGTAAGTTTCCTACTATTGATAATACTGTCCTCAAACGACGCTTCAGTCACGGACCAATCAGCGCGCGGAGAGCATCTCTGACCAAAATCGCAAAACGCGATTGGTTCAACCGCTGGGGAAAATCCATCTCCTACGTCATAATCCCTAAAACAAAGGAAATGTTGGATATAAAAGGAGGTGGATTTTCTATATTTCTTCAGTCAGAGATTGCTCTCGTAGTATCAAAGACTCTTGGGTTCTGTGTAGTATTACACCTAGAATCTGCCTTTTATTTCTTTACCATTTTTAATGTGAGAAAACTGAAAACATTGATATTTTTTGCTTTATATATTTTGTTTGTGTTATTCCAGCGGTATCTCTGCTTGCAGACCAAGCGCTGAGAAGGCACACATTTTTATGCCATTTTATTGTTGCATTTTTCTGATTTACTGTTTGAAAATATCCTCTAGTGGAATTCCTTTCGTAGGTCACGCATCTGAGATATTTTCCCATTTAATATTTGATATATGTTTATTTTTGCTCTAAGTCGATTCCTTCCGTAAGTCAAGAAAAGCTTAGAATTTTTATGCCATTTTATTGTTGCATTTTTCTGATTTACTGTTTGAAAATATCCTCTAGTGGAATTCCTTTCGTGGGTCACGCACCTGAGATATTTTCCCATTTATTGTATCATTATATTTGATATATGTTATTTTTGCTCTAAGTCGATTCCTTCCGTAAGTCAAGGGAAACTTAGAATTTTATTTGCCATTTTATTGTCGCATACTTCGTTTACTACAAGTCGTTTACTTCTGTAAACACTTAGACATTTTTATGACTTTTATTTTTCTATCTTACTAAGGTTCCTTCCGTAAGTTAAGGAAATACTTAGCCATTTTTCTGTGTCATATATTTTCTTTTAAGAGTCACTAACACTGTGGAACTCCTCCTTGAAGGTTACGCACTTGTAGTGTCCCTTTTATGCCATTTTATAGTGCAAATATATATTATATTATTTCTGCTTTCTCTGAGGTCAGAGTGATACTTCTACGTACGTAGATTACACGCTGTAGACCCACATTTACTGGAATCAGTGGTATTTTTCCTTAGCAAGCTAAGAAAATCACGCACTGTCCTCTAACTTCTCGTGTAAGACATAATTCTTGTTGAACATATCTTTACACACGAGATACACGAGATTGCTTTACGCAATGGTAGACACTCGTAATACATCTCGTTCATCTTCACAGGAGCGAAAAGAGTCCCAGGAGCCCAGCACAGCCTCTTCAGGACCAATGGAACCTCCTCGGGAACAATACTCGGTAACCTTTTAAATCCTACCCAATGTGGCACTCTCAGGTAAGTCTCAAATATACCTAAATTCTTCCCAACATATTCGCGTGCCCCTATTTATTACATCAATATGTTTGTATATAAGTTCTTCATTACTATGTCAAGGGTATCTTATATCTTCTTTTTTAAGTGCCATCTCCTAATCGGAGGTTGGATATCATCACCATCTTTACTCTACCGCTGCTCTAAAGAGTTCTATGAAACTGCATTTATACCAGTCCCTTAAATTCTTCAACCGTGACACTCTCCTTCTTCCTATACTCCTTCCGCCTCTTATCTTTTCCTGTATTATCAGTCTTAGCATTTCATATCGCGGTCCCCTCATTACGTATCCCAGATATTGTAACTTTCTTATTTTTATTGTTTATTATTTCGCATTCTTTACTCATTTCTCGCAATTTCCGTGTTCGTTTTCTTCTGAGTCCATGCTATTCTAAACATCCTTCGGTAACACCACATTTTTCGTTATATAATAATATGTTATTGCTTTTCTAACAGAAAACCACTATATCAACAAATGCACACCGCTGTGTGTGTCCTACATTCGCAAGTAGTGTAAACACTGTACTGTAAGTACTGTAAACATAGCAAACAGTTGATTATATCTTTGGTTATTTACCAATGTATAAATAAATATCGTAATTAATTATTTCGTATTTTAAAGGATTTGTGAAGTAAGATTGTGTAAAAACTATTTGTGATATATTTATCTCTCGATACATATTTAGAAACGTATATCAATAGTGTCATATGATCTAAGAAGTTTAAATAGTTGAGGAGATGGGTGACGTCGAACACTATTCTACTCATCTTTACTCGTTGCTTGAAAAGGAACACTACCAATTGTATCAAAATATTTACAAAATTCTTCTCTAATCAAAAAATTGTCATTAGAATATTGAAACCCACTATTCTGTAGCTGATCACTATCCAGATCTTCTATTTCCTTTTCTCCCGTATTATAAGAAATATCGTTAATGAGTGTGAAGAACACATGCAGCTTTTACTTTTTCGCAAATAATTTCACACGACATTAAAAATGTTTTCTAAAATCCCTCTATCGTGCTGCCGGGACACCAAATATATTTTCTACAACACGCCTTCTTCTTAAAGTGCCTATCCGTTCCGGATGTTGGCGATCATCATGGCTATCTTGACTTTATTTACGGTAGCGCGGAACAGTTCGGTGGTAGTCATGTTATACCACTTTCGTAAATTTTGAGTCCAGGAAATGCGTCTTTTTCCCGGTCCTCTTTTACCATTTACCTTCCCTTGGAGAATCAGTTGGAGAAGGCCGTAACGTTCTTGATTTCTCATTACATGTCCTGGATATTCTAATTTTTTTCTTTTGATGGTTATGAGAATTTCACACTCTTTCCCCATTGTATGCAGGACTTTCACATTAGTAATTCGGTCAACCCAGGATATACGTAAGATGCGTCTATAACACCACATTTCGAAAGCTTCTAGCCGATTCATAGATTCAACAGTTAGTGTCCACGCTTCCATTCCGTAGAGCAGAACTGTGAATATGTAGCATTTCAACAGACGGTATTTTGTTTTTTATGATATGTCTCGACTGTTGAAAATGGGTCTCATCCTAACGTATGCTGCTTTCGCTTTTATTATTCGCTGTTTAATTTCTGTTGAGTGGTCCCATTGGCTATTTAAATTCGTACCCAGATATGTATATTGCTCAGCTCTTTCGATATTCTGATGGTTGATTGTCAGTTGAGCGTTTAGTATTGGTTTTTTACTAATTGATATAAATTTGGTCTTCCTTATGTTAAGAGCTAGTCCGTATCTAACACTAACACGCCTAAACTCCACAAACCGGATAACTATAAATCCATCTACACTCGGTGAGTTTATTTTGCGGATATTATACGCATCAAATTGTGTAATAGAGGAACTGCCTCATCACTTAGAAAGGCGTAAGGCATTTCGATTCCACCAGGATATTAAGGATTTTTCTGATGGTAAATTTGACTTGCTAGCCTTTAATTTTCTGCCGAAGTCACTGTTATGTAAGATACCACTGTCACTTAAGCCTTTCCTTGACAAAAATAATGGAAAAAATCTTTTTGTAGTAAAAAAGCACTTCCTGAGTTAAACGGTGCCTTAATAATAACGTGTTAGCCATCTATTGTTCCTAAACAATAAGTAAACTGGCAAATATTTTTAAAATCTGCTGATTTTTGTCCAGTTAGCACCAATAAGTAAATGATTGATTTGTTAATTTTAATTGCCGGTTTATTTTAGAATATATTGCTCCAATTACTACTCAATCGGAACCGACTGTTTGTAACCTCACTCTTACAGTTTATATATTTTACTGTTTGTATATTTTATATTATTTTTGTTCTTAGCTTGGACGGAAAAATTAATAACAATTACTTTTATCGAAACGACTGGTGCCATGGTGAACAAGAAAGTTATTTATAATATAACAAAATATAAATAATTGCATTTATTATATTACTTTCATTCATTATATTGCCTACAGAATAATTTTTTCTTAGAATGTTGTTTTTCCGATACCATTAAAATATTTCTTATGAGTATCTTTCACTTTTTTGCCGCCATACTTGAATTTTTTGCTGCAGTTTTCTGCACATTTAGCAAACTTTTACTTTTTCTCCATTCCCTCTCCACAACAACGCCCTTATTTGTGTCTTCCAAATCCACAGATGATTCTCTTATCAATAGTTGAAAATTTTTTTGATGCGAGTTATTCCTCTTTGCGAGTATGGCTTCATTAAATTCTCCATTAGAAGAAATGCCTCGTCTTCGACAAAACAAGGCATTAATCACTACCAGCGACTATGCTTTTGTTAGGTATATTTAGTTTTTTTGCCATCAAACATTTGTGTATTCCTGTTTGGCTCCATATTGTACCATCTTATATCAGTCCGTTGGTATCCGTGTGAACATACAAAAACTCGTAATTTGCATGACTATTGCAAACAACACAGCGTTAAAAGTACCTTTATAGTTATAATAAAAGGTACCACTTTTTCCTGGTTTTTTGAATGAAGACATGTTTTCTATCCATTGCTTCCAAACAGTTGTCAAAATGCCACATGTTCTTAAATCATTTGCAATTTGTTGCCGCTCTTGTTGACTCGATGGAACTTAAAATAAATACATATACCTGAATCAACTTAATACTAATATAATCCTCATCACTTAGAAATACGTAAGGCATTTCGGTTCCACCAGAATATTAGGGAATTTTCTGATGGTAAATTTGACTTGCCAGCCTTTAATTTTCTACCGAAGTCACTGTCATGTAAGATACCGCTGTCACTAAAGCCTTTCTTTGACAAAAATAATGGAAAAAGTCTTTTTGTAGTAAAAAAGCACTTCTGAGTTAAACGGTGCCTTAATAATAACGTGTTTGCCATCTATTGCTCCTAAACAATGAGTATACTGGCAAATATTTTTAAAATCTGCGGATTTTTGTCCAGTTGCACCAACAAGTAAATGATTGATTTGTTAATTTTAATTGCCGGTTTATTTTAGAATATATTGCAGCAATTACTACTCAATTGGAACCGACAGTTTTTGAGCTGTCAAAAGTAACCAACCCATTTTCTGAGGTTATTCGAATAATCGACTGTTTGTAACCTCACTTTTACAGTTTATATATTTTATATTATTTTTGTTCTTAGCTTGGACGGAAAAATTAATAACAATTACTTTTATCGAAACGACTGGTGCCATGGTGAACAAGAAAGTTATTTATAATATAACAAAATATAAATAATTGCATTTATTATATTACTTTCATTCATTATATTGCCTACAGAATAATTTTTTCTTAGAATGTTGTTTTTCCGATACCATTAAAATATTTCTTATGAGTATCTTTCACTTTTTTGCCGCCATACTTGAATTTTTTGCTGCAGTTTTCTGCACATTTAGCAAACTTTTACTTTTTCTCCATTTCCTCTCCACAACAACGCCCTTATTTGTGTCTTCCAAATCCACAGATGATTCTGTTATATAATTTATCTTTGACGTTCTTCTTAAAAAGTTATTAAGAGGATCGATACGTATTTTCGGCTGCAATGCTGTTCAAATGGGGATTCATTTTTTTCGAATCCTGAGAAAACTAATAAGTGTTTTTGAAAAATGTAAACGCAGAATGGAATATTACGTTATTAGCGAGGGCCGAAAGTCCCTGAGAACTTCATAATGTTTATTTTAATAAGTTACAGGGTGAAACAGTAAGAGAAAATGTAGCGTGATTTTTAATTTCAAATATCTCATTCGAAAGAAATTTCTTATATACAGTGTAACCTCGATTATCCGTCTCTCCATTAACCGTCACCTCTGTTAACCGTCAGGGTCCGTAGATAAGTTGTATTGACTACGTAAGTAAAAAATGTGTCATAAATTCAATTTGTTTGAGCATTGCTTTGTTTGAGCCGATAAGCCAAACGAAATTCGCTGAAATGTACAATTATGCTATCACCATATTTTTAAAGCTGAATTAACTGTTTTGTTTTCGTGGTCTAAAGATGACATATTGGTTATGTCATATTAATTGGTTAATTTATGGTGAGGACGCAAACAGCTATCCATTGTTGACAGATGATGAAATCGTTGAAATGGCAACAGAGGCGGAGGAGCAGATTCAGAAGCTGACACAGACTTCAAATTTGATGGTGGCGATGTCGATGAGACTATTGCAACTGACAAAAATCTGTGTAAAGAACCTAGGGAAGCTGCATCGCACATGCAACAATTCATCCTTGTTAAAATCCTTGAAAAGAAGAAGCCTATAAAGTAGATAACATGATGTTACGCCGATTAAGAAATTCAGGCAGTGCAAAATGTTAAGCAATACAAACAAACAAAGATTTCAGAATATTTCAAACCAAATTGATTCTGAATTTTTATTTTTTTTTGATGTTCTGTTAACCGTCTTTTCGATTATCCGTCATATACCCTTGGTTCGGTGCCCTGACGGATAATCGAGGTTCCACTGTATTCTAAGGGACTTTCGGCCCTCGATAATAATTTAGTCTTTCATTTTGTGTTTAAATTTTTAAAAAATATTTATTAGTTTTTTCAGGATTCGAAAAAAATGGACACCATGTCCGTGGAAATCGAACATTCGCTATCTTTGTCATACAATGCAATCATTCGAATATAATGTTATGACAAGACTCAAGACAGTGACAAGTAGAGATGTGTCCGACCCGCTATTTTGATATAGCAGTTCATTCTGCTACTGATTTTTAACGCTTTTACGATGATAATAAAATCAATCAAAGAGTTGTTTATTAAATAGTATTGATAGTGTATTTGAAAAATAATAATTGATTTAAGGCGTACAATTAATAAAAAGTTATTGTTTATATATTATTTATGGAAAATCGAAGTATTTCACGTCATTAAAGTTCAAATAAAAGTATTATTTTATAAGAGTTTGTTCCGATAACCGTAAATAGGTACGAGTTTAGCTATAAAGTAAAGTGCCCATGGTGGCATAAAATGTAGTAAATGCTATTGCTTCAAGTACGTACTACATTTTTGAAGATTTCACTACACTTAAAAAGCATTTGCTATTCTCCGTAGTATTTGCTACTATTTACCAGCCTACATAGAAGAATGTACTACGCTTTTGAAGTATGTGCTTGTTTAGCAGTATTTTGCTTCAGTTTAAGAGAAGTTGGTGGGTGGACGTCTTCGGCGTAGGGGTTTTTTTGTTACAATATGGCAGCATTTATGAATGTGTGTCATAGAAAAATTTACAAACTAAGAAGATTCTTAATTTTTGGGGTCATTATTTTATCAAATAAAATTTAATAATTGTGAAGAAGATTAACAAATAACAATTGTTCATTTTTATCCTCGCGTAACTCTTTTGTCGCTTCGGATCTGAGTCACTCATTTTTACTTATGTACAATTCTAATAATTTGGTACGTAAAAATGTGAATTCACAAATCACAAGCACATGGAAAACTAATTCCATCACGATTGGTGTAATGCAGACACGGCTGGCGCTACGCTTTGTAGTGATCATAGCAATAAATCATTTGATGTGATCATTTGATATGACCACAAACATATCTACAATCGGCAAAAACTTTCAACAATCCAACATATAGTTTACTTCTTTAAACGAGGATAAAATTTAATGCGAAAATTATTGGTTTACCAATAGATTTTATAGATAATATTTTCACTATAAATTTAAACTTAATTTGAAAAATACAAAAGAAATTAATTTCATTTATGTAAATAAGTACTTACTTTAGTCTAAGAGCTAGAGGCGAGAAATCATTGTCATAAGTAATATGGAGTTTGGCACGTGAAATGTGTATATTGTATGTTGATAATTATGACCCCTTTCAGGCTGACACCTCAGTGGATACAGGGAGTAGCAATAAGGGATGAAAGGGGAAAGCTAACGCAGTTATTAAAGGTTTTCACCTCCTATTTTGTTAAACCTCCATCGATTTACATGAAAATTGGTGAGTAGTTAGAGCATACCTCAAGAAATAAAACTGATATGGTGCCAACGTGCGCTTTTACCCTGGGGGTGGATGCCACCCCTTCTCAGAGGTGAAAACTATTTTAATCAAAATAATCCCACTAATCGATAGAGGGACAAATTTTAAGCAAAATTTATTACCACTGATTATTAAAATAAATCAATACTTTTTGAGTTATTAAAGATCAAAGATTTGAATTTTTCGTGAAGTAAATGCGTGATGTAAAGCGGTTTTTCGTAAATAATTCAAAAACTGTAAGTTTTATCAAAATAGTTATGATTACCAAAATTGAAGATAATAAAAAATAAAAGAGATTTCTTATTCGAAAAACCTTTGAGAATTAATAAGAAGTGAGTTAAAGGTGATGAAATGTATATTTTTTTCGGCTATTACCCAAATCTATGAATTCAAGCTCAAATAACGGGAAAACGGTGCATTTTATAAAATATATTTACTGAACACTTGTCAAAGTACTTAGAAATATGTATCAAATGAGCTTCCGGAAAAGTTGGTACCATTAAACATTATGCTACAAACATTTTAGTGAAAGTTTAGGCTCCAAAAATTTGGAGCTTAATTATTATATTATTTATATAAGTTTTTAAAATTGTTTTAAGACATTTATATAAAATATAGCAAAAATGTATTTGAATATTATGTCAAATGTGCCCATGATTGGACACCATCAGTTTCTGTACATATTCAGTTTATACAGGGGCGGTTCTAGACCAAAAAAAGTGGGGGGCAAGGGAACACAACCGGTGAATAAACAAGATAACGTGCCTTTTTCACGAAAATTATAGTACAAACGTACTGTAAAAACTGAAGGGGGGGGCAGCTGCCCCCCTGCTCCTGGCTAGAACCGCCACTAAGTTTATATCGATAGAAAAAATTCAATTAAATATCAAAATAATATAAAAATAATATTTTTGTAACATACATTTAATTAATAATAATATGTTCTTTTTATCATTCGTAACTTCACGCATGTGCTCTTAAATAGACGCTATTGTATAGGTACTTGCTACTGTCATGTCGGAGTCGGCGTTTGTATTGAATATATATTATACCTATACTCCAAAAATATAACTGTTTTCAACATGGCAACAGAATACACTTGCGTGCTTAAAATAAATTGTACAATTGATACAGATACTGCTGTGAAATTATTTAGTGAAAAAACATTGAAAACTGCAAAAGAAAAATTAAATATTAGAAAAATGTGCAATTTAAAATACTGTGATATTATTCTACCAGAAGCTGTTGATAATACGAGCGGATACCATCATGCTTGCTACAGACTTTTTACATCTGTAAATAAAAAAAGTTTAGAAGTTAATGAAAAAATGACATCTTCACCTGTGACTTTTAATAATGCTGGTTAGTAATTTAATATATATTTAGCAATAATAATACTTATTTATAAATATTGTTATACTCTACTGATTACCATCATTATCGATAATTTTTTAGTACAAAAACGTTTAACTTAACTTTTTTGAATATTATATTGTTTGTTTACTAATAAATGTAATTATTGTCGTTTAATCATACAGTATGGTGCAAATGAAAGGAATAAATTCGTTATGTCGTAAGTCCGCGATTTTAACCCTTAAATGCCCGTGATATGAAAATAACCATAAATGCCCATGTGGGGTCTCCTAGGGACCCCACTAAAATTTTCAATTTAGTAACGTCATTTAGCACTGACTAAAAGGAAAACACGGTTAAAAATAATTTTAAGCATATTTGAATAATTTTTATTTATTTTTCATACAAAATTAACGGCTTTTCTAGAAACAAATTATTTTCAATTCGAACAAAATTAAAATTAAATAATAATATAAGCATATAACTTTTAGTTGCAATTTTTACATACAATAGTTTTTTCTTCTTTTCTGTGCACCTGGCATATAAATTTTTTGCAAAAAGAGCAAACGGTATTCACTTTTCTGTCACAGTTTCGCGGACACTGGTAACAACGAGCACGTTTCTTAGCTGAATGGACGGATTGAGTTGCAACTTCGGTAGTTGGGTTTACCATTGGTATGCCACAATCTTTTAGAGCAGATTTTACATAGGCTTTATGTTTTATATATTTCGCTCTTTTTTCCATGTTGTTTCGAGCAAGCTCAGCCCCTAATTGTAACAGGAAAATACGTCTTCGTGAAAAATTATTTTTCTTCCAATCAGGATTTTTTTCAATGTATAAAATATAGGCATTTAGTGCACATATGTCTATAATATTCATAAAGAGCCTGAATGGCCAACGAGCAGTTCTTCTTTTACAGGAATATTCCCTAATCAGTTTGTCGGCATTATCAACACCACCCTTGGTATTATTATAGTCTAAAATCATCAAGGGTTTGTTTTGAGAGTCTTGACAAATTATATCACTATCGTGTTGACTTGAAAGAAGATGTACCATCCTGTGTATTTTAGGTATGTACGAAACCATAGCTAATTCTTTAGTAAAAGCAAATATTGACGACTCCGCAGGTCTTTTTGTCAAACTTAGTTGTGGTGGTGTATCAGGTTTATTTTTGCGGACGGTCCCAAGTAAAGTAAGGTTTTTAGATAAAAGATATTGAGCAAGAGGAACACTGGTAAAAAAGTTGTCAGTTGTAATTCCTCTCCAACTGCCATGATATGGTTCCACCAGATCTTTCACAACACGAAATCCCTGATTTTTCTCTATTGTACCACCTGGTAGTTTTCCAAGGTACACCTGAAGTTTTGATAAATAAGATGTTTTAACATCCGCGGGAGCCCAAATTTTTATCCCATAGCGGCAAGGTTTTGATTTTATATATTGTCTAAAAGGACACTTTCCTCTAAAACTCACTAACTGTTCGTCAACGGTTATATGTTCGTATGGTTCAAAGGCTTTGTCACAGTTAGAGACGAACATGTCCCAAATTACTCGTATCGCCGCTAACTTATCCTGTTCCTTCCGCTCCACCCTGGTCACTTTGTCATCAAACCTCAAGAAACTCGATAATTCTTCAAATCGGTTCCTAGCTAATGCGGCTGTAAAAAATGACCGGCGTATTGAGGTGTCTGTAGACCATATCTCTCGTGTCGATTCTTTCCCACACCTTAAAGCACCAGCTTTGATAAGTGCTCCTAAAAAGCTATCCAGTTCATTGTTGGTAAGTACCGTCCACTCTTTTTTGTTATTCGGATGTTTTTCGTTCCACTCTTGATAACGCCTAACAGCTTCTTCATTAGTATGAAGGCATATGACATTCTTCATCTCTTCGGTCAAAAATAAATTGAAATAGTCTAAAAACGTGTTGGAATTTTTACTATAGTTTGTTAAGCCTGGATGTACATTTATAATATTTTTTTGTTGCCTCTTGGATCTCACGAAAGGTAGGCTATTCCACTGCATTCCAGATTTGGATGTATATGTTGGACCACTAACCTCACTAATATTATCGTCCACTTCGGTAGGTTCTGCATCTGATTCCTCGTCACTGTTGACTTCTAAATTGTCCTCAGTTTCCGAAACATTTTCCTCAAAAACATCTTGCTCTTCGCTATCTGATTCGTCGGTAATCTCATAGTCGAAATCGGAGTCTGATATCCCTTCTTCTATATTTCGTATAATTTTTTCATGTTCTTGGTCGCTTATTGTCATTTTCATTCTCTTACGGTCCATTTTTCAATGTAAACTGACGAAAAATGTTAAAAATAATAAAAATATTCTGGTGCCTCTAAATGCCCAATCGGGGTCACAGCGAGACCCCACTTATCTAAATCTCTCTTACAGACCACTGCACCTCACGAATGTTCGTGGTATACTAACAGAAAACGTAGGAGACACGTCCACACAAATACCTGATTGCGCGGTTGCCAAATGTTTCAAATAAAGATATTATAGCCAAAAATGTATGTCTGGGGTCCCATAGTGACCCCGATTGGGCATTTAAGGGTTAAGGAAAAATCCCGAAATAGGTTAATTTTTATTTTTAAATCATGAGTTTTTGATATATATACATGCGGTCAAATATAATTTAAAATAGATTAATAAAAATTATGATTTTCGTAGTGAGATAAACAATACCAAAAAAAAAAAATTAAGTTTTGAATAAAAATCTGATTTAATATTGCAGATTCATCAGAGATTCCACCAATGGCAGAGGAAAATCTTACTGCAAAAGAAGTTTTGATAACTTCCGGTGAATCTTTGCCACAATCATCTACCGAGTTCCTTTTTGAAGATTCTAATGAAGTTTTGACAAGATCGTCTACTGAGTCTAATTTTTTATATTTTGATAAGTCCATTGAAATGGTATGTTTATTTTGTAATATTTTACGTAAGAGAAAGCGAAGGAGTGATATAACCTGTCATGAGTCTTCAGATGAAAATTTTTTAAATAGTGTTCTTATGGCTGCGAATAGTCTGAAGGATGTGCAAATGATTGAAAAACTGAATGTTATTAAAAAAGGCTCAACATTCTATTATCACTTTTCGTGTAAGCAAGAATATTTATTTAAATATTCAAAGCCTTCAACATCCAATTTAAAAACGGAGTGGCATGTTTCGAGAAGTCTGCATGATCAGGCATTTGAAAAAATTTGTGATATCGTATCAACTACAGTAATTGAAGAAAGATTATGTTATTCGTTACAATCATTAACAGATACTTACTCATCAATATTATATGAACTATCTTTCAAGCAGAATAATGATTTTACTAAAACATTATCTTCATTCCATTTACTTGAAAAGATGAATAAAAGGTTTGGTAAAGAAATTACTACAATTACAATGTTTAAAAAAAAACTTATTGCTCCACGAGATGGTGGCATAATAAATGAAACTTCTTTTAGTGAAAATAATATACAAGACGAACAAACGAGAGTTGGTACTCGTATCAGAAAAGAGATTTTATCTTTTCAAAAGAGGTCTTTGCCCAAACGATTGGAAACTAAACATTTAATTTCTGGAGAATGTGATGTTTCCGATATCCCTAAAAATTTAATAGATCTTTTATTTTCTATAATTACGAACAATGATCCAAGACGTTTCAAAAGCCAAATCTGTATGAGAAAAATATATTCCATAGCCCAAGATATTATATTTGCAGCTTTAAATGGCAAAATTAAGACTTCAAAACACATAACCTTAGGTCTTACATTGAAAAGCATAACTAGTAGCCGTAAAGTAGTTGACATTTGCAACAAACTTGGTCACTGCTGTAGTTACAGTGTTGTTGAAGAATTAGAAACTGAAGCTACTTACTTTTCAAACTCTAAATCAATTATATGTCCTTTAGATACTATCTTGTTGCCTGGCTTATGTACTGGAGTAGCATATGACAATTTCGATCGTTACGTAGAAACTTCTACGGGCAAAAATACTTTGCAGGATACCGTTGGTATTTTGTATCAAAATATAGTTAATGATAAAGAAATCCAACAAATTACCAACGAAACTTTATCACCTTTAAACAAAAGACGGAGAACTTTTGATGCAATTCTACCGGACATACAAAACTACTGTAAAGTTCTTGCACTAAGAAATTGCTTACTATCCAATAACAGCTCCTTACGAAAAGTCAGCGGCGTCAACGTTGAAAATATTAAAAAAATCGATTTTGTATGGGTATTATCGCACTTTTTGGAGATATCTAATACTCCAATGTGGGTAGGTTTCAACAGCAAAGTTATTACAGATAATAGTACTCAACAAAAAGTTAGTTATTTGACACCTATAAACCGTTCTCCAACCGAACAATCAGTCGTTTATGCTACGTTACGTCAAACTCAAAAAATTGCCCAAGAATGTAACCAAAGTTATTTGCAAGTTACGTATGATTTGGCTATTGCAAAAGTTGCTTTTCAGATACAATATATGGAAAGGCCACTTTTGGATAATATTTTCATTCATCTAGGAGATTTTCATATAATGATGGCATACTTTCATGCAATAGGAAAATTTATCGATGCGTGTGGTTTGACGTCACTTATGGTTGATGCAGAAATTTTGGCAAGTGGCTCTGTAAACGGATTCATTTCCGGCAAATACTTCAACCGATGCAAACGATTGTATCCAATAATATATGTTGTTTTACAAAATTTGCATTTCGAGCAATTTTTGATTGAAAAAGAAATGCAAATTGAAGATGAAGTACGACAAATAGTAGGCCGATTTCAGAATGACAAAATGTCAGCACAACCTTTTGAAAGTGAAGAAATATCTAATCTTTATTTACAGTATTCATTATACAGAAATGATACTTTGAATGGCAAATATAGCAAAACAGCACAATTTTATATAATTTTAATGGAGCTTATTCAATATTATTTTATTTTTTCTCGCAGTATACGCACAGGAGATTTTAACACTTACAAATTTATTATTCCTAAACTGATTAATGTCTTTTTCGTTTTCAATCAGCCAAACTATTCAAGATGGCTTTGTAAATACCATGATAATTTGTTAAAAGTTCACGAGAGTCATCCACAGCTTGCTGAAGAATTTGAAGAAGGGCTGTTTGGAATCAAAAGAACAACTAACCCGTTTTCGAGAATTCCAATAGATTTAACTCTAGAACAAACGGTTAATGCTGATGCTGCTCGTCGATTGACAGGTGTAACTCACTTTACAAACTCAATATCGGCTCGTCAAAGATGGGCGAAAAGCAGTTGTATACGTACCTCAATAATTTCTCACATTTATGATCTAATTGGATTAAAAAAACACCAAGATGTAACGGCAGATTTAGAAAAAAGCAGAATAGACATATCAAAAAAACAGATAAAAGCTTTAATAGATAACATAAATCAAAATCTGAATCCCTTTGCAAATAATGACGACATAGAAAACATTTTTTTATACAATATAGCTACAGGTAAATCCACCACTGAAATTGTTACAGATTTTCTCACAAATGTTTTAGAAAATGGCAATACTCTAAGAGAAAAGTTCATTGACGAGTGTGCCCAATCAGAAACTCGATTCGAAGAGCCTATTAAACAAAATAAAATTCTTAACTTTTTGTCAACAAATGTTAAAAAAAATGGTAATAAATAGTAAAGTTCAAGAAGTGCGTCTTCAGCGAGACCTTTTTGGGCGACTACTTGCAATTTCCGTTAACGAAAATCCTGACATACAAAAAATTCTCACTTACCCAATTACATCCGTACCTATGTCAATGTGCCAAATGGATGGAACTATATGCAAGACAAAAAAATCAGTAATTGTAGAATGTTTAAAAATCAAAGATAGTACAGTTCCTGCACACTGTGGTATTGAAATTATTGATGGATTTTATTTTTTACATCTTATCAAAGACATACCTCAAACTTTTGGAAAATTAGCCAAATCATTTTTGCAGAAAATAACCAATACCAGCGCAACTGAAATACATTTGATATTTGATCAATATTTCCAACCGTCAATTAAAGACTATGAAAGATCTACAAGAGGTAACAAAGAAGCCGATCGCGTTTTCTGTATATCAGGACCCAATCAAAAGAGACCAGTCGATTTTATTAAAGAGTTAAGAAATAACAAATTCAAAGAGGCTTTGGTTCGATTTTTTTTGACTTATTGGGCTGATAACGAAATAGCACCTTTTCTGCAAGGTAAAATAATATATGTTAATTTTGTTGAGTGTCACAAGTTTTTCGTTAGTAAAAATGGAGAAGTGCAGAAAGACGAAGCTCCACATTTTACTTGTCCAGCTCATGAGGAGGCAGACACTAAAATAATATACCACGTATGTCAACTACAAAAAGATGCCAATGTAATCATAAAGTGCTCAGATACAGATATTCTGGTTATTATGTTAAGTAATATGCATCACTTGAACAGTAATTTACACATTTGGATACAGTCTGGAACCGCAGGAAAAAAACATTATATTGATATCTGTAAAATTTACGAACATTTTGGAGATTCAATATGCAAAGCTTTAGCTGGTTTCCACGCTCTAACTGGCTGTGACTATAATCCATGTTTTCATAGAAAGGGAAAAAAGAGACCATTCAATATTATGAAATCATTTGAGCAATATAAGGAAGCATTTTACGCTCTTGGAGATATCCATTTTGACGAAGAGACGGTTTTTGAAATTCTAGAAACATATATTTGTCACATATACGGTACAGGGATTACAAAAAGAATTCTCCAAAGAAAAGTCAATGACATACGTCTTACAATATTTAATCGTCGATATAAGCTAAAAGACGTAAATGAACCATTTTTTAAAAAATATCTGAAAAATTTTGATGCATCAACTTTACCACCATCTCAATCTGAGCTATATCAACATCTTTTACGAGCACGATACATTACAAGTATTTGGTTGAACGCCTATAAAAAAAATCCAACAGATCTGGTTATTGAACAAAATGGTTGGGAACTTGCTGAAGATAACACATATAAATTCGAATGGTTTGAAGGGCCTCAAATGCCAGAGATTGTTAGAGATATTATTTTTGAGAATGAAACAGACGATGAGATGGATGATGAGCAAGCTGATGATGACATTCATAATAGCGAAAGTGATGAAAATAAGTATGATAGCGATTTTAGTGAATGTGTCAGCGAAAGTGAAAAATAAATAGTATTTTCAACGAAAATTTTGAATTTGTTTATAAATTCGCAAAGTCTGTTCGTTCGTTCATTCCTGCGTTGTCACCCCTACAATATCTGGAGCTTATGTACCGATGTCAATGTAGTTTTGTCTCCTGAATCCAAATCTGAAAACGGCATTTCGATATCTCAAACCACCTTCGAGATAACCGACCTTAAAGACAAGTTGCATCTCGGGACAGCAATTTATGATTTTTTAGCAATTTTAGATAGCGAGATAATTCTACAACGGAGACACTGTACGTAAAAATGTTAACGAAAATTTCATATTATTCCAAAAATATATTACTTCATATAAACTGTAAAAGAATTGAAATATCAAATAAATAAATATTACTTATTAATTTTAATGTAAGTAATGTTAAATGGCAGGTTACAAATTTTTGGTGCTGTCTACCCAATGATTTATGTAATATGTATATTATATTGTATAATATACAGTGTGTCTACTTAAGTTGGACACATATATTATGGGACACTTTTTTATTTTTAATTTTACGAAATAAAGTTGTAATTCATAAAAAGTTCTGCATCGTCTAAAACCTACGATTCAATCATCAGATAGCAAATTTTATCTATATTATAGGAGGTATTTTAATAAATATGAATTTCGCTCAAGATTAAAGTACCTTTTTTCCACACTGTTGTAAATTATTGTTACCACGAAAAATTGTTTGGAATTAAAAACTGTGTTCTAATATATGCAATAGTTGTTATTATTTTAATTAAATAATTAATTTGTTTCTCAAATTAGAGATACCTACCAATCATCATTTTTATTTATAAGTCTTTTATTATTAATTTTCATTCAAATCTGATCCGTGCAGATCTTCATAAAAAGATCTGCACGGTCTAAAATCCAAGATGCAATCATAAACATAAAATTATATAAAATTTTATCGATTTTAGTCGATGTGTAAAAAATATGAATTTCGCTCAGTAAAGTGCCTTTATAGCTCACAATATATAAATAGAAGGATATAATTGCACATTAAACATAATTTTTAATTCTAAACAACTTTTCATAATAGCAATTTTTCATATTAGGAATTTAAATACATAAAAAACAAAGTTTTCGTTATAATAATGCTCTCATTTTTAACTTGTTATATTTAAATTGTAATAAAACGAACTTGATAATAAATTATAATCTTAACTTCATTCCCGAAATTCCTTTAAAAATTATTCTGTTAACTAATTTCAAAATAAATATTATATAAATAGCGTATGTTTTAATTTTCACTTTTTCCTAAAAACTCGAAAGGGTTCTCTTATTTTCATCATCACTTGCTTAGCTTTGATGTTATAAACTTCATCTGGAGCTCACTTGATAGGTATTCTTGAGTACTTTGACAAGTGTTCAGTAAATATATTTTATAAAATGCACCGTTTTCCCGTTATTTGAGCTTGAATACTTAGATTTGGGTACTAGCCGAAAAAAATATACATTCCATCACCTATAACTCACTTTTTATTAATTCTCAAAGGTTTTTCGAATAATAAATCTCTTTTATTTTTTATTATCTTCAATTTTGGTAATCATAACTATTTTAATAAAACTTACAGTTTTTGAATTATTCACGAAAAACCGCTTTACATCATGCATTTATTTCACGAAAAATTCAAATCTTTGATATTTAATAACTCAAAAAGTATTGATTTATTTTAATAATTAGAAGTAACAAATTTTGCTTAAAATTTGTCACTCTATCGATTAGTGGGGTTATTTTTAATAAAATAGTTTTCATCCCCGAGAAGGGGTGGCATCCACCCCCAGGGTAAAAGCGCACGTTGGCACCATATCAGTTTTGTTTCTTGAGTTATGCTCTAACTACTCACCAATTTTCATGCAAATCGATAGAGGTTTAACAAAATAGGAGGTAAAAACATTTAATGACTGCACCAACTTTCCCCTTTCATCCCTTATTGCTACTTCCTGTATCCACTGAGGTGTCAGCCTGAAAGGGGTCATAGTTATCAATATACAATAGACAAATTTCACATGCCAAACTCCATATTACTTATGACTATGATTTCTCGCTTCTAGCTCTCCGTCTACTTCAATTGAGCTAACCGTCTATTTCTTCGCTTTTCAGTAACACATTTCTTGTAACAACGTCCCATATTTTAATTTGCGCAAATAAAGAAATAAATAAAGTATTTATAAATTAATTGAGTAATACTACATTTATACAACGCAGTTCTTCACATGTTCAAACCTTATCTAGGCTTTCCATGGTAACAGGACATTATTAAAATAACTTTACAACTATTTTTCTTTTTCGACTATTTGTATAGTATATAATGATGTTTTCTTGATCACAAAGCACTTTTTAAAAAATTACTTTTATTTATTAATACAAAATAAAACTTTTACAACAAAATATTAACTTTGATACAATGAAAAGTAAATGATGACTAAAACATGAATGCCTGTTTACTAACTAAAATGTCTTTTTATAAGTTTACATTATCTTAATGACCGTGGTCCAAGTCCTCTTAATAAAGGGTTCAGTAGCGTGGTTATGGTAATATCTCTCCTTCCTCCATAAGCGAATCCTTAGTTTGTGAGGATTCAAGTTCTTGTAGAGCTAGAGCTTGCTGGGCTGGAATTTTCGGGCTGAACAGCAATTTGTAGAGTCGTCGTCTTTTTCTTGCTATTATGTACGTAATAATCGCTATGGCAAGGACTATTAAGAATGTAGAAAATGAACTAAGTCCTAGTGATACTAATGGTTGAAGGTTAAGTCTCTCGATTGGTTGTATTTGTCCGTGCGTTTTTGGGACTTCTAATTTTTCCAACAATATGGAATGTTGTGGCTTTAGTTTGATTGGTACTATACTGGGTATTTGAATCTCTTGGGTTGTTTTCGGTTGTATTTTCTGACCAAGTATGTATAATGTTTCATTGGTTATGACAATGCTGGAGCGGGAAATTCTTCGTTGATTTATTGTTAATGGTTGAACTATTCCCAATAGGGTGGCATCCTTTGTTTCTTGGATAAAGTTTTCGGAGACGTCGACTATCGTGCATGTTTCGACATTTGGTATCTGGCATTTGGATTTTACTTCGTTTTGGCATACAATATGGCTGGATTTCTGCATACAATCTTCGTACCAGGTATTGTTAGAGTAGTATCTCGCAGGTGGAATAATCATCTGATGTTCGTCATTAGGTATTGGATAAATTTTAAAAGTAGGGTAGTATGAAGGATATAGGATAGGTATTTTTAATATTATGAGCATATTATTTTGAGTAATACATACAAAGGCATGTGAAGATTCTAATAATTCGTAAGGATGTTCTTCGTCAATAAGTAATGCATCGTGAGAATAAAGAGGAATTAGCATATTTTGTAAAGTTTTTAATTCTTCAAGAGTAAATAATTCTACATTTGGTATATTTAGTTGAGAAAGAGTGATTGTTCTAATTAATTTTTGAATGTATCCGTTTATTGATTGGATTTCAAATATTTCATTGATAACGGCTAATTGTTGAGATAGGTGATCTAATGCATTCGAAAGAATTTTATTATTATCGTTTATTTTTCTTAAAAGGTTATCTATTCTAGTATTAAAAGTATCTCCAAAAGATATTTGTTTATTATATTTTGAGATTAATTCGTCTTGTTTTGCTTCAATTGCGTTGATATGTAAATTTAATAATTCCATATCATTATTGTCTGGATTACCAGTGATAAATTTAATTGTTGTCCCTAAAATGTTAAGTAAACCTCTTTTTAATCTTGGTTTACGGGTTATCTTATTTAAATTGTCTTCTGTTTCCGTTAAAAGATGTTTGTATTGATTACTTAGTAAGTTAATGCCTGTGACTTTAGGCAATAAATTTGAAAAGGTTAACGAGCTATTTGTTAATATCTGTTCTATGTTTGATAGATTAATTTGAATAATGTGTTTGTGATAATGGGATATTGTCTTAGAAGGTCCAATTAATTCTTCGTAATAACCATTATTTGGAATTTCTTGTATTAGGGTCGTTGCCTGAAGATGTCGAAGCATTGACCTGCAAAGGGAATTTTTTATAAGTTTTTCGTAATCGTTTAGCGTTTTTAAGATGAGCGGTAGTTGTGTTATTCTTATCTGTTAGACCGATAACTTTAGTTTTAATTTGTTTCGTTGGCTTAATAATTTGATAAGGAGCTTTTAACTTTGCTTTATTTTTGGTTTTTCTTACGTAAATATTTTCGTTAATATCTGGGATTGTTTCTGCTGATTTATTTATTTTTGTTAGGGCGTCGTTTCGTTTTTTCTTTTGTCTTTCGTATAAATCGTTTATGAAGGGAAGTAATTCGTCTTTGTGTCTTTGATTATAAGTATCGTATATTGGAAGGTCGAAATCAAAATTAATTTCTTCTGCATAGGGGCCATAAAGTATAGAAAAAGGTGAATAATTTGTTGCTGAATGGATGGATTGATTGTAAATTAAAATGGCATGAGTGAAGGTATCGTCAAGTGAGTAATTTGGGTTTTGCGCTTTAAGAGTGCGAAGTTTTTCTAATAGTGTGGAATGAAAACGTTCTATAGGTGAATTTGATGAGGAATTGTTGACTGTGGTAAAATGTACCTCGATTTTATGCATTTTCATGAATTCTTTTATGAGACTAGCGTTGAATTCTTTTCCGCTGTCAAAGATTACTTTTTTGGATAATTATGGTGACTAAAGAAATGTCTGATTTTATTTAGGACTGAAGTTGATGATTTATCGGGTAATTTATAACATTGTGCATATTTTGAAAATGAGTCAATTATTGTAAGATAATATTTTTTGTCACATTGAAAAATGTCTAGATGTAGGATATCGAAAGGTTTTTGACCTAGTAGCGGTCCTAACTGAGGTAATTGATATGGGTGTCTTTCGTATTTATTTTGCAGGCAAATTTCGCATTTATTGATGTAGTCTGCTATTGTTGTCTGCATTGACGGCCAGTAAAATTTATGTCTAAGGTGTTTATATGTCTCGGTTATACCGTTGTGATTTGATGTATGGTATATTTTTACGCATTCTATTTGTTTATTTTCGTCTTTTATGTCTTGTAGAATTGTATTGCAGAAGTTTGCTTTTACTGTACTATTAATATTGTCTCTAAAATAATTACAAATAAACGGTCTGTATTCGTGCGGGACTTTTATACCGAATTTTTGTTTTGGTCTTAATATTTTTCTAAGAGCGTCTAGGATGCAATCTTCCCAGTTGGCTGTCAGGTTAATTGTGTATCTGTGTTTATTGAATATTTTTGTATAATTAACGTCGTACTTGTCGCAATTTGGTAACATTATTATCTGATTTGTAGATAGATTTAAAGGTTCTTCTGAGGTTGGGATTCCGTTTATTGGATTTTCTCTCGAAGTATGTTGAGTTTGTGTATCGTCTGAGTTATCATGTTGTATTTCGTCAAATGTATTTAGAAAATCGTTGGGGTCAAAATCTGTACTGTCAGGAGGTTCGGCGCAAACTGAGGCTCGAGTGAGTGCATTAATTTGCACACGCGAAAGGGCGTCTGCTACCTGATTTTCTTTGGCTCGTTTATACTTAACCTAGAAGTTGTAATCTTCTAATTTTAGGCGCCATCTAGCTAATCTAGATGTCGGATCTTTGATCTTGTATATCCAAACTAAAGGATTGTGATCAGTTTCAATTAAAAATGTTTGTCCGTATAGGTATGGGCGAAAGTGTTTACATGAGTCGATTATAGCTAAAAGTTCTTTTTCTATGGTTGAATAGTTTTGTTCTGCTGTATTTAAAGTACGTGAGTAGTAAGCTATAGGGTGATTGTCTTGTGTTAATACAGATCCTATTGCAATGTTTGAGGCATCTGTAGTTAGCGTGAAACGTTTAGAAAAGTCGGGGTATTGAAGTACAGGGGTATTAGAAAGTAGCTCTTTGCATTTTTCGAAGGCTTCTACGTATATGGCGTTAGTGTGATCTATGATGGAATTTTTTCGTGTGCATCTCGTAAGGGGTGAAGTAATTTTTGCAAAGTTTGGAATGAATCTGCGGTAATATCCAATTAAGCCTAGAAATGACTTAATTTCTTTTAAAGTTTTGGGAATTGGGTAATGTTGAATTGCTTCGAGTTTTGCCGGATTTGGCATGATACCTTGGGGAGTCACGATGTGGCCTAAGAAAGCGACTTCTTTTGTTAGAAATTCTGATTTGTCGAGTTGGACTTTAAGATTATTTTCTTGAAAGGTTTGGAAGATAGTTTTAATATGTATTAGATGTTCTTGAAGGGATTTGGAAAATATTATGACGTCATCCATGTATACGAAACAATATTTGTATAGAAAAGGTCGTAAAATATTGTCCATTAATTTAGAAAAGGTTGATGGGCTGTTTTTCAGACCAAATGGTAATCTAAGGAATTCAAAATGTCCATGGGGGACAGTAAAGGCAGTTTTTTCAATTGAAGAGGGGTGCATTTCAATTTGATGAAATCCTTGGGCAAGATCGAGTGTCGTGAAATAAGTAGCTTTACCTAGATTGTCGAGAATCTCGTCTATTCTCGGAAGTGGGTATTTATCTTCTATTGTGTTTTCGTTGAGTTTTCTATAATCTATAACCATTCTAAATTTTCGCTTTCCGGAAGCGTCTGCTTTTTTGGGGACTACCCACACTGGCGCAGAAAATGGGGATTTACTGGGGCGAATAATTTTATTTTCTAATAATTTATTTATTTGTCTAGTTATCTCTTCTTGCATACTTTTAGGATGTCTAAAACTACGTGCATAAATAGGGTTTTCGTCTTTTGTTCGTATTTCGTGTTTTATAGCTGAAGTGAAACTTAAGTTTGTTTTTTCATCATAAAAAATATCTTTATATTTATGACAAAGATTTAGAATTTTTTGCTTTTCTTCTTCGTTTAAATGTTGGGTGCGAATTTTATTTGGGTCAAAGTTCGACGGTAGGTTAGAATGCAAATCGTAATCATTGATGGGTTCTACTTGTATAGGATCAATTTGAATCGGTTCATCTAACGAAACGTTATTTAAAAATCCGTTTGTTACCGAATGAATTGCCTCAGGTATTACTAAATTATTTAATTTCGTTTCAGGTAGTAATATTTCTCCGTTTAAAATACTTACTGGGATCTTATTAAATAGAGTTTGAAATGGTATACTTATTCTAAATAAATTAAATGTTAAATTTTTTGATTTATAATTTAATATCGCTTGAAATTTTTCTAAATCGTGATTTCCTAATAATATGTCAAAATCATGGCTCCAATCTGCAATACGTGCATCGATGAAGTCATTAATTTTAACTTCCTTAAGTAAATTTGTTTTTATGTTTAACAAGTGTTTAGTTGTCTGTTTCATGGAAGTTAAAGTGAAATCTTTTTTATAAACATGTTGTGGATTAAAATATTTTGCGGCATTGGGCGTAATAATTGTATCCGATCCTCCAGTGTCGATTAATACCTTAAGTCGACTTTTTGGTAGGATGAAAAATGGAAGTTTTGGATAACTTCGTAGATTATTTAATACTACAGAGGAGGGGGGTGTTCGTCTAATGCGAGGTCGTGAAAATTTTGCTCGACATATTCTGAAGGTTCATCAGACACTGAATTGTCTGTAAATTCTTCGTCTACATTATTATGTTGTGTATGCGGCTCGTTATAATAATCTGTTTCTACATTAAAATTTTGTGTTGAAATTGTCATAGGTCTCGTTTCCGTATTTATAGATTGCACACCACTCATAGGCGTAGGGGTATTAATTTGTTGGTGTCTTAGCATAGGGCTTCTATAAGGGGTTCTATTATTAGCGAAATTATTCCTATAATTATTAGAATTATTCGAAGTAAAAGCAGGTCTTGAATTATTCTGAGTGAAGACGGGTCTTGAATTGTTTTGATTAAAGACAGGTCTTACATTATGAAAATTTGGATTTTGTGGAATAAATTGATTTCTTTGGTTACTAAAATTAGAAATATTTTGTGCATAAGGTCTAAATTGATTATTACTAAAATTATTTGGGGCTCTAGCGTTAAAATTTGATTTGAACGCGGTTGGAAAAGAATTATTTGTTTTTGGTTTTTCCGTTTTTTGTTGGGATTTTAAGAAATTCATATAAGATACTTGATTTTTATGATTGTCTAAAGCTATACATTTTTGTAGGGCCTCGTCTAACGAATCTAACTGAAAGTGCGACAGGTGTTCGCAGTAAGGATTGTTAAGACCAGTACAAAAGGTTTTTAGTGCTAATTTTCTAAAGTAAGGGGTTTTAAAATTTAAATTTTCTGGAGTATTATGTAGCGATATATGCTGTAATAAATCGTTTAAATTATCTATGATTCGATGGTGATAGTCGTCATAACTTTCAGAAGCTTTTTGTACCGTTGTTGTTAATTGGGTAACAAGGATCTCTTCAGATCTCCTGTCGCCGTATTTCGTAAGTAAAGCTGGACGTACATCTGTCCAGTTAGTTTTATTGGAGTAATTTAGATAATCTCGTGGTTCACCTTTAATACGTGATAAAATGTGAGCGTTGCAAACTGCGTTGTACTGTTGTTGCAAAAATATTAATAGATTATCTACGGATTTAATAAAAGTAGAAAGATTTTGTCCAGCAGTAAATTCTGGAAGCGTAGCACAGAGGCTAGAAATGTCGGCATTGGTAATGGGCATTGTTCTTTCAGATCTACTAATAGGACTTCTGTCGCGAAAATTATTTGAAGGTGGCTGAGAGAGAATTGCGTTAATTTCTTCGACCGTATCAAAATATGTGCTCATAAGTGATAAGGAAAATGTGAAAAAAAGGAAAGACTTACAGTATGATGATCGCAGTTGATAACATCTGTTGTTCTTCTCTAACAGGTGGATACTCTGCTAAACAATTGAGATTGACCAGGAATTGCGGAAGATTCTGTGCAGACTATCCTGTTCGCAGCGCCAATGATGTTTTCTTGATCACAAAGCACTTTTTAAAAAAATTACTTTTATTTATTAATACAAAATAAAACTTTTACAACAAAATATTAACTTTGATACAATGAAAAGTAAATGATGACTAAAACATGAATGCCTGTTTACTAACTAAAATGTCTTTTTATAAGTTTACATTATCTTAATGACCGTGGTCCAAGTCCTCTTGATAAAGGGTTCAGTAGCGTGGTTATGGTAATATCTCTATATAAATAATGGTAACCACTGAATACATAATTAGTGAAAAAATAATCCTATCATTTATACAAGTAAAGGTTATCCAAGAACATTCAAAAACTGAACGAAACCGAAATAGCCATCTCTACCTTTCTAATGACAATGTCACTGTCAACCTAATGTTTACATCTGCAGTTTCCATACCAGTGAGAATTTTACTACACGTAATTTGCCGTGTAAAGACAGAAAAAGTAGGGATAGCCGTAAAATATTTGCGAATTATGTACCCATAGCCATAAGGGCACATCACGAAAGAACAATGTCGTCTATGGCCTCCACATTTGTAGCAATAGGTTGCACACAACCTTAAATCGTGATGCGAGAATACCAAACACGTTGTCGACGACTCGACGAGCCCTGCAAAGGCAATAGTTGAAAATTTTTTCGATGTGAGTTATTCCTCCTTGCGAGTATGGCTTCATTAATTCTCCATTACAGGAAATGCCTCGTCTTCGACAAAAACAAGGCATTAATCACTACCAGCTACTATGGTTTTGTTAGGTATATTTAGTTTTTTTGCCATCAAACATTTGTGTATTCCTGTTTGGCTCCATATTGTACCATCTTATATCCGTCCGTTGGTACCCGTGTGAACATACAAAAATTCGTAATTTGCATTGACTATTGCAAACAACACAGCGCTAAAAGTACCTTTATAGTTATAATAAATTATTAAGCTTTTAAAATCAAAAATAAATATCGATATAACTAATTATATTGAAGTATGCTACAGGGTTGGACAAAAACAACAGAATAAGGATAGAGGAATTTTCCTCAAGTTAACAACGTATGAAATGAAAAAGAGAATTTATGCAAGAAAAAAATTATTTAAGGGTACCGGCATCGTTGTTAGAGAAGATCTAAGTGCTACGAACATGCAATTATTAAACCAGGCAATAAATAAAGTGGGCGCAAAAAACGTTTGGACTATGGATGGAAAAATATACATACAAAAAGATAATAAAATTATTAGTTTAAAAGACTGTACTCATCTGGAAAAAGTATTTACGTAGTAATTGTTGTTGAGACTGTAATTGTATATGAGTACATATAAAAGACAAGATAACACAAAAGATAGATAATGACATAGGAGAATATCAATGTGGATTCAGAAGAGGACGCAGCACGGTGGATCAAATTTTCCTGCTGCGTGAGATACAAGCGGAAAGCTACGAATACGGAAAATCTACAATGGCCCTATTCATTGACTTTAAACAAGCTTTTGACAGAGTTAAACGAAAAGAAATATACAAAGCACTATGTGAAATTGGAATTAGTAAAAAATTAATAAAGATGGTAAAAGTTACACTCAGAGAAACAGAGAACAGGGTTAAAATAAATGGAAAGGAAACAGATAAGTTTAGGGTCGGTGAAGGGGTACGACAAGGAGACCCACTGTCATCACTGTTGTTTAGTATCCTTCTTGAAATAGTCATCAGAGAAGCCGAAATTAACAGGACAGGACTTGTATACCAACGAAAACACCAATGCTTGGCATTCGCTGATGACATAGTAATGATAGCCAGAAGCAAACAAGAATTAAAAGAAATACTAAAAAGACTAGAGGCGATAGGAAGAAAGAAAGGGATATACATAAACGAAGAAAAGACTAAATATATGGAATGGACAGAACGAGAATACACACAAGGACAATACCTGACAATAAACACAGAGGCAAAAATATATAAATTCGAGGAAGTAGAGAGATTCCAATATCTAGGAGCGACATTCACTAGGAGACCAAATATAAAAGAAGAAATCCAAGCGAGAATTATGGCTGGCAATCGTTGTATCTTTGCTCTAAACAACTTATTGAGAAATAAGAACATATCTAGAGGGGCTAAGATAAGAATATACAAGACAGTGATAAGACCTATAGTCTTGTATGCCAGTGAAACATGGACGATGAACAAATCCGAGCAAGTCATGCTTAAAGTATGGGAAAGAAAAGTCCTAAGAAAAATATTTGGCGGAAAGATATGGAATGGAATGTGGATAAGAAGACCAAATGTGGAATTGGAGAGGATGTATGGTGAACCAAACATAGTAGGGATCGTAAAATCACAAAGACTGAGATGGTTGGGACATATCCAAAGGATGCCAAACACGAGACTTCCCAAAAAAATACTAACGGGAGGAATAGGAGGAAAGAAGAAGAAAGGTAGACCGAAAACCAGATGGAAGAAAGATGTTGAAAAAGACATAGAAGAACTGAAAATCACAAATTGGAAAAATAAAGCAGCAAATAGGAGAGATTGGAAAGGAATAGTAAACCAAGCCATGGGCCTTCTAGGCCTGGAGAGCTAAACTATATATATATATATATATATATATATATATATATATATATATATATATATATATATATATATATATATATAATTGTTGTTGAGTTTGTTATGATGGTTCACTAGAAGTTATTTAATTTATGTTAAAGAGTAATATTTGTTTTAGGTTTTTAGTTACAATATAATATATTATGAATAATTAAGGCTTCTTGTCTAAATTCATTATAGGTTGGCCGAGCTGGAGGTAATTAAGCATGCTATCAAAACAAATTCTATGATTGAATTCCTTAATCTACTAGATAACAATTTAACAATTGATACAAATATTATTAGTAATATGGAACAGTTTGTTGGTGAGAGAGACACGGACAATCTATCAGGTATGGGTATTGTTCATTTTAATATTCGTGGGCTCAGAAAACATCTTGATGAATTAACCATATATGTAGCTACTATGGAAAAATATTTTGATTTAATTGTTCTCTCTGAAACGAGAAATCTTTTTGAGGTAAGCAATTACAATATTCCTGGATATAATCTGTTTTATAATGATTCTAAAAAAAATATATGTGATGGTGTTGCCATCCACATAAAAAATTCAATTAATGCAGACGTTAAAGTAATATCAATAAATGATAACAAATTTCTTAGAGTTACATATTTATTAAATTCTACTTATTCTAAGTATTCATTTGGTGTAACAGCTTCATACCGATCACCTTCTAGTAAAATTGATACTTATATTAATGATTTAGAATCATATTTCTCGCAAATTCAAATGATCGATATTGAAATACATCTAGGTGATATCAATATTGACTTACAAAATCAAAACTCTCCCGAAACAGTTATATATTTAAATATGCTAAATATATTTGGCTATATTTCTTATATTAATAAACCTACAAGAGTAACTAAAAAATCAAGTACTACGTTAGACCATATATTTATTAGACAGAATAGCGCAATACAAAATTCGTTTAGAATTGATGATCCTGTAATTTTTACTACTGATATGACAGATCATTATACACCGTTTGTATATTTTAATACTGAAAATGATAAACCGCTGTCCAATTTAAACGATACCGCCCAGATAATAGATTATAAACAATTAAACGTAAAATTGTCCGGTGAATCATGGAATGACTTATATTCAAGTAATACAACGCAAATTGTTTATGATGGGTTTATAAATAAGTTAAATAATTTCATCATAAACTCAACAAAAACTATAAAAAGAAAAAATAAAGAACAATGTACAAAAATTAAACCCTGGATTAGTTCTGGTTTAATCGTGTCTATTAAAACTAGAGACAATCTAAAGCGAAAACTATTAAAAAACTACTCTATTGAACTAGACAAAGAATATAAAACTTATCGAAATCACTTAAGTAATCTAATTAAAAAGACAAAAAATGATTTTTATAAAGCTAAAATTAATGAAACAAACGGTGACTATAAAAAAATGTGGTCTATTATAAATGAAATTTCAGGTTGCAAAAGTAAACAAAACAATCAAATTGAAAATATTCCGTTGATTAATACACAAGGAACTCAAATAACTAATAATATTGAGAAATCAAATATGTTTAACAATTATTTTACAAGTATTGGGCAAAAAATGGCTGATAGTATTACAAAAACTACATTACCACGGGGTTTTGAAAGAGACTTAGAATTACAATCATCAATTTTTTTGGTACCTGTAAATATAAATGAAATTATTTTACTAATATCTAATTTAAAAAATAATAGTGCGCCAGGACCAGACGGAATTACTTCGAAATTAGTTAAAAATATTCATGTGCACATTGCTTCTCCATTAGTTCATATCATTAATCTCTGTTATACAACAGGAAAAATCCCAACACAATGGAAAGAATCACTTGTAACACCTGTTTTCAAAGCCGGTAATCAAAAACAAGTCGACAATTACCGTCCTATATCAGTCATTAATAGTTTTTCGAAAATTTTTGAACAATCTCTCAAAAAGAGACTAATTACATTCTTTGATAAATATAAAATTATAACCGAAAGGCAATTTGGATTTGTGAAAAAAGCTAACACAGAGAAAGCTATAATCGATCTTGTTGATCAAACAGTACAATGTCTAGAAGAATCAAATAAATGTCTAGCAATTTTTCTGGATCTCGCTAAAGCTTTTGATACTATATCACATGAGATTCTTCTAAACAAATTATATAAAAATGGGGTAAGAGGTATAGCTTTAAATCTTATTAGTAATTATTATCTCAAAGAACACAAAAAGTTAAAATAGGTAATTGTATTAGCTCAACTAAAGAGATTACTGTTGGGGTACCCCAAGGAACAGTACTAGGTCCGATTCTATTTATACTGTACATTAATAGTATAACCGAAATTCATGGGTTTTCAGGGCGAATTTTATGCTATGCTGATGACACAGTCTTAGTATTTAAAGATTCAACATGGGACCGCGTATGTAAAACAGCTGAATCTGGCATAAGTAAGATACAGTTATGGCTTAACCACAATCTGCTCAGTCTGAATATAAAAAAAACTAAATTTATTACTTTTTCTCCCACTATGTCTGATCAGCCAACTAATATTAGTTTAAAAATTCATAGTTCAGATTGCAACAGTGTGCAGGCATGTCCATGTCCCTCTTTAGAAAAAACTAAATCTATTAAATATTTAGGAGTTATAATTAATCAGCATCTGAGATGGCGTGAGCATGTGGCACACGTTGCAAAAAGAATTAGATCCTTAATGCCTAAATTTTACTTATTAAGAGACATTCTCTCAAAAAAACCTTGAGTATCCTATATAACTCTTGGATTGAATCTATAATACGATATTGTGTTGTTGTTTGGGGTGGTACATTTAGTAATACCTTACATATTTTACAGACAGCTCAAAATACACTTCTTAAAATAATATTTAAAAAAAGTAAACTTTTTTCCACATCACTTTTATATAAAGAGCTAAAACAAATGAGTGTCCGATCTATTTATATACAGCAATCATTAATTTGGGTATTTTCCAATTCAATTAAGTTAAAAATAAATCAACATCAAAAGTATACAAGGACAACTCAACAACTTTTGGTTAAAGTACTATTTTTCAGCAAGACAATTACAAAACGATCACTATTTTATTATGCTCCAACTCTATTTAATTTATTGCCAAAAAATATAAAAACAATAATAAATTATAAACAGTTTAAAAGAACCATAAAAAATATGATATTAACTAAAACAATTGAATTCAACATTTTCTAAAAATTAATTTTCTAACCAAACTGTCTTCTAGTAAATATAGTTGCGCCATGCCGATTAGGTCTTCTCTCCTCTCACTTTCAATTGTATTTTGTCAATCATAGAATATGTAAATTATACCAGCCACAAGTACTTACTGTTTAAAATTGTACAATTGGATTGTACACCTTCAGGGATTAAGGTTACAATACAGGTATTAAGTTGCCTAGTGTGCTTTTTCCCTGAAGTGGGTGCATTATATTAAATATAATATTATTGTTAATTACAATGTACAAAATTCTTCTTTGGAAATAAAAATTGAATTGAAAAGGTACCCCTTTTTCTTGTTTTTTTGAATGAAGATATGTTTTCTATCCATTGCTCCCAAACAGTTGTCAAAATACCACATGTTCTTAAATCATTTGCAATTTGTTGCCGCTCTTGTTCACTCGATGGAACTTAAAATAAATACATATACCATATACCTGAATCAACTTAATACTAATATAACTTCATATAATTATAATCTTAATATAATTATAAGTTCATGTTCATAATTATGACTTGAATTTTCTGTTGTAGAGAGGTGATTACGATGAAAGTGAATCTGAAAAAGAAAATGTATCGCCATTGCAGTCTCTTTCTGGTTTAGAAAGTTAAGACATAACACGGTAGGCGGCAGTGGCGGCTCGTGGTAATTTAAAAAGGGTGTTTAATTAATGAATGTAATTAAAGAAATGGAAGAAGCTCCGCAGGCGAAAAATTTTTGGGGACCTCGCTCTTTATTGTATAAATTACTTCTTCTTTTCTTCATCTGTTTGTCTAGACATGACTATATCTGTTTTTCAATGTGCCTTCAGTAAGTTGCCATTCCATCGTTTTCGTGGTCTTCCCACTGATTGTCTTCCTATTGGGGAACCGTCTGTCGCCGTCACTCGCTGAACAATACCTTAAATGTGCTATTTTTCCTCGCAACTTCACCCTTTACTTGTGCCCAAAGTGTTTGATGCGGTTTAACTCACAATGGTACGGTGGCAACCTCAGCACACACCTACCTGCGAGTTTAACCATTTCGTCTACCACATATTTCTGTTCAATAGGAATATTTTTCACCAATGTTAATAGTTCTGCCTTGACCATATCGTCAGTGTATGGAATACTTTTTTATCGTAACCAAGTTTGAATATCAGCCTTCCGCGTGGCACTGGTTGGTTTCCGTGGGGTCACAGTGGTCCCGTGGTTTTTCAGGTAAAGTTGGTAAAATCCTTTGTAACCACTCCTCGAAAATATCTGAATTCATATCTTCGTGGTAGTCACCATTTTTCTTACACTCGAATAATCGCAATCCATTTTCGACAAACCCATCTTTGGAACCGATATGTAAGGCAATGAATAATTTTCATTTGTCAGAAGGATGTTTCAGATGGAGATTATCAGTACAAGCTTTGTCAACGATATGGCCAGCGTTGACCCAAGTCTCATCCAGGTAAAATATACTTCTAGTTTCCTATTTATACTGCTTTATACATCGCAAGTATCGACGGCTCCACGATATGATCTCATTTTTTTTTCTTTAAGACACTATTTCGGCATCTTTTCTTGAAACTGCAAAATAAAATAGTTTTAAAATAATTATATTACAGCAGACCGTGTAGAAACAAACCGACTTCAATACACAGCGAAAATAATAATATAGTAATGTAACGAATATCATTTTTTGAACATTCGCGAATACAAATGCGAATATTTGCTACCGACATTCGCAAATGCGGATACGAATGCAAATATTCAGTTTTTTAGAATATTCTATTTTTGTAATGTTTTCTAAATTTATAGTACAGAACGTTGGCGCAAAATTTTATAGTAGTTTTAAACAACTTAACCAATTTAGGTGTTAAACTTGGTATATATGGAAGAGAAAAATAAGATACAGTATGCAAACTTTCTACGTCCCCTTCTGGTTGCTCAGTGATATCAAAATGAGGTGTTCTATTGTAATTAGTACTAAAAATTTATTTATTTAATAAACCTCTGGGATAACTATTTTCTAGTAAAATTTCTCGCAATTTGTTGAGGTCAGCATTTACAAACTGCCTTTGTGATAGTTTGCATATTCTGTTTTTTAGACCTAAGATTAGGTTAATTTTCATTTTATAAGGATGTTGAGACAGATAATGAATATACCGATTACTGCATAGAGGTTTTCTGTACCATTGAGTGCGAATGATATTATTATAATCTCGATGAACTCTGCAATTATCAGCCCATAAGCATATGTTTTTCACTTAACAAAATTGATGTTAAACTCAATACTCCAAAAAAATGCTTGTACTTCTAGCACACGCGTATGTATCGGTATCGAATGGTCATAAATACTAAATAACAGTAACATTGCTGCCGACTAGGCAAAATTCGGTTATCGGCAGTAGCTAAGCGCACACGCCTGAGGCATATAATTAATTTTTAAAGTTTTGATCAAAATAACCCCCGAGTTCAAAGTATCCCCAATCTACGGTACACATTGGGGATCAAGATTAATCACCACAAAAGGACGACAGCTTCTAGCGGCTATGAATAGTAACAACTACTCATATATTTCCAGTTGTGAACCTACTTATTGGCCAACCGACATGAACAAAATACCAGATCTACTTGACTTCTGCGTAACAAAAGGAATTCCAAAAAAATTGCAAAGAATTGAATCTTGCTTTGACCTTTTCTCGGATCACTCGCCTGTATTGATCACGATAAGTACTGAACTTGTTTCAGATACAGCTACCACCGAAACTGGACAACAAATATACGGATTGGGAAAGGTTTCGGTGGGTGATTGAGGACAGCCTAAACCTAAACATACCTTTAAAATCAAACTATGAAATAGATGAAGCCATAAAAAACTTTAACGTAATTATACAGGAAGCAATCTGGCAAACAACACCCCTAAAAAAGACGACGCTCATGAAATAAGAGCTACCAACCATAATCAGACAAAAAATCTTAGAAAAACGAAATTTAAGAAAAACATGGCAAATCAACCAGGCTACACTTCAACTCAAAACTGTCCTAAATAACTACAAAAATGATGGGATGAAAGAATATCTTAGTAATCTATCAGCAACAAAAAGTATAGACTATTCTCTATGGAAGGCTACGAAAAAGTTTAAACGACCTCAATCAACCAACCCTCCTATTCGCGCAGAAAACGGCGAATGGGCCAAAAGCAATAAAGAAAAATCAGAAGTGTTTGCAAAATATCTCACAGACGTCTTTCAACCTTTCCCTGCTGAGAATAATCAAAACTTTGAAGCATCCATCCAACAATTTTTAGAATTTCCATACCAGTTAGAACTTCCACCGGAAAAGTTTAAGGTAAACGAAGTGATCAAAATAATACAAAATCTTAAATCAAAGTCCCCAGGCTTCGATCTTGTAACCAGTAAAATTATTAAAGAGCTCCCCAGGAAAGGAGTTGTGTACCTCCCACAATTATTCAATGCAGTATTAAGAACCGCATATTTCCCTCTCCTCTGGAAAGTCGCAAAAATTATACTAATTCCCAAACCAGGTAAGTCTCTGGAAGATGTCAAATCATATCGACCCATAAGCTTACTGCCGATAGTGTCAAAGATCCTAGAAAAACTGATACTCTCAAGAATTCAACCACTCCTATCAGATCGAGAACTAATCCCTGCACACCAGTTTGGATTCAGATCCCAACACGCAACCATAGAACAGGTTCATCGGATATGCAGAACTGTTAATCGAGCACTGGAAGACAAAATGTACTGCACTGCCGCCTTTGTAGACATCTGGCAAGCATCCGATAAAGTCTGGCACACAGGCTTTCCATACAAATTTCAAAAAATGCTTCCTCTCACTCACTTCCTAATTTTAAAATCCTACCTCCGTAACCGTTACTTTTTTGTACAACATAGAGATGAGCGTACGTCTCTATTTCCAGTTGGATCCGGAGTTCCACAGGGCAGTGTTCTGGGGCCAGTGTTATACCTATTATATACAGCGGACTTACCAACAAACTTTCAAACCACGACAGCTACATATGCAGATGACACAGCAGTGATGGCAGTACATCAGGACCCACGGATAGCTTCTCAATTTCTGCAAATCAGCCTCAACAAAATGCAAACTTGGCTAAAACGGTGGCGTTTTCAAACAAATGAAACAAAGTCGGTTCATATTACCTTCACAAACCGTAAAGGTTACTGTCCGCCTGTATATATCAACAACCACCAACTAAAACAGCAAGCAACAGTCAAATACCTTAGAATGCACCTAGACCAAAGATTAAACTGGAGAACACACATTTTTATGAAGCGTAAACAACTTGGTCTCAAATTACACAATCTTTACTGGTTGATTGGTCACAAATCATCACTTTCGATGAAAAATAAAGTACTAGTCTACAAAGCAATTTTGAAGCCAATATGGAGTTACGGGATCCAACTTTGGGGTACTGCATCAAACTCCAATACCGAAATCTTGAAGAGGTTCCAGTCGAAGGTTCTTCGAATAATCACAAATGCCCCATGGTATGTTGCAAATAATATTATTAGACGCGATCTAGAAATTGAAACAGTAAAGGAAGAAATTACTAACTTCGCACAGAAATACGAAGACAGACTGACACAACATCCAAATGTACTAGCCAGAAACCCGATGAGACAACCAGTCAGACGAAGACTTACACGAAATACATCTAGAGTGATTTACCATCGCGATTTTAGTTATATATGCCGTAATTCCCAGTGACAAACAATTTTATGTCTATGTAAAATATTTGTAAAGAAAATGATTAATGAATCATTTTCTCCAAGTCACCTACACTAGTGGTCACAACATTTACTCATTGTAACTTGTTTTACAGATTGTAAATAAATTGGGTGGTTAAATAAAAAAACTGATGTTCTGTAAGCTCTGGAATATGAAAAAATAAAATATGTTATTTTAGTGAAAAAAGTTGGTATTTTCATTATAAGTATTTATTAATGTTAATAGAGAATAATAATTAATAACTCATTCATTACCTATATTATTTTTTGGCGAAGCTTCTTCAGCATGCAATATTTGACGCAATTCTGTTGAACTTATATCCATGGAATTTTCTTCAATGAAACTTTGTGTTATAAGGGGTTGCATGTTTTTGTCCAATAAAATAATATCACTAACAGAAGCATTATTTTCATTAAGTATTATTAGAGAGGAATCTTTTTCTATGCTGGTGTTCAAAATCCTTCTTGAGTCATTCTGGACGTCATTCAAAACCTGAAGAACCATACGTTTACCCCTCGACTCCACCGCGATCCAAGAACAAAACACTATAAATCCAACTAATAAATGACATTAAACTCAAGAAAACAGAATACATAAAAACAAAGAATCTCACGTCTTGTTGTTTCACGTTTCAAACGCCACGGATAACAAATGAAAGATTACTGAGCAACTAAACAGAAACTAAATAAAGAATACATTTTTATTGATGTTACGAATGGCAATATTAGGACTACAGCTCTCCTATTATTGTCACCCATGTCAATATTACGCACTGCAGGACTGCAGTTAAAAGTAACACATTTTTCTGAAAAAGACAAGACAATTAAGTAATATAAACTTAATAAACATGTCTGTTAAATATAACTTAAGAACATTGAGGGCAAATAAAGTTTTCTTTGTCCTCTTTAGTTAGTCCTACACAGGCCTCGTGAACATATCGACAGCACACTATACACAAGCGCATATCTTCTTTACTGCAGACTTTACAAAGGAAACAAAACCACGATTCTTCTTTTCTTGATATTTTTGACACACTGCTTGTTGCTTTTTTGACAACTTTAACTGGATTAACCAATTTTGATTTTGGTGCAAAGAAATCTTTGGTAACTTGCTGGGCTTTGCTGTTTAAAGCGGGCTTCCTCTTCACCATGGGTAATTTAATTTCCGGTGTTATCAGCAATCCTGTATCTTTAAAGGAACTGTTTAAGCATTTGGAGTCAGAAGTTGTTACTTGGTTAGACCCCGGAATACATTTTTTTGTTTCTTTTGTAACCGTATTGCCTGTCTGTTTATATTTTAATTCTCTTAGTGGACTGCCATCTTCAGAGCTGCTGCTCCTTTTAGATCTTTTCATAGGTTCATCTTCACTAGAGACACCATCAAGTGAGTCATCGTGAAGACTAAAATCTGATAATGATTCACTACTTGAGACAGAAATTAAGCGCTTCTTTTTTTTGTTATTAGTTTTTACTAGCACTTTATATCCGCTTGTACTCGCCTCGTTTTTATCTGCGGGTTCAATCGACTTGCTAGAACTTCTAACGACATCTGCTAAATCTTGGGAAGGACTGTGGTTTGCTATGTCTTCTTCTCTGTTTGTGGTTTCAGGTATAGCGTATGGTCTAAACGGATAAATACCGGTGGCTGCAAAACCGGAGATAATGTTTGATGGTGTCATTGCTTTTAGACAAACTGGAGTAAAAATGTGTCCAAACCTCATTTTGGTGATCGCCATGCCAGGGTTTGTTGTTAAAAACTGTAGGACTTCTTGGTCCCAAAATGTCTCAAAGCTTTTAAACACTGATTTATCCATAGGTTGCAGCTCGTGTGATGTGTTGCTAGGAAGACAAAACAAAGTTATGTCCATGCGATTAGCTGCTTCAACTATGGAAATATCTAGGTAACTTTTAGCTCCATCAAATATTAGCAGGGTAGGACCAGGGTTTTTGAATGAAGAGAAATGGTCGAGATACGAAATAAATGCTTCCCATGTCATATTACCTTTATTTGTGACAATAGCTTTTGAGCCAGGGGGCAAGTGATCAGACCATTCTGGTTTAAACCTTTGCCCTTTAAATAGCACAAAAGGTGGTATCGCTTGACCAAGTGCATTTCCGCAACCTACAATTGACACGTTTTCTCCGTGTTCGGATGAGGTTAAATGTACCCGTTTTGCTCCCTTTCTAGCAAAAACAATTTGTTGCTTATGGATTGTCAATCTGCACCCTTTTTCGTCAATATTATATATGCTACCAGGTTTGTCAAATAGATTTAGCTTTTCAATGGTATCTGTCAATTTATGAAAGTAGTCATCGACGATTGTTTTATTCATTTTTTGGGCTCGAGCCATATTCATTTGTTGAGCTTTTCGCCTAGCTACGTCTGGATGCTTGCACAAGAATAACTTAAGCCACTTTCTACCATCTTTATTTGACTCTTTAGAAAATGAATTTGGAATGCGATTTGTTATAGCGAAAGAAAACACACTTTTCATTAAAATCTTGCTAGTAATAGGCATTCCTACATTAGCTAATCTGTGAATCCTTTCCACAAGATCATTTTCTTGTGCTGCAGATAACACCGGTGATCTTCCAAGCTTTTTTACTGGATTTTGCGTTCTGTGATGAAGCGCTAGAGTTGAGCGAGGAATGTTGTAACTCTTGGCAGCACCTTTGATGGACATTCCGTCCGCTATGGCTTGCAGCGCCGAGCGTAGATCTTCTGACCATTGAGCTCGTTTTCTTGGCATTCTGCAAAAAAGTTTAATATTTAGTCCCTAATATTGCCACTGGCAATAATAGGAAATATTAGCGGGTAATATTAGGAATAAATGGCATGCAGACAAAAACATCCGTAACTTAAAATTACATTTGAAATAATTAATGGAACTCATAAAATAAGAACCACTGGAGTGTACTTACCTAAATGTAATTAAAAAAATCCAGGCAACTTTAATATGTCTCGCGTAGGGTCAACGAAAAAAACAGGTTTATTTATACCGCAGACACCAAAAACAAATAGCGTGCTCCTTCATCCAACGATTACCATAGACTAAAACCGCCGAATAAAAAACGGGTTGCTAATAGACAGAGACACTCGCTACTGTTGTCACCTTATTTGCAGCGTCGATAATATCTGTGATATAGGGAGTGGCAGTATTAGGAACAGTGTCAATATTTGGCGAACCTACCTTATTAATTGACCTTTACTAGGCATAAACAACGCATGTGATGAATTCCTTTAAACATACGGCATTTTTATCTAGTAAATTTTATAAAAACTTAGCAAATGAGGTATATTTTAATACTGACATACAGTGTTTATGCAATGTAATTTACCTGTTTTTCGTCAATGCGTACATTTCCGCAAATTTCATACAAGTTTTGTAATTTTTTCTGAAAAAATGTTTGAGAAGACAACGGTCGTTTTTACCTGAAAGTGCCAAAAACTCATTTTTGGGAAAATGGTAACATACGGTGTTTTTCCGTTGTACGGCAGAATATTGATTATATAAAGAACAATATGTGTTATTACATAAAAAGCTAATTAATTTAAGAAGGCGTCTTTCTCAATGTTACAGAAATTACGAATAGAAGACCATTTTTTATTAATAGCTCTTAGAGCTGCATCTAAGTAAACATTACTAAAAAGGGACACGACATCCAAGCTTGCAATAACATAACTAGGTGAAAGTTTAAAGTTATTGAATTTGTTAGCAACTTCAAAAGAATCTTTTATGTAGTAATCATTATTAGTTTCATAAGCTTTAGTTAATATATCAGTTAAAAAAGAAGCCAAACACTGTGTAGGAGCATTAATACAAGCTATTATAAGACGTACTGATAGTGTAGGTTTATGTATTTTAGGAAGAGCGTAAAATTTTGGTGAAATACCACTATAACACATAAGTTCCTTTTTTGTATTAGGATCTATTTGGTTTGTATCTACTATAGTTTGTTTTTTTACCAAGAGGAGTGATTCAAATTTACCGCGCCGTAATGCTTGTTTCTAATTGGTCCAACGGCAGGCGAGTTTACTCCACTAAATTATGACATTGACATTTCTGAAATTGACACTATTATTTAAAATTCAAAAATTATATCGAGTTTTTGTGTTTTTGCATTATTCCTATAATTTTTTGATTTTTCGTCTGCATTTATATAAAAAAAACAGTTCTTTTTAGAACTATTTAGCGTCATATTAGTGTCATTACGATAAAAATATGGATTCAATGCCGAGTACTAGTGGTAATTGCCCTTCTCCACCTAAAAAACGCGGAGTGAATTTGGGTAGACATTTATCATCAAATGAAAAACAATTCATTATAAATATGTACAAACAAATAAAAATTGATGATCCTGGAATGAAAATAACAGCCATGGTAGCAAAAATAAAGCAGGCAACAGGTAAGTTTTTCAGAATACCGATTGTTAAAATCAAAGACTTACTAAGTAATGTTCTAATTTTAGGTGTTGCGAATTCAACGATTTATAGAACCATTAAGGAATATAAGCAAACTGGAACTGTAAGATGTCCTAAAAATATTGGCGGTAGACCTGCTGTACTTTCAAGATATGACGAAAAAGTTAAAACATCTGTACGACAGATAGTACACAGCTTCTTTTTCAAGAACGAAATGCCCACTTTAAATAAAATTTTAAGTGAAGTTAACAACCGCCCAGATCTTCCAAACATGTGTCGTTCAACATTATATAAATTCTTGAAGCAAATAAATTTTAAGTAAGTAAATATGGGTTAGCCACAATTAATAGTAAATAATAAGTGCAACCCAAAAAATATTCATATTATGTCTGGGTTAGGCAATCAATTAGAGGATATTTTTTCCTATGTTGTAGACGCTCTAAATGCAAATTGTTTCATTTGAAAGCTGTATAATTATTTAAACAATCTTTATTTAATTAAATAGTCTTTATTTCATCAAGGAAATATAAACACAGATGACATATATTCTTCTGAAGCGAAATCAGAGACGCTAAAACCGATCAGTCCCCGCCCGGTAAAAAAATCAACAAAAATTTTTAATTTGTTTAAACAAAGATTGTCTAAAGAATTAGACAACATTCAAATAAGAATATTTGTATTTATAACGTTAAAAAGGTACACATGTGGTAAGTTTTTCTAAAAAACATTCTACAACATAGGAAAAAATGTGGTTTTATTTTGTTATAAATAAATTAATTTATTATAACAAAACTAAAGCATATTTTGGATTTAATTATGCACTATTTAGGTGGCTCTACTCGAGTTACCTCAGATTAAAAAAAAATGAAGAAAATTGCTCGATTGGAAGTCGAGAAAATGCATTTTTTTATATATACCGATTTTGAACTTAAGAAGGGTGAATCTAGGTTGAAGAAAGGTGAATTTCATAGATTTTTTTGTATTTTTATACCAAATAATCGCGGAATATCAACTGTTTTTATTATAATAATATACCTATTTTATGAGTGTTTTAAACATGAAAATTTGTATGGAGAAAGATAAAGGTAAGGTCAAAATATACATTTTATTATTTTGTAGGTACTTGAAGAGAAGTCGAAGAAGTCATCTTATCGAACGTGATGATATCATAAGATGGAGACGTCGTTACCTAACTTCTATAAAAGAATACAGAAGTCAAGGTAAACCAATTTATTACCTTGACGAAACATGGGTAAATGAAGGTCACACCAAAGAGAAAGTGTGGGTAGACACCGATATAAAAAACCGTAGACAGGCTTTTATTGAGGGGTTGTCTACTGGTTTGAAAAATCCATCAGGAAAAGGAAAACGCCTCATAGTTTTACATATTGGATCAGAGTTAGGTTTTGTTAATGAAGGACTTTTACTTTTTGAGGGAAGAAAGACAGAAGATTACCATGAAGAAATGAATGCATCTGTTTTCGAAAATTGGTTTAGTAATATCCTGCAAAAATTACCAAAAAACGCTGTTATTGTAATGGATAATGCAGCATACCACAGCCGAAAATTAGAAAAAATTCCGACAACATCATCAAAAAAGAAAGACATGCAGGAATGGTTAAAAATAAAAAATATTCCTTTCAATTTGGAGATGGTTAGGTCAGAATTATTACACCTGATACGATTAAATAAAAATGAGTATAATATGTATGTAACTGATGAGATGGCTAAAGAAAATGGTCAAATTGTACTGCGGTTGCCTCCATATCATTGTGAGTTGAATCCCATTGAGAAAATTTGGGCTCAAGTGAAAAATGAAGTGGCATTAAGAAACACAACATATAAACTGAAAGAAGTAAAAAATCTACTGTTACAAGCTCTGGACAATGTAACTCCAACACATTGGCAAAATTGTGTTAAGCACATCCTGAAAGTAGAGGAAAAAATGTGTAAACTAGATGGTATCATGGATAGTGTCATAGAACCACTAATAATTTCAATTGGCAATGATGACAGTGACACCAGTTCCTCAGAAGATGAATAATTGTATGTTCAATACAATTTATTCATCTTCTCAGGAACTTCGCTTCAATGTAATTTTGATTTATTTGAATTTTAACCACAATTTAAGTTTAAAGTTAAATTTATTTGAGATTTAAATTTTTAAAAACAAATCACATGGTATGATTTTTTTGATGGATATTCTTAAGTTGATTTTATGTTTTCGAATGAACTATCTTTCAATAAAGTCGTCCCAGGAACGCAACTCATAGATAAGTATTGGCAACATCGTTTATTTAAAGTTATTCACTTTAAAATGGATAATATAATGTCTGAACTGAGGCCATGAGAGCCAGATGAGTGGCCTAACTGATATTTAAATTACTTTACATAATCAAAGAAAATGATCAGAAGCTAACAATGTTCCATTGTTTTAGTAATTGTATGTTGACCAAGAATCATTATTGGTCAACATACAATTACTAAAACAGTCGAACATTGTTAGTTTCTTATCATTTTCTTTGAATGTAAATATCAGTTAGGCCACTCTGTCTCTCATGGCCTCAATTGTTAATATAAATGAGTCAGATAAAATTAAATTAGAAGTTTTTTTTACCAAGCACCAAAAACAAAATGTTTTGCATTTTGATAACGACTTGCGAAGTGGAAATCGAAACATATCGAAATCAAAAATAAATTTAATTGCAAACTAAAATTGTGGCTTTATTCCCACCTAAAATAGTAAATTGCATCAGATGCCACAAAAAAATACTCTCTATCTCTGCTGGCCATTAACTCTCTCCTTCCAATTCTGCACTTCTATACCTACCATCCAAATCTGCACTTTTATACCTACCATCCAAATCTGCTTATTACTTTGAACCACATCGTTCATGATATTTCTGGTCTGACTTTCCATATTATTTGTTATTCTTTTTCCACTCCTAACTCCACTAAAAATTCCCTGCAGTACTTTCGTTTTCTAGATGTCATATTTTCATTTCATCTTTCTTATTCATTGTCCAAGTGTAACAAGCATACAATGCCACTGGTCAAGTAACTTTAATTATCCCATTGCTCTGCTTCCTTTTAGTAGTATCTTTTCTATTTATTTTTCATCTTCCCCTTTATCAATTATTGTCACTCCCAAATATTTGAATTTGCTATATTCTGTTCTCCTTTGTTTATGATCATCCTTTGAAGTTTTGTTGTTTGGTGCAATGACAATTGGTTTCTAATAAGCATTCGTCAACTACGAAATCTAAGTTCCATAACTTTTCTTCCTCCTTTTTTGCATGCTCTATAATGTACATAGTTTCCAATTTTCTGCAGTGGCTTTCGATAGTTTCCTGTAAAATTCTTCTCACATCAACTAAGTTGTATGCATTGTTGTTTCTAGCTACGTCACCCTTTACTTGTGCCCATATGAACTCTTTAGGGTAGTTAAGTTGACAATTATATGAGGATAAACGAAGTACAGTTATTCCGCCATCTTTAGCTTTTTCATCGATTACATATTTTTATACTTTTGTTTGTGTTGTTGAACGCTATTCATGAGTTCTTTTTTAACCATCGTATTATCAAATGTCACCTCTTTTCATTTCAACTAATTAAGTATCTAATGCCTACATAAATCCAAAGTCGGTAGTTTTTCAATTAAACGAGAATGGTTACTAGCATTATCCATTACTATGACAGAATTTTGTGGTATGTTACTAACCATCTGAAAGAAATATTCTTGAAATAGCTCTATTTCCTCATGATAATCTTCAGTGGATCTTGTAGTAAATTTTAATAAACCACCATTTATAAATCCTCTTTCAGATCCAATATGAATAATTATTAGTCTACCTTTTCCAATAGGTGGGTTCAAACCAAACGAATATCCTTCCATAAAATCCTGTCACGAATTGGTAATATTGTTATCAGCCCAACATTTTGAAACAGTTGTATTGTAATGTAATAGTTGTATTCTTGTGTACTTTTATGCAGGTACCTCAGCGTTGATTAAATTTTATTCTGAGATGAGTACTATCATTATTTTATTACTTATTTTGTTTTTATATATATCCTAAAATACTTAATATGTATCAGACCAAATTTTATAGCTACCATTACTTAACACTTGCAACTATCTAAATTGACGAGGGGTAATATTACTTTTCGAAATTGATGTAAAAGTAATTTTATTACTTCACCTTTCAAATTCCTAAACAGCTTCACTTTTTTTATTTGTTAAGAGGACTATGTCATCTGCATAAATAGTATATTATGTATTGTTGTTTACATGTGTAATTAATTTTATATTGCTTTGTCAAATAAACACTTATTTAAAAGGAGAAAAACTCGTACTCATTTATTTTAACATCAAATATAAAAAATACATGTTGAGAAGTAAACTAAAAAAGAAACTACATATATCTCACATTATACAAGGATGCAATAATGTATTCTCAGAATAAATAAACAAATTCTAGTGGAATATAGATAGAAGAGAAAGACAGATTACTATATAAATTCAAAACATATATAGTGAAAGTACAATAATAGACTAGCAGTAGACAAGTAGATAAAATAAACAATAACAAAGCACTGAAATCAGGCTAAATAGCATCTAACATAGCAATACAAACAGTTCATAGCCAATTAAAGTTACCAGGGCTCGATCAAACAACCAAGATAAGATATTACAAGAAAAACTAAATGTCAATTGCACAAAACCTTAATACATCCAGTATTTACATATGAATCTGAAATCTGGTTACTTACTTAAAGTGAAGACGACCAATTGGTTACTTAGGCAGAAGAATCTTGACACATATACAAAGAAGAAAAAAAAAAGAGAAATTGAGAAGAAGATATAAGTTTGAACTATACAGGACATACCAGAATCTATATACTAACATTCATCAAAATAGGAGCACATAATAAGAGGAAAGATGGAAGAACATGAAATATTTTCCAAAATAAACAAAGAAATATCAGCTGGACATTAACAGGAGGAAGACCAAAGATTACATATAGGCAAGGAACAAATAGGATAAGACATTGAAATTTTAAAAATAAAAAATTGGAAGAACAAAAAATCAAAATCTTCAAATAGATTAGAATGGAGAAGTAAGTATTCCTGAAGGGACCAAAACTCAAACAAAAAGAGTTGTCAAGCCAATGATCATGATATTTGAGAAATAATAGGCAAAAAATCCCAAAGAAAGACGACCCATTAAATATTAAAAAAAAACATTTAATATATTACAAGTATTCAATAATGTATTCTCATTCTCATGCAAAATATTGTCGATAAAAATGCCTCCTAAAATTTAAACATTGTTCCACATCATTAACATTTCCATTTACTGACAAATCAAGATTTTCTACAAAATCATCATCACCATCATGATTTTCTCTTGCACCCAGATTATAACTTATAAGGTACTGTTGTAGCACATATTGCAAGGTATGTATTTAATTCGGTTTGTAGACCTTTTGAAGACATGGAAACTGTTTTTTCCAGGTTCCAAATAGCTTTTTGGCAACATTTCTTGTTCTTACATGTGCACTATTGTATCTATTTTCTTGATCATTACCTAAAAAGATATACATATATACCTATATATTATACTTACTACAATCACAATAAAGATGCATTAGAAATAAATAAACCAAGAAACATTGAATGTTACGAGGTGCACTCCTAAATAATAATTTACAATTTATATAAGTACATTGTAAATCCCAAATCCTGATTTACAAGGTTTATATATTTTTTGTATAAATCATGATTAGGGAGTACTCCTCGTAACATTTAAGTGTCTTGGTTTGTTTATTTCTGGTGCATATTTATTGAACAGAATCGCAGAAGTCAATCAGTGATGCAGACTTTCACTAAACACTAAGAAAACAGAATGTATGATGATCTCTAAGAAGGAACAGCAATTTAGACGAATCAGTGTGAACGGTCAACAAATAGAAAGAGTAAATACATACACCTACCTTGGTACGAACGTCAATGAAGATTGGGATCATTCCATAGAAATCAAATGTAGGATAGAGAAAGCAAGATCTACATTTCAAGCAATGGCTAAGTTATTCAAATGTCATGATTTGTCGATACCCATAAAAATCAGGTTACTATGATGTTATATCTTTAGTGTACTGTTGTATGGACTTGAGTTGTGGACTCTCACAGATGGCACCTGCAAGTATATTGAGGCTTTTGAAATGTGGCTTTATCATCGAATCCTGAAGATATCTTATAATAACCACATTACTAATCAGAGTGTTTTGCTGAGAATGCAAAAAGAAAAAGAGCTAATAATCACAATAAAAACAGCCAAAATCGAATACCTCGGTCACATCATGAGGAAAAGTAAAATATATTGACTGCTGCAACTAATCTTTCAAGGATAAGTAGAAGGAAAACGGGGACCAGGAAGGCAAAGGATTTCCTGGCTGAAAAATCTACGTATGTGCTTCAACACAACAACCACAAATCTTTTTAGAGCAGCAGTGTGCAAAGTATAGATTGTCATGATGGTCGTCAACATCCGAAACAGATAGGCACTACAAAAAGAAGAAGCATCTTTATTGTGATTTTAGTATATTTATCTATCAAATAACCTACTATTTATTTAGGCCAATTATCAATAAATACCTGGCTGTAATACTGAAGTAAATAGATAGTATTTGCATGCATATCTACTATTGTCAATTAATAATCCTGGAATTTCATTCTTTCTCATGATACCTCTTAATGCACTTAGATCAAATATTAAGCTAACATAACTTGACCCTGTTGACCTTGTTGTTCACCAACAACCAACAACATTCATAATCTCGCTTCTAGAACATGAAAGAGCTACAATTCATTTATGTAATAAGGGCCTGAATAACAAACGTAAGTCTGTACCTGTAATTTGAAATGGACAACTTCATAAAAACTGGTTATATTCCTATAAAGTAGCATAAAATCTTTGTTGTTTAAGTTATTGCAGCTGATGAAATTTAATATTGTAAAATTCCATTGGATTTGATATAATTTTATCACATGGCTTTCGTATACTTTCCGGACGATTTTCTTCTACAATATAAGAAATAAACTCTAAAAATTCTTCAACTTCTTCATACCAATCCAACATTTTTTATTGTAATTTGAAAAACAAAAGAAATATATACCTACATATTATTGGAAGTACATAAATTGGAAAAAATTATTCAAACAAACCAACAACAAGCATAGTGAGAGTGAGGTTAGAATCGACGTGTTCTTCTTATTTACTCTCGTTCTTGGCTTGCATACTTGTGACAATCGACGTGTGAGGTTCTCCGATCGTGATTACTGAATTACCGTAAAGCCGACATAATCAAGGAAAAAAGAAGATGAATTTGGTGACTTTTCTTGGGTGTGAATCTGTCTTCTTAGTTTACTCCTCTTGGTAAAAAAATAAACAATAGTGATTTTATTAATTTATTATATTTTTGTTGAATTGAAGAAGTCGGGTCCTTTGACAAAATAGAATAGGCTTCTCTATTATTTAGTTTATTTGAAGATAATTCTAAATATTGTTCTTTATATAAAATTACTGTTACATTACCTGTATCAGATTTTGTAACAACAATATTAGAATGATTTTCCAGAAAAGATTTAGTTTTAACTAGTAGCTTATGGTAAAAGACAGATGCGTTACTTTGGTACCTCCCATAATTGTGAATTTGATTAGTAATAACGTTTGTAGATTTAGCTATCAGTACATTCCTTACAAGTGTATCAGATATAGACGAGGTTATGTGGTCGATACAAGATAACATTTTTTTAATAGGCATGTGTATTCCTAGTATAGGTTCAATACTAAATTTGGGGCCAAGAGCCAAAAAACTAAAAATATCATCGGATATCACAACCTCTGTTAGATTTTTTATCCAGTTTGTTTTAATATTTAATACAGTATCAACATTATAGGTCTGGATCCCGCGTATGAAAAAAAAGTTGATTAATAGCAAGCTGAAAATTTGTTAATAGCTTAAGGGTGTCTAGTCGGACAAACTTTGATATATGAGAACAGTGGAACAAGGGAAGTTTTGGAACGGTCAGACCACGAAGACGGCACATGTATTTTGTCCGACAGAACAGACTTAAACTCTCCGAACAGAGATTAAACTCTCATGCAAAAATCAGACTGCTATTTATCACCAAATTGGCGTTTTAATGAGTGGAACATGTAGAAAATGTCAAATGACAGGAATTGTGACAGGTGATAAATAGCAGTCTGATTTTTGCATGAGAGTTTAATCTCTGTTCGGAGAGTTTAAGTCTGTTCTGTCGGACAAAATAAATGTGCCGTTTTCGTGGTCTGACCGTTCCAAATTTTTAACCTGTTCCACAATTAAAACTGCCCCTGTTCCAGTGTTCCCATATATCAAAGTTTATCCGACTAGATACCCTTAAGATATTAACAAATTTTCAGCTTGCTATTAATCAACTTTTTTTCATACGCAGGATCCAGACCTATTATCTTTATAAAGCTTATCAAATTTCTTTAAGGTTTCATTTTTAATTATGTGAAATTTACGGTTAGATACTCTTTGTTGTTTTGATTGGAAATTTAAAAAAATTAATTCTAATGTTAAGTTAATAATGTATATTTTAAATTTTGTTAAATGTAATTCTAATTTATTAATAAGTTGATGGTTAGATGTAATTTCAATATTTAGAACTTCAGATCCCATTTTATTATATAATCCTATAGATTCCTCAGTGTACGTATTTTTTCTATGAATCAGTGTGAGGATCGGTTTCGTACTATGTCTAATGTGAGGTGGAAGTGTGCCGGTTTTTCGGCATTTTAAAAGGAAACATCTTCTGTTATATTCATTTGCCAATTTCATCTTACTCTTCGACCAAGACTTCAATTTCTGGACTGCAATGTCACCAAATTCAATATCGATGTTCTGGTAAAACCCCATTGTCTCTGTAGTTAACAGGTATATAATTTTTGCTGAACAGTTAGGAAACAAGGTTGAAATATTGGGGTAACAGCAATCTTAAACAAAACTCTTTATAATAGTTTCAAGCTTTCGATAATGTTTATTATCATCTTCAGGGAAACTACAATCATAAATAGACAGTATTTAACAAATAGTCTAACAAAAATAAATAAAAATTGTTATTTTTGTGCTAAATAAAACAACAAAATATTGTTCTGAGAAATGCAGAGCCAATACTCTCACTAGAAACACTGCATATCACATAACAATCTTACTAAAGAGTTACTTATATGTTTAGGTACTTATTAAACACTATACAAAAACTGTTATAAAAATCTGTCTATAAATTGATAAAAGGTAAAATATTTTTTAAAAATTACGTCTAAATAGCATTTTACAAAATGTCTAACAAAATGTTATCGATGTTTATTCAATTTTCTTTGAATTCATACGGAAACGTCACAACCACACAACCACTGAACCAATTACAATTTTTGATAAATTTCTTATAAATTTTGAAATAGGAAAAGTGCGGAATGAGAATACAAATGTTTTAATCATGCAAAGTGTTTCCCATAGTCGATGTGTTTTTATTATTATGTAGTCTACACTGAAACAATCTACAAATTATGTATCAAATTAAAGAAGAACCTGCATTATTAAATTTAAATTGGTTGTTTTTATTCGAAGTGAGCAAATAAGAATAAATTTCACTGATATGTCTTACATCTGATTTTTTGTTTATCGAATTTTCTTCTTGAAAGATAAAAGCCATTTCCAAAAAGAGTCTTTTGCTATATGAGTTCTCAGAAGCTAGTACTTTAGTATGTTGATAATCGATTACATGACCCTCTTTGGAAACATGTTCTGCTAAAGTGCAACGTTCAGGATGTAGTCTAGAATCACTTCTATGAGAAATTATTCGAGATTATAGAGTTCTCGAGGTGATACCTATATAGCTCATATTACAACTATGACATGATATACTATAAACTACATTTGAACAAGATAATGCAGGAGTTTTATCTTTCAGCCTAGGAAAAAATGAGTTAATAGATAATGTGATACTATTAGCTATTTTTAATTTGATTAAAGATTCTGCATAACTTTGGTGTGATGTTCTTACTGTAAGGGAGTGAAAAATATTTAAAGTTAATGGATTCCTGGTTTTTTGTAACATTAGCAAGATTATTTAAATTTTGGTTGTTAATACTATTATTAGTTGTATATGAGATGTCAGATGTGTTAAAAAGTAATTTCTTTATAATGGTTTTTGGATAGGAATTGTCAATGAATATATTATATAATATTCTTAGATTTGTGTTATGAAAAGAGTTATCAGATATTTCTAAAACCATTGCCTTCATTTGTTTTATTAAATTAACTTTTTGAGAAAACTTATGGCAAGATCAGTAATTCATATACCTGCCTGAGCTTATTGGTTTTTGGTACCAGTCAACCAATAAGGTGTTTGTATTAGTATTACGAATAAATTTAGTATCTACGAAAGATAGGGTACCATTTTCATCTTCTCTTTCTAAGGTAAATTGAATGTAAGGATCATAACTGTTGAATATGAACAAGACTTCATCCAAGGCATTGGAAGGTAGGCTAAGTATTATGTCATCAACATATTTCTTAATAAAACAAAGGTCAAAATGTAGTACTGGTATTACTACGTCCAACAAATCGTTCATCACATAACATGCAATATAATAGGTGAAATTGTGCTCCCATAGGAGTACCAAATTTTTGAGAATAATATTGATTATTAAAAGAAAAATATGTGCTATTAAATAAAAAGCTAATTAAATTTAAGGTGTCTTTCTCAATGTTACAGAAATTACGAATAGTAGACCATTTTTTATTAATAGCTCTTAGAGCTGCATCTAAGTAAACATTACTAAAAAGGGACACGACATCCAAGCTTGCAATAACATAATTAGGTGGAAGTTTAAAGTTATTGAATTTGTTAGCAACTTCAAAAGAATCTTTTAGGTAGTATTCATTATTAGTGTCATAAGGTTTAGTTAATATATCAGTTAAAAAAGAAGCCAAAAACTGTATAGGAGCATTAATACAAGCTATTATAGGACGTACTGATAGTGTAGGTTTATGTATTTTAGGAAGAGCGTAAAATTTTGGTGAAATACCACTCTAACACAAGTTTCTTTTTTGTATTAGGATCTATCTGGTTTGTATCTACTAGTGATTTTATTAATTTATTGCATTTTTGTTGAATAGAAAAAGTCGGGTCCTTTGATAAAATAGAATAGAATATTTAGTATACATATTTGAACATAATTCTAAATATTGTTCTTTATATAAAATTACTGTTACATTACCGTTATCAGATTTTGTAACAAACAATATTAGAATGATTTTTCAGAAAAGATTTAGTTTTAACTAGTAACTTATGGCAAAAGACAGGTGCGTTACTTTGGTACCTCCCATAATTGTGAATTTGATTAGTAATAACGTTTGTAGATTTAGCTATCAATACATTCCTTACAAATATGTCAGATATAGACGAGGTTATGTGGTCGATACAAGATAACATTGTTTTAATAGGAATGTGTTCCTACTATAGGGTCAATACTAAATTTGGGGCCAAGAGCCAAAAAACGAAACATATCGGGTATCACAACCTCTGTTAGATTTTTTATCCAGTTTGGTTTAATATTTAACAAAGTATCAACATTATCAAAAATGAATAACCATTTTCAATTTCGTTGCAAAACGAAAACACTTAGTCTTTTTATCAACATTATCTTTTTTTTTATGACCCTGCATCAACTACTAAGAGTTATTAGCAGGGGGTACAAACACAAATTACAAGTATTCAATTTCTTACAATGTACAGTACAACTCAAATATATTCTATTAAACACTGTAACATTTAATGTCTTTCAAATATTTCAGCACTTGGTTGAACTGGCAGCTTAGAAGATCCTTCATGTTGGTAGAGAGGTTATTTTTTCTTCTTTCTTGGGTGTATGTTTTGCATTCTAACAGAATATGTTTCACAGTGATTTGGATCTTACAGTTGTGGCAGAAAGGGATGGCTTCTTTCTTTATTAAGTGAATATGGGTTGGTATAGTATGTCCCAATCGTAGTCGAGTTATTATCACTTGTTCACAATGTTTGAGTGGGAGTGGTAAGGTGGTGCCGACAGTTTCTATAACATCTTTTAATTTGTTGGATGTGGAATTCCAGTTACTCTGCCATAAGTTGGTAATATGGTTTTTAATGCGGGTTTTATGGTCGTTTCTTGTTAGCATGTTTGACACAGGAATGCTTTCATCTAGTGCAGCTTCATTTGCAAGTTGGTCCACTTCTTTTTTTGGAGGTCGTCTGACATATGTCTCCGATGGCACTGCAGCCTCATGGGCTTATTGTGCCAACCATCCTACCTTTTATGTCACCCAATCCACAAGCTTGGTTCCACGTACCAAATTGTACATCCCTAGCATGGGTTGGGTGGCATATTCTGCTGGACTTAATTTTGGTTGTCCATAAATAGCCTGCCTTTTGTGATCCAAAGCCTCACACTCGTACAGTACATGATATGCTGTTTCAGTTCCCCTATTGCACAGTCTGCAGTTAAGGTTCCCTTCGTACAGCCCAATTCTATTCAGGTGTCCTTTCAGGGCACAGTGACCCGTGAGAAGACCTGTAATTATGCGGAGCTGACTCCTATGTAATTTTATTAGTTCCTCAGCTCTCCGTTTTGAGGGTTCCCTTATTAAGGGCCTCCCGTGTCGCTGACCAGGTACGTTCTCCCAGTATTCTTTGTGTTTGTTTTTGACCCATTCCCTGACTTGTCCCCTAATTATTGTTTTAGGTACTCCTAGAGCAGGTTCTGGGCCAAAATATAAAGTTGATGAACCGTTTCTTGCCAGCTCATCTGCTTTCTCATTACCGTCTATCCCGGTGTGTCCTGGCACCCAGAATAGAGTTACACTATTTCTTGCGGCCAGTTCTTCCAGTTCTTGCCGGCATTCCCATACCAGCCTTGACGTCACTTTCGGGCTCATTAGTGCCTTCAGTGATGCTTGGCTGTCTGTGAGTATATTGATCCGTCTATTTTCATAGGCCCTCAAGTTGTTCATTGCGACACACTGCAGAATTGCGTACATTTCCGCTTGAAACACAGTTGTGTATGTTCCTAGTGAGAAACTGAGTCCTACATTCTCTGTTTCACTAAAAATACCGGCTCCAGTGCCTTCATCGGTTTTTGATCCGTCTGTATACCAGATCGTTCCCCTGATTTTGCTACTGATGCTGTTCCATTCCCTTCGGTCATTGATTTCTATTCCGAAGTTCCTATTAAATGTGTATTTTGGTACCATGTGGTCAGTGTATGTATCAGATAAACTTACCCCACCATGGTTCCAAATCTGATTATGCCCAAGGTTCTCGTATTTATCCCTTGGTTTTCCTTGCAGCCTGTATGCTCCCATCCTCGCTTCCCCTTTGATAAATATATCAAGAGGGGGTAGGTCTAACAGGGTTTCCAGTGCCGCCGTCGGTGTTGTTTTTATTGCTCCCGTTATTCCCAAGCATGCAAGTCTTTGCATCCTGCTTATCTTGTTTATAGCGGTTCTTTGCTGCATCTTTGTCCACCATACCAAGGATGCATATGTTATCATGGGTCTCACTATCGTTGTATATGTCCAGTACGCCATTTTCGGACAGAGTCCCCATGTTTTTCCATGTGTGCGTCTGGTCAGCATTAATGTCGCCTCCGCTCTTTTAATTACTCTTTCAAGCTGTCGGTTCCAGGTAAGTTATGGGTCCAGTATAACCCCTAGATACTTTACCTCTTTAGACAGCTCCAATTGTTCACCACTAAGGATCAGAGGCCCTAAGTCCTCCAGCTTCCTTCTTCTGGTGAACACAATTGTGACTGTTTTGGAAGGACTGACTCTCAGCCCTTCTTCCTCAGTCCATTTGGTGACAATATTAAGGGCCTGCTGCATGCGTTCCCTTACTATGTTTTGGAATTTTCCCTGAACAATGACTACCAAGTCGTCTGCATAGCCCAGGGTTTCATGGCCGTTCAATTCCAGGGACTCAAGCAAATCGTCCATGGCAAGGTTCCATATTAGCGGGGACAGAACACCTCCCTGCGGACACCCTCGTCGGACCTGGGCGATAATGCTCTCCCCTAGAATGGACGTATATACGAGTCTCTGTTGTAGCATGTGGTCTATCCACTTGCAACAAATTTCATCGATCCCTTTTCTCCTCGATGCTCTTGAGATTGTTTCTAAGGATATGTTATTGAACGCTCCTTCTATGTCCAAAAAGGTCACTAATAGTGCCTCTTTGTGCTTGAGACCATATTCAGCTTTTTCTACAAGCTGATGTAATGCTGTCTCTGTTGACATTCCTGCTCTATATGCATACTGGTTCTTATGTATCGGTCTGTTTTCCAATACGTCATCCAGTATATGCATATCTAGCAGTTTTTCTAGCGTCTTAAGCAGAAAAGACATAAGACTTATTGGTCTCAGAGACTTTGCTCTATCCTGTCCAGTTTTTCCAGGTTTTGGTATATAAGTTACTCTGATCATTCTCCATGCCTTTGGAATATATCCTAGAGCCAAACTGCTCCGAAGCACTGTACATATTCTATTTGCCAGAAGGTCGGATCCCTTCTGCAACAGTACTGGATAAATCCCATCTAATCCTGGCGATTTATAAGGTTCGAATGAGTGTAATGCCCATTTTACTTTTTCACCAGTTACTACTTTCTTTGCTTCCTGCCATTTCTCCTTGGATGCCCACAGAGGGGTATCTAGTTCTGATTTCTGGCAGTTCTCCAAAGTTAAGTCTGTAACTTGGGAACCGGGGAAGTGGACTTTCAGCAGTTCTCTAATAGTTCCTTCCCCTGTTTCTGTGTACTCTCCGTTTTCTGTTTGGAGAGTATATATCGGGCTCTGAGGTCCTTTTGAGAGAATCTTATGGAGTCTGGCGTATTCTGGAGTTCTTTCTATATGCTCACAGTACCTTCTCCATGATTCTCTTTTGTGCTTCCTCAGAGTTTTATTGTACTCAGTTAGGGCCTTTCTGTATTCATCCCAACTGATATTCTTGTTCATTGCGTTGTTGAATTTTTTACGAACTTTCCTTCTTAATTCTTTAAGTCCCTCATTCCACCAGGGCACTTTCCTGTTGGATTCCTTATTGATTGAAGGACAGTTGTCATTATACGCCGAGATGATTGTGTCTTGCAGCTGCTCCACAACCATTTCGAGGTCTGTTGTATTTCTTATCGTATCCTTAGTCTGTTTTAAACTATATTCCAGGTCTGTTTTATAAGCCTCCCAGTTAGTTTTCCTAGGGTTACGATAGGTTTCTAGGGTACATGTTTTTTCTCCTACTTCAAATTTTATGTGTCTGTGATCCGAGCAACTCGCATCATCAGACACACGCCAATTTGTAATTTTATTGCTAACGTAGTTGGTGGCTATCGTTATGTCTATGACCTCCTTTCGAGCCCTAGTCACAAAAGTCGGTTTATTACCTGAATTTATTATGTTCAGTTCGTTTTCCATGACAAATTCGAGTATAGATTCACCTCTTACATTCGTGTTCGTACTTCCCCACGTTGTATGATGTGCATTAGCATCACAGCCGATGATCAGCTGGGTTCTGGATCCCCTGCAGTCTCTTACCAGCTGCTCCACTTCCTTAGTTGGAGGAGAACCAGGTGCATCATATGGAAGGTACGCCGATGCGAGCGTAATCGCTCTTGACACCCTTCCCTTCCCTGGCCTTATCTTGACTGCCGTCAAGTCTCTAAAACAAAAATTTGTTAACGGCAGTATGTTAAATTTCTTTTTGATAATAATGCAGGTTCGAGGTACCTCGGAGGTTCTGTCATATATGAGTTCCCCTCCAACTCCCCCTAGCCCCATAATATTTCCCCTGTTCACCCAGGGTTCCTGAATAAGGGCCACATCGAATTCCCTTTTTGCAGCCATAAGGGCAGCCGAAGCAGCCTTACTGTGCTGCAAGTTAATTTGGAGGATTCTGATTCTCCCCTCCATCTTTTGCTCCAAGGACTCTAAAGATGACCATTCCGAGTCTGTAATAAGCTCGGAAACGGTTCCTCTCGAGGGCCCTGAAGGACACTTCGTCTATAGAGAAGGCCAGGATTACTTTCCTTCTCTACTTTTTTGTTTAGAAGGAGCCACCCTCCCACTCTTAATTCTGGGTTCTGTTGCCCCAGTCGTGTTCGGATAACTCCCTCTTCTTGTGTCTGGCCTGGTATAAACACAAGAACTTTGGGTCTTTTGGGAAGATCTTTGGATTCGACAGCCGTCAAATCCGCGTTCTCCCACAAACGGCCCAGCCGTTCCACTGCACCTACCTGCCAGTTTTTGGTGTGTTCATTAGCGGGGGTAATCCATAAGACGCCTCCGCTAAAGGTAGTTCTGGCGAACTGCAGTGGATTACTGCTCCCCGAAGGAGCTTCATCCATTGCATCCGCAATCCTACTCTGGATCAGGTCAGCTTGAGCCTGATCCAGTGTTACCCCAGGATGTCGTCGATCTATGATCGCCATCCTGAGTCTTTGTGCGGCCTCTGTATAAGAGTCAGCAGGTCTGGGAGCCTGCTTCGTCTTTTTGGAGACCTGCGGTGGTGTAGCAGAGTACTCTCGGGGTCTCTTCTTACTTTCTTTATCGGGTCCTTTGTCTGTCCCGATAGCAGGTCTAGAAGAGCCCACTTTCCTCTGCATCCTTTTCCGTGGTCGTTGTTCCCACGTTCCTTCTGTCATTTTTCTTTCCTTTGTCTGTTTCCTCTTCTGAGCCCCAGACAAACGTTTTTTGTCTGACAGGTCCATTCTTTCAGCCCCTGTCGTGATTGTATCAGCGGTTCCTTGAGTTCCCGCTGATGCTTCACTGTCGTGTTCTATTGTGTCCACGACAGTGCTTGAGCTGGAGGACTCGTCCGAGTCCGAGATCACTCCAGCCTCTTTTTTTTTATTTTGTTGTTGTTGTTGGTCCATGTTTTATCCCACAAGTAGCTAGGGAAGTTTTGGTCACCTGTGCCAGAGCCCCGCATTAACACAGGAAGGCTAATAAAACCAGGGATTCGCCCATTTCCCGGAGTTCGCATAATAGCGGCTTAGCAACCCCTAAGTCCCGTAGGAGCATCCTCTACTACGCCAAACCTTCGGCTAATGCTGTTCCACCTTAGCTTGAGGGGATTTTTATTGTGGTTACCTTCCACTTGGCCGGCCGGTTAAGGCAAGCCCCCACACCTGGCAAACATTTCCTCAACAACCACCCGTCTGCCAGGCACGGTATGATAGCAGTCATTCACTCTCTCATGGAAGGGCTCACGTGTCGCACGATTTGGGCTGATACCAGGTCCTTCTTCCCGCGACACACGGGTCCTCGTCATTCATCCTCTCAAAGCACAGGTCAGCTGCCTCCCCTAAACTGTGCTACCACATGATCCGCGGTGTCTATTCTGTGGAAGCCCACATTATTTAGCAATCTTACCAGCGAGCGTGCGAGGAGCGTCATGCTCTCCGACAAGTCCGGAACTTCATGTCGCACCTCCCCCTCTCACTGGCTCACCCTATCAGCCATTGGGACGCGCCAGATGGGTCGTGGTCAACCCCCCGTGGGTTTGCAATCCGCAGGAGGAGGGAACTAGTCCCAACTACCGCAGACTACAATCCCCGGCTGGAAGTTGGTCCACTGCTTTGTTTCCCTTGATTCCCACGTGTGATGGCACCCATAAAAAAGTTATTTCTATGTTTTTTGTTGATAGTAGTATTAGTTCATTTTTTATTAGCATTATAATTTCATTTGATGGATACAATTGCTGTAAAGCTTTTAGTGTACTTAATGAGTCAGATATTATAATATAATGAGGTGCGGATTTTCTTCTGCAAAACTTCAGTGCCTCTAAAATAGCCAGTGCTTCTCCAGTAAATATGCTACAACTCAGAAGGAGTCGTATTTTAAAATGGTCTGCTCCATATATGTAAGCCGCTGCTAGTCCTGATTGAGTTTTTGATGCATCAGTGTAGATATGTTCAGAATTTTGATATAGGGATATTATTTCATGGTATGATTGATGTATTACTGCTGGGTTAGTGGATGTTTTGGGATAGTGAGTAAGGGATGTATTTACAATTGGTGGATTAGTTGACCAAGAGGGAAAGTTTTGGATTGGATTTATGATGGCACTAAACTGCTCACAGTCGTAACCACTGAATTTTAATCTTTCATGAAAAGGGAGTGTATTCCTGGGTTTATTATTGTAATTACTGATACATTGAGGTTTTAAGATATTTGAATGCATGGGATTTTGATTATTTGATGATACACGAGTTGCATAATTTAGTGACAATTGTTGCCTACGTAAGTGTAAAGGTAATTCGTTAGCTAATACTTGAAGGCTATTGGTTGGGCTAGTTCTAAATGCGCACAGCAATTCTTAGTAACGTTGTTTGAATTTACTTTGGTGATTATTGTAGTTTTTTTGGCAGTATCATATTATCTTTATCCACATTATCTTTATAAAGCTTATCAAATTTCTTTAAGTTATTATTTTTAATTATGTGAAATTTACGGTTACATACTCGTTGTTTTTTGATTGGAAATTAATAAAAAATTATTCTGATGTTAATTTAATAATGTCTATTTTAAATTTTGTTAAATCTAATTCTAATTTATTAATAAGTTGATGGTTAGATGTAATTTTAATATTTAGAACTTTAGATCCTATTTTATTACATAATGCTATATATTCCTCAGTGTAGGTATTTTGTCTATGGATCAGTGACAGGATCGGTTTCGTACTATGTCTAATGTGAGTTGGAAGTGTGACCGTTTTTCGGCAATTTAAAAGGAAACATCTTCTGTTATATTCACTTGCCAATTTCATCTTACTCTTCGACCAAGACTTCAATTTCTGGACTGCAATGTCACCAAATTCAATACCGATGTTCTGGTAAAACCCCATTGTCTCTGTAGTTAACAGGTATATAATTTTTGCTGAAAGTTAGGAAACAAGGTTGAAATATTGGGGTAGCAGCAATCTCAAAAAAGCTCTTTATAATAGTTCCAGGCTTTCAATAATGTTTATTATCATCTTCAGGGAAACCACAATCATATTTATAATAGTTCCAGGCTTTCGATAATGTTTATTATCATCTTCAGGGAAACTACAGTCATAAATAGACAGTATTTAACAAATAGTCTAACTAGAACAAATAAAAGTTGTTATTTTTGTGCCACCAAAAATCAAAAACACCATAGTTTTCTCTCACTAAACCAGGTGTCTAGAATCCCCAAAACACACAACAACAACAAAATATCGTTCTGAGACATGCAGAGCCAATACTATCACTAGAAACACTGCATATTACAGAACAATCGTACTAAAGAGTTACTTATATGTTTAGGTACTTACAATATTTGCTGATTGAGAGCCTAGTTGTTAAACACGGACATACAACGAAATTTTGTCTTGGTAAAAGTAGTAAATATAAATTAAAATTAAAAACTACATATACAAAAACTATTATAAAAATTCGAGTATAAACTGATAAAATAAAAATTACGTATGTCTAAATGGCATTTTACAAAATGTCTAAAATGTTATCGATGTTTATTCAATTTTCTTTGAATTCATACGGAAACGTCACAACCACTGAACCAATTACAATTTTTGATAAATTTCTTATAAATTTTGAAATAGGAAAAGTGCCAAATGAGAATACAAAAGTTTTAATAAATGCAAAGTCTTTCCAATAGTCGATGTCTTTTTACTATTATGTAGTCTACACTGAAAAAGTCTACATAATTATGTATCAAATTAAAGAAGAACCTGAATTATTAAATTTAAATTGGTTGTTTTTATCCAAAGTGAGCAAATAAGAATAAATTTTTGTCTGAGATGTCTTACATCTGATTTTTTGTTTATCGAATTTTCTTCTTGAAAGATAAAGCCATTTCCAAAAAGAGTCTTTTGCTATATGAGTTCTCAGAAGCTAGTACTTTAGTATGTTGATAATCCATTACATGACCCTCTTTGGAAACATGTTCTGCCAAAGCACAACGTTCACGATGTAGTCTAGAATCAATTATATGAGAAATTATTCGAGATGATAGAGTTCTCGAGGTGATACATATAC